>NC_089140.1:35494695-36117195 GCF_009819655.1 Sylvia atricapilla
TTTCCAGAATCTTGGAAAAGTGTACTGCAGCTATGCATATATATTATACCTAATGATGGCCATTAAGTCTGCAGTCACAAGATTCAGTCTGCTTTTTGCAGCTAAATTCATACTGCAGCCTCACAGATTTTGTAATAGTTACTGACATGGTACAAAATAATATTCCCATGGAATCATGACCCTGATTAGTAAAGGGGTAACTACACTCCTTTCTTCAACTTCATTGGTCCCCATAGGTTTATACTAACAATAAATTTGTTTCATTCTTTGAAGATGAAAGGTGCTATAAAGTGCACTTTATTAAAACCACTATAAAGACGTGTTATTTTTGCTTATATACCTGCCGAGTGATGGTTTCCAGAAGTCTAACAGCACCCTCTGAACACACACACTCACTTTACTTTCTGATTTGAAGAATTCATCCCAAAATGTAACCACTCTTCCAGCTTTTGGTGTAAAACTACTTCTTTGCTCCAGGACATTAGATATAATACCTTTCTAAAACCCAGAAAGCTGGGTGGAGATACAGGTTTATTAAAGGTAGAAGTGATACAGAGTCTTAGTAGATCAAAATGATCCACCAGATCAGGTTCCCAGCAAGGTCTTGACTCTTGTCTAGGCCATGAACTGGTGGGTTTGGGTTCAGATACGGCATGTCAAATTCTCACCATCTTTGACCCCAAGTAAAAGTCTCCCATGATTAATCTAATTATGATCTCTTTCCCTGCATGTTGCCTTTCCTTACAAAGGATAAGTCCTGAGAAACCTGCAGGACCATTTTTTAACATCTGAAAAATTTCTTCCCTCCCTTTTCCCTGTGGTGCAGAATCTCTGAATCATTATTTCCCAAAACAGTGTCCCAAAACTCACATGGGCTTATTCTTTTGAGGCTGATGACAAAAATACGACTGCTAGCAAAAGAACAGTCCAAGTTCCTAGTTCACCTACCATAACATAAATCCACAATCACAAGGGTCTTCAGAAAAGGATGCTATCCCCAGGTATGCACCTTTAAAAGTAGGACTCCTCCTGCCAAAATTGTCTGCTTCACAGTTTCAGTCTCTTACTGTACAGATGCCAAGAGTATGATCTCTGAGAAGCACTCAACAACCTTAGACAAAGACTTTGCTCCAATTACTAACTGTAAGCCTACATTTTCTCCTCATTTAACAGCTCTATTATTTGTTTCAATTTCTGTGGCCCTTGACCTCCTAGATGGCTTCTCACACTGCATCTGCTAACCACCTTCACAAACCAAGTATCCCAGCTACGCCTAGAGAGCCTTTTCCCTAAACAGAAAAGAAATAATGGTAATAATAATAATTTTTTAAAAAGCCAAAATAAAATGAAACCATAGATCAAGACTTAACATGAAGAAAGGAGTCAGGGAAAATTACAGTTATCTAGTACCAAATAGAGTAATTAAGAGAAGAAAAATAAACTTTTACTTCAGTCACAAACACAGAAAAATATAAACTGGAATGATCAGTTACATATCTCAGTTTGTGTTCTTGTGCAGCTCAAAGCATGTCCAGAGTCTAGTGAATGAAAGCAGTTTGCCTGGCACTTAACAGCCACAAATTCCTGCCTCGATTACCTTTGCAATCTGTATGATATTTTTTCAGATTTATCTTTTAAAATATTAACTGATGACTATTAACCACCCATCTTGCTTGGTCAGAGTTATAAAATTCTTCATGACTGCTCCTACTGCTTCTTATTTGGCAGTCAAAAGTGACCACAGCCTCTATCTTCCATCACCTCTGCCCCTCTTCTAGGCTGCTAAGAAGTCAGAAGTTTTAGAGATTTAACCTGTTGCTATGACAATTCTAGTTCTTCTAACTTGGCCTCCAAAATCCCTGGTCTTGCCTCAATTTCTGTCAAGAAGAAAGCTCAGAAAATCACGCAGAAAACTCTTGCAAACTAAAGGCAGGAGGAGACTTTTCTTGTAGTGAGTGTCCCTTGTAGCTCTGTGCCTCACCTCCTGCCAAGGCTATGTTTGAAAAGGACACTCCTTTCCTTTCTACCAGAGCAGTTCCTTTGGAAACAGACTTGCACAGGGAATGCAGTAAATTACCAGATATGTCAGCTGTCTTGCCTCTTCCTTCCACTCTGTTACTGTTTTTAATGGCTTGCCAATGTGAAGATATTTTAATGAGACAGTAAACAAAGGGGTCTCATGTCCCTTAGCAGATTTCCTTAATTGAGGTAGCTGGATACTCTACTTTAAGGCCAAGAAAATAGTTGATCCAAAACAAACCCAGATCCATAGTGATGGTCACAAAATGGAAACAAGGTTCTCTAAGTTCCAGGCATTACTGAGCAGCTCTCCAGAGTACCACTGTTAACCAGAAACATAGGTAGCAAGTTTTAAAAGTATACTAACACATTGAAGGCATATATTTAATTAAGCTGTAGAAAATTCAGTTCAGTACTGCTAGAGGAATGAAAATAGGTTTTATCTATTGCAGAAAAAAAAAAAAAAAAAGGCAAGAAAGGAAGTATCTTCAGCAGCTGGTTTACTCCTACCCTTAGTAACCCTGCCACAAACCAACCAGAGTACATAGGACAGCATGGCAGGATAAAACACATGGAAATGTATGAGAGTAGACAGGGTTTATTTTATATATTTATATTGTTATATGTACACACACATGCACAGTATATACGCAGACTGAAGTTCTCTATATATGTATACAGGTATCGCCTTTCCGTCTTTTGCCCTAAATTCAATCCTGATTTAAATGCGTAGCCCACACACAGCTCCCACTCACAGATACCAGTGACAGTGCACATGTCCATCTCTGGGCTAAATCTGGTTTATTTAGTACATCTTAGGCATGAAGCCCAGCTTCATTTTTAATACTACTTTACATTTAACTTTCATTTGCTCTGTGTGAATATTGATGATCCTAAACAAATTTAAAGAAAAGCACAAATGTTTTGGATTCCTGAATAAACACTTTCAAGACCTACATCACTATATGTGGTTCCATATTTTACAGAATATCCATCCCAACATGAGCTGCACTTCAACAGGGCAGGGAGTGGGGGTAGAAGGAGTCTAGGCCTTTACTTTTGAAAGTAAACTTTTACATACACACAGTTGAACTGCATTATAACTTCAGTGTTAACTCTCGTGAATGCAATGTCATTTTAAAATTGGTATTTTAGAAACAAAAAGAACTAACAACGGAAACAGGCTCACAAAAATGAGTATTTTTCACTTTTCCTCTCCCAAACAGTTAAAGAATGTAAGTCTTGTTTGGGAGATATAGAGAAAAGTCATAGGTCCCACTCACACACCTGCAGTATTAACATAGCTTGCTTTCATTTGCTCTGTGTTTTCCGCATACAAAAATGAAAGCACAAAAAAATAATACCCACTGTAGCCTTACCTCACACATCCCATCCATTTACTTCAGCTCCTCCACTGTAATAACATTCCCAAACATGCCCTCTGTGCTCTCAGTTCATGCACACTTGCTACCCAACTGCAGGTCATTAAGCTGCACACCTGCAGTGACCTAACTAGTGCTTTACTCAGCTCTGAACCATCCCCCAGCAAGAGTGAAATCATTCACTCTTCACACTCTCATTAAATGTTGTCTTCTCCTCATGATACTCTGTGCCAACTTCTCTGATGAATCCAATCTGTAATACTCAGCAGGTAACTGAGGGGCAACTATTTATCATACCAGCTACACACAAATGTGTGACTATTTAGGAGGAATAAAAAAAGGTAATTTCTAGTTTAGGTGATGTGGATGACCACTGCCTTGAAACAGGAGCAATCTGTATATAAGTGCATGTCACTAAGCACTTAAATGTGTGAAGAGATGCCAGAATCATTTAAAGGTTTTTCTCTCCACTAAACACCATTTCAACTAAAAAAACTTAGTATGGGCACAGGCTTTCCATATGAATATTGTGATTTTTAAATGCTGTGTGTATTTAGAGTCTCTGAGAGACATATGCTGTTTTATATACCACCTGTATGTGCAGAAAGAAATGGAGTAGACATGAAGTTAAAGCTGCCCACCCTCTAAATAGCCCTTGGTGTGGAAAAAAGGCTTTGCTGTGGCTACCTTTAGTATCTCTCAGGTTTTTTGAGATTCCTGTTTGGTTTGATTTCTGCAAATGGTTTCATGGCCTGTTCCATGGAAGTAAATTTCCAACCATAAACAAAACTCTACAGGCAGAGATCCCCAGGGAGTACTATCATGGAGAACTCATTATGACCTTCCATCTGTAGGGCTGAATTTATCTTTGACATAACACCACTGGTGTTAATGCTACATGAAGGATCAATTTCCTTTACATCATTTGTTTCATTTTCTAAAGCCAAGGAGACCAGGTCAGCCACTCTGAAAGAGTAAACCACCTTATTTCCATTTCTACCTGCAATTTAGAGCCAACTATTTAGTCCCACTACCCCTAATGGTGGCTCAGATTTTATGGTGAATGCAGGATGATATTCTAGTGAAGGATGTTGACGCTAAAATAGTCACAATCGGTTCAAAACTGAATTCAGATTACCTTAGGGTGAGGTACTGTGGATTAAAGACATCCAGAACCCTCTCCAGCCTGAGGATATTAATAGTGGTTAAGAGGCAGGAGGTAGTGATGGCCCACGTATTGCCCACAGCACTTCAGATATATCTTTTCTAGAGGGTTTAATGATGATCACAGTTGTCATTCCTCACAGATAGCTGGTAGCGGTCCAGAGGCTGTGTTAAAGGCTAGGTTTTAGGCATGGAGTACAGAATACTGCTCTTAATGTCCTGAGAGCTACCATTTCTGAGTTAGCCAGAGGCTGTGGTGCAGTAAATCCAGAAGCTGTCTCTCCTGTGATATATGCTCCTTTTACTCTCCATCCAGTGTGCCTGACCTTCATGCTCACAGAACTGCTTTTGAAAAGCAGTGCAAAGGTCCATGGCTTCCATGCTCCATTTTACATGGGACATGATTTATGAGTGGAAATCTTGTAAAAATGGAATTTCAGATGCATTTCCTTCACTGACAGGTTGGGAAACATAAATCACAATCCAAGTGCCAAAACCCCTGCCAATGAGCAATAGATTTTATCAAGCTTCTAGAGCCTTCAAGAGCAAGTTCCACAGAATCTTGTTCCAAATTATTATTGTTATTAGAAGATATCATTCAATGAGCACTATTTGCTACAATGCTATGCACAAAAACCGTCTGCAATACCTGCAAATAAATAATATCTTCTTCTAATCTAAAAATACATATTTCTTATTATATTCTTGGAAGAATGGGGCAAGTTACTTGGTTACAAAAACACCACAAATCCTGTGCACTGTGTCAATGGTCTCATTTTATGCACTTTCCTCACATCTGTGCAAATAAAGCCATTGTTACAGGCACAAAGAGCTGTGGCATACAATACATGCAGCTATGAAACCATGAGTGCTGCTATGTGTTGAGTCTTTAAATGGAAGTGGCACATCTGCTTTTGGCATAGGAGCGTAAATCAATCCAAGATGTTTATTAAAGAGTCAGTAACGACCTGTCCACACGCTCTTTCTTCCACCCAGCCTTGGGTTTGTTCTCACTTTGTTATTTTCCTGGCAGTTAAACATGGGCTCTGCACACTGAAAAGTATGTGGTGTTTCTTCACGTACGGATAGCATAACATGTCACGTAGTATTGAACAAGTATGTGATGAGGAATGGTTTGGACAAAACTGAGAGCCAAAATGAGGTGGGGAGGAAAGGGTAAGTACAAACAGCTACAGAACAGTGACTGAAAGGTTTGTTACTCTCCAATATGCAACTGTGTTTCCTAATACCTTCTGAATTAATGAGACCTAGATTTGATTCCATGTTCTAGCTCTTGGTAATTAATGAGCAAAATCTGCAATAGTGAAGGATGGTGAGTATTTTCTTAAAGAAGTCAGTAACTGACTTAGCATTTGCTGAAGGTATTTATACCACAGTGTATTATACCACTGGGTCTACCTGAGTAGGTCTGGTAGGAGCACAAGCCTTCCATCTCTTGCATGGACTGACCAGCAGGAAAGTCAACATAGCACTGGCACTGGCCAATACTGACACTGCAAACTCGCCCTTTTTGTGAGCAATTGCTGGTGTATTTGGCATAACCTGTAACATGTCCTTTCCCAAGGAATAATGAGCTCCAGGGTTTGCTCTAGAACAGCAGTCCAAGGACAACAATGCCTTTTGTGGGCAGCCTCTTTGTGGGCTACCCACATGAAGCAGCACTTAAAAGACTGGGCCTCAGGATGGAGGTAACTGCTCTGACAGCAGAGCCTGGGACATGCAGTGCTCCTTCCTCTTCCATCAAAGGATGCACAGGAAAGCATCCTAGGAAAGGGAATCTTCAACAGCTAGGCAAGAGGAGCAACCCCTTCTGTGTCCCAGTGAAGCATGTCTTTGAGTAACCAGAAATAGAAAAATACGATGGTTGTTGTATTCTTGACTTCTATGTGGAGAGATCATAACAGTGATGCTGTTTTTCAAATGCATTGAAGGAAACATGATATGTCCTGTCAGATACTAAAGGCAGGCTCATCCACTGGAAAGACAATATGTCTTTTGTATGATGGCAGTGGAAGACCACTGTTTTAAGAGATAAGATTGAAAAACAGACTGCTTGATGGGAAATGGTTCAGGAAGGCTTGTTCTACAGAAGATGCTGCTGGAAGTGTGCCACCCAGTGTTTTATATTTGTACATTTAATTGACTAGACTGAACAAATATCTTCTGCAATTGTTCATTTCTTTGTTGTTAAAATGGTCAGGTTATATTAAAAGGCTGGATTCCATATGCATAGGTTTCAGTGACAGTGTTACCTGTCAGTCCCAAAAGTGTCTAAGATTGCTTAAATTTGTTAATTGGATGTCTTTTCATTTGTAGCTGAAATTCAGGTGCATGAGTGACCCAGGTGGATTTGCTCAGCAATACAGAACATACCAGGACAGAATTTACATAGCGATTTCTACTGCAAGCTAGAACTACCTTGATCAGACTAGTTACAGCATCTTGTTAAAATAATTTAGCCAGGGGAAAAATATTAATTAAATTAAATCAAAAGACTCAGGTAGCCCAGAAAAGTAAAAAAAAAGGAAAAGAGAAAGTAATGCTTTCTCCCATTTATTCCACCCACTCTTAAGTTTCTCCTTTTAATTTAATTTTATTTCATTCCATGCACATGATAATGGGACTTTGTGGAATTGTACCTTTTGCAAGATGCTGTGCTAGCTTTTTGGAGAGCATCTCGGACAGGTCTCTTCATTTCCATTTCATTTTGTCTTTCTATGGCTGAAACACTGTTATTTAAATGAGTGCTTTCCTGAGCTCAGATTTTTCTAATGCAAATGTGTGCTGTTTCCCTCTTGAATTGAAACCATCAAAACTTCCTTTTCCCTATGAAAAGCAGGATAAAAAGTAATATTACCAGGCCTGAAGGTGAGTTGGGATGTTACTTTTGTGTGAATTTAAGTGAAAAAAGGAAAATACATACAATGGTGAAGTAATGAAAATAGTCAGTCTTCCTTCTGCCCAAGATATGATGAAAGAAGTTCTGAATATTTTAAAGAACAGCTGATGTACAGAAGGTGCCAAGACACAGCAGACCAGTCACACTCCCTCAAGGCATCCTGTATAAGCTGCTTAGGGCAGTGCACGCAGATGTGAGACACTACGTGCCTCCAGCAACCTTATGGTGCTCTACACCATCCTTGCTTTTGAAGGTTGTGACGCATTTTAATTTGAACGTAGGTGTCCTCTCATTTTTAATTTTTTGGAAGCTGTCTACCAGGAACCGTAGTCTGAACTTATAGAACATCTTAGAGGGTAGTAAGTAATAGTGAAGAAAGTAAAAAATAATAGATCCTTGGTTTCCTTCAGAGTATACTGCATGCCTGTCTTCAGGCTATTCTTTTAGCTATAAAGTCTAGAAATGTAGGGCTTTTTTTAAATCTGTGAATGTGGAAGTTCTCCAGTAATCACAGTAATCCCAGAGCAGGAGCATTCTGCTCACCAAATATTGCAAGATATGAAAAACACCACACTCTATTCCCCCAGCATCAAAAGGGTTGGCAACACCTGAGTTGCATCCATCCCTGATCTCTGCCAGACCAAGAAGCATGTGATGCTGAAGCACATGGATTGTCTCACCCCTTCTCCCATTGGACAAGCACTCATCTTGCAGCAAAAAAATGCCACAGTTCATGCCCAGTAGCACCCATGCCAGGAGTATTAGCAAACAGACCTCAGAGACTGAGCTCCTCTTTTAATCACAGAAGTTGTTGTTCTCTCTCAGTGTCAGTGGTTGTTCCAGCCCAGGCTTTTATACATTTTATTCCTGGACTAAGGAAAACTTGAAGCTGCTTGCCCTGCAATACCAAATTTATGGATGAGGAGACAACTTCAGCCTGCCAGGTGATAATTTGGCACCCTTTTGACATTGTTAAAATCCCTCCAGCTGTAAATATTTATTGAATATGAAATATACACCAGCTAACACATTATCATATGAATAAATCTAACCTTAAATAAAACATGTGCTCTCCATCTTTTATTCAGTTTATAAAATTCTTGATTCTTGCTCTGCGCATTCTCAGCTTAATACAGCTATTCCAACGTACAGCAATCTGGGGTGTGCCTTGCTTTCTTTTCTAATACAACATTTTGCTTCTTGCATTTCACCTCTTACAGCTTTTGCAAAGTTTTGATTTGACAGGACAAGCACAGTGAGGGCATTAGGACCAAGAGAAAGACGCACACATTGCTCTGTATTATGTCTGGCAAAGTGCTTCCTGACTGAGTGCCGTAGTTATGTGCGAAACAAAGTCAGGGACCGACTACTTCTCATCTGTTGATCACAGTTAAGTTGAAGCCTCTGAACGGGGGAGAGCTGTCAGATCTGTTTTCACAGATACAGTGCTTCAATCCAGGCAGCAATTGGAAACTTTGAAGAAGGACCTACTCCAGAAAGAAACTATAAGAAACGGGATTTCTTTCGACTTAGAATTTTAAAAGGGGGGGGGAAAATCAAAGCTTTAGTTACTCTTTTAATCAGCAAAGCATGCACTTTCCTAACTGAGCTGGGACTTCGTATTTAAAGGATCTACTTTATCTCGCTGGATCCATGCTACATTTTACTACAGTAAGTACAATATTAACAGGAATGTTGGTTTGGTGTTTTTTTTCCCTGTAAATAGAAAGGAAAGCATGAAACGGCATCAGCGAAATGTGAAGGGAGGAAAAAAATCCTCTTGGCAGATAGCAAAAACCAGGGCTTTTGTGCAACCCGAGGACTGAAATCTGAGGAAGATCCAAGTGATATTTAACATGACCATCTGTATCATTTTGTCACCAACAGTATGTTCTTGAGGAAGAAATGCAGATATGGATCACGTAAGCTGCAGTTTCTCTTGCTGTTTCTGATGCTGGGGTTTTTGCTACTGATGGTTACAACACTGAATCCACCACCCAGCAACCAGAGCAAGGAAGGGACTTTCCAGCCCGTGGAGTTCAACCCCCGGGAAGGGTATGAGATGGACTTTGTGGAGACCCAAGAGATGCTGGAAACCCAGGAGGAGAGCCAGCAGTATTACCCTTTAGACGGTCTATCGCCTTTCATCTCCCTGCGGGAGGATGAGTTGATCATGGCCGTCGTGTCGCCCACCGGCAAAAGGAACCACAGCAAGGCCAGGAAGGGCTATCGCGTGGTGAAGCAGCAGAGCAGGCGGCCGGAGGGCCGGGCGGAGGGGGGCCCCGAGTCCCAGCCGCTGTCCCTTCCCCTGCAGGACGGGCAAGGGGCTGCCGCGGCGGGGCGGCCGCTCGGCCTGGACACCCACGGCTTTAACGAGGCGCTCAGCGAGCGGATCGCGCTGCGCCGGGACCTGCCTGAGGTACGACACCCGTTGTAAGTAAAACACCCTATTTCACTTCTGGGGGGAAACCTGCCTCCTTCCCCGCCGCCGCGCCCCCCCGCACCTCTCCTCCTCTAGACCTCGCGTCTTTCCTATCGAACTCCCCGCTCCGGGTCGGGCGCTCCGTTCCTCAGACCAGGGACGCTCCCAAGCCTCCTTCGGGAGGTGGTCCAAGCCCTCAGGAGCCGGCGGGCGGCAAAGGTGGAGGGGGGCACGGCGGGTCCGGCCGGGGCAGGGAGCAGAGGCGCCGGGCGCTGTGAGCGCCCGGCCCCGGCAGCGCCCTGAGGGGAGCGGCCGGCAGCGCCCCCTACCGGCGCCCGCCGCGGCCAGGTGCCGGGGCCGGCAGGGCGGGGAGCGCCCCGGGGCTCGCCCTTCGCTGTCCGGCCGGCCGTCCGTCTGTCCGTCCGTCTGTCCGGCTGTCCGGCTGTCCGTCCGTCCGTCTGTCCGTCTGTCCGTCCGGCTGCTGGGCTGGGGACGGGGGAGGGAGCCCGCGCCGGAATGGCGAGCAGGAGAGGCGGCTTCCCTCCTCGGCCAGGCCCCGTCTCAGCCCACCTGCCAGAGGCCGGGGTCACTGGGCTTCCAAAGTGACGAATGAGTCAGGAGTTGAGGCTTTGGGATCTTCCAGAACAAAACTAGCCCGATGGTCTCTCATAAAAGTGGAGCCGACTCTGCACGGGCGTGGCCTCACTTTAAATATCGTGTGCAGTTTTGGGCACCGCAATACAAGTTATAAAGCTATTACAGAGTGTCCAGAGGAGAACAAAGATGGCAATGGCTCTGGAGGAGAAGCCATGTGAAGCGCAGCTGAGGTCACTTGGTTTGTTCAGCTAGGAGAAGAGGAGACTGCCCTCATTGCTGTCTACACGTTCCTCACAAGGGGAGGAAGAGGGGCAGGCACTGATCTCCTGTCTGTGGTGACAGTGATAGCACCCGAGGGAATGGCCTGAAGTTGTGTCGGGAGGTTTAGGCTCAGTATTAGGAAAAGATTCTTCACCCAGGGTGGCTGGGCACTCGAACAGCTCCCCAGCACTAAGCCTGACAGTTCAAGGAGCTCTCGGGCAAATGGTGTGATCCTTAGGGTGTCCTGGGCAGGGCCTGGAGTTGGATGCAATGATCCTTGTGGGTCCTTCCAACTCAGAATATCCTGTGATTCTGCAGCAAGTATTGAAAGGAAACTCATGGGAGGAAGGAAGGTGGAGATTGGTGTGTTGGATAAGCCTGCCAACACCACCATACCTGTCAGCAGCCCGGCTGTGAAGCCACTGCGAAAAAATGTTGCATTTGAAGCCCCAGGTGTTAATTTGCAGTTTGAAGACTTGAGAGCCAGTTGCCCCAGCAGCCCAGGAGGGGCTATTAATCACACTTCTTAAAAAGGATCTGAGGTGTATCTACTATCAAGCTGCCCCAGGGAAAGTTCAGCTTGGACATTAGGAGGAATTTCTTCAAAGAAAGGGCAATTAAACACTGGAATGAAATATCCAGGGAGGTGTGGAGTCCCTGTACCTGGAGGTGTTTAAGGAAAGACTAGACATAGCATATCTTGCTGTGGTCTCGTTGAGAAAGCGATGATCAAAAAAACCTGGACTTGATGATCCTAGAGGTCTTTTCCAACCTAATTGGTTCTGTGATATGCTCCCCTTGCGAGGGGGAGGGCAAGGGATGTGAGTGGTGTCTTGTCTCCTGTAACAAAAACAATCATGGTTTTCTCCCAGGATATGGTGGAAGGGTGTACCAGAAAATATTTTAAATAAGACACAGAATACTTTTTTTTTCTAGTGTTCATTTTCACATGTTTAAAGACAGCTGGCAGCTCTAATTTAAGTAAAGAGTCTTAAAGAAAGAGAAATGAAGCTGTGTTTTCTGTACTTATTGACTAGGTTCAGTGTTAATTTGGTTAACTCCTTTAAATAATGACATGCTGATATTATTTCAGTTATATTTTGGCATGTTTCCCTGCTAACTCTTTGAACTATGTAATGTTCAAAGGAGGAATGACTACCCTGATTTACTGCCTGTGGTGGAAAGCCAAAAAACAGTTTTACTTTGGCAGCTGAAGGGCCATCCAACAAAAGACAGCTTCAGTTAATACAGATCTTGGTAAAATTTAAGCCATGGTCTCAGAGCTCTCGGACGGATTTTGCCATCTGACTAGTTACAGCCTAAAAAGCTCTCAACACCACAGCTTACAGAACCCAGACTGAAACCCCAGATCTCAACATCTGAGGCTGATCTAAATCCAGATCATAAACCTGCAGCAGAACATGTCTAAGCCAGACCTGTCCTTTATGGCACAACACACAAACCACAATGATAATTTTTAGGTGTAGTTTACTCTGGGGGCCTCATTCACAAGTGTGTCAGTCCAGTTTTACAGCAGGGTAAAAGGAGAGCAAACCAGAATCAGATTGCCTGTGTCTCTATTTGGTTTGCATCATGCTGTTCATCACAATGTCTATTATTATTTAATTAGAGGGAAGCCAACCAGTTAGAGATGTTTCTGAGTTACCTCCATGGACTCAGTCTCCCTCATGTCACTTAAAACTGGATGGCAAATACTTCACATAAGAAGTGACCCATCCTCTGACATACCTTCATCCCTCAAAGTGCTTTCTGCTGCTATCAGTTGCTCCAGCTGGGACTGACACTCTCCTAGGACACCTGAATCAAGCCTGCCATTGTGACTTTTATGCTGAGGGTTCTGCCCAAAAGAAAGGTCTCTTTTCCTCTCTTGGGTTTGAGTGTCAAATGGCAAAAGAAACTCACAAGGTATCTGCAAAAGTTTCAAGTTTCATTACGAAAGTATAGATTACTTCCTCTGGAGTGCTGTTTGGAGCTGAATCTCAATGAAACATTTTCCTGAAGGTGAGTGGGAGTCCCTGTCAGCTCTGCCTTTGCCTTGTCAGAATTGCTCTCTGTTCATTGCTGCATATGACAATTCCTTGTTTTTCACAAATTAGATTAAATCACTATGTCTCATATCAGTCACAGCCCTGACTTTTTAAAATGCCAATTTATGATAGACAGTCTATGAAACTGCTCCAAATTACTGGGAAGGTATTTTTGTATACCAGTACCCTTGTGCATTTTTGTGAAGATTAGATATCTATATTGCAAGTCCTTGCCAATCTCCATGGCAACTAAGCACTCGCCACCAAGGTTATATGTTCAAGTACAGTTATTTTCAATTCTTTTCCAATTAAGATTCCACAACAGCCTTATTTTCTTGCAATAACCACAGTACTAGCTACTAGGTGCTAATAGCTATAGAATGTTTCTAGTTAGAAGCTGCCTGGTAGTAAAAGGACTGCATCAGATCTTCACTTCTCTTAATTACTTCTCCATTCTACTGCTTGAAAATACTCACTCCCAAGTCATGAGAGTATTCTTTTCTTGATCCTGCTGAAAATGGAAACAATCACCTCATATGAAATTGTAGGGTACCAGTATTGTTGATTACACAAAATTGGTAAACCAAGGACAATAGAGATTAATTACAGTGTAAAAATCATCATGAAAATTTGCCTTTCTAAAGGCAAAAAGAAAAAAAAGTGAACTATTGAAAAATACAATAAATTATTAAGATTGCGCTCATTTTCAATATATATTACCAGAAGTGCATTTATAGTGACATTTATGTGTATTCATAATTAAATCATTCAGACTATGGATTCTCTTAAGTGATTAGCAGCTTTGTGTCTGGATAGTGTCTAGCAGCATAGGACCTCAGTCAATGAACGGAAGCATTAAGTAAAATGCTAATAAACAGAAATACTAAAATTATATCCCTTACATGAGTTTCTGCTGAGTAGCCAATTGTTAAACAACCACTGTAAAATCTGTATAATTATTTGCTTGGCAATACAAAAATGCTGAAATAACAAAGTGCTACATTCAGCCAATTGTGTAATTCCTTGAAGAAATTCTTGCTGCTGGAGATTAAATGAATTAGGACACTGAATGACTGTTATTTGGAAAATGAAAATATTTTTAAAGTGCACCTTCTAATGTCAGCAAAGCAGTATTTAGACATAGTGTTTGCATATCTACAGTGGACATCTGAAGGCATTTTCTGGAAAATGTGCATCCTTATACCAGAACAGGTGGTTTTCATATGCCATATCTGTGAGGACAAATGGGAAGTATCTTTAAATGTTTGAGTTATTGTGGTGGTTTAACACCAGCTGGGAATTAAATTTCCCCTTGTTCCCCTCTGGTGTGGGAGGGACAAAGGAGAGACTATGGGTTGAGATAACAATTTACTGAAAGCAAACAGCAATGGAGAAAGAAACACACAGAGCAATATTAATAACAAAAGTATACAGAAAAAGAAAGTGCTTTACACACAAAAGGCATTCACCACCTTGACTTAGATCTGCATAGCCACTGAGATAAAGACAAGATGGTGAGGGACATTCCTGTGACTCAGCAATGACAGTGGTTATTCCAGAGACAAAGACAAGATGGTGGAGGGACATTCTTGTGACTCAGCAATGAGAGCGGTTATTCCAGAGACAAAGACAAGATGGTGGAGGGACATTCCTGTGACTCAGCAATGACAGTGGTTATTCCAGAGATAAAGACAAGATGGTGGGGGGATGTTCCTGTGACTCAGCAATGAGAGCGGTTATTCCAGAGACAAAGACAAGATGGTGGAGGGACATTCCTGTGACTCAGCAATGACAGTGGTTATTCCAGAGATAAAGACAAGATGGTGGGGGGATGTTCCTGTGACTCAGCAATGAGAGCGGTTATTCCAGAGACAAAGACAAGGTGGTGGAAGGGTGTTCCTGTGGCTTGGCAGTGTTATGCAGTTATTCCTGAGACCAAGACAAGATGGTGGGTGCTCTCCTTATACAGTGCCATGTGGCCTCTTGAGACAAAGACAAGATAGCAGGCTCTCTTGCAGCCAGTGTTCCCCAAGCCCAAGACAATGAAAAACAGTGATGGAACAAACCCTCAAAAATGGATTGTTCATGTTGCACCACGCCACCCACTTCCAGACTGCTCTGCCGACTCCCAGCTGGGAGCCTTGTTCAGCAGTGAGTCGTTTTCATTGGAAAAGCAACCCATACAAACTTTATAGTGAAAATACATTTTCTTTATTAAATGAATCTAAATTTGTAATCATGGCCCATGTAAGGATCTATGTCATTACCATAAGGGACTGAGACGTTGACTTCATTCACTAGGATCTTGGTCAGGTAATCCACAGCTCTACTGATCTGTTGTGCAGATTACTTATTTTATTTTTCGTTTTAATGGTACTGCAATTGTTTGCACTTTTCTCTCTTACTTGAGAAAATGTGGAGATTGGTAGAGGCTGACTGACCTGCTTTATCCCTCACTCTGCTCTAATTATCCTCACTTTTTCTTTGCATTCAGGACCATTTCTGTTTGAGCTCTGTTTTTTGAGGCAGATAGAACAGGAAAAAAAAAACTATCCCAGAACACAGAAACACTTTCCATTTTTTGTAGTGCCATTCCCATATTTTCACTTCATATTCCAGTTTTGGACACTCCTTTTCTTAGAAGTGAGTTGAGATCTTAAACTGCTCTCCACCCCTGAAGGTTTAGGTGCTGCTTGCAACTCTATTCTGAGAAAAGATTAGCCATTTGTTCCAGTGTTTCCAGTGTCTTCCTCATTTCACTCGTGCAGGTGCCTACAGCAAAAATATGACTCCAGTCTGCCTACTGCTAGTGTCATCATCTGTTTCCACGATGAGGCCTGGTCTACTCTGTTGAGAACTGTGCACAGCATTATGGATACAGCCCCAAAGGCCTTCCTCAAGGATATCATCCTAGTCGACGATCTCAGCCAACAAGGTAGCTCCCATTTCTCTGTATGTGAATTCTCTTTTCCAAAACTTCAGGGAAGAAACTGTTCTCCTCCAAGAAGTGTGTGAGGAGAGGAGAAGGCAAAGAGGACTCAGGAAGCAAGCTAAGCAGAGCCCAGAGCTGGCTACCAGATTTCACTATCCATCCCTAGAATTCAGCATAGCCTCTCAACTTTGAAATACGTTTCTTTTTTCCCCCACATCATTTACAACAACTCTGAACTTTCTTACTTTAAAATAAGATTACAATATGCAAATCTTAGGATCCCCACTGGACCAGATCTGCTGTCATAATTTCCAGACTTGGATTTTGGCTAAAGGACAGAGTGGAAAAGTCCACATTGCTAAAGTAATCCAAAGTGCTTGGGAAAGCCAAACACCTGTAGTATCTCACTCTCATCTGTGTATTTTATGAGATGATGAGAGCATCCACTTTTAGCTGAAAACAGGAGAGAAGGCTATTAAGATTCCCACAGGAATAGCTTCATACCTTGTGAATCTCAGTTTCCATTAGTCTCTACTTCCCTTTGACATTATGCTGCTGTAGAAATATTTGAAACATGGCCTACTTGGCCATTTAAAACAAATGCCCCTGGAACATTTTACCAGCAAGAAGTAGCATCTCCTACTACCGGTTTCTTTTCTGTAACAGCTTGAATCAAAGCTAAAACATTTCAGTGACTGTTCTGTTCCTGACAGGACCCCTGAAGTCAGCTCTGAGTGAATACATCTCTAAGCTGGATGGTGTGAAACTCATCCGGAGCAACAAGAGGCTTGGAGTCATCCGAGGTCGGATGCTGGGAGCTGCACGGGCCACCGGGGATGTGCTCATCTTCATGGATTCACATTGCGAGTGTCAGAAGGGCTGGCTGGAACCCCTCCTGGCCAGGCTTTCCAGCAACCGGTAAATCCCTGGATATGCTAATTTCTGCTGAAAGGGACATGGTTGAAAAGTATTGGGGCGTTTTTGTAATCCTCCCTTGGTTACCTTCTTGTTTCTAATCACATCCCTTTTATTTTCTACCTTATGACCATATGCATCACTCTGATATGTGGGAAGCAGTATAGATCTCACTTTACACCCAGTTTAAACTTCAAATTTGTATCCAGTTAGAGCTTTAAGAAGGCTTCCTGGTGGTCTGAATTTAAAAAGTTTCAGTCTTATCCTGTTTGTAAATTGGCAAACGTCCACCAGAGAAAACTACTCTGAGACACCATTATTTTTACTTTTTAGCCATCTCAGGGTTGAAGCCAAGAATAAAATGCTTTGTCCTCCTGAGGCAGTTTGGCTGTATACCAGTGTCACCTTTTGGCCGCCATTTCTCTTCCACAGAAAAAGCCCAGACTTCCTTGGCAGCCTAGACAGGTCCAGCTTATCACAGGTGCTTTCACTGCCACCAAAGTAACAGAGTAAGGTAGAGATTCATATTTCTGAGTATTTCATGTTTAGGGTGGTTCTTGGACCTGATCTCTAATGTACAACAGAGCTCATCTGTGCAGTCCTTTGAAGAGATTGAAACCACTGCAAATGTTACTAGGCTTACATGTCAGTAAATCTTTAATAAAAGGGACTTTTTTGAAAGAAAAATCTGTACATTAACTTGTCACTTGGGAAAAAAATAATTGCTAGAGGGGGTAAAATAAAAAAAAAAATCTTTAAACTCTTACTAGGCTGTTAAATAGTCATGCTAAACACCTTCAAAGGCTGTTCCCATGCATTGGAAGAAGCTGCTTTTATGGCTTATTATAGTTGTTTATAAAAGAATTAATGTGAGCTTTTATAAATTATTACATCATTTGAATGAAAACATTAAGAATACTGAAAGCAAGAGTAATGCTGTGCTAGAATGTCAGGAATATTCTTTTCAAAAAGGTCCTCCTTGGAAAAGCAAATTATTTTTTGTTTGCTGACTAATTAGATGGTTTACTATGAATATACTTCATGATTCTTCTGCCTTGAGCTATAGTCTATTTTTAATGTTCAAGCAAAACTACTGTGAGTATCAACTGGCCAGTCCTTATTCAAGGGTGTTGAATTTGGTGAAATTAAGAGTTTCAAAATGTCTCAGAAGAGAGCTATAGTGAAGGGAGAATTACAACAGCAGGAGAGAAGTTAGGGCCCCACAACCTCACCATGTCAAAACTTCACTGTCAAAACTTATCCCTCCTTAGGGAATGCAAAGCCTCCAAGTCTGCTATCATTCAGAGATTCTGTAGGACTGTCACCAGGGGGTGAGAAAGGAATTCTTTTTCCTTATAGGTCCCATATGGTCATTCATTCCTCCAGGAGAGCAGAATTTAACAGCAAATTAACTAATATCTAATTGGATTAATGAAGCAAAGGTGGAAAATTGATTGGATAATAGTATGGGTTAAGTCATCCCTTTCTGTATGTTGTGTCAGTCATTGTGTCTGACCCTGGAAGCTTTGTCACTGCTAGTGAGGAGAACCTGTGACATCCTCCATTGAGGAGGGAAGATAAGGTCTGAGGCACCTGGCAGTCACCTTCCCTTACTGTCCCTCTTTCTCCAGCTGAAATATAGTGACAATAACACTGACCTGATAAGGAAGTTAATTCATGACTTTTCATAAATAGCTTTTAATACTTGCATGGAGATCACCGTGGAATTGTAAAGAATTACCATAGTCAACTTGGCTTCATTTAGCACTTGAGGAGCTGTTAAATTGAACCATGTGCACTCCCTGAGACTACCCAAGTGAGGAAAGCACAGGGAGTTGAGAGTGACTGGTAAAATATCCATATTTCCTCTTCTTAATGTACTGATCAAACTGTAACTCATGCACTTTTGCTGGAGGGATAGGATGGGAAAACACTTAATCACCTGGAGTGAGTGAGGTGTTTGCTGGCAAGGACCAATGCAGCCTTTCAAAACTCAAACCTTTGCAGGAGCTTAAGGGAGTTGTAGAGTGAGTTTAACTTTGAAAATGGTGATTAAGTGGTATTTTTTAGACTCCTGATCAAAATGTGTCACTATTATTGTGGTCTGTCGTAGAGTGATGCTGAGAGATCCTTTCCCAGACTGGGATCTCACTGTGAGTTGAACATATTCACAACAAGAGAGATATTCCCAGTTCTTAGTAGACTGTAGGATAAATATAAGAAAAATTATCCCAGTTTTATAGGTATAGAAATATTTATACAGAAATACTTGGCAGATATTTGACTTGTTCTAGGTAATGACATTTCATCTCCCTACATGATGGCTTTATTCACTCGCCCAATCTAATTTATTTTTCTGAAAAAAGTATTAAGTCATTCTAAAATCATTGGATATACACTTTTGAGCACCTTGACTGGGACTAGTTCTGTGAACCATGCCTAATAAATTGACTAGGAAGCTGTGCATCAACTTAGTATATTGCCTAGAGAATGGTTCAGTGGTTTCTAAAGCATTCCTTGACATTTTGATTATTCAAGGATGAATACCATAGGTACCTGGACAATATTAGAAAACTACATGAGATGCCCCACAGATAATTTTATTTGACAACTGTTTGTGTTCCAGGCTAATTCCAGGTGAGTAGCATGGTGCATAACAATGCAGCTGTGCAATTATTATAGTCATCTTTGGAAGGGTTTGCCTTTTCCAGGAGACTGCAGAGCTGCTATTTTGTATTCCATCCAAAGGCAGGGAAAGGCAGAGGGGGCATATAATGAACTGTGCTATGAAGCCTTAAAAATGTTGTTCCTTTGATCTAAAAAACAGTGGCCACTGTGCTGAAGCAGGATAATTTAAAAAAAAAAAATCCAAAATGTATTTCCTTACAGTGCTCCATGAAAGCAAAATGAACCTTGATTATATCTTTTACAAGGAATAAAAAATGCTTGGGCACCATAACTATGGACAGAGGGGAGGTTTGCAAAGGGGTATCTGGCCCTTAGATCTTTCCCCTTGCTCCTTGCAAGGGCTGTTTCTCTCTGTGCTGGAGCACTGCCTATACCACAGCTCAAATATTAGATTAGGAAACAGAGGCCTGCTGTATTATTTTAAAAACTTATCTGGTTTCTAAAATGCAAAGTGCCTCTACTTAGCACTGTGATTCTAGGTCACTAATCTTTAATGAAAATGCTGGTAAACAGAATAAGAAATTAGCGTAGCAGTGGAAAGATGTTTCATCATCTGCGTGCTCCTGTCAGGAACAAATGGAAGCCTCTGCTTGTAGATGCAGGAATAGAAAGAGCTCTGCTGTCCAGAAATTTTCAGTGTGGTTCAGATTTCATGGCAATTCACAAGAAAGAAGGGAAATATTTCACACTAAAGATGAACAGCTTCTTCATCTCTTTTATTCTGATCCCCCACTTTTCAGTGGCACATATCCCAGCTTTTTGAGCTACCAAATACATGAGCCATCTGTTTTCTAGCTTCTCACAGGTTTGGGGAAGCATGATGTTATCCATTCAGATCCTACACCACCCCAGCATCTGAGTATGCAATTCCATGCTGCTCTCCCTGTTTGTAAAGCCTTCCATACACTTCACATGTAACATCCTGCTTCCTGGGATTTCTGTGTTTGCTCCTTCCTTTTATATCCCTAATTTGTCAATAACACTTATTTCAAATTCAGTAAATGTTCTCCATTTGCATGGTAAGTTATGGGAAGATAAGCTATCTCTTTACAATCTTTCACAGTTGATCAGGATCAGAAGGTGACCTATTTTAAAGAAGCTGAGGTAAAGAAAATAAAGATGAGAGTCTAAAGCCAAAGGCAAATACTACTGCTAAACACAGGAGCAGTAAAGATTTAGGCATAATTCATGGCTCAGTGCCCTGACTGTCAAGTGTTTAAAGTTGCTGGTTACCTCTACAGATTTTGTTACTCTACATACAAATTTTAATATTTTAGCAAGGTGGCAGGTCAAACTTTATTTTTTTTTTAATAAAGCATTTCCAAAGCATCCTCTTAGTCTTCTGCTTTGCACAGATTTGCTTAGTGCTTAGCATGTGAATAGTCCATCTATTCAAGTAGACTGTTCCTATGCCCTGCGTTGGTCTGGAGCTGGTCTGTAAGGCAGTATTTAAGTAATTCTTTATAACTTAGCTTTGCCATTCCTTATCACTGCATTTTATCTTCTTATTAATCCTATCTAATTTCAAACCATTTCTAATCGTTTGTATTTCTAAGACTTCAGTTAGTCAGCAAGGTGCTTCCACTGGAAATGCTGCATTTTGTGGAACCAGCTCGGTTACTCTCTGAAGTTTTGACTCTGTGCAGCAACAGAGAACCAGGACTGCCTGGATTTTTTAGCTATCTAATTTTTGCAAGCTGTGACACACCCTGAAATAGGTTGAGAAATACACATAATTTTCATGGGGTTTTTTGGGGGGCAGGGATTCGTCCTTATTTAAAGGAACACTTAAACAGATTAAAATCTATTCCCTTCCCAGCAAAAGAAAGTATAAATCAATACAAAAGCACTTTCATAAAAAGTGTATCCAAAACTTCAAAACAGATACATTAATTGAATCTTTCTCTCCCCACGTTACTTAGTTTAAAATTCGAAAAGAACGCAATGTCCATGCTGACTGTAAAGGGTCATGGGAAGACATTTCATTTGCAATTGTATTTGGTAAAGAAATCCCAAACCAAGTTGTTCTTGTTTGGGTTGCTCTTTTTCATGGAATTGTGACCTTTTGTAATTTGTATGAGTTCCAAGCATTCGAAATATTCACGGATTAGTCAAACAGTTCAAAGCCTTGCTGCTAGTTGTATTTGAATTTCCTGTTTTTCCCTTTCCTCAGATTCCACAGAGTAAAATTAGCAGTAGTTTGTGTTTCATTTCAAAGTGCTGAGAAGCTGCTGTCTGCCAGTTACCCAGTTAAAAACAAGAATATCTAAGAACATCTTTAAATTACCATCTACTGCAAATTTGCATTTAGAACTCGTTTAGAACACAAATATCAAACCATAATTGAATATGCAGAAAGCAGCTATTTTTTTTAAATCATACCAACCAAAAAAATGGGTAAAGCACTGCTTGATTAGGATTAAAATTGAATATTGACCAATTTTCACTCAAGATAAAGTTACTAGATTCCTCTATTTCAGATCAGAAAGATACTCACAATATTTAGTTTTAAGAAGGTGTGATTCTGTTGGTTTCAGCAGAGCTACATTGTTACTATACTACACAGACTAGGTGATAGTCTAGAATTACTCTTACAAACATAATCTTGAAAATTGTTAATCTTGGCATTCTGAAAGAGCTACACAAGTAGTAGCTCTAAAACACAGATATCAGTTTTTACGGTATAATTTTGTGGGAAAGGAGATAAGATTTTATTTTATTCTGGTTTATGGTTTAATTTAGCCAGGTTAGAATGTGACCTATTCCTGCAAGTTGTTTTCAGCTTAAACACTGTAATTTTCGATGTCACAATGTTCAGAGAGTTTGGATAATTGCTTGGTCTCCAGACTATCAGAATCCATTATGTTCTTAATGGTATATTTCTTGAATTGGAATCTTGAAGAATCAATGCCCAATAACTAACTACTACTGTGTGCCTACTCTTGTGAGCAATTGCACTGATGCCAGAAGCACTATTGGAGTTTGGAGCTTTATAGTGGCAACAAATTTAAGGTGAATTCCAAAAAAAGGACAGGTTTTAAATAGTTGCAATAATATGAAAATATAGGATACTCTGAAATGTTTGGATCATCTGATCCAGAATATATCTGAATGTGTCTGTATTTGCATTTTCTCTGTCCAAACTATCCAGGATCAGTTCATGTGGTCTAGTCTGCATGGTCAAGGTCTTTTGAGTGGTTTAGTCTACACTGCCTCTGGCTCCTACTCAAATACACCCTCCTGATATTTCCCTCTTGAATCTGAAGTCGTAAAATAAACTACCCTGGGGTCATTAATTCCTCAGTCCTGTCCAAATGAAAATGGATAAACCAGTAGCAATAGATAGTGTGGGTTTCTGCAAACAGCAGCAAACTGAAGTGGGAACTATGCAGCTGCATCTGCACTCCCAACCAGGCAGTTTTCAGAGATACTCATGCACTGGAGAATGCAGCAGGCTGTAGAAATCACTGTTACAGGGACTTGTTATTTTTGACGTTTAGTCATTTAAAAACCATTTAACTTGTCAGATAGATTTCCCCCAGCACATCAAAGAAAAGAAATGCCTGTTTGTGTGAGTCCAGAGGGACACTACCTTTAGTAACTCTTAGAAGCAGGTAGTTTCCTTTGCATGTTGTAAGTGAGTAAAGCTTTCAGTAGAAAGGGCCCTGCTGGCTTGAGCACTGGGTGGTTTCTCCTGTCATGGATATAAAACTGTATCACAGGGACATCATTAGGAGAATCAGGGAAGGATATCAGCTTTATTATTTTTCAGTATCACTTCTTCCCATTTCTTCCTGAGTCCTGTAGAAGGATGACAGAGATTCATTGCCTTGATGTATATGCCTGCAAATGCTGCATATGACCATAAAATTTCTCACCTATTTATAAACCAGGTGCTTGTTTCTAAGAGTGCCTATTGTTGCATATTATAAAGAAGACACTCGAGCAGAGAAATAAAATCATTTTTCTATTTTAAATCTTCCTGGCTTAAGCTCATCATAGGACAGTCTGCTCTTACTAGGAAACAAAACTCAGTCATTTTAAAGCAATCTTCTGCATGGTTCATCTTTGTACTATCAACTGGCAAGCGGTATTCTGTTTCTCTGTGGGCTTCTAAAACCTTCTACAGGAAATGTCAACTGTGAAAACATGAAGTTGGGAGTCTCCCCCCACTCTGATACTGAAAAAACATTATTCTAGTGATTGTAGAGGCAGAGAAGCTATGTCAAGATTACATTAATATTACCCAGAGCTACCATCTTCCCTAGCTGGTTCTGGCCCCTGCCATGGAAAAATACAAAGGTCCCACTGCACTGGTGACTTCTGAGATGTCCTTTCTTCATTGGCAGTATTATGTTTCAAGCAAATTTCTCTCCTTGAAATTTCTGACCCACATATACATCTTAAAAGAGGAGATAAAAACGTTTGCATTTTGCCCCCAAATTGACCATTTCATTTTTCTCTCTGTTTTAACCGGAAGCTTTTCCTAGGGAATAATTTCCTACACAAATATTCCGGCTCTAGATCAATAATAATTTTTCCAGTGTACTTTAATCCCTCTTAAATATTACTGATTTTTCTCCAGAGGAAATTCTGTCTATAGACAAGCCTTTGCACTGAGACCACAGACTATTATCCTTTTAGCATAAGACAGAAGAAATGGATAATGTTACTCTTCGACACTTTTTCCCAGCAGTCCCTAATACCATTTCATTCATACTCTGAAAATTTCCAAACTGGATATATCATTAACCTGAAAACAAGGAACACTGAAGAGTGTTCTGAACTACCAGTTAACTCCAAGACGATGTGCAAGTACAGTGTGAAATACTGTGACTTCTTTGCCATAGGGAAATGTCTAGTACCTCTTCTCAGACTAATGCATATTTAACTTAAGTTAGAAGTGAATTCAAGGATTGCCACTTACAGTGTAATGGCTCTGTTCTTGCCCTTAAAAGTAGATTCTGCAATGTGACAGTGCATTTGCAAGAGCATTCAAAGATTGTGATAAAATACAAACAGGCACTGGCTTATGAACTCAGTAACAAATAATTGTTTCAAAAGAACCAGCAGAACAAACTAAGAATAAGTGCACTCTTTATTGGCCTGATGTGATAAACTCATGAAGTGTGTGCGATATCTGCAGGAAAATCAAAGGATGGTAAAGTGTGAGAAGCCAAAATCATCTTCCGTTATAAACTTTGCATCCATGCAGAGCCTGTAGCATCAGAGGTTGGGGCCTCTGTGTGAAATAGCTTTTTAAGAATTATGATGGTTAATTCTTAACAAAATCCTGGGTAATGTTAAATGGCAATGAAAGGTACAGGGTATCAGTATTTATTGATTCCTCACTGCATGCTCAGTATTGCCATGCACTGAGCACCTGAGCTTCTGTCAGCAGGGAAACTAAGGGCACTCAGCATTTAGAGGAGTGCTTGTGCTTGACAGTGTCAAAGAGGAAAACTAATGCTTACTAACAGAGTAATGAACTTAATTTATGCTTTGGTTTTGGAAATAATGGTATTGTCTTTTTCAGAAACAGTGTCGTCTCCCCCGTCATAGATGTCATAGATTGGAAGACCTTTCAGTACTATCACTCTGTGGGCCTGCATCGAGGTGTTTTTGATTGGAAATTAGATTTTCATTGGGAACCAGTGCCAGAGCATGAAGAGAAGGTACGACAGTCTCCCATCAGCCCTATCAGGTAACAGTCCATCAGACAATGTGCCTTGCTCAGCTCAGCAGCAAAACTGTACAGTTTGGGTCATCTTGGGTCATCTTCCAGCTAACAAGAGAAAGGTGTGGTTACTTACACATGCCCAGTTAATAATTCTGAAGGGATAGAGTTTTTGTTTGTGTTGTTTGTTTTGGCCTTTAGTAATCATTCTAACTAGATTGCAGTCACACTTTCAATGCGACAAATACTTTCCACACATCGACACAACTAGAGAACAGCCTTACTAGACAAGGTGTGGAGGCTTGCAGGAAAAGGGAAAGAAAGACAGGTCATACAGAGTTAAAAGAGATGTCTTAATCATGATCTACTTGTCTCTTGTTTGGATGGACATGTGTGCAATGTTCCCCAGTGTTCTGAGTCTTATTTTATAATTCAGCTCTTAGCTCCCTTCCCCAGGCAAACCTAAGAATTACACTCCAGTTGTTCTTTATTTTGGTTAGATAATCATTCAAGCTTACATGGAGCAGTATTGAATCATTTGGTAACACTCTCTCTATGGAAATGGCAGAATTTTCACCTTTTGTGTAGTTCCTTATCCATAACTCAAGGTGTTCACTTTCAAACTCTTTTCTACACAGGAGTCCTGCAGTAGCTGGTGCAGTGGTGGCCATGGATCGACATTACTTCCAAAATACTGGAGCTTATGATTCTGACATGACCATGTGGGGAGCAGAAAACCTGGAACTATCTATTAGGGTAAAGATCTTAATTAAAACATCAAGCTGTGACAACTATTGCAATTTTAAGGAACCTGAGTGAAAAAGCAAGAAGATATTTGTAAAAACAGTGCAGAACATGTCGGGCTCTGGAAACGACAACCTTTCCTGCAGAAATCTATCCTCACACTCCAGAGCCTGTCAGGACCATACCAGAACATGCAGCTGCTGTGAGTTAGGAGCATTATGTCAGAAGGAAGTTTTGCTGGCTATCACTCTCTGCCTGAGTCACTGCTTTTGGCACCCTCTGAAAGCTGTCTCTTCTGTTCTGGCATGTTAACATGCACCAAAGGGAGAGTAGCTTTATTTCTTTGCCAGCCTACAGTTTTATTAGCAAATTGTTTCTATTCAATCCTTTGCATTGGTTTTTGCTGGATACAAAGAGTAACTGATATTGAAAACCAATGAAAATCGCGGGCAGAAAGGGCATAGTGTTTTTATTGTCCTAGACAAGGGAAGGTGTGCACCCAGATCTCTCCACTACCCTGCACTGTTCATGCACAGAAAAAACATAAAAGCATATAAATAGCCATACTGGGTCAAATCAGAGGTCTGAATGCCCAGTCTCTTCTCTGTGTGAGGGGAGCAATGTATGAAGAAGCATATAATAATGCTCCTGCTCTTTCCAGGATTTCCTGAAGCAGAGTCTAGACTAAAGGAGCTTCTCCATTTCAGATAAAAGTAATCTAAATAAGGTAATCTCTTTTTGTGCTTTCGCCTGTGTTTCAGACCTGGCTCTGTGGTGGCACTGTAGAAATCATCCCATGCTCCCGAGTTGGGCACGTCTATCGAAATCACTTCCCACGTGCTTTCTCCTATGAAGAGGCCATTGTGAGGAACAAAATCCGAATAGCAGAGACGTGGCTGGGCTCATTTAAAGAGAACTTCTACAAGCATGACACTGTGGCTTTCTTAATCAGCAAGGTAAAGACATCTGTAGAGGTTTGTTTCTGAGGTTTGTGTTAGGATAGGTGAAGGGAGAGGAATAGGAATGGGGGTGTCTGATGCAGTCAGATGCAGGGGATGATCTTTTTATTAAACCTTCCAGTGAAAGAGCTGTCAGATCAGGGAGGAGAGAGAGAAACTTGTCCCTGAGTTCAGGCTTGTGCTGAAGTTATCAAACCTTGAAGAGTATAACCTCTCCTCCAAATGACTCCCCAACAAGCTGTGGTTTGTTTTTTCACTGATAGTACATGGAGGGTTGTAATGCATCTAAAGTGGAAGCCTACACCACTGTGTGCTCAAAGGACCATCCTGGGGGAGGGTTCACTCTTGGTTATGAAGGTCTTCCTCATATGGTTCCTGAGGATATTAAGTATTATTCACAGGCAAGTGGCAAATTATAGTGTCTGTCCTGGAAGGGAACATATCTGAGTGGTCTAGTGACAAAAAAGGTGTGTTTTTTCCCTGAACTGAAACATCCAGAACTGAGAAAAGTCAGATCCCAACACACCACTATTTACAAGTTACATTTTCTTAGAAGCATGGCCCAGACATCTGACTAGACATTCCTCCAGAAATTTGGAATCCAGCAGCCTGTAAGCTACAACAGGCTTGCAGGCAAGTGTGTGGTGTAGCCCTGGCATGCAGCTACACTTGAACCATCTGCAGGTTACACACAATCCAATAACTACAGAATGGCCACACCTGTTTTTTAAGTACAGTCTCCATGGCAGATCAGGGGTGGTCAACTCTATATCCCTTGTATTACAAAAAAGCTGATGTTTGCTTATTGGGAGTCTTGCAGCTGTGGAGAATGTTATTGGTGAACTTAACGTTGTTAATAATGTTAATGTTGCTGCAGTTCTCAGGAATTCTCTGGCTCCAGTACCTTTTCTTGTAGTCATATTCTTTCTACAAGGCAGTGGACAAACTTATGAGCAGTTATGAATGGAAATGTATCATTTATCTTTCTGTTCATTTAACAATGCCACACTTTTAAGGAGAAAAACATTCACTGAAAGTATTTAAGCAGAGCATGGGTAGGTGCTGTGCAGTTTTCCCATTCATATTTGCTCCTGTGTTTCATGGAATCATAGACTCACTGTACAGAGAATGGTTTGGGTTGGAAGGGACCTTAAAGATCATCTCATTCCAACTCCCCTGCCGTGTGCAAGGATGCCATTCACTAGATCATGTTGCTCAGGGCGCCATCCAGCCTGGCCTTGAGCACTTCCAGGGATGAGGCACCGACAGCTTCTCTGGGCAACAAGTTCCAGTGCCTAACCAACCTCTGAGTAATAAATGTCTTCCCAATAACTAATCTAGATCTGCTTTCTTTCAGTTTAAAACTACTGTTCCTTTTTGTAAGTCCCATTTAGGTACTGGGAGGCCGCTCTAAATTCTCCCTGAAGCCTTCACTTCTATTCAGTTTCATCAAGTGATCCCAAACTTGCTCTTCCCTTATAGCTGCAGGACTTCATTCCCCTTCCCCACTCACTCAGAGGATCAGGATCTTGAGAGAATGGAGAGCCTGACTGCCTGCAAAGACTGAGGAATACAACTCAGCCTTCTCCATATCAGTCACCACCAGTTCACCCTTGGTTAACTGTGGGGAGGGGGGTTACACCCTCCTTGTCCTTTCTTTTCTGACCAATGTACTTACAGAATCCCTTCTTGTGATTCTTTGTGTCCCTTGCCAAGTCCTGTTCCATCTTTGCCTTGGCTTTCCTGACCCCACCCAACCAATCCTGATGGCTTTAATGAGCCCATCTGCACTGGTGAGCCCCACTGGCTCCAGTAACACCTGTCCTGCATGCCTCAGTCATTCGGGGCTGGCCATTACCAAGAAAGCCACGTCCAGTAGGAGCTGCATTATAGTGGGGAGAGGAACAGGACTGTGGTGTGACTCTCTTGTCACCTAGTCCAACCTCCTTATGCTTCACCAGTGGATCTGCCTCTCCAGTCAGCCTACTAATTGTAGAGCCTGGAATGACTGTGTTTCCTTTTTTACTGATTTTCACATATTTTAAAAAGATCTTCCCTCCTCGTCTGTGTTGCAGGTTTGAACTCCACTGGCCGGGAGCTTTGTGAGTCAATTGACTCACAAAGGGTTATAGCCACTAGACCAAGCCTTTTAAAATGGCCAGTGAGGTCTTTTAATCATTTAATAATTCCCTGAAGGCTCTTCTTGTCAGCTCAGAAGCAATTTTCTCTACTAAAAACTACAGTCACCAATGATACAGCTTGCTAGCTGTAAGCAGCATGACCTTTTGCCTGAGTTTATTCTAGCCAGAATACTTTCACTACTTCTGAGCATGATGCTCCCTCAAATGATCAATTTTATGATCTCTGTGTGCAGCATACCATAACATAAATGGCCCTTTTTGCGTGTTCCTTTCTTTCACAGCCGATGTTTTCAGCCTGTCAGTGCAGCGGGATGTTATTCAAAAGGCACAAGCAAGCAAGGACATTATTGCCGCTCAGCTGCAAAGAGCCCTAAGGGGATTTATTGCGCTGAGAGGGTGAGCAGAGCCACCTATGGGCCACTATAGAATTCTCCGTGAGTCTGCACCACCATCATTGCTCACTGCAGAGAACAACCAGTGACCCCCATTTAGGTGGCTTTAAACTCTTCTTGGTTTATGGTCTGAATCATATCTTGCACAGGATGCCCGTGGTGTGAGCATTAAACAGATGAATTAAGCTCTTCCCAGCTCTCTACTACTTCAGCCACCCGCTCTTTTGCTTCTTTTCTTGTGTGGTTTGCATATTTAATTTACAAGCACAGTTTCCTTTCAGATTGGTTTACAGGGACGATGACTTTCTTTACATTATTTACACCATTTATTCAGTGTCAAATGCAGACTGTAACTAGTATGATAAAATGAGATTTACTGCCATTGCCTTCCTCAGCCAAAGCAGAGTCTCATGAGAAACATCTCTTTTTAGGGGAAACATTTTACTTCTGTCTTTCCCTTTTCCAGAAAACCTCTAGAGGACAGGTCTGTGTGGTGCAGAATTGCTAAACTTCATTGTTATGCTTATTGAATCTAAGACTGACACTGAAGAATGAGGTTCTCTTTAACATACTGCAACAGTTAAGCTTTGCCTGTAGAGCTTCCAAGGGCAGGTAAACAGTGCCACATGGAATGATTGATCCCTGCCTTTAGAGGCCGACACCTCACCTTTTATCTCCAAGGCCCTTCATTTGTCAGTGTTTTCCATGATGCAAAGTCCTTTTCTTTCTTTCTTGTGGATACAGAGAAATAGTTGGTCTGGGAAAAAGTTATTTACAGGCAATTCTCTGCTTACATTGCCAATTCTAATTTTTGACAAAGAAATCCAGACTAGTTTCCTGGAATTCAATCCCAAACTGCATTTTTAAAAGTAGAAATATGAAGAGGGAAGATCTACTACTGGCAAGAATAAGGAGAGAGACTTTTAATGGATGTTATCTGTTTTTAATATTTGGGCACTGAGAGATTTAGAAAAGCATTTTGTGTGGTTTTGAAACTGAAGAATTAGACACATAAGTGCTTAGAGGTTTTGAGACCGCTGTTAGCCATCTTCAGTGCTAAATACCCTCAAATATTCAGACTGTCAGTCCTTTGCAGTGCAGATGCCTGCAGCTGCACCAAGGGTTGAAAGCACTTGTGTTTTTTCCTGATAGAGGTGCTACCATAAAGTTTACAGCTGATATTGTGTCTTTATAATTCAAGAAAACTGAGAAATCATAGTATAGGTTCTATATAATACGGTATAGGCATTTATAGCTGCAAAACACCTTTGTTCATTAGATTTAGTAACTGTAAGATAAGAGACAAATAATAGGTGATAGACTGTATTTTGGGCTAAATTCTGTCATCACTTTTTCCCTCTGATCATAGACGACTGACAGTAACTGGGTAATTTGGGCTGTTAAAGGCCAGGAGATTGAGGTTTTATCAGTGGGAAAAAATCTGTATTAAATGGCAATCTAATACAATCCCACTGAATTTCAGTGCAACAACTACCAAACTTGGTCCTGACTTTTTAAAATAAAAAATATGACAAAATCTAATCTATCTTGCAGTACAATAATAATTTTTAGAGGACATACTTATTTTCACAATGTATGTTACTTCCAAAACACTTCTGTCACAATGCCAGACTATGGCTGTTTTAGCACAAAGATTGAAGAAGGCTGCATCTCCCCCTTTGCATATGTCATAAGAGATACATATCAATATCTACAACATTCATGATAGAAAAGGTGGTAGAAATAATTCCTGTGCAGTCATTTCCACTCCTAGCATCTCTAGCACAAGTACACCAGTAACCTTGTTGCCCTTTCTCCCTTTCTCCATAAAGGCAGAGAAGCCAGACTGCAGCGAGCGTCTGCAGCTACAGAAGAGACTGGGCTGTAAAAATTTCCAGTGGTTTGTATCAAATGTGTACCCTGAACTCTCCCAACCTGGAGACACACCAAGATTCTCTGGCAAGGTAAGAGAAAACACACTGTAAAGAATGATTTATTTTTTTTTTTTGCATTGTTCAAAGACTCCAGTATCACTTCCATGGTCTGAGTACTTGGTCCAAACAGGCAGTGCAACCAGGGTGGGGGAAGAAAGAAAAAGAGCTGGCACAAATTCTCACATAAATGTTGAAAGCCAGCCAAGAACTGAACCCAGAGTGTCTGGCTCAGTTCAGTGTCACAGCTCAGAAGACCCTAACCTTAGGTTCTTCAGGTGCCATTAGTAAACGAAAAGAACTGTGTTGCCTCATGCAGAGGGCAGAAGTGACAGCATCCAAGATATCTCTGTGCTGACCCATGTGCACAAAGAGAAAAAAGCCCATTTCTTCAGTCCTGCACTTCCCAAAGCACAGAAGTAATAGCAATAGCAGTTCCCTGGCTGACTGTGTGCAGGACAAAATATTCTTAATGTCTGGGGATTTTTTTAAATACATAGTTGATAATTACAATTTATTACACATTAATTTATTCCCAGCAGGCTTACTGGAAGGGAGTTTCCTCCAACAAGGCAACAAGGTCTACTAATTAATTCACACTCATCTATCTTTAGCCAGATTTTACTGTGTCCTTTTACTATTTTATGTATTCTTTATTTTCAAAGTCAGCTTAGCAAAAGTGTAAGAACTGAGTGTGGATCACAGGAATTGTCATGTTTCTTTTCTTCTGGAATATCTTGTGTTTCTTCTGACTGCAGTGTTCCTTTGAAGTGCAATTTTCCACTAGCATAAGCATTTTGATACGTTTCTTTTAATTATCATAATAGTTAAGCCCAGAAGTGGATCTCTCTAATTTAAACAAAATTCACATTTAACCTTGGTGAAACTCTGCCTGTTATATCACATTAGTTTGCAAGATCAATATGCAAGATCAAGTCTGAAAGAAAAAAAAAAGATTAATGAACAAAATCATATATCATAAAGGGATACAATCACAAAATGTTAGCTGAAGGATATTTTTTTGTATCCAATTGTGATTTATTTCAGTATAAACCTTTACTTACAGCTTTACAATACTGGTGTTGGCTTCTGTGCAGATTACAGGCCTGGAAGAGCTACTGCAGAAGGCTCTATTGAACTCTCCCCTTGCAGTGACAGTCTCACCCAGGTAATGTATACTCTGAGTGTATAGGCACTGTGTCAGATCTGGGGAGCCATGCAGAAGACAGGCACTCCAACATGTAAGAGGCTGGGCTGACACTAGTGGAAATACTGGCATGTCAAAATTAGCATGTCCTAAGGCAACAACAATGCCCACTCTTGCACAGTTGGGTGCCACTCAAAAAATGCCAATGTCCCACATGTCACTGGAGCAGATACCCACACTTTGCTCCAGAAGGTATTGCTAAGTGCTTATTTGTTTAGTATCTCTGGTAGTGTTTGGGGAACAGAAAGCTTGTGAGTTAAAAATATGTAAGAGTTCTGGTGGGGGAGGTCCCCATTAACGACTAAATCTGAAGATTAATCCCTGAACTGCAGTCTAAGGCAGGAGGTAAACTCATTTAGACTCCCTAGCTGGCATTGGCCTAGCTCAGGGTGAGCTGCAGGCACATTTCAAACTGCAGCATGTGAAGAGACTGTCAGAAACACCCTTCTGTTCAAATATTTATTAAACTGGAGAATTTTATGATAGGGTGGATTTATGTTACACATAATCATAGTTCACAAAGCCTTTCTTTAGGTAAATAGTTATGCCAGAATTAGCTAGCAGGGGGACTGCTTCGAAGGGTCAAGGCTGTTGGGTCTCTGTCACTCTTGTTTGGGTTGCCTCTTAATAAACATGCACAGGAAATTGTCTTTAGAATTAACATTTAAAAATGAACTGGAATGTCCATCCATCATTGTTCAAACAAACCCTCCCTTTCCCAGCGCTTTGAATATAACAGCATGAAGGAAATCTGGCTTGGTTCTGCTCCGCCGCTTTGCTTTGATGTCAGACACGGGAAGGTTATCCCTCAAAACTGTACAAAGGAGACAGACAACAGCAGCCAGCACTGGGATGTCCAGGAGGTCAGTAGTGGGTCTGCCATGGGAGAAAGGCAGCTGGTGGTGACTGTGGGATCACTGGGTGATTTCAGGATTTGTGTGTGAGGAAGGGATGAGGTATCTGAAGGGCAAATTTCACTTCTATAACTTTTTCATCCAGAAAAATTAGGACGTCTCTTTCCCACTAACACTGTCTATGTAAAAAACATTTGGTTTAGAAATACAAACTATGGAAATCCTACCTAAAATCTTATGTCTTTATTTTACCTGTTTGTATTACTGGCCTTATAGGAATAGAATCAGAATCAGTGGTTGTGGAAATCAGAGCAGGGCAAATCTTTTCCCATTTCTTTCAGACTGAGGAAGGGTTCACCCCTCCCAAATGAGAGCCTTTTGTGGAGCTTTTAATGGGAAACATTATTTTTTCTCCTGCACTGTAAGAGAAGAGCAAACTTCCTATTAGGGAATTCACTGTTTTTCAATGAACTTTACCCAGCAGAGCACGAGCTCACTCCTCAATGAGACTGAAAAATGTCATGCTCTGAGACAGACTGGGAAAATAGCAGTTACTGTAGTTGTAGGGATACAGCAATCCTCTGGAACAGTCCTACTGTAATTTAGTTTGATTTCTAAGGCAAGCACTGGTCTTATGAAATGTTGTGGTCTGTAGTATGGAGGTTAGTGCTGATGACAACCTGTAGCCATAGGAAAAAACAGTGGTGGAAAAGAACTCAGCACCTACCACTCACGTTAGCTTCAAAAGAAACTATAAATATTCACCATGCTCTGGGCACAAAGCTAAGTCCAGTCATTGTGTTTAAAAAATATTTGAACCAGTTATTACTGGTAATATATTATATACAAATTTTCTGAAACATGGCTTACTTTTAATCCCTCACTTTTAATTCGTTCTTTCTTTCCCTTCTTCTCTCATCTTGTAGAATGGAATGATTGTCCATGTCCTTTCTGGCAAATGCATAGAGGCAGCAAAGAGTGAAGATGAGAAGGACTTGTTTCTGGGTGCATGTAACAAGAATGCAAATCAGCTGTGGCAATTTGAACGTTCCCATGGGCTACGTCAGAGGTGACTGACAGGTCTCTGCAGAGGTCAAGTCTCCAAAGTTTAACATCACTTCTGTTTGGGATTTAAGATGCATATCCTGCAAGGACAAGAAAGATGTTTGTGTTTGCTGTAGCATGCAAGGAAGTCGGGAATGTCTCTTGTTTAAAAGCCTGGCTCCTGGTTAATCCAGCTCTAGCTAAAATCTCTATTTATTCTGTGAAGCAGGGAATAGAGAGATTGTGAGAATCAATAAATTCTCAACTCTGCTATTGCAGAAGACAATTAAATTTGCCCTTTGTAGAAAACATGGAAAATTGGCTGCCAGACAGCTTGTCTTCAGTATATGCTGTGATTTCTGAGGATACAGAAAAAAGGTGAGATTTTTGAAACTGTAAGAGGAAGCCAGCCAAACCAGGATGGGAGTTTAGCCTTGTTTTACAGTGCCCTCGACTCATATAAAACAAAATAGGTTTTGTATGTGTAAAAGTAATAGATGTTTCCACATGTAATGGCAAAAATTTTGTTTTCCAGTTAGCCTGAGCCAAATTTCTACTCTCTGTGAAATTACACAGAGCATAAATTAACACTTAATTAGGCACTAAATGCTCTAATTGACTTGGTCTACTAACAGTCCTCAGTGTTTGGCACACCCTTCCTTAAATCCTTGTCCACAGTCTAATTTGGATGGGAGAATGGGACTGAAATATTAACAACTTTTTTGTTGTTGTTTTAATTATATTTTAGGACAACTCAGGAAACTTTTGTGGTAGTAAGGAGGGTAACAACTTCTCTGCTTATTTGGGAATAGAAAGAATTGGCAGCATTCATTTGCTCTTGTAAAGCCACGGGATAAGCTTACTACTATTATTACTATTATTATTATTACTATTATTATTACAGTAACAGAAGTGCTGGTTGAAAACAGCAAGTGAAGGGAAACAGCCAGTTTCAACAGTGGCTACCTAGGAAGAAAATACTGGTTTGCTTCCATTTGCTTGCAGCCTAAGTTTTTCAAGCTGTCAGTTTTAGCCAAGAAGATTGTGTAGATTCTTGCTGCTATGGGTGTTCAAGATGATCCTGAAAAGATCAAATTTTCTAAAGAAGCTTCTTCTGTAGAGCCTGCATTGCTGCTGACCTGCTGTCTTTCAAAAAAGTGAATGAGAGATGAGGTTAAGTAACAAGAATGGTCTCACACAAGTATGAACTTAATCAAGCAAACTTCCACTTCAGTATCTCATTAGGGTACTTTCCTTTTTGAAGATAAAGTCAATGATGACATTATCCAAGAGCCTGTTAAGACAGAAGAACAAAGATTTGGGAGTCTTCCCACATCAACACCACCTCTGATTTGTAGTATAAATCAATCATAATCCTATGTACATATTAAAGGGGAAGGGCATCATTAATGAAACTCACTTAGGTTTTGAATTCTTTTTAAGAGACAGAAGATTGTGGGCTTTTTTACAGCACATTGGTTAAACTTCAGAGAAAGGAAGGAATACCAGATTATTCTGCTCAGAGCCTTCCAGTCACCTGCTCTCAGTAAATCATAATAAATTGGTATCAAGCATATAAAATTGGTTACAACAGAGGACGTGAAGAGTATTCTCTGTTGTGTTGTCCAAAACATCTCCCAGTGTCTAACTCTCTAGCTACTTTGAGTGCTACAGATTCCACACTGTGTTCAGGCATGACTCAAATCATCTTGATTACCACTTACATTTTCTTTGATAGCGTCAGAATCTATTACTATTTCTGCTGTGTCATTTAAAATTTCCTGTGACAATCTGGAAAATGCTTTAATTTTCAGCTAAGATAATGATAGCAACATCTTCCAGAACACCAAATGATCCCTGACCATTGCCCAAATCTAGGGTGAGAAAAAAGAATTTTTTTAATTGCATGAAAGCTGAGTAAAATTCTGATTTAAGAACATGTTATTCCTTTATTTTAAATTATGAGTATGCCAGATTTTTAAATTATGTATTATTTATTATATTTTGGACACTACACTGGGAATATAATTCCTTCAGAATTTAGATAAAATGTGTATACAAATATGGTAATTGACCACAAGTGATATTTATCACAAAGAAGAATTAAAAGATTTTTGGTTTAGAGAGAAAATGTTTGGAATTTCAGAGACATAGACATCTTCATTTATACTACTTTTTAACATAGCGATAAAAACCTAGAACATAAGGTTTGCTGTAGATATATGTACAACAGAAAAATATGTTACCTAATACCTCTTTGAAAAATAAAATTAAAATCTATGGTGCAGTACCATTTAGAAAGTAATTGTTAATACACTTGTTTCACTTGGTAACAGAGTAAAAGTGTGTTTGGTTTCCAAGGGAACTAAATTCCAGAGCATGGGCCAGAAGGGACCTACAAGGTGGTCTAGGAAGTCTCCATAGTGAGGCAGCCAGGGGGCATGGATTGTGGACCACACTTCCCTCTAATGTAAACAAAACTCACTACACATGAATTTAAAAAACCAAAGGGAAAGCATCTATCCCTGTTTTTCCAATTTTCCTTCATATATGGCTTTTAAATGGATTGGTTGGTTGTACCAATACTGTTTCCTCATTGTGATTGTTTAGACTCTGCCCCTGTGGTTACATCCATCAGCTAACTCTTCGTGGAACTAGGCTCAACAAAGAGTGGTGGCTAAGCATGCTGGTATGTTTTCCTCATTTTTACCCATCGTTCATGCAATACTAGCACACAATGATGCTTTGAGCACCACAAAACATGGAATTACTTTCAGTTCTCTATTTAGACATGGTCAATATTTCAGGTTCCACTAATTCCGTGACAGGAGAGAAATGTAAGGACAAAATGTTTCATGCAAGAATGAAGCAGTTTAAACTTTGAAGGCCTCCAAAGCCGAGCCTCAGGCAAGAGCAATGGAATTCCAGCATAACACAAATAACTATCTTTTAGTGTAACTCCACCTGTTTCTTTGAATTTCACAACCCAGGCACAGTGAGTGCCTTGAGCCAAACCCACCCATGAAGCTGAGCTAAAAGGTCAGATTCAAGAACAGGTCACCTTTGGGTTGACAGCACTTACTAAACAGCCTAGTTTATTCCTCTCCCAGCTCAGGGAAAATGGAAGAAAATAAAAACTTGAAATATTATTCAAAGTACCTTTACACCGAGCCCCAGTTGATGCAGTTGATGTTGGCCTTAGGCTGGGATCTGTCCCGTTAGGTGAGGTGCCATCACTGGCACAGAGAAACAATGCAGCATTTCTCTCCATGTGTTAACCTGAAGTCTAAATGGGGAAGGAAGGTTTATCAACCTTCATGCTAAATCCTATGGCACAGAAATGTTGAGGGTATCTCTCAGTCCACGTGTAAGTGCTTCCAGGTCCTGCCTTGAAGATGTTCATTGAGCTGTAATACTGTCTGCTGATTAAAATGCAATAGTTTCCATTTCTGATATCCCCATGAAAGAATGGAGCTATGTTCAGGCATCCTAGACAAGTACAGTGACAGCCTAGGTTCCCATAACAGCTGGAAGGTGACATGTGAGTGAGAGCTTTCAGTTTCTGACTCTGTATCTCATTTTATCTCAAGTAGTTTGATTCAAACGGCAAACATATTGGAAGAGAGTAAAAATGAGTGTTTTGCAAATAGGTAACATGTTTTTAAGCTCATGTTTTTAAGCTATGCAAACTGCACGTGTCTGCTCTGAATAAAGTGTATCAGTGCACAGAGAAACATATTTTTATTTCCTTCATTGTGTTATGGTTTGTTAATGCCTTGTTTGTCTCATGGTGCAGCAGAGCTGATCTGCAAAAAACCCAGTCCAAAAGCATGCAGTGGCAATACCCTCATTCAGCCATCACCTGACAGTCTTACAGAAATGTACAGGAGGACTAGCCCCTGTCAGCATCTTAGAGGAGGGTTGATCTTGCAGATCTTTGCCATAATTTCCATTGGTTTCATTGGAAAGCTCTGAATAAGAGCTCCAAATGCAGAGTCCTTGGAAAGTGTGAACTCCGGCACATCCTTCAGGCAGCTCACAGCTGCTTATTCACCAGGTGGTTTGGAAGAATTACATCCCTTAGTATTGTATTTTTCACCCTATTTTTTCACTTCTTATGATGCTATTAAGTGAAAACTGGGGGGTTTTAAGTCCCTTTTATCACTTAATGTAATAATTACACAAAAATATAATTGGAGCACTGAAAGAAAATCAGCTGGTACTTTGATGTATCAGGAGTTCCAGATGGAGATCAGATATTTATACCTGGGTACATGCTCTTGGGAGGCTGCTTCTCTCAATCACCCTTTACACATCTAGTTTGGGATTACTGAACAAACCAAAAGTGGTCAAAAGCTATAGCCAAATCAAAATGCTTGATGCAAACGTCCTACAGAGATAACAGAGATAACAGGTCATTGCATTAGTGTCATCTTCCTTTGCTTTCCCTCTTACTAGCACACACTTTGTCTGCTTAGAAATGAAGAGCCAAACAGTAAACAGAGTTTTATAATCAAAATATTCTAAGCAGGCAGACACATAGAATTCAACATGTCAATTAAAAAATAAGCCTTGCAGTAAATTTCACATTGGACTAGTTGTCTTATAAACCCCTGGCTTTCTGTTGTCTTACCTAGTTTGTGTATGTGCCACACTCATCAAAAACTTACCATCTGTGCCAAGAGCTGCCTTCACTCACAAATCAGTCAACAAACCACAGAGCCTGGAAGACCACTTAGTCTGACTGAGCACTGATGCTCCCTGAGCCCATGCAGTCCAGCTGATGGATCCCTGGCTACCACATCAAGCTCCCAGACGATGGCAAGAGCCACATCTTCAGGTCGGTTTGCTGTTGATTCCTTTGCTTGCAGAAGCAGAGGAAACATTAATTTCCCAGTGCAGCAACCTGCGGTCAGTGTGTGGTGTCTGCACAAGCCCAGGAACAGAGCCTGGTGCTGATGCGAAGGAAATAACTTTGAGTTGTGCGGTTTCGGCTCCAGCTCCTGCTCTTGGAACAACCTTCTGTGTGCAGCCCCTGACAGAACTCTTAAGATTCTCCAGTGCCAAGAACAACTCTTAAATCAGTGATGAGAGGAAAGGGTGAAACAAAATAGGTCTTGACACTGGAAAAGAACTTGATAAACAAAATAAGAACAATGAGACCATAATTTGCTAATTATAAGAAGATGTCTGTCTTTTCTATAAAATAAATACACAGTTTTGGCAGTTTCATTCAAGATTAGATGTAACGTGATGCTCAGACTTGGCAGATAGTGGTGATTCCATTTTGAGGGGTTTCCAAGGTTTCTGAATTTGGGTTCAGTGTAGAACAAGACCCACTATTTCCTTTGCTCTGTGGAACAGAGCTGGGATGCTCACACAGGAAGTGATAAGAGAGGTCCCCAGGTCAGGCTGCCCATAAGGTGCTGGGCTCTGCTTCCTTGTCACCCATTATAAGAAAGAATCTTTTCCTCTGGGCTGTCTTGCTTTCAATACACTGGCAAATTTTGATGAAAATTTGTTTTTCTGGATTTTTACTGCTAGCTCTTTGAACCTGTCTACAACAACTACATGCCAGCAAAGACTGCAGGCTCAGCAAAATGAGGAAAATCAGTGTTGGATTTTTAACAGAGAGAAAGAATAAAGAGGCAAATGAGAAAAGGAGAATTTAATTTCAGTTCCCAAGTACCTCCATCTATTTTTCTATGGCACTGGAGCACTGCAGATCAACCCAACTGGGCTACTACAATAACAGAAGCCTCAGGTTTATGTTCCTAATGACATGCCTGACAGGGAAAGGCTTTTTTATATTTTCATTTTGCTTCGTAACATGGGAGCAGTGAAAATGAGGATGGCTCATGAAATGACTGTCAATCTCAGTGACAGAATTGAACCAGGTACATAAACCAAACAACTGACAATCTCTGATCGGAGTTCAAAATTAGGCCACTTGGTTTACCAGCGGATGTTGCTGTGTTTAGTACCAGTTAATTCCAGAAACGGTTTTGAAGTTTGTGATGTAATTATTTTTTCAACTAAGTCTTTATTCTCAGTACTAGGCCTAGGCCTCTGTAAAGGTGTCAGATTTTAGGCAGTTCATGTTGATATTGTGTTGATTTAAATAAAGTCACAGCTATTGGCAGAAGCAGCTTACATAAGAATGTCCATTTTCAAACATCCTTCATTTTTACTTAGAATTAGTTACTGTGTTACAGTGAAAAGTGTGAAAACATGAATCAAAAGGCAAAAAAGCCTAAAAAAAGGAGATGTAGATATCTATAACCATGATGTGCCATCTGAAAGACTCCAGAGCATAAAGTGACCTCATGAATTTGAGGAACTTGATGATTTTTGAGCACACTGGATTTAAAAACAACATGCCAAGGTAGAGAAATGTGACTTCTAATCTTTTGGGTCCAATTCTGATGCCTTTCCTTCAGTCTGCCTAACATTAACACATGCTGTCCCCCACACTCAGGGTTTCAGGGACCAGATATTCAGGTCCAGCTTGTGAAAATGTTCTAGTCCCAGATTAATAGGTATGTTTTCTCTCGATTCTTTATTGTTTTTAGGACCTCTAGTGGTAGAAAAACGACATTTGTAGAGAAGTTCATCTGGAAAGCTCTTAACACAAAAGCAAGTATGGCCAGTATGGCCATGAACTCTGGCCAATAAGAAATGAATGTGAAAATGCCATTTAATTAAAATTCTGGATCTTCTCCAAGAATTATCTCATCTTCTTTCTTGTTATATATTGCATACCGAAAAAATAATAAACTGAAACCAACTTCTCCACTTGTGAAGGGAATTAAGCTTTTGTGCTAACCAAGGAACATCATGGTACACTGAGTAAAAAAAAAAAGCTCCAGCACCCCATTCTTCTGTGCATAAGTGTCCAAATCCAGGGCTCCTACTGCCTAACACAGTGAAAGACTGAAGTCTGCTAGGAAAATGCCCAAGACATAAAATACATTCAGAGCTACTGGTGACTGTTGTTTCATGCCTCTCAGTGATCTTTAGCAAACAGCTATCCTCAGTTACTGATATTTCATTATGGGGTTTCAAGGTGACTCTGTATGACAGGTAAAACCACAAATTTTCTGCTTCTCAGTAGGAAGACTCATAAACATTGGAAATGTACTGGAAATGTACCATGAAAACCTGTCCCTCCAGATAACTCCCATTTTGACTCTTGACAACAAAAAAAAAGTTGGGTTTTGTCTGCACCCCTTTTCCAGATCATTGCAGCTGTGCCAGTACTGTTAAAACCCCTCACCTTTGTGGATCTAGGACTTGTCTCTCTAAACAGAAGAGAATATTAAGGCACAAAAAGGGCAAGAAGAATTTATACCTGCTCCTATACTAGGTCTCATTGGTGTAACTCTATTATTAAAAATATTTAAAACACACCTGCAAAATAAATTGCAAAATTAGTAAACCTCCTACATGTGGAAAAAGTCTACAGCCATCATGAACACAGGAAAGCCATATCCCTTTTTCTCCTTGGTTTTGGCAATAGAAAGACAGTTCTAATGGACAACACAGGAAACCAAGTACCAGCAGAATTGACAAGATGGAGGAGGTATTTCTCAGACAGTGAGAATGTGCAGGTGGTCATTTGTTTACTGAGACCAAGATTTCTTTTTTTCTGGCTGGACATGTCAGAAAGATGCACAAATCTGTAACTGAGGTTTTGTCCCTGCCCTATTTAAGAGGCTCATCTCATTTACTATGGACAGTCTTGGAAATGTAATTTCTTGGCAGTCATGAGCAATGAATTACAACATGTTACATCTGGGGGAAAATGCCAGAAAGAATCTGTACAGTAAAGATCTGGAAAGTGCAAGAACGAGCAAAAGTAAGCAGTATTTCGTATTGATAAAACACATTTGAGAAGTTTAAAATAAGACAGACAGCTCAGTAAGAAAGTAGACTAATAAAACTGAGTAGTTTCAGATTTTCTGAAAAGGATATTTCAGTTGTGGATGTAGCTCCAGGTGTGGTTACAGCTCCTCAAATCTCACCAAAGTGTTTTGCTCCCAAGTTAGTGTTGGGTAACCACTCAGGAACAGCACGGACACATGTAACAGCAGGGGAGTATTCAGATGCATCCAGCAGCGGGGATCACAGCCTGACCTCATGAAGTACAGTCACCTTATGGTGACAGAGGCTAATTCTAATCAAATATTTTACATCTGAAGGGTACTGTAATACAGATTGTACAGCTGATGAATTAAGTAAATGAATAGAAAGAATTCATCTGCAATGTAAATAAAAAAAGAAAAGATAAAATAAAATTCATGATGTGCTGAGTAACATCCTCTGAAAAATTAAGTTTTGGAGGACTCAAAACTTCTCAAGGCTGGTGTCATGTGCCAGCCTGAGTGGCAGGATAGTGAAGGGTGAAATACTGAGACTTCATATTGACTTCTTCAGAATGATATGAATAATTTCATAAATGCTGAAATACTTCAATTGACACTCTGGGACCAAACTGATTTTTATGAATATAAAATTGCTCCCCCTCTCTCTTACCTATTTTTCAGTTCTGCAAGAGAGAAAAAAAAAAAAAAAAAAAAAAAAAAAAAAAAAAAAAAAAAAAAAACCCACAAAAATGGGAGCTGTATCTGACCAAGAGCAGTCACAGAATGTGTCTTGAGGCATTTCAAATATGGCTCTGGTGAGGACAATGTCATCTCTTAGAAATCAGGGTTTGTCTGTGCTTCTGCCTCTCCCTGAGCCGTTAACAGCCTCAGATGTGAACGACACTGAGATGCACTTGCTCAGACTGCTTTTTTGGCTGACACAGTGAAGCAGCAACCAGACTGAGGCTGAAACATTTATGAGAGAGAGTCATAAAGGCCAGAAAACCCTGAAATGTATTATTTACTGCCCATGTTCTTTATTCTCTCTTCATGGGTAATTCATTTGAATTCTACTCTTCTGTTGGGTGAAAAAGATCTGAAGTAACCTCCCTGAAGCAGCCTATGTTGCTCCAGATTTACACAGCTCTGCTGGGTGGCAGGATCTGCCTCGGAGCATTTTATATTAGCTGTATCTCAGAGGGTGCTCTATGCCTAGGGCTCAGAATATTCCCAGCCAGTTTAATTTTCACAAGCTGCCCTTGCAAGGTAAGCTGCAAATGTATTTACAGATCTAGCACAATGATTTCTTACTCCTCAGGTTGGTTAACCTGTCAGAAATGAATGTGTTTCTTCAGACTTCTATTTTTGCAGGTGCCTCTGCTATAAAGGCCTCAGCCGAACAAAAATGAAGTAGACAAAATGTGCAGACGCTTTATTTGGCATGGAAAGAACCCAAGGACACATCCCTGCTACGGTTGCAAAAATAAAAAGAATATGGGGAACTTGGCCTTCCTCAGTGGAAACTCAACATTTGGGTGGCCCTGCTGCAGCCTGTGTGGGGCTGGCAGTGGTTGTCTCTGAATGAAGAGGCTGACTTAACCTGGATCTCTATCAAATCCTCCCTCTGCGAGACCGTGCATTTGGCAGAGGTACTGACAGAAATCCTCTGGCCGAGAAAGTGCAATCAAATCCTGTTAGGCATAATATCTTGAGAAGGAGCTCTATTACTTTAAGGCACTGAGAAAGTTTAATTGTGGTTGTTTGGCATTTACTCCGGTTGCTGATTTATTTGAATTCTCCTTCGGTTACAAAAATCTCAAACTTGAAAAAAAATATCAAGGTGAATAAAAAAAAAAAAATCTACAGGAATCAGAGTGTTTTTTAGGGGGCAGATTAAATTCTTCCAGTGTACATCTTCTATACATCACCCCTCACCTGTGTATGCACAGGACAAAATCAAACAGTCCTAACTACTGGGATTCTTGTCAGGTTTACCAAGAAACAAATTCTGAGGTTAGTGCCTGAACAGACAGCTGGGGTGGGAGGAAAATCTTCCCTCTGGTAAATAGGAGGAAGTGGGTCCTGAATCAGTGCATCTGCCCAGGCTGCCCCACTACCCTCGGTTCAGTGTGCATAGAGAAAATCCACACAGGAAAAGCTTAGGTATCAGCTCTCCCTGCTGCTCACCCTTGCTTCCACAACAAAATCCCATCTAAGGGATGTGGGGCTAAGCAGTTTGTGGTGGGGATGTGGGGGCCACAGAAGCATATTTTGATGCCCAAGGCAGGGTGCCAGTTTGGTGTGCTGCTCTCTTCTGGGCCCTATGTCAAGGGATATTAAAAAAACTTCATTCCAGTTCAAAGCAGAGCTTGAACTTCATGAACCATCCCTGGCAGGGACCATGTTTCTCTGCTTGCCATGTCCTTTTCACAGTCCTGTGAGGGACTGCATTTGCCTGTCACTGTCCCACTGCACACCATCCCCAGGTTTGGGGATTTTGATGTTTGTCTCCAGAAACATATTAAGTTCCCAACTCCACAGCTTTTTCTTGCCCAAGGAAAACTCACAGGCTCTGACCTCAGGCTGTTTGCAAAGCCTGTCATAACCCATTTGTCTAGGAGATTGCAGCAGCAAATATCACAGTTAAGGCTAAAAGGCAATTCTATGCCAAGCTCATTCTAGGTCACTAACTTCCTAAGGGTATTCTTCCAAGAAATAGCTTCATCTTGAGTAACTCTGCAAGAGGAGAGAGACTGTGAGTTATAATTAACCCCTTCTTCACAAGGAAAAGCAAGAATTCTTCAGTCTATCACTTTTATCATTCAAGATTTATTCAGGCCAAGACTTCCCCCCTTAGGGCCAATACCAGGAAACAAAGTTACAAGGAAACAATAGATTTGAATGAAAGAAAATATTCTTTGCCCTTTCAAAAAGCACACTATTTTATATGTGCACTTTGGGCAGTATCTCCCCTTGTTTTAGGAAAGTAAATACAGTGTATTCAAATCTAAAAGAAATCTCACACTGAAGAACTGAATCAACTCAAATAAAAGGTTTCACTGCCCAGAAAACTCAGATATCCCTCAGGAAACCCACTGTAGCAAAGACAAGGAAAAATACAAGAGCTTGGAAAGAAGAGATGAAGTCATATAAGAAGTGCAATAGTGCTAATTAAAATGAACATTCAAGGGAAATAACACACTGCAAAATTAAACAAGTAAAGCCAGCTAAATGATGGGAGGAGTGGAGATAAACGAGTCTTGGACAGTCCTACAAAAGTGTACAGAGCTTGCACACCTTCATCAGCTGCTGTTAGGGGGTTGTGGGAGGGACTAGCAGAAAGACTATCTGAATACATGATACCTCAGATCACCTCATCTTCTAAAAACCACCTAGGCCATGAGCAAGGGACAGGAGGAGAAAGACAAGGTTATCTATGCCTTAGATTCTAAAAAGCTATTTCCTAAATTAAACATAAGCTCTAAGATAATGTCAGCCCGGTGCTCATCAAGTGTCAAAAAACATCATGTTAGGAATTTTTTGAAAATAGAGAACAAATATCTCTGTGCAAATGTATGCATACTGCACTCATGTCTAGAACTCTGCACAGTTCTTATTTCCCTTTCAAAAATGGTGGTGAAAAAAAAAAAAATCTTAACAGTCCTCTGTAGGCTAGAGAGCTGAGGGCAGAAAACTGACTCTTCCTAATCAAAAGGTGTCTTTAAATGAACCCCAGAGCACTGGGTTCAAAAGAAACAAAGAGACATGTCTCTTCATAAAACACGCTTAACTTGGTGAATTCCTTTCCATGGGATGCAAGGGATTTTAAGTCGTGATGTGAATTCAAAAAACGTTTTGACAAGTTCATGGAAGTACATATTGTGCATGGTATTAAACAATAATGCATCAGTCTCAAGAAATCCATAACTTTCAAATTGTGTGGGAGGGTTGCAGGGAAGTATCCCCAAATGCTTACTCTGGTCATGGACTCTTCAGTAGCTGCTGGGCAGTGCTGGGGATGGGACCAAGAAGACCCTTGGCCTTCTCTGGGACAATCAATCCTGCTCTGATTCACTTACATATTTTGCCACCACAGCTCAGCTCAACCTCCAGGACAGCCTTCGTTACTGGCTCTGAAATGATCCTCTTGAGTAGTTCTGCAAGAGACAGACTGTGAGACTCACAGGTGTTTTGTCTGGATCTCTGCCTGTGGACTGTTTCCATATCTAAATTCAAAGTCTGGTTCTAGCTTTGAGAAAGAATCCATCAATGTGGGAACACCTGTGCAGTGCACTGAGGGCCACAGAAGCCTCTGCATAATATAAAAGTCAAATGTGTTCTACCCTAATAAGTGAAAAAGCAGGATAAGCAAGGGCTCATATTTTATCTACCTTTTTTTTTTAATTAAATTAGTATTAATCTTAAAATCCATCACAGGCTACAAACCCAGTTCTAATACGTTATAGAGTGATAAAAATGATAAATTTATGCTGCAGTCTTGCTATCGTCTAAACCCAAATATCTTAAGATGGTATTCCATTGCATAGGTACACAGTTTTCGTGGAAAGAATCAACAACAGGCCTACTATCAGAGACATGCAGAAATAAAAACTGTTAAACAGTATCTTTCTCAAGATATTTGGAGAAGGAAAAAAACCCTCCCTTGAAAATAGTAATTTTTTTCTAGGCAGTGTGAAATGGTCATTGTTACTAGAAGTATACCAGAAATTTGTATTTTGTATAAACACCACAGGACTACATACACAAAGATCATGATAAGAAGTGGTGTAGCTATTTAGTGTCTAGTGGATGGAAATCTTTTACTTGAAGTACTGATTGTGTCAAAAAGTTGTCCTCTGACTTGTCAACAAGGACAACTGAGACCAAAATAAAACTATTTGCCATGGAGCAAGAAAGGGCCTGAATAGGTCACGGAAGAAGGGACTTACTGCCTGCTCTTCTTGATTTTACCCTTAGTCTTGATAGTTGGATCTTTCCCTAAAGCAACAGCTTCAGCATTCAAACAACAAGATAAGGATCTCAGTTTTGACATAAAAATAAAAAATGACCACCCCTGGATGGGGCAGCTCTGCTCTGACCTTTGCACACCACCGAGCCTTCAGAGCGAGCTTCTCTGGGCTGGCTGCACTCACTGACAGGTCAATGGCAGGGCAGTGACTTCCACATGACAGGAAACCTGGGCTGGACTGGTGAGCTGCCAAGAATTTTGGCGAGGTGACCTGGTGTGCAAACAGCTCCAAATGGTGACAGCAAGAGGTGGGAAGGAGTGATGATGGGTCACTTAAAGTTTTACCCTTTTGGTTGGTCCCTTTTGACCCACTTCCTCCCTGACCACAGGTGACACTGTGACAGCTGTTTTCCCTCTTGGCACAGCTTCTGTCAGTTGTTGCTTCTGTCACTCAACAGGTTTGACCAGTTTCTGGGCTGATGAGCCCAGCATTTGCACAGGATCCTCCCTGTCTCCTCTGTGCCATGGCTACTATAGAAAGACACTAAGAAATTACCATTTTAAGTTACCATGAAGTAGAATCAAAGCAATCTAGGAGAAAATTCGTGGCAAACTTGAATTACTGCACTAAATGCCTCGATAAATCCTATTTGTAAAAACATTTCAAGAACTTTTCAGTGTAACCAATACCCATCCCTACAGTCAGCATGATCTGAGTGTTAAATTGGAAGAGATGGAACATGTAGAAACTGCTTATCTTTGTGACAATACACAGTAGTCAGTTTAAAGGAAATTTTGCCCGTTTATTTGAAATTAATTGGTATCTGCTTCTTCGTGGATAGACTTGGTAATCTATGCAATGATCCTTAATTCTGACGCTCTGCAAGGAACACCTGTTGGGTTTTTGGGGGTTTTTTTTGACAGGTGCTGAGAATCAAAATTTAAAACTTGATGGAGAGAAGATATGTCAAGGTACTTACAAAGGGTCCTCTAGGACACCAGGACTTCCCTGATATGTGGACAATGAAACAAGTGCAACAACAGAATTAGTGGCCTAATGACCTCAGCTCTTGAAGCCTGTGTGTCACAGACTTCTAGAGTTACTATTCAAAACTAATCATGTACACCACTGATCTACAGGCACAATGAGCCAGGAGTACATGACCTTCTCAGTGAGTTTCTTTGAAATGCAAACAAGAATCTGACAGATCAAGGAGGCTAAGCCTCTTTAGTTTAATGAAGAGCAAATTATCTTCCATTTCTTCCCATAAAATTGTGGCAACAGAATGTATTGCTTGTTCTCAATGTTACACAGGAGTTCAGAGGTGTTCAGTATGAGAAATTTCACAGCTTGAGTATCTGAAACTGCCCATAAATTGTTTCACCCTCTCTAGTCTCCACCAAGTATGAATTATTCCATTAACATTCACGTTTCACCACACTGGACTCCTCTGTGCAGACCCACGGACCTAATCAAACACATAATCAATCAATCTGCTTGTCAGATACAAGCAGCAAACAAGACTTCTTTGTGTTCTACACAATTGCCTTTTGATAAAAAAGTGAGCTACTGGTTTGTAAGAGCATGTAATACACAAGTAATGCATGAGGGGCCAGAGCCTGTGGCGCTGTGAGGAAACCTTGTGACTGAATTCCTGACAAGGGACATTTCTGATGGGTTACTCAGACTACCCTGATTGGTGTTCTGGAATTACACAGTATGAAAGAATATTTTTAAAAGATGACTGCAATCACTGGAGTCAAAAGCTTCTTACAAGTTAACAAAAGACAAAAGTGGGCAACCCTTGGGCTTTAGCATCACTGAGCTTTCATGAAGGATGAACTCCTCTCTGCAGAGCAGAAGTGAAAACAACAGAACAGCCCAGTTTTTAAATGTCTCTCTCAGATTCTCAAAGGGCAACAAAAAGAGAGAAACATGGCACCCATCTTTGTTTTGTCTCCTTTTGGAGGGGATGAAAGCTCTCAAAGGTTTGAGAGCCTGCAATGAGACGAGAGCTGAAGGTAATTTAAGTGAGCAAATGTGGCCACATCCTTTTCTAAGAATAAGCCAGAACATCTTTCTGTTGTTATGCTGTAAAAAAACTTCCAGGAAAGCAAAAATGATTTGCACAGGTACACAATAAAAAACACATAGGTATGCAAACACACTTTGTTAAAGCTTTGATACATACACTACATAATCAAGTAAATTTAATGTGCATGTAAATTGCATCCCATGACTTGGACCCTATTCACACCAGGTAAGAAACTTCAAGCCCTGACAGTCCCAACTGATGTAATGAACTAATTAATTCTACTTTTTAAAAAGCCATAACCTGTATTTCAGATGAGTGGGAAACACTACTAAGAATCAATTAAAAGCTCGTCATGTGCCATGTTTACTTGGCACCTGCCAAGTAAAATTCAATGGATTAACGCTTTTTACAACCATGTAGGAATTTAACCATATAAAGTACAAATAATTCTCTACACAAGTTTCCTAAGTCAGAAAAGGCCTGACCTTCATTATGTAACAAAATCTGGTGAAAGATTTCTGCAAAATCTGTGCACTTTTGGAGATGACACACATGCCAACTTACTTTGATGCATTACATCAGAGCATACATTCCCCGGTCTTGCATTTGAAAATTACTACAATTCCTTTTATGTAGAATACTTGTTGAAAAATCATGAAGGTATTTATGCAGTAGAAATGTGAACAGGGGCTTAGGTAGGGTTCTTGTAAGTTTGCTTCACAGCATCTACTGATAGATTGAAACAATTTGTAGTAACTAACCTGAAGAACCTCCACTATCATCACCCCAGCAGCAGCAACTCAAAACCTCTGGAAATCATTGTGGCTGGTGCAAAAACAGAGTAAGTAATGGCCCAGTACAACCACTGATGGAATCTTAAACAGCTTTATTTAAATAGTCAAAATAAATATTTGATAAGGCATAGCTAACCAAAGTACCACAACTTTTTTTTTTTTTTTTTTTTTTTTTTCCTGAGCACACATTTCAAAGTAACACGAGTGCCACCTCCTGGTTTAGGCATGGAAACACTCTGGGCTGTGCTTATTCCAACTAGATACAGGGGGTTTTCTCTCCTTTTCTTAAAATAACTAGAATGTTCATCTTCAACATTCACAGAATGCTGTAAGAACAAAAAACAAAATGCAAGAATCCAGTAAAACTTGCTTATCTTTAGTGCCTGAAGCAAAACAGATATATAAACTCTTCACAGGTACTTTTCCCCAAATTTAACTTCACAGATGTCAAATCCTATTAAAACAAAGGAACAGCCACAATTTTAAGTAAATACTCAAGTGCAGTGGCTTCTAATTCAAGAAGCAGTCTTGGTATCAATGTGGAATCAAATTATATGTTCTCACTGCTTTTTTCTATCCTAAAAAATGCCTTTATTAATTAAGTGGAATGTGTCCATCTCCTATTCAGGAAGTGACAGAATCTAATAAAGAAAGGCTGAGAAATTTAGTACAAATGGCACAAAGAACTGCATTTATATATCTACTATATATCTACTATCCATTTTATATCTACTCCAACAGCCAAATCACAAAGTTGTTGAGAATGTAGGGGTAAAATATAACCCACTTGGAGTTCCAGTCTGTCTGCACGTTAGTAGCTGTGCAGGGGTAAAAAAAAGGTTGACTCCATTTCACACAACACCCTCAAAAGTGTATCACTATTATGTCAGAGTCATTTGGTGACAACTACCAAAGTTCTTTCAAAGCATCTTTACAAGCAATTTAAGAAACAAACCTGTCCCAGCTCAAGTGTTGCCCCCACTGCAGAGACACGGACAACTGCACCTGCCCTGTGCTTACAGGAGTAAAGACAATTTACCAACACTGGGTGTTTGCTTTGGGTCTCTTGCTTTCTGCCCATATTCAGTAGGGGCTGGAAGTACACGAGCCCACATCCTGGGAGAAGCTGCACTGTGTCAGCTCTGTATGGCTTTGTGTCCTGTGGACTCCTAAATCTTGCCTCCTGACATTTCAACTCTCTGTGCCATTTCACACTCCCATATACCCACATAAAGCCTGGGTTTCTCCCCAGCCTGGTTTTTTTTTCTGCTAAACTAAATGTTATAATTTCCCAACTCCACAATCTTCTTCTGTGTATTGACTTGCTGTAAATCAGGATTGTAATCTTCAAGTCTTCTGGAATACACAGAGCAACTTATATATATTTTTTTTTAAGTATAACCTTTTGGAACAAAATGCATTCACACATTTGATGTCCCAGCAAACTCTCATTCATGTTAAGTAGACAGACAATTATTGCACTTGTATCCCACAGCAGCAAGCACTTCCAGAAGGAGAACCAAAACTCTTTCTGCAGTCACCATTCCCCATGCTTTCTCATCCCAAAGCAGCACAGTCCACGATGCATTCATCAGCACTTGACCAGTTCCTTGTTTGGCAAAGGTTCTGCCACGACTTCATCCCGCATGAACTGCTCCTAAAGAGAGCAAGCAGGGATTTAGGCGATTTACATTGGTTTTGGATCTCCTCTACCTCACAAACACCACGACATACACTCAGGCTGGAAAAGAGAGTGGTTATAAGTGGTATGAATGTCTCCCAAACCTTGGAAGCCGATACAAGCCTACGAGGTGACAAAAGCTGCCAGGGCTGCTGGAGTCAGTCACAGGAGCTCTCCATTCGCATTCACATCGTCCCATCCGTGTCCTACCCCACGCTCCCTCCCCCAGGTAGGCATCTTTTTAAGCTCAAACACAGCAGCAGCAGACAAGAAAACGAGAGATCATTCAGCAAACGTAGTCCCAAAGCAGGGATTTTTACACGCTGCCCGCACGGGGCGGCGAAGCGGGACTCGGAAGGACCCGGCTGGAACTGCGTCCGCCTGCCCTCCCTCCGCACCCACCTGGTCGTAAATGACGCGCAGGATCAGGGAGCAGCTGGGGCAGGTGGCCACGTCCTCGCCGTTCTCCAGGTCCTCCTGCAAAAGGCCCGGGACAGCGGTCAGGCCCCGCCGCCGGCCCGGCGCACGGGCCGCACCACCCCGCTCTCCCCCACGGCCGCCGCTCACCCGCGTGATGAGGAATCGGTCCCCGCAGGGGCACGGGTAGCTGTAGGTCCCGGTCTCCTCGTCGTATTCGAAGTCTTCGATCTCCACCTCGTCGTGGAACACGGCCATGTCGCCGGGAAGCGCCGGGAGGCGGACGGGAAGAGGCGGCGCCTGCCGGGGCAGGCGGGCGGGGCGGCCGTGACGAGATGCGGCGGCGGGTAGGGGCGGAGGGCCGCGGGTACGGGCGGAGGGCGGCGGGCCGGGGGCTCCCGGGCTCCCGGCGGGGTTCGGGTGGGTAGGAGGGAGCGGGGGGACAGGAGGGTGAGGGGCGGCGGGCTGGGGGTCGGCGCCTCGAGTCCTCCTGCCTCCCCCTCTCCTGACGGCCGGAGCCCCGCACGCCGGCCGGGCCGCCCTCTGCGGCCGATGGCGCTGCCGCCTCCAGCCCTGGCCTCCTGCCCGGGGGCTGCGGGGGAACGGCCGGGCACTGCCGCGGCCTTGTCCTTGTCTTTGTCCTTGTCCCTTGCCCCTGCCCTGCCCCTTGCCCTTGGCCGTGTGCTTCCCCTGCCCCTTGGCCGCCTCAGTGCCGCCCTGCCCCAGCTGAGCGCGGGCTGCCGTCCTCTGTGCCCCAGCTCACCGCCCTCCTCCCAGCGCTCACCGTAGAGCCCTCAGTCCTGGGAACAGGGGGAAAACTTCGTTTTCTGTGATTACTTTTGCAGGAAGGACTGTTTGTCTGAAGGAGTGTTTTACCGAGAGATGGCTTTTGAAAAAAGACCTCCTGTGCTGCTTGCTTAAGTACTCTTGCTGCTCCCCTCTGCACTTTCTTACATTAACCTACCTAGTAATTTGCAGTTTAGTGTGGTGCGGGTGAACTAAAAGCAGTTCTCCCTCCAGACAGTGATGTGGGATTGGGGGGAAGAAGAGATGCAGACATATATCTCAAGAGATAAAAAAACAGGGCCAGTGGATCAGAGGGGATGGAAAATGAATGGCTCGTTGGTTTTAGGTGAGGAGTGGAAGAAGTCATGACAAGTAGTGCTCGTTTCACTCTGTGCAGCAAAGGAGGCTTATAAAAATATGTAAATATGTAAAGGGTGGGTGTCAAGAGAATGCACCAGGCTTTTCTTGGGGGTGCCAACCACTAGGACAAGAGGCAGTGGACAGAAACTGATGCACAGGAAGCTCCACCTGAATATGAGGAAGAACTTTACTGTGTGAGCAACCAGGCACTGAAACAGATTGCCCAGAGGTACTGGAGTCTCTCTCACTGGAGATACTCCAGAACCATCTGGATGCAATCTTGTGCCAGGTGCTCTCAAATGGCTCTGCCTGATTGAGCAGGGAGGTTGGACCGTGTGACCCACTGTGATCCCTTCCAGCCTCTGTGAAAAAAGAGGGTATTTGGAGTGGCTGTTCCTGTACTGGCTTGAGTAGGATGAGAATAAAGGGAGAACATGCCACCTGACAAGAGCCTGGGAAGCTGAAGCACAGCACTTCATGGAGGGCAGGGAATTGCCAAAGAGCTGGATGAGTGAAAAAATCACAGAGGTAACAGATGGGGGGAAAAGCTGCTCACGTTTTGTAAAGGCGTGAGTCACACTTGTATGTGGTAGAGGAGAACCAGGATTCATAAAAAGATTTCAGAAATCATTGGTTGCAGAGTAAAAATTGCAAGTTATTTTTATTGTGTTTTTCATTGTTGTGACGATAGTATAAATGGAACAAGTTTCTTGAACTACTCTTCAAGAGTTATTTCTAATTCAGGATAGAGACTCAGCCTTCAAGTAGTTGTATCAATAGGGTTTTTCAGCTGTGACTATAAAAATTAGGCTGATATTTCTTTTGTTTCCAGTATTACATATTGATATGGAACTTCAGGTTGGTTGGAGATGTAGATGTCTATAACCATGATGTGCTCTATGAAACATTTCAGATTATAAAGTGATGTCATGAATTTGAGAAACTGATTTTTGAGCACTTTCAGTTTACAGACAATATGCCAGGGTAGAGGACTGTGACTTCTTCATTAGATGTCTATTTTGTTGCCCTAAAATATTATGAGATTGTTAATACTTTTGTTATCAACAGCCTCTACACATTTGATGTAGAAAGTGCTAAAGTGTTTTGTTTAAACACTTAAGTACACTTTAAGTACTCTGCGAAAAAAAATTTTTCAAGTAATTTTGCTCACTGGGGGTAGAAAAAATTTTAAATAATTCCATTTTTAAGGGTTGCAAGCTGCTGTGGAATTGAATGCTGAAAAACTGTTAAAAGTTATGGACAGTTAAAAGCTGCAGGAAGTATTTTTTTATGCTCGAAAGTGGGCATTGTGAGTAGTGACTGTAAATGTCAGAATTGCATTTCTGAGCAGCCTGATTTATGGAAACTCTGCCTTCATTCATACAAGACTGCAAACAGTACCGATTACTAAGCGACCAGCCAATGCAGCTGTTAGTGAAATCCTAGAGAGTACAGGCCTGATTAGTAATCAGCAAGTGGGATCAGTGCCATTTCAAGGGATTCAAAATTACAAACATTATGAAAATAAATTGCATGCCTTAAAATGATGCACGGAAAGATATTTAAATGAAAGTAAAATGTTAATGCTTTAAAGAAGGAGTGGACTGCATCATGGGAATAAATATCAGTTGATAGGTGATGATACATGATAGAGAGATATGCTAATCCATTTTAGAAAAAATAAAGGCAGATTTACAAGGAATGAGAAATATCTCTTGGCTCTCTAGGAACCAGTTCCTACACTTGAAGGGTAGTTCTGACTAACCCTTAATGTTGTGCATGTCAGTTTATCTTTCTCTGTCATAGCTGTTTGAGTGTGTGGTTTTGAAGCTTCACACCATGTTTCCACTGCAGTGTGTGTGAGTGTCTTTCACTTTCTTTACTCTTCAGAGATGTATTATGTTGAGTACTTGGAAGTGTGAGGGATTAATGTGCTTTTAAATAAACCTGTGAACAAACAGGCTTAATTAAAATTTATAAAATTCTCCACCCAGAACCTTTTCTTTACCAGTAGAAAGGGAATGCATAGTTAGTGTTTGATCTTTCACACATGAATATTGTTTGAGTATTTAAAATCACTGATATATTGGCTGGAAGGCACTGCTGAGCATCATCCAGTCAGAATTCTTGCTTGGAGCAGCACAGTTGTTCACACTGGATTTAGCCAGTCCCAGGTGTAGACCTTGGTCATGAGATTTCTGCTTTCCAGCCCTTCATTTTCTCAGTTTCCCTTTGAAGGGGAGCTCTACTATGCTAACATAGTATCATCATCCACAAGTTTGCTGATCATAGAATGGCCCAGAGGGGACCTCAAAGATCATCCCATTCCAACCACCATGCCATGAACTGGGACACCTGTCTCATCCTCCAAGTTAGTGATAAATATATTGACCTGTATCAGCCCCAGGGTACTCTTACTGTTCTAGCCAGCAAGTAAAGCAACTTGAAGGCCTTGTCCTACTAACGTGTGTGTGCTTCAGGGCCTGGGGCCAGGAGCCACAGGACACTCAAGGTGTTTTGCATCCTGTCCCCTTAGCTGCATGACCAGACCTTTCATCACAGTTGCTGTTCAGATTTATCAAATGTAATCTGCCCTTGGTCAACCTGAGTCACATCTTCCTGATTGCTTTCTTAGCTTTCACCCAGCTAAGGGGACAAGCTCTGAGCATTTTTCCAAATACTGAGATGGTGCTGACTGGATGTAAGCACTGCTTTTTGCCTCTTAAAAATGAGCATGTCTAAGTCTTTTCCCAGTCGGGTGGAGACTGGGTGGTGTTTTTCACAGGTAATACACAGTTGCCTGACAAGCATTTAAGCTGTGTCTCTTAGCAACCTTGAGTGTAACCCATCTGGCTCCCTGCATTTGAGTACATCCAGCATCTCTCAGCAGGTGCTGGCCCTGCTTCTACTTATCCCTCTCCTTTCCAACTACCACTGGTGCAAGCAGAGGTCAGGGTGCAGGCTTTGCCTGTAAAGACTGAGGCAAAAGGAACATTGAGTACTACAGCCTTTTCCATTTCATCTCTCACAAGGTCTTCCCCTTGTGAGAGACTGAAACATTGATTGTTAATGACTCAAGCAATTCCCATTTGGAAAAGCTGCAGGGGCTTTGCTGAGGCCAGGTTTGCACCCCTGGACCAAAGGGTAGGAGGAGAGGTTTGGGTGTGTGGTGGGAAACCTCAGATCTGCACAGGAGCAGCCACCACCAGAGGATGACCACAACAGTGACCTTTGTTAGCTACAAGCTGGGTGTGAGCCAGATAAGGGAAAAGGCCAGGGAGAAGCTGCTGAGGTGGGATAATGCTTTTATCACACCAGTGTCCTCCTCACACAGCTGGGCCAGCTGTAAATCCCCATCCCAGGGAAGGTGTCAGGACACTGGCCTTCACCCCTGGGCCTGAGGGTGTTCATCCCTTCTGTGGGGCAGAACTGGCTCAGTGACCCTGGCAGGAGAGGCAGCTTTCATGGCTGGGGGGGTCATAACCCATCAAAGACCCCAAAGCACCCCCAGACTCATTTCTGGGCCCTTCCACCAGACCACTGCACATGATCCACAGTGCTGGAGCAGTGTAAAACTCCCCCAGGGGAGGTACCTGGGTGTTCCCACCTGAACCTGAATGTAATGAACCCATTGAAATCTGTGTTTCATGGTCTTCCCTCACCCTTGAGGGATCAAATCTTCACCATCACTTTGACTAAGTCAAATTGCAACAATCAGTTCTTGTCATGGTATCCATGGGTGGTAATATCTTTCCACTATCTTCTCTTATCCTTTCTTGCTCTTCTTTTCTTTCTGTTTTATAAATTTTCTGAAGTGATTCTTTTATACTTTTAATTTGTTTCATTTCTATAGATAATAACCAGAAGGGCTCTGTGTCTCCTTTCCATTGCAACCAAATGGTTCTAAAACAAACCTGCATTTATATATGTATATATATATATATATGTATGTATGTATGTATGTATAGTATAAACACTGGTCATTCAGTGTCATTTCACTCTCATCTGCCTCAAGGAATCTATTAACAAGAACTTCACCTTTAGGAGTGGGCATAACATCCCTTTGCTTGATGGATGCACCTTTTCACTTGTTTATGAAACTTTCATGCTTTCAAAATTCCCTCTCATTATACTTTATGTCTGTTGCTAGTTTTAGCTCCAGCTGAGCTTTGGCTTTTTCTGATTTAAGGGAAATAAAAGCTGAAAACAAGCCATGTCAAACACTGAATGCTTCATTTAACAAGTATTTATGGTGGGTTTTTTTCAGGAACCAGTAATTCTGAAGACTGCCTGGTCGTCATGGCTCATGCTACTATTTATTTGGGTTGCACTGTTCCTCAGTTACTGAGAGGTGCTCAGAGCAGGATTTTCCCCTCTCATTCTGCATTGGGGGCGTTGAGGCACTCTGCTGTTTGTTACTGCACAGGGAACGGGTAGGTTATCCACTTCCTTTTTTTTTTTTAAGAGAATGCCATGGTAACACTGTCAAAATCAAACTGACAAATTACTACAGACCTATAAATGCTTAATTTAACTCCCAATTATATATTTATATTTAATTCTTATTTAGATTTATGTCATCTGTAGTCTGGATTACACTGGTAAATTGTTATGTTAATAGAAATTCATATCAGAAAGGGACAGTAGCACAGCTGTCAAAATGACAATTATCTTTGTTTGCTTTTTCTTGCAGCACAATCAAATCAAAAAGGAAAATGGATCATCTAGAGAGGACAGCAAATAATTTTCGACAGGAGGTTAGTGTTCTGTTCTTTAGGATGCAAGTAGTTTTATTTTTTTTTTTTTTGCTGCAAAGATAATTATATTGGATAATAATATTTCATTCTTAGGCTCCATTTTGCCTTCTGCTGGAGTCTGGTTTACTTTTTTTTTCTCCTCATTTTTTATACTTGTTACAGGTATAAAATTAGCTTATTTAGTGCTCAGTGGGTGAAATGTAATGAGTTTTAAAATTTTTTAGTGATATGATGTTGTTTACTTTATGTTGAACAAGAAACTTAATAGATTTCTCGCCAAGTATGGATTATAATAAGTAATGAAAGCACATGGATACCCCTCATCTCTAAACAAACTTCTCAGATTTTTATGGATTTCTACAATTCTGGTTCAGATTTGAGATTTAAAAATGTGGAAAATGTTCTTCTATAACATCAGAGTAAGGCAAAAATTGTAGACATTTTGAAAGGAGACAGCTGTAAAAAAAAATCTTCAGTTGCATCTATTTAAATTCACAAAAGCAAGGAAGATAGAGCATTGTTCTCCACCACATCCAGAAATGCTTATTCTGGATCTCGGTTTTGAGCAGCAAGCATTCTTTTTCCTAATGTTCAGAGGGAAACACACTCTTGTATTTCATACAGATATTTCCTTTCTGTAATAAGCTGAAGTAGATGCACACAGATGCAAACACGCCACACATCTGTCAGTGTGTGTACATGAACTCCTTTTCTGCTAAGTTTTTCCCTAACTACAGTGGAGAATAAGTCACATTCTTCCCAAAAGGAAGCTGGGTGCAGGGGCTATGTAGGTAACGCCCAAAAGAGAAGGTTCAGCACTGTGTGACATAGGCTGTAGATGAAGGAGACAAATGCAGCCTGGTTCTGCCTGTCACCAGAGCTGTGATCCAGCTTTGGGAACCACAGAGCTGTGCCTCAGCTATTCACACCTAATGCCAGCTCTTCCCTGAGTACAGATCAGTGCTGCCTGTGGGCATCCAGCTGCTCTGGTGGATCCTGTTTACCTGAGAAAGTGGATGTAGAGACAGGCACAGACTGATGCATGTTCTCGTTTGCTTCTGACATGAAAAAAAGGATGGCACTTTTGAGTGTTGCCGCCATTTCTCAGGGGTTTCTCTTCTATTTAATGCTTGGTTTGCTTCCTTTCTCTGCTCAATGTCAGTGCCTGAAAAATACATGGAAAATAAATCCTTATGTGGTGTTGGAAGCTCAGGGTTGGTGCAGGGAACTGTGATGCACAAGGAGGAGCAGGAAGTTGTATGAGATAGGTGAAAGAGCAGGGCTCAATTTTTGCTACTGCACATTCTCTGCATATCAGAGGATTATGTTGTTGGTTTTTTTAATGTTCGATTTATTCTTTGTTGCTTTATTTCTGACCACTTTAAAATCCGTTTGTTTTAAATCCTCTGCTTGGTTTTAAATTCCATATAACCAGCAGTTGGCTTCCCTCAGCCAGTATTGCCTTATTTGGCCATTTCAGTCCTGTAAAAGATGAAAGAATCATAAATCCATGTTGCATTAGTGTGAATGCTACAGAACAGTGCCTGTTGAAGAGTGATAATGTGAAGGACCAGGGCAAGGAGAAGTGACTAATGCTTTCTTGAAATAGAGCTGCCAAATCCGAAGTCCTGTGCCTTCCTCCCTCTAACCTTGCTCTGGCCAGTTGGATACCCTTATGATGGTCCAAAGTACTGCCTGATTGTCTCTGATTCAAATTTAATTTTTTTAATAACTTCATACCAATTAAGAATTAAATTTCCAGTAGTCTTGCAGTTCTCTCAGCCAAATAACAAATTAAGGAGTGTACTGAAGAGTAAAGAAGAGAATGAAGAGGATCCAAATTTAATGTCCCTTTCCTGCACTTCTCCATCAGAACAACTATTGAAGTCATGTATCTGACATTTCTCTTGTTAACTTTGACTGCATTCCTCATTTAATACTGTCTGCTAAACTGGAACAGGAACCCATGCTACTTCATTTTAAATTAGCAAATGTCCTGCTGTTTAATGGGACAGGGGACGTGTTCAGATGTTGCTTTATGAATAAATTAATTTCCTGACATATGTTTTAAATTACAGCATAGTTGCTTAAATTTTTTTTGATCTGTTTGATCTTAGACAAATGAGAAATGGTAGAGTTGTGGTGGTATTTTGAGTGTTTCCTTGTGTGGTAAGTGACATCAGCATTTTTAACAGTAAAATCTGTATTGCTCTGTGTAGAAAATACTTACTGTTGCTTTATTTGTAGAGGAAAGAAGTTAATAATTTTAATCCAAAGAAACCTGAAAAGGAAGGGTAGGGAGGGGATGAAAATCCATGGTGCACTGATGGGCATCAAAGAATTTAAATGGGGTGCTCATCCCCAATGGGTCTTTTGCAAAGTCTGCTGCTTTTTTTTTTTTTTTTTTTTTTTTTTTTTTTTTTTTTTTTTTTTAACTCCATAAAAGTATTATCGGCCATGGCTTTGATATCCCCTCCCATGTGGCTGGCAAACAAAATCTGCTCTGTTAACCAGCCATGAGACCTTGTGTTTTGATTTCCCTATGGTCATATGGGGGTGTAGGGGGTAAATGCAGTAACACAAGGCTTGTTGGTTTTCTTTCATTGATGCAGTAACATTAATGCATCATCTTTCAGTAATGCATTTAATTACTTAAATAAATCTAGATCCAGAATTCTCCCTGAGACTTCATCTGCAACTGATTTTTTACAAGTGTCCTTTATCTTTATATCAGAGCTATTTTTACTTTGCTGCTGGAGGATGCAGGAACATGTCTCTTGTATAGATATCTGAAGAATCTGATAAGTGATAACTAGCAATCACCTCTCTTTATAGCTATGTTCCTTTCAACTGAAATGAAGTCAGTTAGTATATAATCTTAGACAAAGTGACAGACATGGTAGACTGCAAGTACAAACACTGTTCTCCATTCAATGACTATTTAAGTGAATCATAGAATCAGAATGGTTTGGGCTTGAAGGGGCCTTAAAGATCATGCAGTTGCAACACCCTGCCGTGGGCAGGGACATCTTTCACTAAATTAGGTTGCTTAGGGTCCCATCCAGCCTAGCCTTGAACATTTCCAGGGATAGAATGCATTTTTATTTCATCACCTCAGTGAGAAACATTGGTGCTGTAGGTACTGAAATGCCACGGGTAACGTGGTAAGTGTCTCATGCACGGCTTCATGAGTCCTTTTGCTGCAAATGATATCTACATATCACAATGGCTTCTTTTTCTATTGCTAGGTAATTACACAAGCAAAAGTGTGTGGAATCACCAATGAATCAGAGACAGTCAAAAGGCTTCGTTTGGCAATTGCAAATAAGGATTTTACTTTCAAAGCAGGACAATGGTAAGATAGATCTTCTGGTATATTTGAGGGGACAATGACTAGGAGGAGTCCACTCTAAGAAAGTGCTGAAAGGTCTCTGATCCTTGGGCCTTGGAAAAAGTTTGTAGTTTATATAATACAATGTTTTCTTATTGGATGCTCTGTCAAAGAGCTGTTATTTGGCATAATTTTTAAATAGTCATTATAAAAAATGCTAGTATTACTATTTAAAGGACAGAAGTAGATATTTAAGTGTTGAGTTATACTGTTTTGGTGTTTTCCTGTGATTTATTATGCTACACTGTTTCTTCAGGAGTACTTTGAAGTTCACTGCCACTTTATTCTGCAGGCTGTCTTTATTTATTAGTTATTTTTACAGTGGAGCTGAGACTGCTGATTTGCAAGTTACTTTGTTTTCACTTATTTCTTTCCCTTGAAGTTTACACACTGAAAATTTAGCCTGTTAGGTCAGATTAATATATTAATATAAACAGACAAAATTGAAAATAAAAACCTTGAATTATTAAGCCTTTGAAACAATTAGCCATTTGTTTAAACAATTTTACAGGTTGTTTTTTTTCTCAAGGAAGTAGTGGATTTTCATGTTTGTCATCCTTCCTTGTTAAAAATACTTGCAGTAACTCTTTCTTCTCTTAGAAATTAATTAAAAAATAGGAGGAGTTGCTTTTGGCAATGGACATTTAAATGTTCTTAAACTTTTTATTGGCTTGGGCCATCTGAAAGTGGTTTTGCTGAAATCAAAGTATAGCTGCTAGGGTATTAACAGCATATGTTACTCATGGAGTGTTAATATGCTGGCTTTTAAATTTAGAACCAGAACACAAGATGCTGATTAGCAATAATTTGTTTGTGAAGTAATTTGCTGCAGTTTTTGCACATGTGCAGTGACTCATATTAAATTCTTGCTTGCCAGTACTTGTGAAGTACATTTACCCTCCAAAAATGTTTTTGAAATTATCGTGCTGAAAACTGAAAGCTTTAATTATAATTACTCTTCTTCATTTTCTTCTTCCTTGAAAGTGTTCTAATGCTATTGTAAGGTACACACCAACTTCTCTGTGCTTGTATCTATAAACTGGGGTTGCATTTTTTTGATGAGCAGTACAAAACAACACATTTTCCTGAGCAGAAAAGGCTAAGTTGTTAGGATTTGCTAGAGTAAGATGTTACAGCCAAAGATTGTCACTAAAATGTTTACATTTCCCGAAAGTGTTGTAATTATTGAGTTTTTCAGAAGCAAAAGTGAATTTGTTTTGCAAGCACTTTGGCAGACACTGGTCTTTTTCTGACTTCAAATAATGATGAATTGTTGCTATTACACCTTTTGATTTACTAAAACATGCATTGAGGTATAGGCATGCATGCTACAAATACTTTGAAGAAGTAACTTTATGGTTTTAGTGTTTCTGATTTCTTACTCCAGCAATGGGCAATTGTTACTCATTTCTTAAAGATATGGTTTAGTTGGGTTTTAAAAGGAGGGAAGTGAAAAACCACCCTGAGATCTCTAGTTTACATCTTTTTGTTCCTCTCCTTTTTTTTCCCCCCTTCTGCTGCACTTTTCCTTTAGGCTGCCACAGGCAGCATTTCTTCAGGAGCCCTCTCACCCCTCCTAACATTGTTGACACAAGCCATCAGAGCTAGGCTAGTCCACTGTAAAACAGTAAACTGTGCCTTGAAATCTCTCATAGTTATGTACTTGGGAAAGAAAAATACATCTGCATTAGTATTTGGGAAAGGTAAGAACAGTGTTTGATGCAAGTTTTGCAATAATGTTTGTGTGTTTCCCCACCAGGCATGGATAAGGTTTCCCTTACATGCCAAGGGGAACATTTTGATTTGAATGTAAATTGTGACTTCACAATAGCATAAATTCTCATCTTTTTCATTCATCTTAAGTAGTAAGATTGTTTTCCACCAGAGGGAGGTAAAGAGCTTCAGTAGCATCGTGAGATGTTCTTTGGCAGGATAAACTCTGCAATTCAAGAGTCGACCTTTCTCAGCTCCCAGAGCCTGACTGTCAGCAAAGCTGGGCCGCAGGGGCAGTGGGGCTGCACAAGCTGAGGACACCGAAATAAGCCTGCTCTTTCTTTTTTTTGGTTGTAGACCGTTCTTTTGCAGTCAGGTATCTTTATGCACCATCAAGATACTACAAGCAAAAAGTTAAAAATTATATCACTATTGTATATATCACACTGTGTGCATTCTTTGAGAGAAAGATATTTTTTCTTCGAAGGGTAAATTTTGCGTGGAGTAAGCAGACAAGATTTTTTTTTTCTTCAAAGAGTGGTGAACTACTCGAAGTGCTTGTCTCTTTCCTCAACCATTTGTGGTCTCTGTGAAGAATACAGCCTTGCTGTTTAAAGAAAATACTTGTGCAGTAGAAGCCAATCTGTATTTCATGGTGCATCCTCACTTTACTAATACTGAGACAGCCTAACCCAGGCTTGAATGAATAATGGTTCTCTAGTACTCGGCATTGTTTTATCACTGTGGTTGCTTCTAGTTATAAATATTTGTTTTATGTTGAAATACAGGGATTTTGTTATTCTGTAGAAAGCAGAAGCATTTAAAGGTTTATGGAACATGGAGGAGTTCAGGTGATATACAATGATCACAAACCAACTGTAATTTTTTTTCTGATATTTGCTTGGAAGCCTCATCAAGGCTTATCAAAGCCTTACTTTTATGAGACTTAATTATAGTTCGTATATAGTAATGGCTTGCCTTCCATACTCTCTAATGCCTGGTATTGCAGAAGCTTAGCCATGTTACCTTTGTATCTGTACAAACTCATGCGTGGTTTACTTTTAAACTGAAAGGAAAACAAGTAGGAATTGATTCCAGTTCAATTTTCAGGTACCCTAAGAAGTGATATCTGCCACCAGAGGGAGCTGCAGTTCTGCTGCCAGTTATGGACTTCTTACATGGGAAATTTTTTACATAACTGTTGGGTTTTACTTCAGATATTTCATCTACCAGGAAAAGAAAGTGTTTATTATAAAATTAGTTCCCTAAAATTAGAATTACAATCGTCTTATGTTTGAAAATTGAAGAGCCCATCAAAGGGACCAAAAAGAATTGGAATTAAGCTACTCTATCAGACCATAATTATGTTTTTGTTCTAACATGCAAATAATTTATTTAAAACACTTAGAATTCTAGTCTGTTGTGAGATGTGACATTTAATGCTAAAAGCAGAATGGTTTTAAAACCTTCTAGTTTAGCAAACTTGATGACATGGTTCTAGAAGAAAATAATTCTAAGTAAATGGTGTTACTCAAGGTTAACTCACTTTTGAGAAAAGCTACATTACAAAAATGAAGATGTTTTAAAGGAAAGATAATTGAAACAAAGGCAGCCACATTATTTTGGCTATTGTCCATGTTTGGGGTGTTGGCTTCTTTTTAATCTTCCGTGTCTGATCTATTTTTAGGGTCGATTTCTTTATTCCTGGAGTATCTGTAGTTGGGGGATTCTCAATATGTTCAAGCCCTGGCCTGTTAGAACGAGAAGGAATACTAGAGCTGGCAGTAAAGCACACTGTTCATCCTCCTGCTCACTGGATTCACACTGAGGTAAATGAAATTAACTGTGAGATTTGGCTTGCTTTTTTTTCTTTTTTTTTTTTTTTTTAGGTAAAGGGGATGGTGTGTGTTTTTAGACCACTTGGTGCTATTAACTGCAAAACTCAGATTGACTTCTTCAAGCATTTTGGATACAACATAAATCTTAAAACCCTTTGTGTGTATATAAAGGTTCTCACTCCTTTGGAATTAATGAATTTAAAAATTTGGAAAAACCTCTGTTGTGACTTACATCCCTAAGAACAGGCACTGTTACACACTACAAAGTCACCTCTGATAACCTTCCATAATTCTTGACTATTTCCGTAAATATAAACTGGGAATCATTGATAAACCATAGATGGATATAGATAAGGGGAGCCAAGGAAGACACTTAGATCAGTTTTTCTGAAATGACAAAGCATTTCAGAATACCTATAGTGTTCTTTTAAATATGCAATATTTTTGTAATAAAGACATAACAGAGTTTTTTGCTATATTAAAAGTAAAGTGTTAGACTTGGCCTTGTGGTGTTTTGTTCATCATATACCCCATTTAGTTTGTCAGATGAGCCAGAGTTTCATCAGTGATCTGTCCTATCAACTTCTGTTCTTTTCACAGTCTCTGGAAAACATTTAAGAATTTTTGATGTTGTAAATCAATTTTTGTTGCTGAGTTTTCTGGTGGAATTTATAGGATAAATCTTAAGTAAGGGGTGAGCTACATCAAACCTGATGCTGTGGAGAAACCTCCAGGGTATACATGGACTCTTCTAGCTAAACAAAAGTGCATACTTTTCTTTAGGAAACAAGCAGAAAAAATAGCAACCTAGAATTCAAAAATGTTTCATATATGGTGACAAAACTGGTGCTTAATTGTTTAAAATTTGCTCCTAAAGGAAGTTGATATCTCAGCTTAAGAATTATATGGGAATAGTTAGCTAATTTACCCACTGTATCTGTGTTTCTTAGAGGTATTTATTTCTTAATACTACTGTATATAAAATAGTAAATTTTAGCACCGTGTACTTTATATAACTTCAGGAAGATGTAGCTTTTTCTTTAAAAAAAAATCCATGTAATGTATTGATTGCTTCACTTCTCTGCCTGAGCTGTGTTTATAAACTAGGCTAAAGCTCAACACTTTCTCATGGTATTACTCCAGAATTTTACTATTTTTTCTTGTGTACTGACTGTTATCATTGTCATGGCCAAAGCATGAAAATATATGGAAGACTGTTGGTTAAGAGAGATTCCTCGCAAATCCCATGTCCAATCTTGAGGAACTATGCTAATTAAGGGGGCAGATGTGAGATTGTTTCTCCCTAAAAATGTTATTTCCTCAAAGGGTACCAGTACCATATTCTGTGTCCTCCTTAGGCCACATGAATCTGGAGCACATGTGGATTTGTGCTTCTCTAGACCAGAGTAAAACATGGTGGGAGAGTAAGCAGTGTACATCACAAGAGAGAGAGAAATCAGTTCCAGATAATGAATGCACATTTTCCTACAGTATACTTGAGAGACAACAGTTGTGCAGTAATTAAGAAAAGCAAGAAAGTTGTTGGGTGTTTTTAATGATCATGCTTACTATCTTAGGAGCCTGTGTGTTCTGTGCAGTACCTGTATCCAAGGGCATTCTTCTTGCTCCTTGGTGGAATTGTTACACTTTAGACCTTAGCTGTCTGCAGCTTTCATTAATGCAGCTTCCTTTGTTTGAATTTACTGTTTCCTGCTAGGAAAACAATTCTTTAGAGGAGATGTTTTCATTCTCTAAGATAATTTTTCAGCAGTTCTTATAGCTTGTTTTTCTCTCCTCTATTCCCACCTTCCTTGGTTTCCCTATCCTCTTCATTTTATCTTTTAAAACCTGTGTATGGCCTAAGTGCTCTTATTTGTTCTGTCAGTTTGCAGTGATGTGGAAGAACTCACCTGACTTCCCTATACTTCAGCTTCACCCTTCAGACCAGGATGCAGTGCTGGTTTACCAAGGAGATACTGACCCAAGTGGACTTTTTTGTTGTAGCTTTTGTTTTTCCATGTATCAAAAAAACACGCTTGGACTCATTTCTTTAGGAAATAATTTCTTACATACAAGTGGAGAGTAAGAGAGAGGATTTTCTTCTTCTGTGTCTCTGAAGTTGCAAATGCAGAAGTGATTCTGCAAGAAATATTCTTGTGGATACTTACTTCAGTGCTGGGTGGTTTTTAAGGAATGGGGGATGGAAAAACCTTCTGTGTGTGCAAGTTCTTCTGACCTTCTGTGACCTTACAGGAAGGCCTTTTTTGGCATGAAGCTGGTTTTGGGTAGAAGTGTGATTTCACATGTTGAGCTGGGGTTTTCACAACCACATACATTTCATGTTTGCTGTTAGAAAAGTCTGTGTGAATTGTTCCTCTTTCAACTCTTATGGGGATAAGAAGGGGGAGTCACCATCCTGCCTTACCATAAGACTGAAACTTTTGAAAGTTGAACAAGATCCCTAGAGACATTGGGTTACGTCAGATAGCTGGAAAATGCGTGTATATTTTAAAAACCTGTTTTTCCTTCACTGGTCAATTAAAATAAAAATCACAGCCCAGCAAACCTTGTGACTGGGATACAAAAAGAATAAAATTTCAACTTCTGCATTTAGTTCTGAAATTAAATATCTTCTTTTCCATCCTAGTGTACACTTGACTCAGAAGTGGCTCTGCGAGTGGGAGGTGATTTCTTCTTTGATCCTCAGCCTGGTGACTCCCCAGTAAACCTAGTGCTGATAGCAGGGGGTGTTGGAATTAACCCATTGTTTTCTATACTGCTGCATATAGCAGATCTTCATGGATACCAAGAGGGTAAAGGAAATAGACACAAATTGGGAACAGCGAAGCTGTACTACAGTGCAAAAAATACGAGTGAACTCTTATTTAAGGTAAATCAAATGTTTTTTAAAAATACAGGTCTCAGCTATTCAGCTACTTGTGTGTGTTGATGTTACCAAATTCCAGAGAGTCTTTCTGTGTAAGACACTGTACAAAGAGAGACAAAAGTCACTTCCTGCCTCAAATCCTGTGTGTTGTTAACTACTTATGCCAGTGTACAAATTAAGGCTGTTATGGGACATACCTGTTCAAATCAAAATTGATTTTGATTAGTCAGGTACCCCTAGATTTTGCTATTTCCCTGCATTTTACTATGATCTTGCAAGAGCATCATAGTATACCAAAGATTATATATATATATACATATATGTGTATTCACACTAATAGTATGCATGGTGCTATAATACTGTAATCACATAGTCTAAGTAGAGATTGAATGTAAAGACTAGAAAAGAGTAATTACATCCAAAGGAAATACTTTCTAAAATAACAGCCAAGCTTTACTGATAATGCATTAGTCACTAATAAGTACTAGTGTATGAATGAAGGATTTATAGCTGCTTTTAAAACTGCCTGTGCAGTACTTCTTCAACATTTATTCAGCAGTTAAAGACCAGTTGTCAGCTCAGCCATTAAGGGTTATTAACAATATTTTAGAGCCAAATCAGCACAGCTTCTGTAAAGAAGCATCCAAAATGATTTATGGGTTTTCAAAGTATTGAAAGCTTTTGATATTGAAGGATTTTCAGGAACAGTTGATTCCAGAAACTGTGTATAGGAACCATCACTAGTTTTATTTCTGTACTTCTACCATGTTTCTGAATATAGAGATATTTGCTTTCTTTGAAAAGTAATTTCTTTGTTGGTAGAAACAGAATAATTTGCTCTTCCTTTTGGCCACCTACTGATCTCCCAGTCTGTTCTAAGCATGCACAGGTTTTTCCAGTGCCATAGTGACACTCCCAGCATTCACTTAAGCAGGTTTATGACAGCAGAGCTTTTGCACTAAAGCTTCTGGGATAGAAGAGAAGAGCGTCATGCAGAGCGCTTAAAATAAATCCTTCCCTTCGTTCTTCACATGTCCCTCAGATCCAGAACATGTCAGTCAAAATTCTTCACTTCTGTGCAGAGGATTGAGGAATAGAATCTCTAGCAGCCTTTATTTATGCTGTTGTGACAAACATCTGTACAGGATGTGTACAATCTCCAGGAGCACCTGCTGGGTTATCACTGGTGGTTTGGAGGATGTGGTCCCTGGAGGAGCAGCTGTGTATGGGCTGACAAGGGCAGAGGGAGATGCCACTGTGGGGTCTGATCCTCACTGTGCATGGGCTCTCATGTCACAGGCTGAGGCACTGGAAATATCCTTAGTGCAAATGATAGAAGCAACAGCATTAGGGATACAAAGACAGCAAATCAATAGTAGAGGTACTGGTGGAACACTGTACAGCAGTGGCAGTATGTGCTGCTCTTCATCCCGTGTCTTTTTAGGGATTCAGGAACAGATTTTCTATAAAGTAGAATCTTCCTGGGGTTTTTTGGTTTTTTGTTTTTTTTTTTTGGTTAAGCAATCCAGGGCAGACTCAGTGTAGTAACTAGTTAACAAGCAAACACTTAACAAAATTAGCACATTGGCCTAGAAATTATTTTTATTTCAGAATATTTTAAAGAATTTCCAGTGTCTATTCCAGCAGTGAAAATCCTATATAATGCAGAATCTAGACAGTAGCTAAATCTTAATTTCAGAACTAACTTCAGCATCTGACTAACACATTCTTTTTTTGCTATGATTTGAACTGAAGCCGCTGGGGGTTTAGTGGTAACTTATCACAGCTGTGACTTGGGGGAACTGAAAATGAGTTTATACTTTCTACTCTGCTAAAAATAACATTAGCATTACGTGGTGGTTGGTTTTACTTGAGAACATGAGACAGTAAAGGGTCTAGTGACCTTATCAGATAAACCAGACAAGACTCAAAAAATTCCTAACTAATGGTAAATAGATACTGCAGGGTTTTTTTTTTTTAAATGGAAAACCCCTATGGAAGTGGAAGGAAGAAATACTGAGAATTCATGAGGGGAAGAAATTGGGAAATTACCTAACTGGATCTACAGATTGTAATCTGTGTCAGAAAAGGAGAAAAGCACTAACATAGCTGGCAGGGTATTTGCATTCCAAGTGTGGGAATTCTGTGTATGTGTGCAGGTCAGAACTGTGGAATCACACCCATCAGGTACTCAGTGCTGAAATGCAAAGTCTTGGTTCTCAGTAGTAATCACTGGCATTCTGGGACTGTTTGCATACATCTGCTTTGATTTAATGGCCTGTGGTGTAAGCAAGTGTGTTTAACATTACAGAAAAATATTCTTGGTTTGATGAAGGCGTTTCCTAGAAAGATCACATGTTGTTTCCACGTCACCCAGCAGCGCTCACAGATCTGTAAAGAACTGCAGCCACACATTACAGGTAAATGTCATGGCATCGTACAGAGATGCTATCTGAAGCCCAGGTTTGATTACATCCTTACAGCATCAAGTTGTGCATAATAACCCAGCATTTTTACTTTTAAATAAGTTCAAAATGAGATGTGAGTTCAAGAGTTTTCTCTTACTTATTCAGCTTTGCAGAATAGTTTTGTCTTCGCAGTTTTTGTTTTCCTCTGTTAATCCTAAACTTTACATGGATATTTCCCACTGCAGACTTTATTCCAGAAACTATTAAGCAAACGCTGTTTACTTTCCTTAAGGTGGCATTGATGAAGGATAAGCTGACTGCTTGACAGAGATACTTCAGCATGTTTCCATGTCTGCTGTATTTGTGTTAGAAATACCCGTTTTTTTTTACGTAAATTTGGGATTTTACTTGTCTGTAAGCCATGTTTCTCTTCAGTGACTAATACCCTCTGTATTCCAAGTACAAGCAGTGATCTAAATACCCAGAAAAACAAATGGTTTTGGAAGCCTTAAATCTCAATACCGATTATCCTGAAACAGGCCAGGCATTTTTAAGAAATGACTGCTTGAAATACCTCAAACCAGACAGTATTTTTGAAATGACTTAATGATTAATAATTTTGTTTTCATTTTCTACTTTTTTTTTCTTTGTCAGAGGGAAGAATATCTGAAAAAGATCTAGAGAAACACGTATCTAATGATACTTCATGGTACATCTGTGGACCCCCTCCAATGATAGAATCTATATCCAAACTACTCATTAACATTGGTGTTCCTAGAAACTGTGTTTTCTTTGAGAAATGGTGGTAGCGCCACCTGCTGAAGAGAAAATATATTATTATTTCCAGTGTATTTTGACAAGGGAAAATGTACAGAAATGGACTACGAATTATTTGGAAGACTTTAATGAAGATGTCCTCAATGATGGAAGTGGGCCTTTAATTTAACTGTAATACAGCTGCAATACAGTGCTGCTGCTTTGGGGGAAAGAAAAGTGATTTTATATTAAAGAGATTAACTATTCTGGTTTTTTGTTGGTTTGCCTTTTCTGTTTATAAGGATAATTCAGGCCACAACTTCTGAATCTGCTCCGAATGAGTACACCTTCCCAGTTCTATATAATACATTTACTATTTTTATAGAAGAGGAGCTGCTGTGTTGTGACTTCCTTCTCTTGCCATTTCTTCTCAGAAGAAAAAACCCACCTTTTATGTGGTTTATGTAAGTAAATCATTTGTGTTGACAAAGCTATTTTCTTGTCATCCTGTTTAGCCCTGAGTTGAAAGTGTTGAGTGCAGCAGTCTTAAGAATTCCTGTATCCTGTGCTGGTGCTGAGGTGGTTCAGCCAAGCCTGTGCTTGCATGGGCCATGTTCTCAAAAGCAGCACTGGCCACCAAGAGCCACAGTCCTGTTGCATGAAGTGGAGAGCTTCAGGGGATTCCAGGACATACTGCTTGGAGAAAAGTCTTTGGAAAGTTTGGTTTTGCAAGGCATAAGTGTACCTCTAGGTGTAATGGCTTATACCTGAGCCCTTCCTGAATGAACCTTCTTTGTCCAACTTTTAGAAAAAATCATAGAAATTAGAAGAGCAACAAAATCTATGAGTTTGTAATTATCTGCATAGACAGTTCAAGTCTTTAAGTGGCAGAGATTCCTGCTGTACATTTGAAAACCTCAGTCAGGAACAGCATCAAAATTAATACTGAATTAGTAAAAACCTTAAATGGATAAGGCCTTCCCTTTGTTAGTGGCTCCTTTTGTTGAGTTATATGTTTCAGTCATAGTCAGCTAGGTAATGCATCAAGTTCCTTGCCATCAGTGTCTCCCTGCTCTGCCTTAAATAATGGGTTGCAGAGACACTGAACCAATCAGCCAATTCCCATCAGCCTACTACAGTCATGTTGCTGTGAAGCACTTTTGTTTTTCAAGCATAATGTCACTGTGGTTGGCTAAGGCGGCCTCAAGCCCAGTAGTAGTTCTGTCCCAAGAAGTCATTTCAACTCCAGCACACTCCAGTTGTCCCCTCTTTTTATCAGTCTGGTATGTTGTACAGCTTGGGGGCTACTTATTGCCACATCCATGTGCACCTCATCCTCAAACTGCAGAGGCAGCCCTGCTGGAAAGGCCAGGCCCTTGCTTTGAGTGAAGCACAAAGCTACTCCTGGGACTGTCAGAAGCTGATAAATTAAATATTCCCAGCACTGCCTGGGCATTGAAGAGAACAGGCCATACCTGCTGCCACTCAGAACCCACAGAACTTAAGGACAGGCTGCATTTTCCATCAGGACAGGTGACTCTCATTGATGGACCCTTAAGAGTTGCCTTTTGGGGACAGTATTGTCTGATGTACTGATGAGGCGTTGCCCCTAAGTTTGTGCTTTCTGCTGCTTGGAGCCTCATCCACTTAGGTCCGTGCTTGTGTTCCATGTGGTGCCACTGCCAGCTGCCATCGCTGGCCCCCTGCACAGCCACTGCAGGCCCAGAGGGGCTGTCTCATCCAGTCCCTCCTCCTCAAACGAGAGGAAGATTCCTTCTGAGTACCCCTACTGCAATGAATGCTTCTTGTTAGTTCACTCTAGAATGTAAATAGGACGGCGTGCTTGTCACAAAAAATAACACCAACGGGGTTTTGTGTTCACAGAGATCACAGCTGACATGTCAGAGCTTGATGCTTGAAAGAAGCAGGGTTTTCCTAGGAATGTGCAATACACTGCTATCAGGAAGTACTGGTGCCCTAAAATAGCCACACACTAGGCTTGTCTGTATTTTAACAGTGTCATGGTGAAAAGATTCTGAGAAGCCTTTAAATGTTTTCTTATGACTTCTAAATCATTTCATGAATTATAAACTGCTATAAATTTCTTCCCTTAATGCAGAGCCTTTCTGCAGCCCAAATTACATCTCTTTCACAAACCCTCCTCAGACCTGCACCAAAATGTCCTTTTAACGAAAGGCATTTTGAAACCCTTTGCTTCTGTCATCATCCTCTTTTCCCTCTAACCTCCTTCTGTCATCCCCTGTTACACTCAGCCTGAGTGCTGTGGGGCAAGGACATATCTCTCCAATTGTGTGGGCTCACCCACCTGAAGAGCAGGACGAAACACACATAACACTGCCCCAAAACATGGACAAGAGTAATTATTTCATACCCCCTGCCCCCAAATAGTGGTAACCTCTGGTACTGGGAGCAAGAAGTCCTTTCTTACCTTGTAATAAATGTGATTTCTAAGCCAAGAAATCAGGAAAGTTGTTGACATCCCCTTCCTCCACAGTCTTTTCCTGTTGACACTTAAGAATCTTTTGGAAGTCTCTAAAGAGTTTCTGGTCTTTTAGACGTCAGTTTCACCTTTAAGTCCGTTACTGGATCTGACTCTGCCATAATTGAAGATAAAAATAACATCCCAGAAACACAACCCACATAAACACATGGTCTACAAATAATTCAATAAATGTGATAGTGGTCTGCACTGGCAGGAACAGAGAGCAGCCCCTGCTGTTCAGCTGCTACTGAGTTGGGAGAAATATTCTCATCACTTTGGTGAATCTTGTCACTGTAGAAAATGTTTTTTCTTCTTACGCTTGTGCCATCAGCTGAGGAACAGCTGAAGGAGAGAAAAAGTAGACTGATGCTTTTTTATTTTTTGCAATAAAGGATAAGGAGTGAGACATGTGTCCATTTATACATTTATATTTTAACTTAAGGAGGTTTGTGAGTTACTGGTGTTGCAGCCTGATTAGACCTTATCTTCCTTTTCTTCCTGTGACGCATATTATACCTGTTAGCCATGTGCTCATCTGGTACAAAGAGTATCAAATATTCTTACGGTATTTGCATCAATTAGCTGGAAAAAGAGTGGCTATTCAGTTATCATTGTATCATTTTAGTTAGTAGGGTGCTTTTATAAGTGAGTAACAGCCTTAAAATTGAAAAGCCTTTTTTCTCCCTTCAGTGTATAGGTAAGGTACTGATTAGAGTCAGCTGCCACATCCAGCACCACAGGCACCTTCCTGAGGATGAAGGCTTTGGCAAGATCACCTTTTAAAGCCAAAACCACATCTTCACTAACAGCCTCAGAGACATGAATTTGTGCCTACCACTACAGTTCATAGGTGCGTTGTTTGTTGGCATTCCTCATACTTTCGAGAAACATTTATCAGCAAGAAATTAGTATCTGCTCTTCTTACACTCTTCAGTTCTGGGAGGATGAAATTCCTGCATGAAAAGCTGATCATGCTTCATTTCTGCCCTATAATTGGCTCCCTGAGGCAAATGTAGAGTCACAGCAACTACAAAGAAAAAGGGTATCCAAATGCAGAGCTCTTCCTCTGCTCAACCTCAGGAATTGAGGCTGACAGAGGAGCCAAATTAGGGAGAAATGGGTATATTGTTTTGTACTCAGCTTCATTTCCACACATGTATTAAAGCTACTTTGGGCTATTTCATTTTTACTGTTTTCAAGTGCACAGATCCAATAACCAAAGAGATAATGCAAGCTGAAGTACCAGTCCCATCGTTTGTGCATTTAACCCCTGTTAAAAAACCTATTTTCATTATGATGCTTCAAGAATTTGGACACCGTACCCATCATAGTTGTACCCTTCTGCCCCTGCTCCCTGTTGCAATTTAAAAACCCTTTTCCATCTTTCATTTAATTAAGCCACTGCTCTTTGACATTCCTCATTTGCCTCATCCAATCTTTTCTTAAACACCTCCAGGGAAGATGACTCCACCTCCACCATTTGCCTCACCACTATTGCCCCAGGCAGCCCCTTCCAATGCCTGGGCTGGATTTTCTCCTTTGAACTTCTCCTGTGTAACAGCTGGTGGCTTGTTCAGATGACCACTTGCTGACTGCTCTCTTTCACTTCCCTGGCCACTCTGGTGGCCCTGCTTTTTTCAGGCCCAAAATGGCGAAGGCAGCTGAGATAAAATGCAGATAACAGCTGTGGAGACTTGCTGCTTGCACCACAGACCTGCCTTCCCCAGCCCTCATCACATCAGGATCATCTGTCTGAGAGATGATTTAGGCTTTCTCACTCTCCTTAGGACAGGCATGTGGCACAAGCACACACATAACTTCAGATAGCTGAATCAGCTCAGAGTAAATCAAAGTCACAACTGGAACTGATTCTGAGATTATAAACCCCAAACCCTGCCCTGTTGAAATTGAAAAAACATGCAACTTCTCCTCCACTCTTCCCAACCGTAACCCAGGAAGAAACCGTTTTAGAGGAACCAAGTTTTAAATCAAGCCTTCACTTAAACAAGTGTGACTTCCCCACAGGGCCTTCCATGCTCTTTTGGGAAAGGAAAAACAAGTAGCCAGTTCTGTAGTACCAGTAACTCAGTAAGGAGCTTCTCCTCATCACGACTTAGAGAACTGAGCTTCCTCCTTTTGGGGACAAGTAACTGGCATTTGTGCAAACACCACAAATAAGGAATCTCCTCATGACCTTTATTTCTCTTTAGTTTTGTAAGCAGATGGGATTCAGTTAAACAAGGTCAAATTGCAATCCAATAAACGTTTTCTATTAAAAAGTATTTGGAGAGGTCTTTCTACTGCAACACTTTCTACTAGCAAAACGTTCATCAAATACAGTGAATTTTTAAACAAGATTAATACAAAGCTGGTCCTTGAGATAAAGAAACCATCATCTTATGCTAATAAAATCTGCAAACAGGAACTTAAAATTGTACAAAGCAGAGACCTTGTATTTAAGCAGAACAACGGCAGCAACCTATTTTTGAGGCTATTTGAACCCCAGTGTAATCTCAAAATACCAAATGAAACAACTGAAAAATAGCATCAGAAACTGAAGTTACTTACAGTCCTGTGGTTAAACCACTGAATTCAAAATAAACCACTCTTTAATCAATGACAAAACTACCACTGTGCTTTGTGTGTGTGAAATCAAATGGTTTAAACTTGAGTGCCTTCATCCCAATTAAATGAATATTTAAGTGATGTAATTTTTCCCTTCTCTGCAATGTTCTGCCAACTGAGTAATTTTTAGGCATGAAAGATGCTTTTGAACCACTTTAGGTGCACATCTGATACAGAACACAGTCCTTTGTACAGCATTTTGATTTGAAGACTAAGGAAAATCATCAAGCATAAATCAGTCAAGGGAAAAAACATTAAATCACTTACAGAGCTCTACCTCTTGCTTTAAAACAAGAAAAGCCGGGGAATTTACAGTGTTTTTCTCAGCTTGTTACCAGATTACTTGACCACTTCTAAACAAGGATGAAGGTGGTTAAGAAGAGAGAAACCACTCCTTCCTACATTTGTAAAAATACTGAAGTACTTGGAGAACATTGGCACAGAAACTATATTACATGTACATTCACTTTTAAATATTTTTATGTAGCTTCAAATATAAAAATGTTGGTAATTTTACAGAATTCCATTAGGTATCACTCCCAGAATATGGTTACTTGTATGAAAAAAAAGGTCTGTTAAGGTATTTTCGTTTTGGAAAGTCGTTCAGTGACATTTGTTGGCCACGGACCCCTGTGTACAACTTAGTTCTTTACCACAAGGTTTTTCACACCAATGAGGAAGTCGTGCAAAACCACCTGGAAAAGGTCAGGAGGTAACATCTAATACCAATTTTAGAAATGATAACCACTGACCAGAGTACTTTTCATCTGCCTTTTTGTTTCCTGTTTTTCTGTCTTCTGAAGCCCCCACAGTTCCTGATGAACTGCTGATTAGCAATGACTGAATAGGAAACTGCATTTTGTACTGGAATCATCCACCTCATAAATCCACCATGAGGTTTGTTTACCCACTGTGCCTGAACAGGTACACAATTTGCTTATTGCATAAGGATCTGTAGGGGTTAATAAAATTCAGAAGAGAGTATCATCAGTGAGTGTGCTCCTGGAGAAAGATATGGATAACAGTCATCTTAACTAAGCTTTCCAACAATCTCTTGAAGTCCAAGTATCATTTTTATGACACTACAAGCCTAGTGACAAAATAACATCTGGCACAACAACTTTTCCAGAAAAACTATGTGGACAAGAAAGTACTACAATAGTAAAATCCGACTGAACAGAACACTTGCACTGACCCAGGCTCAAAGGTGGCTTGCTAAGGCCGGTCATGCAAAAAAGTATGACTTCTGCCCCTCCCCAGTTTTTTATATAAAGTGTAGCTCTAGGAGAGCATTTCCCACTACGTACAGTGAAAGGAATTTTGCAGCTTCTGGTTGAAAAGTCTGGGCCCTGTAGATACTTATAACATTAAGATACCAGAGTGCTAAAAAGCAAAGTAAGTCAAAGAAATGCAAAAACGAAATGTGGAGTTGAGCAGTGGAATTAGTGGTGGGGATTATCAAAATCTGTTCTTTTGTCTTGGCAGAGTATCAGTAGCAGGGTTCCTAAGAGGCAGGTCTTATTCGCAGGAGCAGTCCGCATCCAGCGCTGCCCCATCACTGCCGCCCTCTGGCCCTGGCGCACAGCCCCCGCCCTCTGCGGCCTCCCCCGCGGAGCAGCCCTGCCCAGCATTGTCACCAGTGTCACAGCTGGCAGGACACGTCTCCGCTGACGCCCCGTTGTCGTGGGGGGCACCTCTGTCGTTGGTCCTGGCTACCTCATCTCCCAAGTCTATGACATCATCTGGCTGCCGTTCTGGATCAGGCTTGGCTGCTCTTGAGATTTGTGCTTCTAAGTTTCTCGTGTTCTCTGTGACTTCAAATTCCTGCATCTCCTGTGCCCTTTGCTTCTCCCTAGTACTTAATTTAGCCTTTGTGGAATTCTTCATTTTTCTGTTGTGCATGTCTTCTTTGGAGAACCTCCAGTGAAACTACAAAGAAGAGATCCAAACGTTAAAGACCATTAGAAGCAATCTCACGTGGACATCTACTTTCCTGAGTAGACATGTTTTGATCACTTAGTTTTTTAATTCAAAGACTAAAGCGTTTGAGCAGAAAGACCCAAGATTAAAAGAAGTTGCCTGACTAAATCAGATGGCCGAAGATGATTTCTGCTCACACAGATATATCTCTGTTACGCAGAGGAAGGAGAGCTCAATGCTTTCTGCTTCTGCTGTGGCATGTACCTGGCAGGTTCCTCTCTACACTGTGTGGAGAGGAAGGATATGCAAAGCTGTGAAAGTGCAGACAAGAAGCAATCCTATGGCATTATTCCAGTGCTTTTCACCAGGTTAACAGCAGAACTAACTCCACACCCACGACCATCCCCAAACAGTAAAACATTCTGAACCATCTATATGAATGCCTTTTGATGAGAAAGCATGAGGCTGCTACTTGCAGCACTCCCCCAGGACTTGCCACACCCACCATTTCAGAACTGTTTTAACTACTACTAAAAAACAAAAAGGGAACTAGCAGCACCTTGAAATACTAATTTGACAGGTATAATGCATATAAAGGCTGACAAATATGTCACTATTATATCTGCTTCATTTGCCAAAAAAACAAAAAAATCCCCCAAAAAAATCAAGCTTCCCTGGGAAAGCCAGACCATAGAGTCATAGAAGCACAGTATGGTTTGGACTGGAAAGACCTTAAAGGTAATCTAGTTCCAAATACCCTGCCACAGGCAGAGACTCCTCCTAGAACACCATATTGCTCCAAGTTTCATCCAGCCTGGCCTTCAACACTGACAGGGGGTGTCCACAGCTTCTCCGGGAAAACCTGTGCCAGTGTCTCAGCATCCTCACAGTAAAGAGCTTATCCCTACCATCCAATCTAAACCTGCCCTGCCCTCTTTCTGCGTGAAGCCATTATCCCTTGTCCTATCACTACAGTTCCTGGTGAAGAGACCCTTTGTGACTTCCCTGCAGGTCCCCTTCAGATACTGTAAGGCTGCTGTGAAGTCTCCATGCAACCTTCTCCAAGCTGAACAGCCCAAACTTCCTCAGTTTGTCTTCAGAGGAGAGGTGCTCTAGTCTTCTTACAACTTCAAGGCCTCTTCTGGACTTGCTCCATGGTTCCAAGCCACTGCTAAGCCATCCTACACAAGTTTGCTAAGTATCTCTGAATGCGCACAACCATTTTTTCAGCAGTCTCAGTTGCTGATGGAAGCTCAGGAATGGGTTAGGAGGCAGTATTTGGATGGCATAAATAATCTCATCAGGATGTTTAGGAAACCCAGCCATGTTCAAAAAAGCCATTTTATCCAGTGAAACTGGGTCTGTGCTGAAGTTGGCCAAAAGATTTTTATTCATAAATTTTTGATCTAGCTCTTTATTCCTTAATCAAAAAGCCATTCAAAACTTATTATTAGATTACAAAGCTGGAACAATGTTCTTTGCTCCTGGTAGCCAGAACTTAATGTAAAAGGAGAAGGGGAAAAAAAAGAAAGAAACTGGCTTTCACAAAACTCTTATGGGTTTTACTTAAAGGAAGTTATCTTTCACTTCAATAGCACTGCAATTTAGAAAAAGAGGAACGGTAACATCTCAGTTCTAGAGCTCAGCTGTTTAAAATTCAGACACCTGAGTTTTTTCCTCTTTGGTTTGCATAAGTGCTGGGCACCCACTACTCAACTCAATGCTCTCTTTGACAGAAGGTTAAGATAAGGGATATAGATCCAGCTGTAGGAGGCCTTGTGTGTGTGCATACCCGTACACAGTCAGGCACTTAACACTGTTCTCTCACAAAAATACATTCAGCCAGTTTCTGCTGAAACAAGCATCAGTTTTGTATAAAGTGAATGAACACTTGAATGAACCTCATCCCTGACTGACTATATTACACTAACAGAAGTACTTTTTAGTGAAGAGAGAAGTACCACTCCTTGCATACTTCCTTTTCTGTTCCTCTAACTACCTTGAACTGCAGTTTGTTGATGTGCAAAGATAGGACAGAACATTTTCCACCAATGCAATATCCTTTTAATGTTATCATCCTATTTCCCTCCTCTGAGGGTTATATAAAAACATTTTAGACATGCCATAGCTTAAGTTAAAAAAAAAAAAAAACAACCTGATAGCCTGGGATGTTGTATGTGCAGAATATTCAGCAACTTTTAATCAAATGCTTGGGTTGGCATCTTTGATGTGACACAACAATCACTTAGAGATGTTGAACCAGTCTTACATCCCTTTACAAAACTATGATCAAGGGGTGTCATCCTTCCTTGACCTTTGCTATGAAAATGTGCTGTAGTGATTCTTGCCCTCAAATATGCCTGTATATTTAACACTGCCAACGAGTGAGTCCTTTGTTTTGTCAACCAGACATTGTTGGATAAGTTTTTATAACCCAGAATGAAAAAAACTTAAACAAAGTTTTAAGTCATCTGGATGGTATGTATGTGTTATTATAATACAAGAAATCAGCATCATACTTCTTTCTCTATTTGAGGACGAACAACCACATATGCGTTCCCATCCCTTCCACTAAAACCACACACAGTGGTAGGAAAAGAATGACCAAATACAGGCACTCTGACACTCATCCCAAGATCCCTTTAATCACCTGAAAACAATGAGAGAAACCAAGGAAAATGGCCTTTGTAACAAGTTCACACAATATCCTGGGCTCCAGTTTTGCTAATGGGAGAGGGTAAATCCTAAGTCAGTCACACTCCCAGCAGTGCTCTCCTGCTTCAGTCAGTTTAAACACTCCCCTCCCTGGTCTGCACTGTATCAGAAAAACGACTTTCACAGAACCAGGCTCCAAAACAGTGAGGGCTTCATAGATGAAAACTATCTACAATTATCTAAACTGCTGGGTAAAATGCTTCTGGTGCTCAGCTCCGCTCAGCATTTCCCATCTCCTGCTGCAGCTCAGCTCTGTATGGCCTCAAGTGCCCACTCCTGCAGGTGACATTGGGCTGGCAGCACTCACCAAAGCCCACAGAGCCAGAACAAAAACGAGGCTGCAATAGCCAGCACCCTCATTGTCACACGGTTCCAGAGATCTTTTCCATACTTCACCTGGCCTTCCTGATCCCTTGCATACTGAAAGAGCAAGGCAAATTTGACCACTGTAGGAAGGCCATCACCTTCTCAGTTTCCAGTTCCTGTATTTCTCTCTCCAGCTGTATGGCATGACAGGTTTGGGCAGGGGTTCCCACAGCTGTGTGTTTAAAAATGGAAGTGGGAATACATACATGCATCCACATCCATACACATCCACATTAGCTGTCAGCCATGCCTTTGGATAATTTAGCTGGATTCTAGAGGCCTTTCTTGGTTCAATTACAGCAGAATTCATTAATATTCACACAATAGAACACCAGCCAAGATCAGGTCTACACTATGCCAGGTTCTACCAAAACACAGAGAGAGAGAGAGAGAAGATGAGAGAGAATGAGAGAGCAGTTTAAACAGAAAACACAGAAAATGGACGAGAGAAAATAGTGTTTGCTCCACCTTACAGGCACCAAACATAAACGGAGGTTTATGGGTGGTTTACATGAAGAAAAATCTGCATTTCTTATGCTGCAAGTTCAACGCAGAATGAAATCTAGGAGCTTTGACATGTGCATTTTTTTTATTTCTTTCATTTGAACAGTTTCATTCCTTGTGTCTCACTAGTGTATGGCAGAAACATTGAATAGGCCATTTTACTTCTATGAGAAATCAATTTCAATACAAAAATACCACCAGCAAAACCCAAAGAAACCAGAAACTCAAGGTTATTTACCTTAGATTCTTTCTTCTTTGCTTTCTGGGGCAAAGAAGGTCTCTGAAGAAATACAATTTGCTTTGTAGATAAATTCCCCTCCCTGAAAAGAAACAAATGCACACTCCTGAGAATGAATTAAATTCACATCCAGCATCATTCAAAGCGAAAATCCATCTCAGTCATTTATTTCTGCAGGTCAAAGAAGAACAAAATGAAGAATGGTCCTTACATTGTCTGTCCCTGGTGTCTTTGAGCAGCCTGGTATTTTGGGGGCAGGGAGAGGCAAATGTTCAGACTGATAGAGCCTGTCAGCCTATGACACAGTTTTGCTGAATGTTTTAGCATTAGTGTGTAAACACAGAATAAATTGTTTGGAACAGAAAGGAAGAAATCTTAGAGCCCCAGTGCCTGTGTCTCAGCAACATTGGATTGTTCCTTCCCTCCCTCCGGGGGAACTGGTCTAGAATGGAGCTGGGTGCTCCCTGTAGGTCATGGCAGAAGGTGCCCTTCTGCACTGACCTGTTACTGAAAGTATTAGTAGGATACAGAAAGCTGGAAGAGAAAGAATATTATATATTTATCTTTAAGAGTCACGGATTACGAATCATAGTTGTGATTTTTCCATTCATTCTTATATTTAAACATTTATGTAAAACTTAAGTGCAGTTTTTCCCTCAACACAGATGGCCTTTTACTTTTTAGGTTTTTATGTGTAGGAGTAGTCTTCATCCAAATCTCATAAAGAGCTGGGTGTATTTTTACTCTTTTAAGATAAAAAAATCATGACTTATTATATTGGCATATATATATATATAAATATATCCCTGACCAGTGAAAATTCAGAAAGCACCATCTTCATGATAAACAAGTGGTATGATTGTTTTTGCCCAGTTATGAAGATTATTTTTAACTGATTTGCATTTATATTTAAAAACTCAGAATATAAAGAATAGCAAAGTAGACCACAGAATTATTATATCTGCACACAAGGCTACTAGAGCAGTGACACACTAATCACACAGGGTTCTGCTCAGCTAGACTGTATCAGCAGCATTATACAGACATCTATTAAGAATAAAATTACTTTTCTTCAGCTAGACAACATCTCATTCCAAACATTATCACACATTTTGTCTTTGCTCTAAAGGACATTACTGGAAGATCCAGAGCAGGAATTTTACAGTCATGGAGATACAGAGAGGCAGAAACACCCAGAAAAATCATGCAGAAACGACACTGCCACCTTGCAGTCTTTCTGCCCACCAGATGTGCTTCCTGCCACATGTGGTTTGTGATGCTCAGAAAACCCTGAGAACAGCTGCAGCAGGCCTTGCAAGGAAATCCACGCTGAGTGCACAGGGAATTGCTTGTGCAGACTGTGGTGCTTGTACAGCACCTCCCCTGGCCAAAAGGCAGCACCCACCCCTCTCTACCTGTTTGTCTTCACAATGGGAGTAGGAAGCACACACGTCAGCTGCCAGCCGTACATGGCAAGGGAATTCAGCAGCGGAACGTAATCTGTCTGCACTTCAGCTCCCTGGGGAAGGAAAAGCAACAGTTGGCATTAGCACGTGGAGTGCGACATTCAGTTCGACACCAAAAAAAACCCCAAGAAAAAATACACGTGTGGGTTTTCTCAGAGGGAGAAAGGAGTTTTGCACTGAAGTGGGTCATGTTTTATGTTCAGCTAGGCAGGAAGGAAAACGTTCAAAAACATGAGACAAATGACTGACCGCCCATACATCCCAAACTGTTAAAGGAGTGTGTTTAAAATGGCAAACATCTGTGATCTTGTTCTTACACTGCCTGACTCATCCATCTAGCTTTAGATCGTTCCAGATCCAAACAGGATAAATTCATTGTACGCTATCAATTATCTCCTCCTGAGAAAAATTATGTTCAAGTAGTTAAAAAATGACAGCATTGCTTTGCTGGGATTCTGCACTTGTCTAAACTTCAGCAAATCTGGAGGATCTGCACTGAAATCAGTCGTGCTACTCTACCATGATCAAAAGGGAAATAGCCAACAACAGCAACAAAAGATAGAAGTACGAGTCTGTTCCTTTTATCGCCCACAAATACACATCACTGCCTTCTTATTTTGAATCAGGAAATCTGTGGGCGAGACGAGAAGCTTTGCCTTTCAGTGCAGGAGTCTGGCTCCTGCTGCACATGTACCCAGCAGAGCCTTGCTCATTCCCTTTCAACTAAATGGCAGACCCTGCAATCCACACAGAAAGAACCACTGGTGGTTTCAACTAAGATTATTCCAGTGAGGTGTCTAATTGCCAAGACTGCCAGTAATTTAATGAATAGATTCCACAGCGTATTTACTAGCTTTTAATTTTAATAAACACAAAGCAGACAAATGGTAAATACTAGTCTCTACAAATATAACTTAATTTGACTGGAATAACAATTACATTTGCCAAAAAGCTCAAGCACTTACACTGGTTTCACGTGCACGTAAGGATTTTTAACTGCCAATTTGCAACACTGGGGAAGGCACAATAGTTTTGCAGCTCCAGAAAATCCATTTATTCCACAGTAATGAAATAGTCATTTGATCAAAACTAATCCAAATCCTGCTGTAGTTATTTCAAGGTATTTTAGTGAATTCCAATCTCAGCTGTTCCTTTCTTCCTACAAATGTAATTTAGGTCACTTATATCTTTATAACTGAATGGCTGCCTGCCTATACCTATTAAAAACCTGATCATGACGACAAGTGCAAATAGCTAAAGAAGCTGTATCAGTCCTGCTTAAAAGGAAAGTGTTTCAAATCTCTACCTCAGAAAGTGCTTGCAAGAGAACACTACTAATGTTACTTCTGCAGAGAGGCTTGTGGGGGCTTAGGGAGGTAATGCTACTTTAAAACTTCACCCTGTACAAACTGGAATTTGTAACTCTGGGAGAGGAATGAGGGGGCCAATATCACATGGCCCTTAACTAGTGTCTACTGGAGCAATCAGGACTTAACCTGCAGTTGTGATCGTGGTAGAGCCAGTCTTCTTTGACTCCCATTTCCCTCTGGAAGATGGATATTTGGGCACTCTTTCCAGTTTTTAAAAGAGAGTGTCCAAGGGCAGGAGAAAAATCATGACATATCTAGATGCCTTTAAGATGTAATGTCTCAAAAAGACTTATTAAGAACATACTGAGATTTATGAGATTGGTCAACAACGCCTTCAAAAAATGAAGATAAAATATGTAACATGATGATTAAGAATAAGGTCAGAGCATCTACCATCACAAGCTCTTCACTTCATGAGGTGCACATAAAAGGACCTGTCTAAAACATTCTCTCCATCAAACAGTGTTTGCAGAGTAAAAACCAGAAGTTTGCTCATTTAGAGGAGGGAAGCAGATCAGGAAAGACTGGCACAGCAGAGCTTGTCTGTGCCCTGAGGAACACCTTGTGTTGTAAAGAGGATTCCTATTTTGAATTCATTGCCTAAGGTGGGTGATTAGCAGGGAGAACCTTCTTCTTGCATCAGGATGTGCAACAAATGTCAGAAATCAGAGGGAGATTATGGCAATGAGGAAGGACATCAACACCACGCAGAGCTCATTTGGCTGCTGTAGAAGCCAATTTGTTTCAGGGACACGCCATCACTCCTGCCACAGCCCCCGTCCCTGCAGGCTCTGAGCAGCGAGACGGGGCTGGCTTTGGACCTGTCTGACTTGTCAGGATTAAGCATCATCTGCAGCAGGTGATGGTGTATTTCACAACCCAGTGGTGCAGAAAGGAAACAAGCAGGTAAGCACATTCAAAAGGTACCAGAAAATAAATTTATGTAAATTAGGCCTAAAAAATGGGGGGTTAGATCTGGCAATGTAATAAAATGAAAAGCAACCAACCTATTTAAAGAGTTCTGAACAGTTGTTACAACAAGGTGACCTCCTATTTTTCCCATGTGCCAGTACCCAAGACCCCAGAGTGCCTGTTGGGCTGTCTGGAGGCAGGCAGTGTGTACATGATGCAGAGGTGTTCCCCCCTCTGAGCTCCTCAGGCCCTTTAAGGAGCTCCCTCCAACTCCACGAGGCTTCACTGGAGTCAGACACTGCACCTCGTCTCCAGTCCTTGGGGAACAGACTACCCCCAATAACTGGCTGAGTTTGAAGATGACAGACAAGAAGGAGTCACTCCAAAATAAACAGGTTTATCCACACGGGCTTTAAACTCCCGACTTGCAAATACAGATAATTGAAGCTTTTTTTACGACCACGTGGAATTATTTCTCCCTCCCCCTCCTGAATCATCGACCGTAATTCTACCCCACGACTGGAATTTGTTTGCCAGCAGGAGTCACAGTTATACAGACCTTTAATTGGTGTCATATTAAATGCTTTCTAAAGCAAAAATGCTTCTAAACAAACAATACACTGGGGGATGGGTGCAGAGGAAAAGTCATCTCGTTCTCATTTTATATTTAATACAGTAATTATTTTATCTACTGTTATTAGAGACAATAAAAATGAAATTTCAAACACACCATTCCCTCAAATAAATGCTCTTTCTAACTAACAAATACTGGATTTGAACACCAGTAGAAGCAGAAAAAAACTGTGCCAGAGCACTCCTGAAAAAGAAGTGTTCAAACAATACGTCTCAAACTGGGAGACATTTCATTCACTGAAAGGGTGGAAAATTTTAATTAACTTGCTTCCCACTCTCCTGTGGATGATAAGTAATCTCTGATCACACCTTGAGTGTCAAGAAGCCAGAGCACATTGAGCTAGGATTTTCCCTTGACTTGCATCACATGAAAAGAATTCTTTTTATTTGTAGTTGTATTGTTTGTTTCCAGCATTTTTTCCTTTCACAGTTGCTTCTGCTCATTAGGGAAAAAAAAGAAAGATAAAAAAATTATAAGAATAATATCTAGGGCAAGCCACACAAACAACTGCATTAACAATTTTTCTTTTCTTCCTCCTCGCTACTGCAGCAATTTTAACCACAGCAAGAAAATAAACAAGACAACTACTAAGCTCTTGTGAGACAGAAGTTCTTCAGAAATCATTCTTTCCTGGGCTAAGTGAATGTGATTTAGTTACAAGGCAGCTATGGATTTTCACTGTTTAATATTTTTCCCAACATGGATTAAAGAGTGATAGATTGAAAATCCCATTAAATAAATCTTAATAAAATCTTTATCAGCAAATCCTAACAGACTGTGTACCAAAATCTACTGACAGATGGCAAAGAGGATGGGAAGTAAAAAAAAAAAAAAACCCAAGTTGCTTTTTAAGTGTAACCTACTGTTTGTTGCAGAAAATGGGCACTGCCTTCAAACCCAGCTCCTTACAAAAAATACAGGGGAGAGCCCACAAGGGCAGCACCACACACCCCTGGCCAAAGCTGGCTACCCATCCCCAGCTCTGCCAAAGCCAAAGCTTTTCTGTCCCTGGGCACTGAAGGGAGGAAATGGAAGTGGCAAAGCAGGACTTGCACCATAGTGGAAAAGAAAGAAAATGCAGTGACAGAAATTGAGTATCTGGACTGGGCAAGAATGACCCAGTAAAAGTGTGCTGCAAACGTTTTATGTTTGCAGTAATACAGCTGACAGGAGGCCTAAATTCAAGCTCTAAATTTGTGAATTATTTGCCTTTTTCCTTTTCAGACTTCCAAGAGGTGATTTCGGCTGGCAGTGCAACAGTATTGAACCATTAAAAACATTTACTGGAAGCAAAAGAGAAGTTTCACAAATGCTTTAGCAATAAAATGTTGGACTTTTTCTTCTAGTATTGAGCTGCTCCTGAATTTCCATATGTAAAACACCACAGCACCTTGCTGGCAGATACTTGCTACACATCCATTAGCTGTGGAGCAAAGGGCTGTGGGATGGCTCCTGCATCCTTGGAAACCACCAGCTGCTTTGGGAAGCAGGTGGGTCACTGACCAACAAAGACTAGCTGCCAAATGGGGACCTCACTGGAAAGGTAATAGGAAAAAGAAAGTAATAAATAAATCCACAGGCAGGCTTTCCCCTCAATATTCTGGGCCTATGTAATTTAGAGTTATTTACAATTACTAATATATATGTGAATTCCTGCAATGTGAAATATTTTGGAGAATTTAATAAGGCTGTAACACTATATGAGGCAGCATCTTGTTAAAATTGAGTTTGTGCAATTCAGATGTATCCAGTCAAAATTTCAGTACACATACAGGCTGCTGAGCAGCATTCAGAGCTGGCTCCATATCTAGGGTAAAATTAAAACCAAAAAACCCTTCTGTGCCTGCTTCTCTCAGTTACTTTTGTGGATGTAAATCCTATTTTCTAGCACGTAGAAAGATCTTGATACTGCCTGAACCTGTAACACAGGAGTGTATTTGCACAGAAACAGAATTCTGCGTTTACAGAAGCACAGGGCCAGCAGCAAAAGCTGGTCAACAGGAATGTGTTGACACAGAGGGTTCTCCACACAGGAAACATGGAAACGTCCTATGAAATGTGTCAACCTCACCACTGCACAGACAATGTACATATGACGGGACAGTTCCACCTAACTGTTCATTAAACACAAGAACTAAATGTGATCTAGCAATCCATCAGTACATATTCTTAAATAACTCTGCCATTTTTACTTTCACAATTACTGCAACACTTAAGTGTACCTTAAGATGAGCATTGATTTTACTGTTTGTCCATCAGTTCTCGGGGTGGGGGGCAGAAAAACAACATAAAAAACCACTACCTGAGGACTTACCTACCCCAGTGTGCCCTACACAGCTTAATCATCCCCAGGCAGCTTCCCCAACACAATTCCCTTTGGTTATGATTTATTCCCAAACAACATGGGGCTTTTACCAAAAGGCTTTGTGCACCACTCCCCAGTTATGCAAGCAGAGATCCGTTTCCACGCAAGCACTGCAGCTGCAGCCTAGACCCTCCAGTGCCAGTGGCTCCCAGGGCAGGAAGGCGAGCGCTGCGCTGCCCCTGGCTCTCAGGCGGGCTCTGTGTGCAGCCAGGGGGGTCCCCCACCCACCCCCATGGCCCTCAACATCCTCACACAGATGCACTACCCAGGGCACTACAGCCCAGCTGGAGTCAGCTGCTGGGCAAAAGAAACACGTGCCCTGCGTGGTTTTGTAGGAAGTATAAAAGAGGACTGAAATACTTTTTCTCAGCTTGTTCTTAAGTGGGAAGTTTAGATCTGGGATGTTCACTCTTCCCTTGAAGATCTTATGGGTGAGCAGGGAGCTAATTCTTAGAAAACTGTGAGAGCTAGGAAGGATTTTTTAATCCATACTGTGTTTTTCAGTCTCTTTACTTCAAGTACTCTTTACTCACATGGAAGAAGCATTCACCTTGTTAGATGTTCAATGCTACCGCAGCCACAAGAAATTATCAGGGACGTTCCAAGTTCATATTGCCAGATTTTGTTACTACATTAATCATCAAAACCAATGAAAAGATTACCCTATGGATTTTAATCATGCAGATTTTAAACCTATGTCTACTGAGTTCAGCAGACAAATATATATGTATATATGCTGCTTTCATATTTCATATAAAGGAATGAAACAAGAATTACAAAAACCTTTGGAAGATAAGAGGCTCCTGAAGGTTTTTGTTCAGCTCTTCTTAAAAAGCAACAAGAATTCAACAACAGACATTGCTGAAATATTATGCCCAGGCAGCATATTTATCCTTTGAGTGGTAAAGAGGGTCACACACATGACTCCCCTGGGCTTTTCACGCTCATCACCATCAGCTCCTCGGCTGACCTGGTCATGTCTTTCTCCCATGGCCAGAGACAGCAGAACATGGCTTAACTGACATATGACCTAAATCAGATTTACAGACAAATCAAATCCTCATTTCCAGAGAATTTGTTTCAAGGCTTACATTAAGGCAACTTGCAACCTAGGCTCAGCAGAGATAATTTTTTAAATCTTTTGTTATGTCGCACTTTAAAAGGTTTACCATGTCTACAGTGGAGAGTGACCCCATTCAAGTCTGCCAGAGCAATGGCAACACCACAATATATTTGAGATTTTAATTCATATATATCAAAGGTATGGTATAGCAGTAAATACAAAGTGATGAAATCAGCAGCTTAAGATTTTCAATGAGAAAATACATGTAGATTAAGGACAGTATTTTCAAAATGAACACAGCTTCAGAGGCAGAACAATGCAGCGAACTAAAATAAATGTTATAGCACTCTATTTTAAAGACAGTATTAGCTATTTTGTCTTGAGTAACGGGGAAGGGAAGGTGACAGACTTAGAGATGGGAAAGGGAAATCATGCAGGCTCTGATTAATCAGAACTGTCTACCCACATTTGCCTACACAAGCAGAATTAAAGCCATCAAACAAGTTTTAGGGCCAGATCTCAGAGACTACAGTGGAAATAATATGTCATGACATTTTTAGAGTTAAAGTGATAAGGATGAGTGCAGTATTTTGTCATAACAAGTCCTGTGGTCATTTGTAGAGGACATCTCAGCTCTATTTTGAGAAGAAAGAGTTAAAATTACTCAGAGCTATTACATCCTGTCTGCTGCTTGGCGGGACCACATACTGTGACAGCTGCGAGCCTTACATCCTCTACAAACTGACATTTTACACACATACTGAGTGCATCACACTGTTCAGCTTGTTTTCTCTATTAGCCTTAGCAATTAAAAAGGCAGCACTTTCCCTGCTAAGAGGTGTGCCAACCCCTCTCTTCTGTGTTAATGGATAAACAGCAACCCTTTACCTTTTCATTTAGAAAGGTTTTCTTTCTAAAGGGCATCAATATATGCTACATGTCTCCCTTCCTAAAAAAGCTTTCTTTTATTGTGGTTGGGATTCTCTTGTTTGTTTCTTTTTTTTCTTAATTAGGATACAGCACAATAAATTTACATTCAGCTCAGACCACATCTGAAAAACTCCCAAGCTCATCCAGATATGCAAATCGGACACAAATTTAAAATAAGGATCCACTATATACATCTATGATGTCATGCTGCCCATCAGAGCTTCTTCCACTGCCTTGGCAAAAATGGAAGTAACAAATAGAAAATCTTAATGTAGATCAGAGCTGAATGTACACCCAAAAACCCCAAATCTTCTACATAATGAGTCATTCCACTGCTCCATAACTATCTCTCCAACAATTATACTTCGTAACACTCATAAGAGAAAGAAGCCTTTACTGGTTCTCGGACATTGTCTATCACCACTGAACTCTGTCTCCTTCCCCATTTTACAGTCCCTTCCTCTGTCACTGCATTACTCCATGTTGATGGTAAATAGAAGTGAATTAATTCCAACAGGGTTTAACACTTAGTCTTCCGGGTACAGCAGCTGTGCAAGTGCCTACAGATCCCGCAGCTGCCAGTCCTTTCATTGATTCCATGACTTTACCTACCTACACCTATTATGTCTCAGAAAGCATGAGGCAAGACATATCCTGGCAGTTATTCAAATTGCAGGAGGAGAAAACCAAGGTGGCCAGCTCGGCTCTTTCTCTAAATAGGTAAAACCTTTGCAATACCTCCCTAATGCCTCAACATTCTTCCTTCAGGAAGTCTTTTCCTCCCCATATTCTTCCAATTTCAGCTTGGTGGGAAACATTTTTGTAATGCTGACAGTTAAGTCACACGATCTCAAAAGAGCAAAACTGCCAGGGAACACCCAGCATCGAAATTTTTAATTACAGCAGAGAATAATCTGATCACACCGACAAGCTCTGTAGATGCTAACAAGTCAGTTTCTGAAATTGCACATCGCAAATCTTACGTCTGGAACATGAGATTCTCCGCATTAGCCCTCACAAAGACATGGTGTATAGCAGTACAGCATCTCCTGACACCAGATGGCATTGGGAAGTTCATTCCTTAATCTGTTGACCAGCTGTGTCCTCCAGCATGGAATTGCTAGAATTGAAAGCAAATGATACTCCACCTATGAGGCCTCTAACACTTCAAAGCACCCTGCTAGAAAATGCTCTTCTGCTGTGTCCTGGTGTTTTGGTCAGCACTCTGCCAACACAGGATCCCCATTATCCTTGTCATGTAGCTTGACAGAAGGTGTCTTGTGCCCACACAGATTATAGCTAACTTTGTTATGATATCCTACTGAGATGGAGAACCTTGGATTGATTGTTTGATAGCCAAACTGCCACTGGCCAAGAATCCGTTTGTAATTCAGAAAGCTATTTCCAACAAGGCTGTAGTGAGTGATGGTTAAGGAAAAGTAACATGTATTAGGTCAAGCATGCCCCAAATATTTTGCGTACTTAGCAAATGTGGTTTAGTTTCTACTGAAAGAAATCCAGTTTGTGCACTGTGGGACCATTCTGTGAGGTGAAGTGAGTCATATTAAGGACGGATCAGTGGGTTCACCGCAAAAAGCTACTCCGGATCTGAATTAAAATGCTTGTATGAATACAAGCTCCTCTAAACTTCCTGAACCCATAGCCTTGCCCAGAAAGGTGCTCTACAGATCTGCTGCATAAATAGCTATCTGAAATATCTCTTTTTTGTTTGCTCTGCACCTGATTGGTCCACTTGGCACTTAGTCCTTATACTGGAAGAGATGGCAAACAATCCCTATTTACCTCTTTCCCATGTTTTAGGAGCTCTCTACCTATTCCATCCTCTGCAATTCTATTCTTTTCCATACTGAAAGGATACGCATGTTAAGTCTTCCTAATATGGAAGCTGTTTGTATCTCTGACTATGCCCACTCTCTTCTCTGAACAATTACTGTGCTAACACAGCCTTCTGAAATAAGCTGCTGTCAAACACAGTTTACACAGTAGTATGAAGCAGTATATACTTGCTGTTCCACCCTCTATTCATTTCCTAACAGTTTTAAATATATGGTTAACATTAATGCTTCTTAACATTTGCCTTCTTGATCAGCCCTGACCTAATGCACTCATGAAACCATCTGTCATCACCCCCAAACCTTGTTCCTGAGTGGCAACACTGCAAATTGACCCTAAAAATGAACAAGAATTTACACTCAAGTCTGTCATAATTGGAATAATACTTAATGCAACAACAGAGTAATTTTTCAGACACACATCAACAACAAGAAAAGCTGCTATTAATGCACTGACCTGTTCTGCAAGTTGTTTGTAGCCGTTACTATTTGGCCGTTCCTTGCTGCACTACAAAATCATCATCTAATAACAAAACTCTTAATCTTAGTCTCCTGGAATTTTACATGCTTACTCTAGCATCTGTCCCATATTCCCTTACCCTGTTCTTCTGGCATGTGTGTGCCAAAAGGAGGGATCATCTGCCTAAGGATTTTACACCCTTTACAATACATTCCAAGTGAAATGATTAGGTATTGCCTTTATAGATAGATAGCATCTATTTCTAGCACACATCAGATAGAACAAAAAAAACCTTCTCAGAGTTATGCAACTATTCCTTTTCGCCCTCACCCCCATGTTCTTTTTGCTTCAAGCCACAAAGAATTTAAGCCCAGCTTTTCAAATACAGAAGTACTGTGTGTATCAAACTTGCTGTGGAAGATCAGTACTGACCGATCTGGCCTAAGCAGTGCTTCTACCAATCTGTGTGGGCACCTGGATCTGCAGAAGCCAAGTTGTGAGACATGTGGTTTGTCTATAGGGGCCTATCCCGAATGTGCAGTTTTTTCAGCATATGAAGAGGACAGACAGAGTCAAGGCAGTTCTCTGTGCTTTCCTGATGCAGCTAAGCCTGCCCACCTAAAGGGCTGCCTTCTTTAGAACTGTGATGCTACAATGAATTGTGTGATCATGTTGCCCTGACAACCAATGGAGATCTTCTGTGCAGTTAATCTAGCAGACAGCTGTAATTTTGAGACCAATAGCCCTGAGTTTCATTGCTCACTGTCACTCATATTTCCTACCCTCCAAAAAGAGCATGAGGTCAAGATCAGAAGTGCGTCATACAAACCAAAAGTGTGGTGAACTGGCTTTACTGTTAACATTGCATCCCTTGACTTTGGCTGCCTGGCTGGTACTGCTGGAGCACAGATCAGTACATGAGAGTCTGTCTCACAGTATTGGAGTGTTCTGATTCACAAAAAAAGTCAAAGATGAAAAACTGTACACATACCTTCAAGACAGTCCACTGCTCTACCACAATTGCATCATAGCCCTGCGTGGTTTTACTGTCTTCCACAGCAACATCTTCAAAGAGAAATACTCCATCCATTGTCCCGTGTAAAGAATCTGTGAAAACACAGGGCTGCCTGTAAGCTTTATAGAAGACACTCCATGTGTAGTGAGGCATCTGAATTTATTAACAACATATTCTTCCAAGGATGCTACTAAAAAGTTAATGGACATTCTCTGATAGTCTGTCTCTATTAAATGAATGAGACTTGTATCTCTAGCAGTTTTAAGAGCAATCCTACTCCCTAATAGCAAACCTTGCTGTCCAGTCTGTTATTCCACTCTTTGCCAACAGAAACCACAGCTCTCCCATTCTGAGCCGGCAAAAGTGCTTCAGTCCTCAGTTCAGCAGTACTGCTCACTACTTGAAGCTATAAACGTACTAAAGACCATCAATTATGTAAATGTGTTATTTTCAAGAGGTTGTGAAGTATAATGATTTATTTTTATGATATTGATACTTATGACTACATCCATTCATTCACACAAGCCAGAACTCTATATATGGATCAGCCACTGCAGATATGGTGATATACATGGACTAAGGATGATATGGCATATCTGAACAGTGTGAAAGAAAATATACATTCATAATTATTTAATCAATTTATGAAGGCATTTTGACCATCTGGTCTAGTGCCTCTCCATTCTCATTTGCATTCCCTACACGTTCAGCCTTTTTTCAGACAACACATACTCTTAAAGTTACTTGAGCAGCCCTTTCTACTTTAACTCAGCCACACACTCCATTAACCAGCAATCACTCCCATATACCAGAACTTAGGTTTTGTCAGCTCCATGACAGAACAAAAACAGAATAACTGAAAAAAAAACCCCTTATCTTTCTTTCTTAAAATAAGCTGATTGATGGAACAATAGAATTATGTTTAGGGAAACTGTAAATAAGCAGGACTGTGCTCTTTACAAACAGAGAAAACTCTTCTCACATTGTCAAAAAGCGTCTTTTTCAGCCTTTCTAATGTGAACAATATATTTACCCTGTATGACTGATTATAAAGACCTTGCTTGTCCCTTCCCCAAATGTTGCATTTTGCATGATAGTTTCCTTACATTTCTAGCAACACTATATTCCTTGAACAACATACATGTTTTTGAAATGCAGTCACACATGCCAAACTGACAGATTCTTGAACTGACAGGGGAGTCTTCTGGATAAGCCTGCTTAGGTGTTTCATCAGGGTCATCTTGCTTTCCTTGTGGATGTTACAAGGTCAAGAAATGCCAGCAGGAAGGAATCGCTGCCTCCAAGGGAAAACATATATCAAACTCAGAAACAATTTTCACAAAGGAAGCAGTGAGGAGGATTAAGAGGCTTCTTACCTCTTGCAGACACAATCTCAGTCAACATCTTCCAATGTCATTATATGATCTAAATTCAATTTATTATCTGGAAATAACAAATTTGTTGCAGGCAAAGCCTGCAACAGACCAGACTCTTACATCTGGAGGCTTATGTCTACGCACACACACACTGCAGCAAGACTGCTGCTGCAGGTGTCAATGCACAACCCCTCTGTTTCTATTTGCACCGTCCCTTATCCTCTTTTGCTGCTACTGCAGTCAAGTCGTTAAGTTGCAAGTCAGGAGATGCAAATTCTTGTCTCTAACTCTCCAACACATCTTTTTTTTTATCTTTCTTTTTTTTTTTTTTTTTTTTGTTCACTTGTGAAGGAAAAAAGTTGTAAACCACTTACTTGGGCTTCTTCTTGAGATTCTGTTGGAAGACTGAAAGAAGAAAAATACTCTGTCTACTTTCACACTTTTCCACAGGCAGGTTTCCTGCAACTCTGTTTTAAATAAAGAGAGCTGAAGACTCTTCACCACTACAGCAAGCCAGGATTACACATTGCTGCAAGGTGGATGAGCTGGACTACAAAGCAGTAACTCCTGTCATCCAGACAGATTTCTCATCCAAGTGAGAAGAGTAGACATATTTGTTGTGAAATAACAGTCCAGATCACTAAGTAGCTGAGTTACAGGTTTGAAAACACAGGGAGAGTAAGCTTGCCACATACCAAAGTGTACAAAATTTAATTACTGGATTTCTTTCAAAAACAGCACTTCGTTAGACCTGACACCACAAAGGGGGAAGCAACTCAATTTCTGTGAAATATCAATTCCAACACCCAAACCCATACCCAAATCTATTCCAGGATGGTAATGTACAAACAGCCCTTTAATTTTCCAAAGCAGGGATGACAGGACAGCACCTAAGACTGAAAGCAGATCCCTACTAGACACAGACATCCAAATCTCGCCAGGACAGCTTTATACAGCACCAGTGCACTGCTCCTGTATTGTGAATTGCCTTAATGAAATTCAGTGTCACACTGTTGGCACAACTGCAGCTTGAGCTCTCCCCCCTCCCCACCCCGCCCCATGTTTGCCAGCTAATTAATAAGTGATCAAAACACAATCAGCAGGCGTGTGTTTACACTCACTCGTAAATCATCCTTTATGTTTCATTCTGCTGCACATTCCACTCATGCAATTCACAGCTTCTACACATGTGAATATGATGGCACATATGAAATGTTTTAGAAACCCATAGCTGAGCTCGGGAGACCCTGCAGGCAGCAGAAACTTCACTCCGCAGTGCTGAGTTTATGGTTGGACTCGAGATCCTAAAGGTCTTTTCCAGTCTAAATGATTGTAAGATTTTGCTTCCTTGTTGGAAGTACAATGATTACTGTTGAAGGCTACCTCCATCAATCCTGATCTACTGATTTTTTTTTTTTTTTTTTTTTTTGGGCTAGAAACCCATGGAAAATGAGAAAACTGGAAGGGGGAAATGATGATGGAAGGACAGCTGCAAATGTAAAGAACAGCGTCTGTTCAAAAGAGTGATGCTGGTGAAAAACTCTACAGAAACTGGTTGATGACAATCACTGAGATTTCCCTCTCAACCAGAACCAACCTCCTCTCTCTACCTGTCATGTCACAGTGTTTTAAACATTCATGCCATTAATGCACACCTGCCAATTCTCACACCTCACACCTTGGCTGCACATTTTACCTTTTACAGGTCATGCACTACACTTCCACAAAAAAAAGGAGGCACAGGAAAGAATAATTGGATCATTAATTCCTTTGCATGTGAAGCATTTGGGATGCTGAGAATAATGGGGGAAAGGAGAATGCAGCAGAGAGAAAGCTAGCAGGATCATATTTTGAAGAAAAGGCACTTATAACCCATGCTACAGTGTCAGGATCAGCAGGAATTCCAGGGAAACTCTTTCACAGAGATGTGGAAGGGCAAGAAAATGGCCAGATGCACTGAGTCTGTACCCTTATCACACAGGGCTCTAGATCTAAGATCTACTTAAGTCGACAGTCACATGTTTTAGAGCTGGCCCACTAGGTGAGATGCACTTGATCCAACAGTTTCAGTTTGATAGAATTACAGAATAATTCAGCTGGATGGAGACCTCAGGAGGTCTCCAGTCCAACACAACTACACACCAGACGACTTGTGGCTTTATCCAGCTGCATCTTCAAAATCTCCAAGATGGAGATGGCACACCTTGGCAGCCTCTTCCAGGGAGTGACTGTTTTCACAATGAGCAAGTGTTTTTTTATATCCAAAACTGACCTATTTAATTTCAATTTATGTATATTTTTTCCAATCCTCCTACCACACACCACAATTAAGGGCCTGGATCTACCTGTTTGATTGTCTTCTCATAGGCACTGCCAGGGACTGTTAGGTCCTCCAAAGCTGTCCTCTCTCCAGGCTGAACTAATTCTCTCAAGTGATGGTTCATCTTCAGCTTGCTGCCTACTAAACTTCCCCTGGACCTTTCAACAGAGCTGATACCCAGCCAGACTGTCCCCAGTCTGGATTAGTGAAAAGGCCTCTCCCTTCCCAGAGGCAGGAAATTTGTCCTCATGGAATGTCAATCAGCTCCTGCTGGCATGTTTTTCCAGCCTGCCCAGGTTCCTCTGGACAGCAGCCGAGTTCTAAGGCACATCAGCTGTCTCCTGAGTATGGGATCATCCACAAATTTCAAAAAAGTAAGCCTCATTCGTTGCCTCCTGTGCCTCATTGATAAAATTGTTAAACACAGCAGGCCCCAGGACAGACCTCTGTGGTACTCCACTTTTTGCTCCAAGTAAACTGTGACCTATCAACCACAGCCCTCTGAGTCTAGCCATGTAACCAGATTTTTACTCACCTAGGCTGCATTGTCCTAGCTTGGATACAAAAATACTGTGGGAGCCACTGACAAACTCCCTTGATGAATTCACCCAAAATGGCATCTACTACTTTCTCTTTACCCACAAACCATTATTTTATCAGAGAAGACAATCAGTTTCAAGTATGTTTTATTCTTGTTAAATCCATGCTGAATATCCTCAATCACTGTTCTTCCTTCATGCGTCCATGAGTTCCAAGAGGACCTACTCAGTGATCCAGTCAGAAATTAAGTGAGGCTGACTACCCTGTAGGTCCCTGGTTTATCCTTCTGGCTTTTTTTTAAAGATAGGTGCAACCTTTGCCCGTGTCTGTGAAGACTGAGGCAAAGGAAGCACCAAGTATCCCAGTCTTATCTAGAGGTATCTGATCTCTTTTGCATATTTTGATGTAGGGTACGGCAGATCACAAGACAAATCCTACTGATTATATTGGTCCAAGCCTAGATTTCCATTGATAATACTGGCACTTCAGTCTGACAACTCACAGAGAGATTCCTGCAGGGCAGATTTTAGATAGATTTATTCAGCTGGATGTTACCTAACCTGTCTACAAAGATCAGTCATCTAAAGCTTTAGATGGTAAGTTGGTCTTCACAGTTTTCACTGTTTCCTGTGTATTTTCTGATTCTGCATCAGAAAGTATTTTCTGATTCTGATGCAGTTGTATTCCCTTTTGGTAATCTCTTGTTTATCAAGATTCAGCTCCTGGAACATAGCCCAAAGTTAAAAAGTTCCTTAGAAATTCCAAATATTCATCCATCTGCAATAGGGCAGTAAGAAACGCCAATAAAACAAAACACTTTGACTTTGCTGTTTGTAGTATCATTTCCCAATCTCTACTTTTGAATTTCACTCTTTCTTTAAGAAAAGGCCCCAAAAGTAGAGGTTACAATCAATGTCCTTCCTCTGAAAATGTTCCATTACCACTGCATCTTTTATTAAGGTTTCCTACTGTGCACAAAAAGCTATTTTCACTGGGTTGTATAAATATTTGATGTAGCTCAATTGACAAAAATGTATTTTGATGTTCTTCCTTCTGATTTACAGGAGGTATATGGGAAAAAACTACTTACTTTACCATGACAGCTGTCTTAGCAGGCAACAATTTTCCCCCTGTTGTCTTTGAACTACAAATTCTCCTTGTCTAGGAAAACTAACCTTTAGGCTGCTGTTGCTCTCAAGGAGGAAAACTAGCTCTCTGTGGCTTTATGGGGCCCATGCCCAAATGTCTGCCTTTGCTTCGTATTTGCATTCTTGCCCCCTTCTGAATCTTTTCACCCTCAGTACACACAGAGAAAATAATTCCATATGGACAATAAAAATCCAAGTAATTCAGTGGCTAAGGTGACAATAATCAGCCACAGGCATAGCCAGCTCACCTCTGTCAGAGGCAGATGACAGAGACTATCAATCGGACTCCTAAAAACCTGACTACTTTCTTCTTCCAGGCAATTCACATTTTGTTTCATTTGCTCTGTGTTTAAGTACTGTCAGTGCTTTCTGGATGGTTGGCTGGCTTTTTCTAGGTTTGAAAGGCAGAAAATTCACAGACAGAATGCTACAACAAATACAAAAATGCTAAGCACTTAAAGAGCTGCAGTTCAAAACAACTGAGGATGAACAGGCTTGTGATTACCCTGTTAAGGCATCAAAATATAACCTTGAAGAGGTTTGATCTTCCTGCCCTCCAACAGTGCTGATTGGAGACTTGCTACTACAGGAAAGAATGAGACCCCTACCTGTTACTTCCTTTCCATTTGGTATTAATCTGTATCTTGCTGCTACAGTCTCCATCCTCACTAGAAGAGGGCAAGGGTGAATTCCTATCATCACTTTAGATCACTAGCCAGGATCAGTTTACACCTGGGACTACAGGCAAAATTATCAATTACATGAGACGGATGAAAAACACCAGCAAGTAACTGAAGTGCAAATTTAAATATAAACTGTTTTCTGTCAACATGAGAACCAAGCAGGCTGCTGTTTCTAACTTACCAGCAAAATCTGAATACATTTAATATATGGTGTAACTCTGCATGGTTTACATATTGTGATCAGTAATTGTGTTATATTTCTGTTTATAATTATCTGGTACAATAAGCAAAAAGAAGCAATTGTTACCAGTGAACTTTAAAACTCCTTTAAAGACTAATTATTAAACTGTTAGCAGAAGGAAGAAACAGATTTATGACTACTGACAATCTGGAAATCTTCACTTCCTTGGGTATTCCAAGGACAAGGGGGAAAAGAAGAAGATAATAACCCTCCTTTTAAGTCTAATAAGCAAAATAATGAATTCATACTTCAGGCCAAAAACAAAACCAGTCCCAAGAACAAAGAAATGTGATATAGTCAATTAATGAAAGTAGGCTGATACTACCTTAATTGGGAAGAGGATTAACCAGTGAGTAAGACCAGATATGAAGAGCTGGACAGGCTGCCATAGAAGTCTAGAAAAAAGTAAGCTGAGAAGCCCTCAGACCCCTACTTCTTCTCTCATCTCTACCCTGTGTTGTTTGATACTGACTGGCACATGAGTGAAAAAGTTGCTCCATTTCTCTGCAGCATAGAAAAAAATTTAGGTTTTAAATGATAAAACATTAACCGCAATTAATAGCAACTTACAGATAGTCTTAGTAAACGTTCTTCTAACAGCATAATACACTTTCAGAAATCTTGTTTCAGCTTTTTGATTTCAAAACTTGTTCCTCCTCTAACCATAAAATGCTAGTAAAACTGTTTATTAATTGTTCTACTTCAATCACTAATCTAACTTAATCCTGAACCTGTCCACTTTTACATAATTGCTGTCCTGTTTGGGTTGAAACTTTGTTGCCAGCATTCAAGCCTACTTTATCTATGTCCACAGGCAGTTACCCAGCACTCTTCACTCTGGTATCCAAGTACACGAACCTCCCACAGGGCTCTGCTACGTAAATGAACTCTCAAAGTTTAAGGAATGGAAAAATGTTGTGTTTAAAACATTTTAGAGTGAACTGACAAGCAGATTTCATTTAAAAAAAAAACACTGAGTCTGATAACTGAGCCTGACAGAGCCAATTAGCTTTGCCTCTGTGCAATTTATATACATGAAGTAAATGACCATTTGTTTTTAAGCAAGTTAACTAGCAATTACAAGGCTTTCCAGGAAGCTATGTGAAAGCATTCCATCAGCTGAACTTTAGACCTTCCTTTTCTTTTGCTACTTGTTTGTAAAATGAAAAATTAGGACTGCCTGCTAATTTCCTGATTGACTTTTACCAGAACTGAGTCATATTCCTGTGTTTTATCCTGGATTCTGGAATTCAGATCGACAGTAAGAAGATGCTCTGGAAGCAGGCCCCCTAAAATTTTCAGGCATAAACCAACTAATCTGAGTAGGAATGTGCAATCTCTGGGTTACCACATTCCTTTTGAAAAATGCAAAACAAATTGAAATTAGGTGAAAGATTCAGCCATAAGCACCTTAACCACGAAGTATACCAGCCACATAATTTTCCAATACAATTAATCCAGCTGCAACTTCAAACATCTTTATGTTCAAGTACTTCCCTTCAATTGTTCTCATGGCTCCTTGGTTATGTCTCTTGGGTCTATGCACCCAAGTCCTTCTCTGTGCAACAGGCTAGCCTGCAAAGCCATGACAGCCACCAGTGTGGTACAGACTGAACCCAGTGCCACTCTTCCACAACATGCAAAAATCTAGGATTTTTAATCTTCTTAAATTGAAACCAACACTCATAGCTAAGATGAAACAAACATAGAAGATAATTTTGTAAAACAGCGTGCCAGCCAGGTGGAAAGGGTCTCAGCAAGAACTGGAATTACTGACTTCTTGTTGGCCAGATAAAACCTGAGTCCTCTGATCTGCAATCAGAGCCAGCGTATGGTCAGACAGCAAAATCACCCTTCTATTTATGTCACCTGTTTTGCAATGTTATTAGTTTAATTTGCTTTACTTGGTAGTGTTTATTAACTCTGTATATTTCTGCAATTACAAAATCATCTCTAGTATGTTTATAAAATAAACACATTAATACCTTATCCAAACGCCAAAATATTTTCTGTACTTTCATTCTATTTCACTGAAAAAGGCTGATCTAATACAAATCTGCCCCAAGTCCATATTGAAGCACCTCCCATATATCTTCTCTTCAAAGATAATGACCTCTATGAGAGGAGAAAGGAAAATAATCACAGCATAATGCTTTCTGTAATTTCCATACCATTTACCATTCCAAGGCTGAAGATGGCGTTTACCAATGAGCCTCCTTTCCTGAAGTGATCTGTCATGTGCTCCAGCCAATTTGCTTCTAAGCTGTTGACAGTCTGCCCATTCCTGGAGATCCTCATAGGAATAGTCACTGTATAATACTGGCTGCATTTTTGTGGGGTTTTCGGCTTGTTGAAGAGAGCGAAGATCTCTGCTTCTACCAAAGAGTAAAAAAATGGAATAATGCAACAATTGTATCACAAAATTTCACCCAAAACAATGCATAATCCACTGTTTGCCCCTGCCTAATTACACTGTGCAACTGCAAAACATTCTCTGAGATGTGGTTAACTCCTTAATACATTTCTGCAGTCCAACACAGTAGGATTCTCTCAAGACCTAATACAGTATTTTGTTTGCTTTTATAGTATTTCTTACTCAGAATGGATTCACTGTTGATAATAAAAGATTTAAAGACAGTAACACCTGAGTACTAACACAACATTCCTCTATGGAAATCATCAGTTCAAACATGAAATCTTACTGTAAATTTAGAAGGAATTGCTTTCTGTAGATCGTGGCCACTAAAGTATCAAATAACTTGATTTTGATAACACAAAAGCATGGAATAAGCCAATGGCAGTCTCATCTGAAGAAAATGCAATGAATCATTCATGTAGAGACTCTGGTAGTTGTTTTGTTGATTTACTCTGGATCTGAGCCAAGGTGAGACATTAACACAACAGCAAATGAATTTTAAAAATGGAATTGTGAAGGGTCTGAAAAATTAGAACATCTTCTAGACTCTCTTCCCTGTCTCCTGCAGTGTATTTTAGGAAAAGTTACTACAGGCAAAAAAGTCATTGCTGACAGCAAAGCTGAGCGTTCACAGCCCTAAACTGGAATGGACTTTATTATATCCTTCTCAGAAGGGTATAACCATAATTAAAATAAACAATAAAAAAATTTTGGACATTATCACTTTATTTATTAATGGACATGAAAATCAATGGTAGAACTTCTATTGACTTCCAAATGCCAAAAATTCTTCCCAAATATATTAATATGAAAGGTGAAGATATTACATGAAATTCCTTCACTCAATAAGCTCCTCTTGTTTCTGAGCTATTAGTTTCTAACCTCAAGCAAAAGTAAAGGAAGAGATGTCAAGAGAAGTGTTAAGATTACTCTCTAGCAAACATCACTGAGCAAGAAGCAGTGTGTAAACTGAAAAAGATATCAGAAGGGAGATGCTCAGAAACAGGCTGGCAGCACTTGAGAAGAGCTGGAAGCTCATAACCAACATGAAAAGAGACCTAATGATCTCAGACATGAACTGTATTTGAAATAGAGTAGAAAGGAATAAACATTAATGTAAATCCTCCTGCTGTTTCCACTTGTTTAGAAAGAAAGAAATTATGTTAATCCTAGCTCAGAAAAGCACACACAGAATGCTTCTCTCATCATTTTGATTCTGACCTCCATAAGACTCTTTTGTTGGAAGAGACACTGATATGAGGAGCTGGACATGACCCAGCAATGTGCGTTCACAGCCCTGAGATCCAATCCTATCCTGGGCTGCAGCCAAAGCAGTGTGGCCAGCAGGGCAATGGAGAGGATTCTGCCCCTCTGCTCTGCCCTGGGGACACAACACCCGGAGCACTGCATCCAGCATTGGGCTCCCAGCACAGGAAGGACATTTGCAATAGGTCCAGAGGAGGCCACAAAGATGACCAGACGAATGAGGTACCTTTCCTAGGAGGAAAGGCTAAGAAACCCTGGGCTGTTCAGCCTGGAAAGACCTCAGAGAAACCTTCCAGTACCTAAAGGGAGCCTGCAAGAGGGCTGAGGAGAGACTTTTTGCCGGGCATGTAGTGACAGGACATGGGGTGATGGCTTCAGACTGAAAGAGGGCAGGGTTACATTAGATATTACGGAGAAATTCTTCATGGCAAGGGTGGTGAGGCCTTGGAACACACTGCTCAGGGAAGCTGTGACTGTCCCATCGCTGGACAACCTGGTCTAGTGAAAGGTGTTGTCTAACCCAAGTCACTACTGACAGCAGTTTTCACAAGTGACCCCAAATCCAAGCACACCCTTCCAGTTTGGTTCTAAATAACACAACACATTTTGACATACTACTGGAATATCTGTGCCTTGTTCACAGGCAAATATTTTTCAATATTGTGTTGAAAAGCCTTATAAAAACGGAGGAAGCAAATGAACACTACAAAACATTCAGGATTCCAATGAAGTGGCATAAAAATAACATTTGCATAGTATAAAACCTAAAATAAAGAACATATTTAAGATCCCACAAATAGTAAGGAATATTAATTTTCTTCCATAAGTTTTATGTAGCAGATAAGCAGTTCAAGAGTGGCAACTTCCTATGGAAGACGTAGGAAAAAAAAAAAAACAAAAAACCACCTGATGCTTTCAGTCTTTACACTCCCAAGGAAGGATGGAGAACTGGTGCCAAAAACCGAAATACGTTTTCCATGGGAGGAAAAGGGAGTGCTGCAATAACAAAAATTCATTCAAGAGTAATAAAGAAATCAGCAGTGTTGTACAGGATTTGGAAAAATTCTACTTTACATGAGCTATCATATAAAACTGCCTTCTCAGACCTTCAGTCTTGGAAAGACTTGCCTCTTTTCTGGCAAATCAGCAGCAATCCTGGGGTGTTACAGACAAAGGCTGGGAAGACTGGAGGTGATCAGCTTCACGTTATGCAGAAATATTAAGAACATGGTTACTTGTAGCAAAAAAATTTCAATGTTCAGTAAAGAGAGGGACAGCATCAAAGAGGCGATTAAACTTGCTAACTCTTGCAAAAATAGCACATAAAAAAGAGAAAGAACTATCTGGTTAGGCTTGTAGATAACTAATTTTTAACTATAAAACTAAGAGAGGTTTTACATGTAAAATTGCAGTGTTGGAACAATCCACCTCTAAAGCCGCAGACAAGAAGAGATTGTTCAAGCAACAGCCATGCTTTAACCCAATGTGGGTGCCCTCTTGGCCAACAAAAAACTGAAGAAACTATGCTGGAAGTTTACTAGAGCGTGATCCAAATCGGATCCAAAAGCTAATTACACCAAACTGCAACGGAAATCAAGACAATAATCCAAGGAGTACAATGCAGTCATTCTGAGTCCTATATACAAAATTCCCAAAGGGGTAGGATTGTTTGAATCTATGTAAGGTCTTAGAGAATAGGGATAAATTGAAGTCAAGGACAGTACCAGCTTTAGAAATTCCACCTACATTCCCTCTGTATAGATTTGTAGCCGGTAAGGAAATTAAGGAAAGCAGTAAGAATAATAAGTGTAAACATGGTTTTCTTGGCTTTAAACAAACATAGAAAAGAAATGTATTTTGAGGCTTAAACTGGAAACAGAGCAAGAATATTTTCCTTTTAGTTTTCTGAATTACCCTGGTCTACAGTCTATTTTGAACTACAGTTCCTGCTACGGAAGTAACCTTTGAACAAGAAAGGCCTTAAGGAGCGTATTTCATACCTCAGCTGAGACCTGTGGTCTTTGACAGCATAAAATGACATTTTAGAAGTAGAAAGCCCACCTGAAGGAAAATATGTCAAAGAAATGAAAAAAAATAAAACTAGAATATGGGTAAAAATCTTTAAAAAACCCCCAATAACTGGAAGGCAAATTACTATGAGCCCCATTACCAAAATTTTATTATGAATTAGCAAACATGAGTCATTAACAAAAGTAACGGCTGTTTTCCAGTAATTACAATTCTGACTGGAACCCTGACCCCCACACTGGATACCAGGAGACTTCAGAGTCCAGATCACATATATTCCTGCTGTTCCTGATGTGGTTTAATTCCAGCTATCTGTTCACCTGCTACAAAGGGGCTAACCGTGATAAGTCTTTGTGAATTATTCCTTCTATGGCTGCAAAAGCTTGTCAGGCAGATTAACAGGGCTTTTTATTCAAACAGACAAAAAGGACAGAAAGATCAAGGGCTCTCAGGGTATGGCAACAAATACAGAAATGAACCAATTCAGCTGAACAGCAGACAAAAATAAGTCTTCACACTCAGGCATACATATGGGCCATAACAAAGCTGCACCTGTGCTTATACCATCTTTTCCCTGGCTGTCTGACTCCTGCTCAGTTGTTGTGAACTGTGTAACCATGCTGAAATCAGGTTAAGTGGCTCATTTGGGGTATCTTTTCTTCACTATCCCAGTGGCAATGTCTCCCTTGCATCCCCATCCCCCAAAGCAGCTAGGAACATAAATGAGGCAATTTTAACTTGGCGTTTATATACAAGAGGTCACTACAGTACTTACTGCCAGTAAGTGGTTTTAAACATCGTGCTGGCGTTTCGTTCTCTGCAAGTCCATTCGTCTTGTCTGCTGCTTCTCTCACACTCGAGTTCTCATGTTGAGACTGTTCTTCATTTCCTTTCACAGACTTGGAACTCAGCTCTTCAGTAGCCTGTCCTTCACCTCTACAGCCCTCTCTGGATGTGGCACACTGGTCAGCACTTTGCTCACTCTGTGTTGGAGTACTGCATCCATCAGTGCTGTCTATTTTCTCGCCATCCGGTGAAGCATGGTCCTCGGGGCAATTTGAAACATTTTTATTATCTCTTGATTGCACAGAGTTGTTACTGGCAGGTGTCAGGGAGGCGCTGACAAGGCAGTTCTTTCGAGGATGGTACTGAGGTATAATTCCAACAAATTTCAAGCCTTGACTTGCAGCATCTTGAATCTACAAGACGAAGAAGATTAGATTTTTAACTGTCAAGCTGTCTTAGCTAAATAGAAACACAGAAAATAACACCTTTCAAGGCAGTGAGCATGTCACTTTGCTACTTTCGTCCACTACCACTAGAAATTGTCATGTTGCATTTATATAAAAAGGTACATTCTAAAGAAGCAGGATGAAAAGTTGCCCAAACCATGTGATATAATGTAAAAATGGGGGAGATGGGGGGGGAAGGAAAAAAGAGAAAAATGCCTACGTATTTCTTCACAAGAAATAAAGCTTATTTGTAATAAAATACTAGAAGTGTTATTTCTTACAAAATATTTTTGTATTAATCCTAAAAAATTTGAGCTTTATTATTATATCTTCTGCTGTATTAGGTGTGTGATTATGACATTTATGAAAGGAAAAGCTGATTAATTCTATAACAACAGTTGTTGTTTGTCCTATTTTGGATTGAGACACAAATGGCAAACTTTCACACAATGAGCGCATAAAAGCAAAGCTATTTTAATACACCACTTAGGGGAAGATACAGAACTCAGAATAAAAAAGGCATTGTGACATGAGCTAAGAAAAAGAAAAAGGAAACTAAAAGGCTCTATCATTAATCCTTTACACCTCAGGTAAAGGAGGAAAAGGAAGGAATCAGATCACAAAAGATCCTAAGGAAAAAAGCATTGGGCTAGTAGTAATGACAATTAGACAAAGCCAGCATTAGCTAATGAAGGTTTGAGATGAAGCAGAAAGAGAAATCTCTTTCAGGCAGACTCTGCATCATGGAGTCATCAGCCTCACACTCCTCAAACCCAGAAGAAGTGCGAGTGTGAGACAGACTTCTGTGAAAACATATGAGTGTCTACTGCTTCATTTATCAAAATCATTCACCAAAAGGAAAAGGCTTCCATTTAATGTATACTCTTCACATAATGTAAAGTCTAGATACACATAAATCTTTCAAAAATAAATACCTTGAGAATGGAGAAATAATTTCACTTTGTCTGCATAACACAAAATTCCAAATAATTAAAGCCTCTAAATTCTTTGCCTACGCTCAAGTTAGCATGAACTTAGGAAAAACAGTTCAGTGATACTTTTTTCAGTAGAATGTATTAAGAAAGAATTTTGTATCTTTTTCAAATTTAAGAGGAAGCTCATTTCTGCATCTCCTCTACACACTTTTTTCTTTTTAATGTATCATTTACTTCCTGGTAACAGTTACTGCTCCAAACACACAAACCTACAGATGATGCCTGACGAACAAGAACTTCCTCTTTCAAACCACTATTATATTTTCCATGTTAAATTAACTCTTCATTTCATTATCACAGGAATTTAAACAGAGCAATGGAAACAAGGCAATAGTCTTCACAGGTGTTTAGCCTGGGAAACATGGGAGGCTGACTTAAGTAAAGTTCATTGCTAAACAGGACAATAAAAATACCATTAGCAGTATCCTGGCCAAAATAGTATCTGTTTACAGTGAAAGCTAGCTTTTACTTTGCTCAGGAAGGTTTAAGTGAGTATCAGTGACAGATGCATTTATAATGTGCTCAGTGGTCCAGGCTCTCCATTGTAACTCGATTAATACTTTTTAAAGTAGTTACTGATAGAGATACAAACTCATTTCATCTCTTATCACTCTTGCACAGACACAACACTACATTTGTTTAGTAGCTTGCAGGGCAGCTAATTATAGAAGTGTAACTAATATGCAACTGTTAGAGAGTTTGAGGACAGTACATATATGGTAATATTACTGGTCCTGGTCAATAAATACTGCTTGTCAATCTACATCAAACTCCCACGCTGTGACATGGAAGAGAGAGAACAGCTTTCGCAGATACTGCAGCAATGTTTTGCAGTCTCAGCTTACTCAAAAAATTGTTTGTTCTAAGGAGTACCTGAAGCTGAGCTGTTCCTTTTGAGGCTCTTGTTCTCAGAACTGAAACACGGGGAACTGAAAACCAAATTACAGTCTTACCTGTACTGGTCGAACAGCTTAACGGGAAGGTAGAAAAAAAGAGTTTGTATCTTCAAGGCTCTTTCCCAACAAAGTTAATACTGTACACTACAGAACACAGAATCTTATTTAAACATATATTTCAAATTTTCCCAATGACATATGGCAAAACCTAGTATCTCATTATTCTCAATAAAGCAAATGTAGCAGGAAATGCTACATCAAAAGCGTGATACAAACTGCAGAACAGGAAAGTGATGTATCAGCAGACACAGTCTCTCAACTTTTCACAAAACTACGAAGAAGCTAGCTTTCATCAGAAAGTGTAAAGGCTGAACATATTCAAACAACAAGGCCAATTTGTTTTTCAGGATTCTGATGAGAGCTTAAATATTATGAAATCTTAGTTGCCTTTACATGCAAACTGAATCATGCCATTCAGTAGAATCATATTTTCTGTTTCCTGTATTTCAAAGACTGAATATACAAATTTTAATAAAGGAGAGGAAAAAAAAAAACCCCACAAGAAAAAAAACACAAAAACTAACCCAACTGACCAAACAAAAAAAACCAACCAAACAAAAAACCCAACCCCACACCTCCGTAACTGGAGAGGTTGTGCTCAGGAGATACACAGGACAGAAGGGCTGCTTCTGCAAACCACCTGCAGGTTTTGGACCCTCTTGTGGCTTCCTGTGCTGGTACACACAGACAGTTATGTCTGTCACAGCCTTGTGGGAAAACTTCTCAGCAGATGCACTGTTGGGAATCACTAACAAGGCAAACTGTGGGAGAAATAAGGGGTAAAGCTGAAGTGAATGGGAAGAACAGGATGCTACTTGGACAGGGTCACCCAAGACATATTCCAGATCAGATAAATAACACAATTACTTGTCTTTATGTGCTGGTGTAGGGCACTAACAAAGAACACTAACAAAGATCTGTGTCACGCTGCATTGTATGACTAAATGAAAGGAAAAAACATAAATACAACTACTATATCTCTACCACTTTTCACATCAGATAAAAATCTAGATTTAAAGTGCCCTTATGCTAGGTGATCGATAAAAGCTTTAACTGTTTTATGACAATTTCTATACCTCACATATACTATGTACTTGCTGTTTACATCTTGGGAAATTTTGAAAAGGGAAATTCCAACAAAATTAAACCAAAAAAATTCTTTGCTTCTTTCCCCAGATGGGAACAGAAACATTTTCATTGCCTCATAAAGTGCTGCTTGGATGACATTAACCACAAATACAAGACCAGAACTCCATCACAAAAGACGTTATTGTTCAACCACAGAAGCAGAACTTAACTCATTTATTTCAATCTGGATAAACCCCCAAGTGGGTACATCCAAATTCATTTACAACTGGCTTGCAACAAATTGGATTTATGGCGGTTTAAAAATAGAATCTGCTTAAAGAAGGGGTGAAAATTCATGTGTACAGAGGGCCAAGGCACTTAAAGAATTTAATGTCATCCCTGTAATTTGCTTGATTAGAAACCTGGCATTTTCCCCAAGGGGAAAAAAATGACAGATTCAGCCTTTGCTGTCTGCGAAATAAATATCAAATCTCCCACGAACTTTAGAAGGAATTGGAACAAGCACCGTGTCCAACCCTGATGTCACTACCTTAATTGAATTTTAGCTGGGGCACTTGTGTTAACATTCTTAACATTTGGGAATTGTTATTGTTTATTTCAGAACTGCCTGACCGCTATTTTCATACTGCATTTGGAAGAAAAGGAGCCATCAGCAGCACAAAGCAGTGTCACTAAATATTACGTTGATGGAGCAAATTTATGTCCCATCTTTTTAAATATTTCTGGTTCTCTTGAAGGCTCCCTACCCTAATTAGAAAATGGCTGACAGTCTGAATTAAAGTTCTGTAAAACCACGCCTGGCAACAGCATGGCTGAATGATGAAATCCTCTTTTCTGGAAAGTACTTGTTTTACTCTGTAGCTCTCACGGTCATGTAAGAACCCATGTTCAAAAGCTCATTTTGAACAGTCACATACAAGTTCTCTTTTCAAATCTATTTTGAATAAAGACACTTGGCAAGTCCATTGTACAGCCCACATAATGTTTATGATTCTGTGTTTCTTGCTCAGTTGTCAGCTCCATAATAATCTCCTCTTGAGAGCAAGCATGATGGTACTCTTAATAAATATGGAAACTCAAGGATATAGATCCCATGCTGAACAGAATCATACGCTTTCCTCAGCTTCAGCAATTGCTTACAAGATCCTGATCACATCCCCGTGGGATGGCACACAGAAAATCAAACACTTCCAGCAAGCTCAGGGTAGTATTCCGCCAGAATCAATAAAAATGTGAAACAACATGCAGCAATTTAACAATGAGGATCTCTCCCAGATAAAAATTTCAAACAAATTATTTAGTGTTAGAAATTTCTCTTAACTCTTTAATGCCAGGAGCTGGACATTTTTGAGATGTATCCAAGGAAAAAGCAGTTTTATTTATGTTATCAAGGCACTTGAGTTTACAGCAGTCCTAAATGGTCTCAAAGCTTACACTTTCTGATGACCTGGAAAAAAACACCTTCAAAACTTAGGGACTAGGACTGAACATTTCATTAGTAGGTTTGCTAGATGATTCAATATATAACAGGGTACTGAAAGAATTTTGTGAAAACCCAGAAACAATTTATGAAGAGCGCATGTATCAAAAATGCTCTTAGAGAAAGGACATATTTCAGGAGCAAGGAACTGATTTTCTGATGGTCAGATGCATTTAGTTAGCTCTGCTGTGAACTTTGGGAAAGACTGCTACTTAATCCTACTGATGGCCAAACATATGGCCTTGGAAACAATAGCTAGTTAATTTCACCCAGAGCTGTCTATCTGAATCAACTATGAACTGTCATAATCCGTAAAAGAAATGCTCGTCTGTCTGTTTATTTAGTTGTTTTTAAAAGAACAATGTTAAAGGCATTAGGTATCATAATGTGCACCATAATGTGCATTTCTCTACCTCCTTCTTAGGATTCAAGCAAATCTCCTTTGAAAACAGACAGCACCAGGGATCTTCATGCAAAAAACACGATCTTGTGGTTTGAGGAGAATGCTATGTACTGCATGCCAGGAGTAGGAACTGGAAAAGTATGCTCAAGACTACAGTCTTCCAACTCTGTCCTCCTTCATTAATATTTAGTAGAACATGTTTCACAATAAATACTGCACATCCCCCTCCTAGTTTGCTCATTTATGGAAACAGATGTTTAAAATTAAGACAGGCTTTTAGTCTGCCTCTTTTATTTTCCATAGATCTCACATGCTCCTTCCTTAGAAGACAGGAACAGTAATCAAGAGTTTACTGCTTACTTTAAAACCAACATATTAGCTAATGTTCTGAAGAAGGATTTAGTTCTTTCTATATGACTCAAAACTTTTGAAACTTAGGTACTTTTGCATCTCTAATAATACATTACAAAAAAAGGATAATTCTGCTAATCAAATAGCAAAGCATCAACCGCTCATCATTTTTCTACCCTGTAACTCTGGACTGTTTCCCTGCTTGCATATTTCCAAACCATGCATCCTTTCTGAACAGAACACTCCTGTGTTTAAGCCTGTACTTCCCATGCATTTTTAACCTTCCCCAGTTTAACATTCACCCAATTTTGAATTTGAGAGATATAGTTCATGTTCCTAGACAGAGAAGCAAATATAAATGTAGCTTTTAGAAAGTGAAATCCCTGCATTCAAGTTTTCAAATTATCAAGTCAATCACTGTCAATCACATCAAAATAGGCCATGAGGGATAAAACAATGGAGGGATGCCTTGGAAAATGCTGCCATAATCCCAAACCATTGAGCTGCCATTTTAAGATCTCACTGCAATTGTGGCAGAGGCACAAGAACTAGAACAAGAACAAGGTAGAGAACAAGGCACTGAACAGGGCAAGAAAGCAAGCTCTGCAGTTCTACGTGTTCCTGGGTAGTAGCCTCTGCAGAAGGGAACTGAAGGCTACAAACAGCACAGGGAAAAATGCACTGAAGCGAGGAGCTACTGCAACCTACTGCTGTGCTGAATGAAACAGAAGGTGGATCTCTTAAGGCAGTGCTGCAGGAGATACAAAATTACAGTAAACTCTACATCTCCTGCTACTCGAGCCAAGAAAGGGGTGAGATTAACAACTTCAAATTCTTCTCCAACTCACACTGTGTTCACTCCAGAGAACAATATAACCATGCTAAACATGCAGTGCAGCATGGTGCAAGCACACTTGCTCCTTTCAGCATATTTCATTAGATGACAGGTCTTGAAACCAGTCTCATCCTCCGTGCTCCTGAGTGTGTTGATTCTTCTCAAATCATCTCCTTTTAGCACCTGTTCCTTCACTGAAGGCAAAGACTGAACATTGCTGGCCACACACTACAAAGATTCAGTGAGTGGTATTTGTCCAAAAACCACATAATATACCCTGCATACTTCCACCCTTCCCCTAAGTCTGAAAAAAAAATACCTAAAATTATTCACACAATTTAGGATTTATTCCCTACAATTTGTTTTAGACTTGGGAACAGCTGCTAGAGAGCAGCTAGCTACGCTCACTCAACACAAATATTTGATACTCACTTTAAAAAATAAGTCTGTAGAAATTCTGTCCCAAGCTCTTGCTCTAGAGAACTGGCATTTTCAAAATGCAGACCACGTTCTATGCAGGAATCTTTTGTGGGTAACTCCTACACTAACTGGTGAACATAAGCAAGGGGAAAATAAAGATTTACAGAGGCGTGCAGTTGACTGTTGTATCTAAAAAACAATTTAATAACTAGTGATAATGTGATTCAATGTGAGTGATTTTAGTCCATCTCTGTTCTAGGTGGTGAAAACAAACAAAAATGTCCAGGACAGCAGGGGTATTTTAAAAAGTAGGAATTCAGTCTCAAACTTACAGGCTTTACCTTTAATTTGCAGGGAATACTACCTTTATTTTTGTACCAACTGAAGAGCATTTCTTTAAAATCACATTGTTTCATCAAGCCATCTGTTACTCGTAGCCAAGACTGCAATTTGAAGAATTTGCTGGTAATTTATTTTAGCACAGTATAAAACATTATAATATTTATTGTTATTTTAAAAGGTGTTTTTTATTTTTTTTTCCCACCAGACAGAAGCAGGATCAATAAAAATATCAACTACATACTTCATAATATCTATTTTTATCTTGGGCAAGGGGATGACTCTGAAAGCTAGCAGGGGCAAAGGATTATAAAAGCACTACCAAGCTCCTGGGAGAGTCCTGAAAATAGTTTTGCAATGTCCATGGAAGATCTGTATCAACACCACTCTTACAGGGCTTACTTAATCAAAAGAACACAAGTTGAAAGAAGCTTAAGCAGGAACAGATGTTTCCCTTCACACCAGGCTGTTTAAAATAGAGTATATGCTATTTTTATCATCTCTTGTTATATATACACTTTAAAAATGTTAACAAAATGCACTTTAATAAATATTATCACAGCAGATTACAAACAGCTGAACTATTGATGTTGAGTTTCAAGTTCTGCTTCATGACCATAGCTACTGCTAACATCCAAATACTCAAAAAATAAAATAGGGGCTCTGTTTGCACTGAAAACATGGAAAAAACAAAGCTGTCAGCTAAGTGCTCAGCTATGGTTTTCATTACAATGCACTAAAGAAATAATGTTGTATTGTTCACTTGCAAATACCCTGGAGAGTAAAGGTTTTGTGGTGGGATTTTTTGGGTTTGTTTTAAGGATGGAAATTATTTCAGAAGCTACTGAGATCACATCTAGGTAAATAATCCTAGGTAATAAACAAGACTCTAGAAGGGTCATTTTTTTAACCACAGAGATAAATCTGAACTGCTTATTTATTTGAAGAACAAACCTCTGAGCAGTATTAAAGACTCAGTTTTTTCCTCTTTTCTCTTTTACTGCCACCTGCTCTGACTGTATACCCTGCAGGAAACTTCTCAACAGACCAACTAAAACATATGTAAAATAAAGAATAATGCTTAGGATTACAATAACCATCTAAGGACCCCGGTACCTACAAAGCAAACACAGACTTCACAGAAGAGATCCCTGTAAGACTTCAGCATCCAAGTCAAGAAATCCACCAACACACTAGTGTTCCTAAGAATACATAAGCTGCATCTCTTTGTTCCTTCCAAAAAATAAATCTCAATGTAAAGAATAAGAGATGAAGAGTAAGTAAAGAAAGAGACAAGAACATGACAGATGCTGGAACAGCTATACAAACTCCAACGTTTTTCTTATTGTTCTTCTTATTATAAGTAAAAAACTTGTAATATCAGTAGTTTTCACATTCATTATTTTCTAGGAAATTGCAGAATTTTGTCCTCTGATTTCCTTGTCATGCTGTTAACAAAAAAAAAAAAAGTATTATAAATACGTATTATTATGGAGACATTGATATGTTTCATCTTCCACATCCTCTTGCCATTTCCTAGTTAGATGCTGAAGAGAGTTTGAAAACTCAGGAACTGAGAGTTCAAAACCATTTCATACCGCTTTCACACAAAATACAGGTATGTGAAGCCCCTTGTTTTGCTCACACAAAACAAATGTTCATTCTGATGTGAGTCAATATGTAGAAAATAAGGGAATCAATATTTTGACTGGAAACATCAACGGGAAAGATTTTAAAAGTTCTTGAAAATGTCCATAGATATTTAGCTGTTATTTTAGAGGAGCAACAGAAGACCCCCTAAATACTTCAAGCCTGCTTCTAGCTTGCAGCTTAAAAGAAGCTGGAGAATTAACCTGCCTTTTAAGAGCAACACTAACACAAAAATTCTTCACCAAGTAGAACAGTAACACAGATGACCCTCCAAAAAAAATGCGCATGAACTAAGACAGAAGTAATTCTGCAAACTCTGAAACAGCTACAGATGAATGGAAGTGAAAAAAATCAAGAGAGCAGGAAAAGAAGGATCTTGGTATTTTAATTAAATCACCAAAGTAGAGACACGTGTAGTGAGAGTGACCCGTAGTCTTTCAGGGAGTGTGGCAGTTCCTTATCCAACCACTAAGCCAGTCTCCTGCCTGAGGCTCCCTCCAATGGAGAGAGGGCAGATAACGGGCAGGGAGATTAAACTGCTCCAAGAAATGTCTCAGCCCTCAGGAGCACACTGAATTCAGCTAGTTTAGCAATGCATATTAATTTCCAGTGCATAAACTAACATTTGAAACATACTAATATCTCATGCCAGTTTTATTCCTGGCAGCACTTACTTTTCCCTAAAACTATCAAGAGGGCTCAAATGCAGCAGATCCTCTCAGCAATGCAAGATGAGAGTTCTTCACACAAGTGTTAGTATTGTACAGCCTTTCTTTCAAAGTAGTGCAATTCTCTGCTCAACTTGCCTTTGTACCAGAGAGAACTGGGGGTGTTTCAGAGGCCAACTCTAGATCAAGCATGTGGGTGGCAGCATCCCTGCAATGCATTCTGTTGGCACATTCCTCCTTGGGGTCCCACTCAGGTCTGAGAGGTACCATTGCTTCCACGGCCCAGCAATGCTATTACTAGGCAATGAAATAAATGTCAAGAAATTTACTGGGAAAGTCACTGCATCTGCAGAAGGCAAGATTATTTGTAGGGTGCTTTGGACTACAGGAGTTGTTCTGAGCATCAGTTAAGGGAGTGACATGTTACTGGCAGCTTTGGAGCCAGTGGTAATGATTTGTACTCACCAAACTTGACCAAGACACAACAGAGGGAACAGCAATGAGCAGACTTGACACACATTGTCTCATCCAGCAGATTTCATGGCACAATAAGCATTACAAAGGTGTTTCACATTGGCAGTCTGCTTACAAGTGGAACCGGTCCACTTCTGAAAATGCATAACCAATTACTCATCTGTACTGCTGGGAGAAACTAGGCTCATTTCTGAAGCAAGTAAGGACAGACCAGCCAGAAGAGATCCATGTCTAACCAAAAACACAAAAGGAAGATGCTGGCATTTGGATTTCAGTTAAGCTGCACCATTTTTAAACCATACTTTTCTATGCTTATTACGCTTCCTACTTCCACAGGGACAAGAAATGTGAATCTTCCAAGGGTGTCACATTCAGAAAAAGATACAAGAATTCTCTCTGATGGTGCATTATTAAGGAGACAACCATATTATAAGGAGATATTAATGAGATAATCCTAAATTTTAAGAAATCAAAACTGGGGAGACATGGAACAAAAAGAATCCTCCATTTCCTAACCTGTCACCAACCAACATGGCAAAGATGTGAACGCAGGAGTCAAACCCTCTGCCTGTTACAGTTCTAGACATGTACCTCAGATTGATACAGAAAACAGAGATCACGAGAAATATATTTGGCATTCATATATGATTGTGTGTCCAAAATAAATCTTTACTCGGGCTGTCAGCCTAGCTCCTCCTTCCCTTGAACTTCTCTCCACAGACTCCAAAGTACACTCTCAGATGAAAAAATGGTAACAGGATACACAGAAACAAAAAGCAACTAAGAAGGTAATTAAAGGCTACCCTATTTGACGTGAGACACAAGTCTAAATATTACAAAATATGGTATCTTAGAAGTAACATCTCTACATTCAACAATTTCAGAATGATCTGAGCCCCAGTGATCAAAAGTTCAAAAGTTAGCTTTGCTTATTAAAAAGCAGATGAGCAAATCTTTAATCTCTGTTTAGCCTGAGAGCTAAAGACAAGAGTGTTAATATCAATACAGCAGTACAGTATTTAACCAACAGTTTAGTTACTTCTTTCACTGCCCACAAATTATGTATCAAAGACACCATGGGACTGTTTGAGCTTTTAAGGACAGGTTAAGTCACACTAGATCCACATGGATATCGAAGAACAAGTGGAGTGTGGTGATGTCAACATGATGTTAAAGTACAGGAAGTGTGTATTTTATGCAACATCATGTCCCCAATATTTAAATGTTCCCTGTCTTGCCATAGCCAGAAACAGTAGCAGAAAAGCAGTGGATACAGTGGAGAACTGGGACAAAGCCCAGCAGCACAGAAAGATCTCAGCAAAAGAACAGAGATTTTACCAAGAGAGTCTTCTTATGCATTTCCTAAATGTTTTATAATCAACATTGTAACTCATTTCAGTGAGCAAGAAGCATTCTCCAGGTGAAATGACCTCCTTGTTACACATTTATATAGAGTTATAGAAGAAAAAAAAGCACACATTACCTATGCTGTATGCCATTGCAAAATTGTATTGTGTTTGCAGAAGGAAGCAATTAATATTCAATATTATGTACAATTTCAATGCAACAACAAGTCAATCCAGAAGAGTTATTAAAATTGTATGCTTGTTCAAACTCAAGGTAAGTCAGACTTGCTCAGCAGTGCACATTAAAATTAATTTTCTCGATGTATAGGAATTCTTTTTAGTAAGCTCAGGGAGAAATTTTTGACTTCTTATTCTGTTTTGAAAATATGGCTATTCTATTTGGTTTGGGGTTTTTTAAATACAGTAATTTACAATACAGTAAGATGGTAAACCTGTGCTAAAAGGCTCTGTTATGGAAAGCTTATAAAAAGAAAAAGGATTACCGTATTCAATTAAAACATTCTATTAACTTCAATTGTATTCTACAGTTTGAGAATAATTATAACGCTGTTCAGTTTTTAAAGAAAGGAATTGCCTTCTCTAACAGCTTTTTGTTACTGCTTTGATTGAAGAACATCCTTTATTTTTCCATTTGTTTTGTCTGCAAATATCTGGTTTTATATGCCCTTAAAAGCAGTGGATATTTTTGTTGCTCAGACAAATTAGTTAATATGACAATTAATTCCTACTCCCAAACAAGTCTTGTTTCCTGAGTTAGATTTACATAAAAGTGTTGAGACTTTAACAATGTGTATAATCAGATACAGTGACACAGCATGCACTTGACAGCAACAGCTTCAAAGAACTTCAAATTTCTCTACATCAAATAACATCTGAAGATGAGCGACATACTCAACCTACAGAGAAACAGCAAATATACATTCCAGCTATTAAAATTTAAATTATTATCTTTCAAAAAGGGATCTTCATAACCCCATAATCAAATGCCTTCTATCAACAGAAACATTTCCATGTCTAGAAAAGCATTCTAAAGAGTCTCAGAATTGGATATTTATGGAAATAAGATGACTCCTGGATTGTCATTTTGTTTTCATGTTATTCATACTCTTTCTGAAGTTACAAATGCAAAGAAATTTCCTGTTTCAATGATGCACAATTTTGCTACCAGTTGTGACAGTTATGCCTATATTTCTACCCTGACTCAAAGAACTGAAGAACAAAATCAAACATGTTGAAACTGGTACACAATAACTACACCAGTTTTTCCCAAGTGTGAATATATTGAAATAATCCAAAATAACATCAGAATAGTAGCGTAATAACACAGTTCAACCTGAAACAAAATTTAGGTTCAAATTTTTGAATATTATTATGTGTTCAGAAAACTTCTCTTTGTTCTTATATCAAAATCTATGTATCTTTAATCATCAGATAATTACAGCTGCATTATCTTTAATCCAGTTCTTAAAATTCACAGTAAAAATGAAAGACTGAAGATGAGTTAGTCTGTCAAGCTGATTCCCCACAAAGGTCATAAAGCCTGTGCTGTAGTTTATTCTAAAAATTTTCTTAACTATTACCACTGCAAATGGACTAAAGCTAGGAGAGTATGCCTACTCACACCCTGTGGCTAAATAAATACACTACTCAGTGCTAGTTTACATAACATGCAACAGGACACAACAGATGCTGCAGAATTTGAAACAAGCACAATCTGAATCTGTTTTCACTAAAATGGACATAACCTGCTAATTTCCAGTATGACAGAATATTATAGTGTCAAAAATAATTTGAAAAATGCGTCAATAGATAAATAATTGTAGTATTCTCTTCCAATTCCCCAATATTTTTTTATACTTAATTGAAAGCAACACTCTTCTTGTTCACAAAAGTATTTAGGTTACCAGTACCAACTCTTATCAAACATCATGTGATATTGAAAAAAATCTTAAATCATCTGAGGATTTCCCCGGAGATAAAAGGCCTTTTAAGTAAAGTACTATCCAACAGGATATCTGGACACTAAAATGGGAACTATATCTATTATTTCAACATAAAACGTTGTACTTTATAGGACGATCTTCTACACTGATATCATCTGTGGGAGGTCATTCTCCTGTGACACTACAAATGATTTCCTAATAGTAACAGGATCAAACTTGTTTCTCCCAAGAAGTATAACTGCTGTGCAGATACTTAAAACTACAAAACACCAAATTCTGCAGTATTTCAGCTGGTCCAAGCAATACATAACCCTACAGCCAAGCTGACAGAACTAGAAACAGCAATTATTGTGCAAATAAAAGCATACTGTGTTTTGGGGTTTGCCCCCCTTTTCTTTTTACTCACTTTCTTAATGAAGTCAGGGATCTCCTTTTTCTCTGAAAGGTGGTTTAAAGAGGAGCAGCATTCTACCTCCAAGATATATCCTTCACTATTGACATCACCTTTTGAAGACCTAAAGAGGCAGACAAAAGAGAAGCATCAATTTCTGTTGTTACAACTGGATACCCAGATATCCCATTTATAAGTATTTCTCCAGGAGAGCTAGTCTTCAGACAAAAATTTGCTTCCAATACATTCCCCCCACTGAGCTTAATAGAGTTCTGACAAGTGGCAGCTACAGTATCTGACACACATGCTGCGGGAGCAGATCACACCAATGACTGCGGATGGTGGGATGATTCAGGGACTTCCAGATTTCTTTTTCTGTCCAAGAAACACTTTGGCAGCCTGGCATCTAGGGCCAAAACCAAGGAGATGCACAGGATATACAAAAAGAAGCTTCCAATGCAATTGTCTGATGGATGCTCTGCACCCCACAAGGCAGCCTGATATAAGATGCATTTCAGACAGCAATAAAAAGAAATCCCTTCTCTTTATCTAGAACCATTCCAAGTCAACATCTAAAATCAGAGGCTAATCAAAATAGTTTAACCTTCAGTCTTACCTTATGTTTTTTTTTTCAAGAAATGTAAAGCTGTGCTTGATGTCCCTTCTCTTTCAGAAGAGACTAACTTAAAATAATTCAAAGAAAAAAAATCTACCATATGCATTTGCTGAACAAATGAGCACTGTGGAAATAAGGTATTGGTCAAAATATGCCAAGGGAATGTTTGGCTGAATGTTACACATAATGAAAGTTATACTGAATGATCCTCAGAAACAGTCTGCAGGCAGTGCTACTGAAAGAAATTTTCATCTCCTCGGGACTCCCATAAAAGAAAACTGATATACCTGATCAATATAGGATACCTAGACAATCACTCTCAGTTTTTCAGAAGAACACATGGAAGAACATTTTAAAAATATTAAAATGTCATATTAAAAATAAAACCTAGCCTGTCATTCTTGGGATTAGTAACAAAGGGGATATCTAACACTCCAGAGAGAATCAAAAGATCTAGTTCCAAGTGAAGAACTAATCCTAGCCAGCAGTTGTTTGATGCCTGGGTACCTAGAGGACAGGGGAAAATGGTACAGAAGTTTGAACTGGGAGTGCTGAGGAAGCAGCGGAACAGCAGAACAGTGGCTTGGCAGACTTGCCATGTTTGCAAAAGGCCTGTTCTGGGCACTGGGACTGTGTGACACGCAGAACACGCTTCAGCTACAGAGAGTCCCAGGGGCTTTCCCGAGACATTTACAGTTCCCGGAGCCAGGCGATGCGTAGGCTGCTGACTGCAAACTGGCAGTGTTTCCTAGGCAATACTGCAGACATTTGCTATATTTGATCCTCCCACTTTCACACAGGCTACAATCTCACTTCATTTCTCACTTATACCTGAACAGGTGGTAGCATTCTGCGCATTGTTCGGTGACACTGAAGTCCTTTCCCTATTTGTTTTTCCCCTCTTTTCTAGGTTCTTCTTATAACCTGTGGTTCCATTCTCTACTTCATTCAGGACAAAAATTTTAACAAAGCATTGGTGTTCATGAAAATTCTCCAAACATCTTTATGGAATTTACACAAGCCTTTATTGGGGGACTAACAGTATTCCAGCACTACTCCTCTGCAACGGAAATACATAAATTAATTTAAGCAGCAACTTTGTCAAGAAAATAAAAAATCATTCTGAGAAGGACATGTATACCGCAGACAAGCATTTTTGCTGGTCTAAAGTCCTAGATAAGAAAATCTACTCTGTGCAGATTTTCTGCCACAGATGAACTCAAGAACAAAATAATAAACTTTAGAAAGCCTTCCTGCTAGTGTACTTACAGTCAGACCTACTTTTTTTTTTTTCCTATCTGAATATGACTAATAGTAAAAGTAGCCTTGATGTTATCTAGCCATGTTCCAGACAGAAATAATATGAACTAGGGCTCTCTAATGCTCAAGCAATCAACAAACCATCAGAACTACCACTACATATTGCAAAGTCAAGTCCATACAACATCAAGCGGAGCAAATACAACTCTCCAGTGCTTTGGCTGTTGTGTAACTACAAATCAGAAGTGTGTTTCCAGCAAAAGGCAGCAAGGAACCACCATGCCTGTTTTAGACAGCCAAGCCCATTTTAAGGGGTCAACCGCAAAACTCTACAAATGCAAGGAAAAAACATCTCCACTATTTTCCTTCTTGGATAGAAGCTCCCTTCCAGCCCAGCCGAGGAAGCCACTCCTCTCCTAGAGCCTGTAAAATAGTACAGCTCAAATTCAAAGTTAAGATATCAAATCCCAGCAATAAAGTATGTGTCATGGTATTTCTGAGCCCACCCATTTGGCAAAGGCTGTTCATAACTCTGGCAGTGCCAGTTATCTCCAGCACTGAGAAAATCCACTCTTCTAATTATCTGAAAGAAATGTTAATGTTTAAATTCCCTGGCTACCTGAAAAAATAAATCTTTTTCAACCTATATTGGTAAAGTTTATAGAAAGGAATAAGGAAGAGAGAAGCTGGCCTTGACTCACTCTCTCCTAATTCCTCTCCTCCTCCTGAACAACCTCCTGAGCTCTAATTTTGTGCAACTTTTTGAGGACCTACTTTCAACCTCTTTGAAAGGACTAAGAGTTATCTGAGATACAGATTAAATCCATAAAAATATAGTGATTATTACTACAGCTGCTTAAAATGTCCTGTTTAACCCCTTTAAGAAACACTTACTTTAAAATATACTTGCTGCTTGGAAATACTTAATTGGAGACAATTCCTTCTCTCACAGTTTGGGGGTTACCTCTGCACTAGAGCTCATGAAAGAAATGGCATAAAATACAATTGCACTCTGTTAAGAACATTATTTTACAGAACACACTTAACAGATCCTGCTAAATGCCATAAAATCCTTAGTTAAAATCTTCCAATAGAAGGACTCTATATTTCCAAGAAGTATTTTTCCATACTCTCAAGTAAATTATGTATAACCATACATATGTCTATTTTAATGTATGTTAAAATGTTAAATTGTTAATACGTTAAATGCAAGTCTTTGCCTATACTGGTAGTTTTCACCTTTTTAGGAAAACTTTACAAGCCTGTTATTCTGTCAAAAACAAACAGAATAAGAGCCATCGCTTTTCACATGAAAATGATAAATACCTATCACAAAAATAATTTTCTGAGCAAACCCAGGAGGGCAAGGAATTGTTTCCAGTCTCTATGCAATAAACAGTGCATTTCATACATGTATCACAAAGTTTTTCAAAAATATCATAAAAGTCTCTTATTAAACTCTTTGAATATTATTAATATAGCCATAGAGAAGTAGATAATTATATGTACAGGTAAACTCTGTATTAACAGAAACTAAAATAGTTTTAGTTTTATTAATTTAATGGGTCTACTTTTAGGACCACTTTCACTAGAAACTATGAAACAGGACCCCCCAGAAAATTTACATCTATCAAGATCCCAGAAGCAAGAGAAAAAGTCCAAAGAGCACAGTTCTGTGCACTTGCATTCTTCTGCTTTCTTCTGAAAAAGGATTAATGTCAATTGTGAGAAATAACCCAATAGCCCATACCCTGGAGTCTCTTACCAGTTTTATAGCACAGGATGTTACTGGGAGTCCAACGTATAAAATATTTTAGAATTAAAGCAATGGTCTTATATAAAGTTGATTTTCACTTTCCCATCATAAAATATTTCTCAACAAAAAACAGAAGAGAAAGAGAAATGCTGAGATCAGTTTAGTCAAAAAAACGTGTAAGTTCTAGCAGTGCCAAAGACCTTCCTTTTCTTCTGGATGCACAGTCAGCAAGTTCTTCCTTTTCTTTTCATCATCATAAGCTGGAAAATTGAATCTTCCTCGCTTCACCTCTGCTAATATTTAAGGGGTTTGTATTGCCTTTATTCCTTTGATACAAGAAAATGCTGGGTTAATTTAAAAAGGTCCAGCCCTGAAAGAAGCACACCTGGATACACTAATGCTGCGCTCTTCTTGGAAGCCAGGATGAACTGGAGAAGGTACTACATCCAGACTCACTACAACACCTTGTACTCACTGTAACACATTTTGGGATACCAGAGAGGGAACACAAGGGACAGCATGAACAACACTAGCACTTTCCCTGCAGTGAGGAAGGGCAATCTCCTGCCTCCTGCCCCAGGAGAGGACAACCACTGGTTGGCCATGGAGATTGACAGAAAACTTCAATGCAACCCACGCACCCTGGGGCTTCATTTGTTTTTCTTCATTACATATTGTTTGTTTATCATTAACAATTTTCCTGAAGAAAGGTTCTTATGCCACTGTAGGTACCCTCAGTGTTCACCATGGACAACCTTAATCATATGATTACAAAGAGTTGAGGTAGAATTTCAGTTTACCTGATGCTGAGTAGAGGGACAGCATTCGCGGGCCTGGTGGGGTGGGGGTAGAGAGGGTACCCTCAAATTTTACCCATATGGAATGAGCTCAGCACCACAGACTTCCAAGAAGTGTCATCCTGAATTCTTAATAGGGCCTGTACTGACACTAAACAAGAAGATTATACAGAGAAGAAATAAGATTTTAACTTATAATTGGAAGTTCCCTGGCCAAAAATCCGTTACAATGGTTGTTTCACTAGGTTGTCATTTCCTGCACAGCTGTTCGCTGTTAAGCATCGTTTCATGGTAGAAAAAACCATAACCAGCTGTGGAGAACTAGTAACTTACACAGTAACTATTAAAGCTGACAACTTGGTGTCCATTACAAACTGGATTTCCAATCCTTTTCACATACAAGAAGGAATTGAGGAAGCCAACATTTGGCCCTAATCTTCCTGAAGTTCCCTGTGCCCACAAGCTCAGCAAGTCAAAACACACTTGTAAACTGCACAGACACTCTAAAATTACTATTTCATTAAGATGACGCTAAGAATGTAAGCACAGTTTTGAGATTTTCCACTACACAGGAAGGGCTCTACCATTCAAATAGAACTGCACATCCACCACAAACTGGTCTCCATCACAAAAACCATAAAACCACACCAAAATGATTAACATGAGCAGCTGGTATCTCCACAATTTCAGGTTATAAATCCAGCAAAACTAGAGTATCTGAAAACCAAGAACACAACGACTAAAAATCCACAGGTTTCATGATGCCCACCCAAAACCCACACCATTCTTTATAAAAATAAAGGCAGGTATATTGCATCCTAAGAGCCTCAAGTCTAACCCCTGTGAGACTGTTTTAACGTTATTACAGGAACATTTTCTTTGCTCACAGGAGACCTTATCACTGTAATACGTTAGTAAAATTTATAAACTTTTTTTAATGACAGTATGTAAAGTTTCTTGAGAAGAGTTTGGGCATGTATTGATAAACAGCCATCTTTAATGTGCAGTGTTTATAGTTTTCAGAATACAGACAAAAGAACATTTATTTTGGGTTACTGTTAAAAAGTATTGTGAGGAAATATGTATTTCTTTGAACTTGTAACAAATAAGAAGCCTTCAAAGCTCAAACCATTGTCCTTTGAGCTAAAGGAAGATATCTGTTGACTCTTGGGCATAGAAAAAATATTATCTTTTTATTAAGTTGAAATCAGCCTGCTGAGAGCAACAACACACACTGCATTTGCTCACAAACCTGTTTGATCCTAATTCTCAAGAAGATAAATTCAGACACTTCTCATCTTCAAGCTTAAATCCTACATGAAAACCAAATACACACACACATATACATTTATATTCAGAATAAAAATATACTGTATCAATGCAAAATACCTACTTCCACCAAAGTGAAAACACCAAAGTGAAATACCAGAAAAATCAGGAAACTGTAAAAATCTTGATTTACTATTAAACTTTTGAACTCAGTTGGTCATATTCCTTTGCAGATAAACAGAGTTCTTGTTATCCAACTGATGATAGTTTGCATTTTGTCAGGACTAACAGATACAGGAATTACAGAAATAGAATTAGAATCATCTCATCAAGTGAATCTTTACACCACCTGACACCTTATCATTTTGCAGAAAGGGAAAACAGCTGCAAAGCTGTTTGAGGTAAACACAGAAATTTAGAACATTTAGAAACTCTAAAAATTATGGTTAAATTATAGTACTTAGTCTACTTCTGCAGAGCGATGTTTCCCTGCTGATTGCTCTATTGACTGAAGGCAAAACCTGTAGATGGTATATCCTAAGACACAGACAGAACAATGGAGAGAAATTTTTTGGAATACCATTTATATCCCCTGCTTCTCTATCATGGTGAAATGAACCGTCTGCAAACATGTCAAAACTATCATAAGCAGACAGGTTAGGAGCCCATATCCTCTATCTTTCCTGGTAAAAGAGAATGGAGGTTGCTTTCCAATGCTGAGTACTTAGAAAGGAACAACAGAACATTTTAACTTACATTGAATTTTGAAACTTTAAGATACCAGACAGGGGTATCACACTACAGGTTGCTGGGAACAAGTTAAAGCTGCTTTGTCGTAATTTTGTTCAGGGGCTGACTTAGCAATTTCTCTGTGGGGAACAGGTAACCTGCAACAGCCACTAAGCTGTCAAAATAAGAATGCACCCAAGACACCAGCACAGGGATTGTTAAAGCAAAAAAAAAAAACAGTGACTGCAGAAATAAAAGGCCAAGGAGAAAAAGGTTATTGCACACAATAAGTCCTAGTTTCTGTTCCTCAGAGGAATGTAAGCAAGATAGGTGTTGCTCTCCTCACCTTGGCTAGCCAGAACCTCCTAAACACATGGACCTTCCTCCGTCCCTCCCATCAACAGAGACCCACCGTCACACGCTCACTCTTTCCAGGTATCAGTTTTATTGCCTTTCCTGAGATTCTAAGTGTAAATCTACCCTTCTCAATCATGAGTGTGACCAGCAGGACACACCTATGCTTCAATCTTGGGGCCTTCCCTAAATTCAGAGAGGAACAATCTGTAAAAAACTGGGCTCAAAGGGTTTTCTTTGCACAACTGCTACAAGATTCTTCAAGATTTCTTCTTCAAGAAACCCACGTATCTCAGAACTCACAGACAATAGGACAGACAACTGCTTTTTAGTTAAGTCCACTGAATTTAGAGGGAGAAAGAAAGTATTCCTGAGGGTTGAACCTATTATTCTTTTATCCAACTCTATTCTATGTGACTTTCAAATCACTTTCTTCAACTGCTTAGCGTACACCATGCCATTAGATACTACAGAAATATTTAAATTTGTTCTATTAAATTTAATGAGAGCAACGGCAGAGTTGTTTGGCAACTTGGTAGACTACATTCATGCACAGCACCTCTAAAGAATTAAACACTCCTACATTTATTTCACATACTTTAATTGAATATGATGCCTTTTGTACTGAAAACAATTGCCTTGGTTTTGGGTTTTTTTTTAAATCTGTCCCTTAATTCCATTTTTCCTAACACTTCCAGTGGATAATCTTTGGTTTTCAACATGTACAGCTTCCATATATATTAGGGATCTGTTTCTTCAAACGTCCTACAGCAGGAATGACTCTTATTTCCATATTTACCACAAATGATTACATAGCCAAGATAACAAAGCCAGATACCAGTACAGATTAAACAGAAAGTTATCAAAATGACCTTAAAAGTCACCTTAATGCACAATGCCATTGCAAATTCACTAGGAATATTTTGAAACTACAGTACAATGGCAAAATAGGATAAAAATAACACTAACAGCTACTGTTTCCACAAATTCTAATGCTCAACATGCCCCAGCACTACCTTTTCCATTTTATTGTTGAACAAATTCACGCACTGCAAATCTCACTGGCAGCAGCAGCATGATGTTGCTGATGTCCATCATCTGCTGCAGCTGGCATAGCCTCTTCCTACCTCTGGAGAGGCAGAGCCATAGAACTAAGTCCTCAAAGCACAAGTCAACAATATTAATTTTGAACCATAAAACTGATATGGAAAGGTGCAACACTGACTAAAGATTAATTCAAGCATTCCGTTCTGTCGCTGTATAGATGGAATTGGCATTACTGTAGGCACTAATGCAACAATTTCATTTCTGTTCCATCCAGGGAACAAAAAAGGAAGGTGGAAAACACCCTCGGTATCTGCCAGACAACAGCCAGATGAAGTGCAGAGTGCTGGAGCCACCTGTGGTGAAAGACCTGCAGTGAGAAAAGAGCTGCAGCCTCAGGTGTCCCACAGGAAGTGCCCAGGAAGCCCAAGAGTGGCCCCCACACCAAGGTACAGTGTCTTTTACGACTCTTGGCTCCCCATGAACACCGTATCACCAAAGGGATGGATTTGTACTCCATAGCATAAATGACGTTACTAGTGATCATACAACTCTGGCTGGACTACTTCTACTCCTAAATTTCTTACGACAGAAATAAACACTCATCTGTAGCCTAAGTAGACCTAATTTCTACCCACAATTTAACTGTTATGTACAGAGACAGCCTTGAGATGACAAGACACCTGAGGGGAGTGTCCTCAGGGGAGTCATTATCAGCAGAGTTTAATCATTATCAGCAGCGTAATGAGAAAGGTTAATTAAAAAAATTAACAGTACGTCTTCTTTTTTTTAATACTGTTACATATTTTTAGTCCCCAGTTGTTTGTGGAATGACATAAAGTGCAAGCAGTTCAGATACAGGTGGTCTCTATGCATGCCATAGTCATCTGAAATCTGTGCAACACCCATCCTCTCTTCACGGCACTTGGCAATGCAAATATTTGTTGCACCCACACGCTATGGGAGAAGCTGCTTCCAATACTCTCAGCCAAACTCAGGAACATTTAAGTTATATGAAACATCAAACTGATGCAATTTCCCTTTCTGGTGCTTGTTTTTTTCCTGCTTCACCAAGTCTCTTCCGCTTCCCTAGGCAGTCAGAAATGACAGATAAGGGAGTGCAGAGAAACTGACTGTGAATGTAAAAGGAGATATAATTGGTTCAAGACTCTCTACTGTCTTCAATTTTGTACAGTCATTTACAGCTGTCTAAAGTGTGTGACACTGGCACCCAAGTGAGTGAGCAGGCAATTAAGATTTTGTACTCTTCCACAATCACTCGGCACAGATGTAAACTACTGGATACAGTGTGAGAGCACTGACACCCTGAGCACTCTGGCTCGAGGACCATATCACTCCACTGAGAAGGAAGCTGCCCTTCCCTGACAGATCTTCAGAGCTCAGACCTGGAAGATGTTGAACCCTCAGACCCCTAACCAACAGAAGCCCTTAAGTGCTTACTTACTTACTTAACTCATGCATGTAAATACTTCCATTGCTTGCAGCAAGGTATTGTGTAGGCAGGGAATGCAAGGCCCCAAAACCATGCAAGCTCAGCCCAACATCACTCAAGTTCAGCCAAACACTCTATGCTTTAACCACAAAACTGCAAGCCATTTAAACAATATTATCAGGCAAGCCAGCATGAAGTTCTGCATTACTAAACTAAAATCAAATCAAGGTAAATTATTTTAGAAGCTCAAATTGTCTGTGACACCTAATGCCTACATATATTTGCTAATAAAATGCCGAACTTTTTCCTTAGGTCAGAGGCTGAATTTCAACTCTGTCCATAACCTCTATCAACTGGCTACCACACTGCAGCAAATTGAACAGTGAATTGTTCGCTTTTTAAACAGAGGTATAAAACAGCTACATCCTTTCCTTCAAGCATCAGCACAAAGAAAGGCATCAGGATTAGCAGATGGAGGTTTAATTATCTGCCAGCCTTCAGAATTGGTCATTGTAAGAGGGCTGGACTGGGGAATGTAGCTAATGTAGGAAACTGTAGAGAATGGCTGCAACAATACAGGTGGCTGCAGAGCTGGGGGAGGCCAGATAATACTAAATTAGGTTCTAAATCATTAACCAAAAATCACATGTTTACAAAAATCCACATTTTCATTTTCTTCAGAGCTATTTAACAGGACAACCTACTGATTTTTTAGAAATCACAATAAATTATGAAAGAACAGAACCCCTCTTTCTTTATTCATCTTCAGACTTTGATTATGTAAAACATTCTTAGTACATTTTAAGAAATTAGGAAAGCAATCTTCTTATTTATGGAGTTTGCACTGACTAAAAATTTGAAAGAACTTGTATTGTTTAAAAGAAAAAAGGGCCTAAAGTCTACATGTAAATTTAAGAAGTATGCATTAGTACTACAGTTCTCAAATTAATTGCATTAACTGTAACCGTCTAAACACAAAATATGCCTTTTCTAAGCAAACAATTCTTCTGTCATAATGTAATTTAATAAATTCCTAAAGGGTACCCACAAGACCATCCTCACAAACTGTCATGCATAGGGCTTGTTTGTTTGCCTCTCATGACAACACATCCCAAAATACAGAGCATATTTCAACTTGTTATTCTCCAAGTTGCCTGCCAAACTGCAGACAAATTGTAAACATGAAGAACATGTTAAGCCTATTCCAGCCCACAAAAAAAAAAAAAAAAAAAAAAAGTGAAAGAAGAAAAAAACCAAAAAAAACCCCATAAGTCTCGCACAGTAAACTCGGCTATAATTTCCTGATGTAGGTCAAAACTCAGCAAGAAATCATACTGTCTATTTTTATCCCAGTTCACTGGAAGTGCTCTACCTTTCTGTTTTCTTGATAAGCACAGCCCTGAAGATTTGTTCCTGGGGAGTTTTCTCTTTTTCATCAGTTGGTTGCACAAAAGGGTGGACAGCAGCCAAGACAAAGCCCTGCTGGTACAATTCTTGCAGCTGAGCTGGAAGATCACACAAGGAGGAGAGCTTGATTGCAGATGATCCTGGCAGCTCAGCTGGAAACAAAAAGAAATTGGTCAATAATCCGACACTGGACTATTATGTAATTTAAAATCCAGGCTCTTCAGAGTCAAATAAGCTTCACACTGATCTACAATATTAACACCAAAACTGACCTTTCATGAGACCCATTTTGTATTTCGTATTTTAAACAGGCTGTCTTGGCTAAGGACACGTATTATACAAGAGACTCGTGCAATTAAACAAGAAGTCAGATACATTAAAATGCCAAATTCACTACACAGCCTGGCAGAGATAAGGCAAAGAATTTAATAAAAACAAGGCAGTTGGTCAAAAGAGATTCTAGGTTCTATTAGTCGTCATAGTAATGCAAATAGAGAAGAGCGAGCCATGAGTCAAAAACACAGAACAAGAGAAAAGAGACAGTCAGTGAAGGCAGAACATGTCAAATTCAGAAGCTATAAAAGCATCCATCTACACAAAATCTAAAAGATCTAAAAGATCACTGATGCAAAATGCTGATGAGAACAAGTATCTGCCAACATGTCTGAAGAGAATTTTGCAGGTATACTGATAATAGGAACACTGAGTGATGAATATCTATAGCAATGAGAAACCTTTTAAAATAAACACTAAATCTTATACCTCTGGGTTTAAGCAAACCTATACATATTAGAGATGAGGATGAGACATAGTATATGAAAATAATCCTTTCCCAATCTGCTTACTGCAAGGTTTTATGCCTTCCTGTCAAGTATCTGTTGCTGACTCCTGTCAGACACTTGACATACACATGGATATTTCAGCCAGTATAGCAATTGCCCTTATTTCTCTGGAGTCTTGTGGGATTCAAAAGAAAATCCCATAAATCACCTAAAACAATCTTTTATCCTCTTTTTCTCTACATCAGTAATTCCTCATACACTTTTCATATTTTATGGGAAACGACATCTCTTTCCTGACCTTTGCCTCTTCATTTCCATCTCGCTTGGAGGATATTTATTATTTCATCTAAACCACGCCAGGGCATACAGGGTGGTGAAGTGCTGGATGTCCTTCCCTCCCACCGAAACCAAGAGGGAGGAGATGCTGCAAGAAACATAACAGAGGTTCCCAGCATCTTGCATGTCTTTGCTAAAAAAAAGAAAAAAGCACTGGAGAATAGTTTGTATGTAAGAAGCCAGCAATGCAAAATAAGGTTTCATTGTACTGCATTTTCCATGAAACCGTATGGCTACCCTTTATGAATAATTTAAGGGGTTATCAAAAAACTAATAAATATTCAAACCAGATAATACCAAGGAATAATTTAAATAATAATAGAATAGATGTGCTTGGTATGTTTTTTTCCTCATACAAGACCACGTTCCAGAAGGGAATAATGGAACTTTTTGACCAGGAGTTTAAGATGTAGAATTTTTTATTATTTTTACAAATAAAATTAGATCCAAGCAACATGCACATGGACAGACAATAGGGCTCTACCTTCTACAACAGCATACAAATCACTTCAGTCATAAAAAGAGATGGCACAATGAATAATGCATAATAAATAATAAACCCAACAGTTATTTACTAGAGCCTACTGGGGATCAAAATAGTGAAAACCAAATTTAGAACTTCATTTTTCCCTCTTGTGGCTCAGAGACTCCCAAATATTTTTGACTACAATGCAACTAATTAATTTCTAAATGAGGGGTTTACTTTGCTGCAATTGAATGACTAAACACTACTCAGTACAGTTAATTCTGGTCATGGTGCCCCAATTTTTAACCATCACCTATGAAAACTGATGTTTCCCTGGCATATGTATGTAGCATCAGGATTTTACTGAGGATCGCTTGAGTAAGATTAGTAAAAAGCCTAGTCACTAACATGGGAGACTGAGTGTTTCCTCCTAAAAGCTAAACATGAGGAGAAAGTGTGGAAATGCAGGTATAATAGGAGCCTTGGGATGTAACTTGATTAAAACAGAAATGTAATAGGAAATAGAGATGGGTGGGATCATCCAAGTAGTTCATCCTACTACCTAGAGGCAGGATCAGTTCTAGTTTAGTTAGTTCTTGGTTTTTCTCATCTATTTTTAAAAACCTTTAGTAATGGAAATCCCACAAGCCCCCTAAGTAATTTTTCAGCATTTCTCTATTCTTCCTACTCAAAACCCTTTCTTAGCACGTGGCCTAAATTTCCCTCTCTTAAATTCAAGATTGATACTTTCTCACTAGAGTATTTCTTTTCTGCAACAACCATTCATGCCTTAATCTTACTTTCTTTACACTGTATAAACTCAATCCTTTCAATGATCCTGTCCTCACATGTTCTGTATTTCTAAGTAACTTTTGATGTTCTCTCCTGATTCTCTTCAACTGGTCCAAATTTTCCTCAAGTATAGTACCTCATTTTGACCACAGTGATCCAGCACAAGCCTCACCACCACTCTGTAGAATGGAAAACTCTAACACTTATTTAATCCTATGTCAGTTTACATCATCTGGGGGAAAAAACCCAAAGGAAATTCTTCTCCCCACAACCAATAATGGCCAATTTTCCTGTTCTTCATGAATTTTAGGATTTCTCCTTTCAGTTTTTAAGGCCTATTCTGGATTCTGACTTTCACAGTACGAACAGCACTTCTGATTGGCAAAGTGTAATGAACATACTTAGCTGGAGCAGCTAATGAAAATTATTAATTTTAACAGACTCCGACCAGAACAATTTGAAACCCTATAGTTAATACATCTTTTCAGTTTGACACTGAACAATTGCTTATTTCTCCTCTGACTAGACATCCTTCACAGCAGAAAGCCAGCTCCTGTTACACAACTGATGCCCACAAAGTCTATGAGTTTTCTTGATCTACAGACCTGTGCTGTGCATTCTTGTTACTCTCCAACTGGTTTGAGTTGTGCAATTCCTCTCCAGAAAGCCCTGCTACACATCATCTGCCTATTTCATAACTCATTTTTTCCAGTATCTTTCTGGGTATTAAGTTGGACTAACAATCTCACAGTTCTCTTTAAATGTAGGTTAAAAAAGGACATCATGCTTTGCTATGGAGTTGTATTCATTCTTCAACAGTCTTCAATCTTAAATGAAAAAAATTCACTTATTTCCTCAGCTAATTCCTCTACAGTGCATACCTGTAAGTTTGACCTACTTGGAAACATCTACTTTATTAAATCAGTTGTCAATCTGGTTTTTCCTTACTTTACCTCAGAAAAATGCTAACGTTTTCAGAAAACCTTACCCAATTTCCAGTAAAATTTATTAAAATGCTTGAAAGAGAAACTTAAAGTTAAAGGGAATTCTAACTATATCACTTTGGAAGCAAAAGGAAGACCAAAATTGTACACAACAGTGACTCGAATAAGGTAAAAGAGCAATCGCAAAACCAAATAAAACACCAGTACTTATAAGCTTTTACTTTGCCAAAGATAATGCTGACTTCTTTTATCAGCCTTTTTTTTTTGCTCTTGAAATGGAGTTTTAGCTTCTGGTCCTATTTATTTCCCATTTATTGTTGTATTTCTTGATGTGACCTCAAAAGATTTCTTTGTTTATAATCTAAACGAGTGTGTAAGAAACTTGTAAATGAAAGAAGCCATATTTTTCAATTTGGTTAATGTTGAAGGTGGAAACAGTAGTGCCTGCTGCTTGCTGCCTGGATCACTTGACAAATTAGTTTGTTGCCTGACTGATAACTGAAGCTGAAAACACTTCCAGCAGTGCTCAAATACATACAGAAAACCACTGCTTTACAGTCTTTAAAAAGAAAGTAAGTTTGTGTTATACAACTGATATCTGTAAGGTGACTTCCCTGGGTTTGGGGACTTGTGCATTCTTTGCTGCTAATGGAAAAACCTGACTAGATATTCACATTTACAGTCATCATACCACAGTCAAATCAGTAAGAGGAGTGAATTTCCATAAAAATCTACAGGTTGTCATGGATATTTGAAAATGGTAATTTCTGTAGCTCCAAAAAGCAATTTATGGGAAAAAGAGAAAGGAGACACAAGTCTACCACCAGAATCCCGAGGGACTGAGAGCAGGCTGAGAAACCAGATTGGGAAGACAGATACTGAAGAGGACTTGTCCTTCCTGTGTTAAGGAGCTCCTCTTTCCCTTCCAGTGGATTATTCAGGGCTTCTACCACAGAGAACAAACAGCCATTGAATGGCTTCACACTGAAGCATCTCATGTGACCTCTGACAAGTGCACTACAGTCCACACTAACGAGGGAGATGTCTCCTCATCAAATATTAAGAAAGAAGACAGTTACAGCAACTGTCCATAAAAAGTAGTCTGAGTTTTTTTACATCAAAACAATAGATTTGGGTACCTTTGAGACGCTGTAAACCAACACTCTGAAGTAAGAAAGATATACTATGCCTTATAAAATAATCCCTGGATTCACCTATTAGCCCATGCTTAATGACACCTTTCATCAAGTCCAATACATCTTTATATCCTATATATACTCAACAGAATTAGATGATTTTAACTCCATTCTATTTGATAAACAGAAACTTCCTCTTCCTGACACTTAACATTTAAGTGTCAAAGACACTTATAAAGTGTCTTCTTTTGTCAGAAAGACAAAATTAACTTCATTGTTTTTTAATTTCCTATTATGTGAATGATAGCTATGCCTCTGAAAAGCTGCAATGTTAAATGCCAAAATGGCATTTACCTAATTTATCTTTACTGAAATGGTCAAATCTGAGGTCAAATTTGGGTCTTAGTTTCTCAGCACCTATCCTTAATACTTTATTTTAAAGAGCAAGCATACAGTTCTACTTTAAATTTCTATTATCCCGTGCATCGAACTACCCTGTAAGATTAGCTCAGTTTGCTTACTCCAGCAAAACAAATTAAGTGCTGGGATTTTTTGGTCTTCATTTTCCAACATGTTTTTCTGATTAAGCTTTTATGCTCTTATTGCAGTCACAGCTGCTAAAGGCGGATGGAGCCCTTAATGACAGTTCACATTACAATGAAAATGTTCCACAAAAATAATGGGGACTCCTTTTAACTATTCCTTGTTACCTTTTAAAGTTTTCATGTTCATCTGCATTTTAAATGTTCCTCAATTTATTATGGCTTATTAAATAAGCCTTTTTCATAGAATCACAGAATAGTTTGGGTTGGAAGGAACTTGAAAGATCATCTAGCTCCAGTCCCTCTGCTTTTGCACTAAAACAACCAAAGATCAAAGTTGTGTGTACATCAGTTGAACACATTCTCTGTCCATACCACATACAAAGGAAAACACTTTGCCCAAAGTGTGACACATCATGGAGTCTGAAACAAAGTCAGATGGGTAAACTCAACAGATCCACATTATTAACTCAGTTACCTGGTAGCTGCATCCATATTACTCCTTTTTCACAAAATCACAGAATCGTTTGTGTTGAAGGCTCTTTAAAGATCATTTAGTTGAATTCTCACAGCAAGCCCTATGGACCTTTTCAACTACATCAGGTTGCTCAGAATCCCATCCAACCTGACCTTGAATGTTTCCAGGGATGGAGCATCCACCACCTCTCTGGGAAACCTCTTCCAGTGTTTCATCATCCTCATTTTAAAAAAAAGTCTTCCTTAAGTACAATCTAAATCTATCTTTTTAGCTTAAAACCATCACTTCTCCTCCTACTGCAACACATCCTACTAAAAAGTTTGTCTCCGTCTTTCTTGCAAGCCTCCTTTAAGTACTGAAAGACTGCATTAAAGTCACTCTGGGGCCTTCTCCAGGATGAAGAAGCTCAACTGTCTCAGTCTTTCCTCATTGGAGAGGTACTCCAGCCCTGTGATCAGCTTTGTGGAACCCCATCTGGACTTGCTCCAACAGGTCCATGTCTTTCCAGTGCTGAGGCCCCAGAGCTGGATGCAGCACTGCAGCTCAGGTCTCACCAGAGCAGACAAAAGGGGCAGAATCTCCTCCCTTGACCTGCTTTGGATGCTTTGAACACACACCACTTGGTCATGTCCAGATTTTCATCCACCAGCATCCCCAGGTCTTTCTCAGCAGGCTGCTCTTAATCCCTTCACCCCCATCTTGTACTGGTACTTGGGGTGGTACTGACCCAAGTGTGGGACTTAGCACTTGGCCTCCTTTAGCCTCATGAGGTTCACATGGGCCAATTCCTTGAGCTTGTCCAGGGTCCCTCTGAATGGCACCCTGTGGCCTAACACTTATTATCAGGCTCAGACCCTTCAAGAAATACAGGTCCAACTGTTTTCATTTTCGAAGTGCAGGATGAGATGGTTTCCCAATCCATGGCCATTCCTGTGAGCCATTCCTGCTCGAGGCACCCACAGCCAGTGAACTGTGGACCCACTCATGCTCCTCCTGTACCTCCTCTGTCCAGCATCACAAATCTTGCAGGCCCTTCCAAAAAACTACAGATGCTTCAGGTCACTCAGAGAAAGAATCATGTCCTCCTGCCCAGGGGAGTGCAGGGTTCACAGAGCCCTCCTCAGAAGAGGGAGGCTTCTGACAGAAGCGCCACAGGGGTGACCTCAGTGCAGCCCTTCCTGCCCCACTGAGGGCTCAAAGCCACATAGCTGCCCCTGAGCAGGGCTGAGCCTGTGAGCTATAAAGAAGCAAACACTCAGGCACACTACACACTTTGTCCTGCTCACTACCTCCATGCAACACCCTGCTCAGCACGATTTTTTTGCTGTTCTCCTTCCAAAGCACTCAGATCTCCTTCCTGCATTACACAGAGCACGTAGGAGACCACTCAAGTCCAGAAAATCTCCTATGTTTTCACACAGGACACTGTTTTAAGTCCTGACTGTTTTGCAGAATTGCAAGGCAAGCATGCTTCCTCTATTTAGTATGAGGACTGCTGTTTCTTAATTTAATATTAATTTCTTTCCAGCAACTTTAATCTAATTTAAAAAAAATTAAACAGACTACAGCAGACTAACCAGCAGAGTAACTTCTAGAAGAGCAAAACGCCATCTTTGTATTAGGACCAACCAAAGAAATTTAACTATAAAGTTTACCCTGAGAAGATGCAGTTTCACCTACCTTAAAACATTTGGTAAGAACACGCCAACTGCAGCAAAGTTTTTAATTTGGATAATTTTCAGAAAAAAAAGTAACGTATTGAAGTTTTACAAGATCAAAGTGGTTAAATAAGCACTTTCTTTTTCAGCGTTTCTATGAATTTCCACTGCACTTGAAATTTGGAATTACCTGTATTAGTAGAATTGTGATTTCCTGATAGAAGGAGGAACTGTATTGACAGAAGGTGCACACTCACAACAACTAGGATACACAAACAAACCAGTGCCACTAGGAGCAGCTAATCTGGGTCAGCTGAACACTGACTGATAAATGAAGGACCATCCTGTCAGGACAAAGTCCTTGAGTTACTCTGTGCAGGCCCCAAGGGCTGAATGGTACCACAGCCTCTCTCAGAGAGCTGGGGAATCATCAGAATCAAAGCGAAGGAAGGTGCAGGGTAACAACCTATTGTGAAGTGTTGGCTTCTCTCTTATAATGCAGGACACACTGGAAAAGATCCCCTCTCTGTACTACAAATACAAATAAGAATACAAATAAGAAAGTTTTTAAGGCACTTTTCACTGACTTATTCAGCAGTTTGTTTGGAACAGCTGAAGGAATCCAGATCATCATCCTTTCCAGCTATTTAGGCTTGCTATAGCCAATTTGTTACTCTGGAGAGAAGACAGCAAACTGTTACTTGAATATTCTCAAAACACTTAAAGGCTCATCCTGAGAGAAGGTTATTTCCATTCAGTGTCAATCTCATAAACACACAAAAATATTAAGCCATCTATTGGAAATTTTTCATTCTTTGTTACAAACACTAAGGAACCCTCATGCAGCACAAATTGTTTGTGAGCCAGAGCAATGCAGTCATACTACTCCTCACTTAACTATAATTATTCTTTCCTCATTCAACCCACAAATAGTTTCTTGTTCCCAATGACAACACAAAGCTATCTCATTTTCTAATGAAAATAAAGACAAACATATCAATAATGTAACTTAAAGAACATAAAGTAGTAAATACATTTCTAGCAAGTTTTGTGATGAGTTCCCAGTAATTGTTTCTAAACTAAAACCTCCCAAAAGAATGCTAAAGCAGTATAACTAACCTAGCAAAAAATACATGGTACTTGTGACACTATCACATGGTTTGAATTACCTGAAACACACAAATGCTAAAATTCAATGACGTAATAGCTCAAGCTTTTGGAGTAACAACTATACAAGTTGTACTACAGTCTCTTTTCCTTCTGAACAGAGCTTGAGCTTCCATGAGCATATATAGGTTCCTTAATTTCGAAGAGAAGATGGATAGCCTTGGTGCACTACTCTTCAGACTGTCAACAGAGGCAAGATACTGGCTGTTAATAAAACACATGGATTTTTCAGTTATGCTAAATTACATTCTCAGTGGTTTTTCTTTCAGTCTTGAAGACAAATACAATAAATGTCCCCATAAAAGAAAGTGAGGATGAATTTGAAAGCGCAATCAGTATTTCATAAATGAAGGTCTCTGCTCAATAAGCTCCTAGTATTTACTTTTAGTGAAAATGTAATAACGGAAGTTAAAGATATTCAAAAGCAAAGCACTGTATCTTAAAGTGGTAGAGGGGAGAAAATCCACAGAAAGACTGTGAAACCGCATATATACCTTTTGAAAGCATGTAAATACATAAAAATGTACATATACATGTACAGGTAGACACAGATATACACCAACATTCTTTTCTTTCCTTTAGGAAACAGCAGATATGTGTCAATTTGACAGAGTACTAAGATAATGCACAGATGCAATGAGAGTACATGAACTTGTCTGATCAACTGTGTTATTGAATCTCATTGCATCTGTGAGTTTTCTTGTCTGTTGCCAGGTCAAAATTTCTGTGTCTTGCAAGTGTAAGATAAGTATCTTAAGAACTGGGTAGGTTTGCCACAATGATGTGGTTATGAGTGGGACGACTTAGCTTCTGTGTTTCAGAAAAGAAAGGAAATACCCAGGCTCTCACCTCCAGCAAGTTAAAAAATGATCCCTAAACAGAAGTTTAGTAACCTAAACAAATTAATAAGCACTTCTTAAACAACTCACAGTTTATACTCATTAATTTGTGGGCAGAATTACACAAAATGGGCAAACAGATGACCACCAGACAAGAGGTTAAAACAGTTAATGACTGTGCAAAAAGCAAAATTAAAGAAGGTGAAAAAGGGGAGGGACTTCTCATTTAAACTTGCACAGAAATAAACCTAGGAAATCCCAAACCTTCTGCACTTGAATAGCTCTTCAAAATGTTATTTTTTAAATTTGTCACTCCCTCCTGCTTGCTTCTACTTCCTAAATTGATCCAGACCAAACACAGAGACAACAAAGACAGTTCACTTACATTTCACAAAACCAAGGAAATTCCAATGATGTCCAACCAAACACAGGAAGTGTTCAAAGTTATATTTTATCCACACAGACTTGCTATCTGTGTAAGTTCCTAAAGACAAGTATTACATTGAACTACAGGTGAGAGAAAGGGTAAATTCTGAACTACAGGAAGGACCAGCATGCTGAATCACACGTATTTCCATTTCCCCTAAAGCCCCGACAAAGTACTGGTTCCCTCTCCTAAAGCCTTTAGACACGAAATGAATCTGTTGATGGCAATACTTCAGCTGCCAAAGTCTAATGATGAATGCTGCTCTCTTTAACAGCTGCAGAAGTAGTGAAACAGGACTTCCCATCACTTCCATCAGCAGTGCAGCAAGTCATGTCTCTCACAGCAAGTAGCCAGTTATCAAATACTTTAAAAGGAGACAAAGGCGAGCTACCCAATCAAAAAATAGTACAACTCACTGAAGAGATCTGATATCTTACAAGTTCATGGCATTGTAAAATTGGGAGGGCTGATGCAACCTTTTTGCTTTGACTGCCTCTCTAACTATCATGCTCGCCGTTTTTTTTTTTAGCAGCAATAACAATAATACTGGCAAGCTTCACAGCTAACTCTGCAGCCCACCAAATCTTCATTGCCTCCGATATTTTTTAAAATCTATTTCGTCTTTTCTCCTGTCATAACACCCCTCCTTTTCCTTTCCTTCTCCTCCCCTCTGTTTTATATTTCATTTCAATGTTCTTTCCATATTTCTGGCAAATTTTCATTTCAGATTTTAGAACTGCAGAATGTAACAAAGTAACACTTTGCATATCTTACAAAAAGCAAACTAGCATTGCAGTAAGAAAAAAAAAACCTGTAAAAAGCACAGATAATATCCTCAGATGAGTACAAAAATTGTCTGCTTTATTAATATGCAGAATTTATTCATTTTATGGTATACTTTGCTGGATGAGAAAAATCTCTGAAATGGAATTTTTAGCATTTCTCAGCTTTCCAAATCATTGTATCCTATTGTCAATAAAATGCTGCATGTGTTGATTCTTTGAGGAGGTCAAAAGCAAAAAGGTACATATATCCATCTGTGTATTTTCATCCAAACCAACTAAGAACAACCTTGAGATTACTGTTTTCAATTTTAATCAAGCAGAGATGAACAAAGTAGCTTGCATTCATTACATGGGATTTCTTTCCACACTCACAAGATAGTTACAAACTACAAATCTGACTGAAGCCTAGTTTCCAAGCTGAAGAATTACAAGAGGATTTCAAACATTTAAGGAAAAGAGAGGCGAAAGAACTCAACAAAGTAGTAATGGTGGCTGAATACACTTGCTACTATGATCTCATGCACATTTTTCATGATACACTGATAACTGAGATTAAAATCAGTCACTTGGCACAGCCAGACAAACAAGAAGATAAAACTACCATCAAAGTATTATTACCATCAAGGTTTTCCTTTTTTCCCCAACTCACAAGGTAATTGAGGCATATAATAAATATAAGCCAGTAGAAATAGCTGGAATCTAGAGAGAACATTTTAAAAAATTGAATTTTATAAATTCAGCCTTCAACACAAAGATTTAAATTTACTGACATATCCAATAACCTCAGGAAGAAAGGTTAGGATTTATCAAGATAGCTCTTATTCCCCAAGCCAACCCATGCAACAGAGAACTGATAGTCTCCAGGGAAACCAAAATCCTCTTGGCAGGTCATGCCTGTATACATTTTATACATAACACTTTGCATTATATATATGGAAAAGGACATATAGCTTTAGAAATGCTTGAAGGCTTTATTCAAATGTTACCTGCTGGTTTCTGTTTCCTGTCATTTTATATCGCCAGTGCTTCACGTGCATTCTCCCCTTCTGCTCCAATAGATGTTTTAGACTTTCTTGTAAAATCTTATTTAGGATGATACTGTGTGCCAAGTTTGTTTGATTTTTTTTAAAGCTACTAAGGGATTTTTCCCAACTCTGTCTCTAAAGTCCATATATTACCCTGTTTCAGATGTTCTCACTTCTTGACTGTATCAACCAATGACATTCTTTTTCTTCAAAAGGCAGTCATACATACTAAGCACTTAATATTTTAAATTAGATTAAGTTAAGTATCATAGTGACTTTCATCTTTCTGTCTTTTTCCTAGCTTGAAATATTATGTATTTTAGATAAAGAGAATACACTTCCAAATTATACATATTTTTCATTTGGAAGACAACATATAGTCTAACTTCTTTTGGTCTCTATTAAATCAAAATCTCCTATTTAGAAAATGCCATAATTTTTCATAGATGTCTCTTAATTTGTTTTCAGCTTTACTGGCAAAACTAAATAAATGTTAAAGCGGCCAAAAATGTAACACAGGTTATATAACCAAGCAAGCAGTATTACTTGTGTTACTTGAAGGTATACTCTCAATTAGATTTTGGCCCCAGGTTTAGTAATTTTTGAAAAGAAAGTTGGGTAAGAGAATGCTACATGATTAAATTCAGCATAAACGAGCTATTCTGGGGCAGGTAAATTGAATTCAGAGGAAAGGGATTATAATGCATTTGGATTTTTTAAAAATACATTACCTTGCAGCAATTCTAATATGAACACTTCTGTGGACAACTACACAAAACTCAGAACACACAACAGCTGTTAGGTTATAAACAGAGTCAAAACGGAGCTATTTAACGCCATCAAAATTTCCAGGGAAACACCAAATTTTAAAAAGGAATAAAAGCAAATTAGACCTGGCTTAGTTTCCAATCACCAGGCCTGCAACTGCAAAAAACAAATGCAAAACATTCTACAGTATTTATTATTCCTCTCAGCTCTCCTGCCCAACACTTCTATTTTTTGTTGTATTGATAATGAGAATACATTCCCACCACTGCTAATTTTAAGAATACTTCTGTCAGGGTATGTGAATTTCATGTGAAGAGTCTGTGTCTACAAAATCAAGATCAAGATTTTACTGTCCCAGCAGACTTCACATCACCCTCATGAGACTTGCCCTCAGCACCACTGGTGAGCTGTACTGTGGGCATCCCCACAGCATCAAAGGGAGCCATCCAGCTGGAACTGAAGCTGTTCTGGTATTCACAGCAAAATCTGTAGGTCCAAATCCTTATTGTTTAAAATCATCACAGGAAACCCACGAAAAACTTGAACATGCAAAGATTTGCATGGAACATACAAAAATACAGGGTGGCAGTAATCCCTATCAAGCAATTTCCCCAATGGTTCCTGATTAATTTGTCATGTGGAAGAGCCATGCATCACCCTATTTATGACTTTTAGAGAGGCCAGATAAACTAATTCCAGAAGATACAAGACTAGAATCACCAAATTAATCAATCATTTTGCAACGAATTAAGCAAGTGTTAAATGAGGTCAGAGGTCCGTTCCAGCTATCCAAAGAGGACCTACTTTCCTGTCCATACATTTTTGGATTTGCTGACTTTGTTGGTACACAAGGGTGGTCGAAGACCTGATTAAGATCAGTACAACATAAAATATTTCTTGCTGACTTTTTGCTGCCTGTGCTATTATACAAATTCCTAGTCAAGTTTTTTTCCATTAGCTAATGAAGAGTGATTCCCACCTAACGAAGTTTTTGTTCTTCAACCTTGCTGCCACAGCCTCAAATTTTCCTTTGGGTTTCTTTTTTTTTTTTTTTTTTTCTTCCCAATCCCTGGATTCCTCAAACTGATGAGAAACAGTAATTATGTGGCTGCACTGGAGCAATGCACTGGCTCACTGGCCAGCGAGCTGTCAGTGCACATCTGGCTTCTCCCGGCCCTTCCCTGCTTAATAGAGGTCTCAATCTTCTGTCCAGTTGCCAGTTTCCACAAAACTAGGAGCAGCCTAAATTTCTCGCAAATTGATCTGAAATTGTGCAGTTATAATTATTTGGAGGAATGAGACAGACAGCCTGTGAGCCTTTTTTAACTCTCGTTTCCCTAGGAAACCACTTCAAAAACAAAACAGAAAATCCATCGCACTACCACCTACAAACCCTCTGAAAAAAAGAAAAATTCCTTCAAAAATAAAGACCTCGAAAGAAAATCCTGCAAAAGGTATTATGGGATGTTGCCTTCTGTAACACCTCTGACAGTGTATTTAACAGCGACGAGGCTTTCAGAGAATATCGAAAACTACTGGCAAGCAATAGCTCACCACTGGCACCTAAAAGCAGTATGTCACTGCCAAACATACCACATCACTTCAACTTGGCAAGAATGCTTGACAGAAAGCCGAAGAGTAGTGGAAAAGGCTGTTAGAAGTTAACAAAGCACTTCCCAAAAGTACTGTTTTGTTTTTTTTAGGCAAGTCTGCGAGAGCATGGGTGATGGGTTTACTAAAGAAAAAAGTTTTTCTTGGCAAAAAAACCCCTGCTTTTTTTGCTTAGAGCAAATTTTCCTGTCACTCTGCAAAATTTGAACTTCTACTCCCTCGTTTCAGAAAAATGTGGCCTGTTTCTGTTTTCAAGTAAAGAATTCCCACACAGTGATACTGATAGTATGAAAATCCATTGTTTAATATGGGTCATGGGAAAATGGCCACAAATTCAAGCATCATTACAATGGAACAACCATAGAAAAAAATTTTTTTTTTTAGTTTATTTTTTTAAGTTTGCAGTAAAATGGTCGTTGTTACAATTTTGTTTGCAAATAGCCGAGTGTTTCTCTAAGAGTTTATGAGAAGGCATTGTTTACCCCTTATTTCTCCGAGTAGTTCTTTCAGAAAAAGTGCTGCAACTACAATGTTTACTGGGAATTAAAAGGAAATTATCTTGAAAGCTGCTAAGGAACAAATCAATGAAGTAAATATAATCTAATACCAAAGCAGTAAGTATATGCAATAAAGATGTAACAGATGTCCTGTCCGACAGGGACAGAATACTTTCATGGTATGAAGGTGGTAATTAAAAATCATTACGCAGATAATCTTAAGATCTAAGACTTCCCTTACCCCCAGGATAGGATCCCTTTTGGGTTTGTGACATCAAAAATTAATTTCTTAAATGCACATTCTTATTGATTAAATTATAGACTACAGAGGCAAATGAACAGGTCAATTTCGCAGTTCTCTTTACAAGGAATAGAAAATAACCTTTACAGGTGGCACAGTGGTGTGTGACAATGCATACTCACAGTGAGCATACAACAGAACTACAGACTGTTACTCCTGTCAGCTCCTCCTCACACAGACAATACCTCAGAAGTAAACCTGGGGAAAAGTGTAAAGCACAGTGCCTCCATATGCCCTGGCTAACACTGTTTTCTTGCTGCTCCTGATAAAGCAACCCAAAGACAAGTCACAGGCAGCCGCAAGTGGCTCTGACTTCTAATCATGTGACAGCCCACGTCTAAGACACTTTCACTTCTCCCCGGTCTTAAGAGGATTCTGCAGAACAGAGAGAACCATTTCTAACTTCTCTTATGTCAAAAAAGGCCAGACCTGCTACTGGCTAATAATGAAATATCACTGATAAAGTAGTCTTGACTTTCCACCAATGTTTCTGGAAGGGTATCCTGAAAGTATCTGTTGATGAGAAGACCAATTTTTCACAAAAATTTACTATAATAAAAAAAACCCCAAACTAAACAAACAACAATGACAACAAGTAGTACAAGAGTGCAGCTTGAAAACAAAGTGTTACAATTATAAAGTGTTGTATTCATTGAACATGTGCTGAAGAACAATGAAAATAATCCCACAAAATATGTCCAATTTTATCTATTTGATCACTTGAAAGGCTTCATCAAGGCATTCAACCCAGCTGGAAAACAGGGTAGAAGGACTGCAGAGAAAGACAGATGCTGCATCTGAGCTGAGCATTCCTAAGTAAATAAACAACAAAAACAAAACAAAACAAAAAAAAAGCAATTCTGACACAGTTCCAAACTTTATGAGACAATAAAACTTAACAAAAGACCATTTATTCTGTCACTCTCTTTTTGTTCTTTTGTTTTGTGATTTGAGATAGATGTAGATGCTAATTTTTCTTTTGCTTACTAGTAAACTGTACAATAACTGCTAGCGAATTAGCCCATGCAATTTTGGACTATTTGTCAATTCCTTTATCATTTGTTATTAAGAAATTCAGGAAACAATTGTTCAAAGAGGAGAACACCACAAATGAGGAACTACAGCAGCAGACTGCTGTTTGTTTATACTTCACTAGGTAACCACATCCTGGCTTATCTCTAACTTTCTCAAAAATTCCACCTGTTTATTTGTAAACCTCATACCTCATTCTCTTTCAGATTTAAGGCCTTTTATCAATTCATTTGGAAACGTGTGGCACCTTTAGGACTTCTCACATCATTGATGTCTTTAATTTTTTATGTGCCACATCGTATGCAAAAGCCTCAGACTGAGATGAACTCTTTCAACTGATGACTGCTTAACAGAGACAGGTAATATTCTTGCAGTTCTTAACTCACCTGATGACTGTCAAGCTTGTCTTTCATGTGCTGATCAAGAGCTGCAGCTCACAGCAAAGGCTTAATGAGATTCTCTTCCCCTTGAAAGGACTGTTTCTTTCAAGAAGAGTCTGTAGCTAATCACTGCAAGTCTCAAGTTGAGAGGATGATTATTTGTGGGGAAACAGAAGCTGCAAGTTCTGTACAATTCAACTAAAGAGAACTCCATTTATATGAAATGAGCAGGTTTTGCAAACACCAGTCGGCTGGGAAGCCTTAAGCTTGCAGTTCCTGTGCAAGACCTTATCAGAGTCCACGGGTTACCATGTACCAGGCAGAGCCACAGCAGTTCACTACAGCGGCTGCTGAGCAAGCATCGGACTCAGCTGAAACTTCTCACGTGCCACCTCCTATCTGGGAAACTCCCCTGCTTTTCCTAAGATTATCACGGGGTATAATGTGTCACAAGTAGCAAGCCATTTGCAAAACCATTACTGCGCACAAGCCAAGAGTCTGCTGGGTGTGCAAGTTATATCACAGAAAGCAGGCTGCAAGTCCATGCAGTAATTGTGTCCCTCGGACTCCTCTTAAGTCCCAGATATTACACACTTGTATGACTGCAATAAGATAAAACCAAGTCAGTGAGACTGTTTAAAACAAAGCACAAAAATATGCAACACGTGCCAGGGTTTTGCCAAGATAGCTGAACAAGTGCCAAAGCAGCTAGCTGGGGAACTGGAAGCAAGACTAGCACAATGTTTGGCAAATGCTAATAAGTTCTTGTCCTCTACAGAAGCAACGAACATATTTTCAGGCTGCCTCATCGCTTAAAGAGAAGGCCACAATCTGGAGGCCTGGATCAATCTTTATCAGCTTTGTAATATGTTATGGCTGCAAGATAGTAATGATCAAATGGTATTTCACCAAATGACTATGCTGAAGAGCTCTGACACTGCTGCAGACTAGTCATGAACCAGCAAGCGGCCGGTATGCAACACTAAACTGAGACCTTTGGCAAAAAGGCACATTATACCCGGCCCAATGTGAGATGTTTGCTTGGCTGTTTATTTATATCTTCTACAGACTTAAAAGGCTACCTGTCAGCTGTGCACACACACACAGGCACTGAAAAACAAAACAATAATAAAGGTCTGAAGCAGATAAAGCACCTTCATGGGCATAGGATCAATGCCTCTCTATATACCAAGTCAAGGTAAAGAAAATGCAGGTGAGCATTCATTCACAAAACCCATGCAAATACTGTAAGAACACTAACCTAAAGAACAGTTAAGACTGAGACAATCATTAAGGTTTTCAAACGACATTATTTTGCTGAGTACAATATTCACGATCTTAATTAAAATTACAGTCACAATTATGCCTGTTGCTAAAGCAACAATTCTATATATTTACAGAACTGGGCAAAGAAAGTGAGAAATTGTGCAGTTTCCATGATAGATTTAAACTACCTAAATGTTCTCAGGTTATTCTTTAAACAAAATTTAAATTGAATGTTGATCTTTTCTAGAAATGACAGCATTTCAATGTTTAAAGTAAGCTTTCCCCTGTTCAATAATGAAATAAGTCTAACACACTCAGAGGACAATTTTCATGTGAGTCAGATAATTAAATAAATAAATAAATAATCATGATCCCCAAAGGGATCTGAATTCAGAAATATAAGTTGTCTTCTTCAGTAAAAGACCATGCCCATGCATGATATGATGGGTTTTATTTAAGCAGAACTTGATAGCAAATCTTGTCAGAATGACAGCCACAGTCCCTGCTGGGCTTCATTGATACAACACAACAAAAAGGCATCCCTCTGGCACTGGAAAGCTCCCAAAAAACTGAAAACTCATGCAAGGCCATGTCTTCTCTCCCTGCTAAACATGTCAAATGCTATCTGTCCCTCCATTTCTACAGTCACTCATGAACCACAAATTCTTTTAGTTTGTGTGTTCAGTTACTCCTGTATTTAGATATTCGTTCCCTATTTCATCTGCTCTATTTTCTCCTGATGCCCGCTCTTTTCTGAAGATCCTTTCTCCTCTTTCCACCATGCACAAGTGCTCACATCAAGTGAGCAAGGCATAGTAAGCGCCAGGCTAACACCTCCCTCTCAGGCTTCCAGACACAGCAAGGTCCTGCTGTGAAATCCCTTCCCTGTCCAAACACAGCAGAACAGAGCAATGGCATGACACATAACGTTTAGGGTGTCCATGCCCACGACCTCCAACTGGCCCAGGCCAGGGTGGTTCTAGGTCTTTGGAAGACATAGGTGGCAGAGGCCTCAGGGCAGTGCCCTTTCCTACTGCACTCACGAAAAGCCAACTGATCCCACACCCCCTTAGGGGAATAGCAGCACCAACATGGTCCTGGAGCTCTTCTTAGCTCTGTGTGGGATCTGCTGCAGAGATACCCAGAGCACGGTACCAGTGGAGGTACTTTACAATGGAAGGATGTTGGGAGATTTGCTTTTATTCCCCCCATTTCAACACACAGAATGCACAGACATGCACAGACAGGATGTGTATCTCTCACATTCTTTCCATGGCTGGAGATGCAATGCCAGGCACCATTTTGGGGCTAAATTTTGTTCCAGTTAATTCTCTGGTCATGCAGGTCCCTGGGGGGAATGTTTCTGCTGTAGGCCATATTAGTATCCCACCACCCTTATTCCTTGTCTTTGTCCCTGCTCCTGGAGTTCCAGACCACTTTCCCTCCATGTTTTTCTTATCACTTTACTTCCAACTCTGGGCCATGTTCATCTTGTCTGACAATAAAGTTAGCCAGTATGTTACTTGAACTTTTTTTCTGCCCACTGCTGTTTAGCTGCAGCTGTGCCTTCCACTCTACTTCTTCAGAGGAGAAGCCTAAAGTGTGTGTGTCGTCTGGGGCATAGCAGCAGGAATGCTATGGCAGGCAGCCTGAGCTAGGGATGTTACAGCTCATCACAAGGCTGACAGATAATCTTGATTGCCGGTTTGTTTTTTTTGTGGGAAAGAGTGTGGAGGCAGCTTCTAGGATTGAAGGATTCTGGCTATGAAGACCCTTTGGAGCTTCACACGAGCTGACATGTCAGCTGAGTGTTGACAGCCTATCAAGCAGCTGACAGGGCACGGTCCTCTGCACGGGATGCTCCAGCCAAAAGCCTAGGAACAGGACTGGCAGGCCATTTCCTCTATAAGCTAAAAGAAAAGCATGGAAGGAACAGATGCTTCCCAGGGAGAAATACATGTTTGCTTGTTGAGAGTAGGGGGGAGCTGATCTCCATACTGCAGGACTTGATCAGACTGTACTACTCCCCTTCCTTCTCCTTCATCTCCTCTCTCGAAGCCAGGAGAGCAGAAGGACAGACTTTATCACCGTTCCTTTTGTCAGTTCTCCCTCCTTTACCACTTCTCTTAAGAGCAGGGCACAAGTTTGACTCTTAACCCTCCCTTTTCCCACATGGTGTGCTGCTGCTGCTACTTTTCAGCCATATTTCTCCTTAGCAAAAAACCTCAGTGCAGTCTGTTATGATTCCTGAGAGCCACTGAACAGCAGCCAAAGGCATCTGCCAACAGGGAGAAAAGGTCAAAGTCAGGCAAGAGACAAAGTGACTATGCCCATATAAAAGGGATGAACGGCCAAATGCCACCAGGAAAAGACTGGATCTCCTCACTTGTAGACACTGAGCTCTGCTGAGCCTCTCTGCAAGAGCAGTGTTTGGAATAGTGTTTGCAGGATGACGCTGCAAAGCTGCCCTCCCACCTCAAACTGCCTAGGCACTGACCAACAGGTACTGCAATCATGGCACTCCACAGGGCAACAGTCACACCTGGACACAGGTTTGGACTCCCAAAATTTCATCCAACAATGGCAAAGTCACAGCAGTAGCTCGTACAACAGCAAATTCTGACCTACCACAACATACTCAGTGTGGAGTGGCAAGCACCAGCCCTACCAGTCCAACTTTGTATCCAATACCCTGTAGTACCCTCCCCAAAGGGGCAGAGCACACAGAAGAGCAGAAACTCATCAAGGTAAAACATAGTCCATGTCTTCATCCTCAGAAAATGGTCAGGAGGACGCAGGAGGCAGTCAGCTCATCTGGAGTGTGCTCACTGAGTAGCTGCCACAGCTGCCAGTGGTGAAAAGAAGTCAAGAGAAGTCATCAGGCAGTAGCTGCATTGGTAGCATATATTAAAATGCAGGAAAAGAAAACAAACCCAGAACAGATGTAGAACAGAAATCAGACATGTTTCTGAATGTGGAATCTCTTTACAAGTGTCACTTGGGCAGAGCAATGACAAGTACAGTCATGAGCATTAGACTGACGCTGGGACAGAACAGCACATCCTGGAGTGGGCCCCAGAAGGGCTCATAAGCCAGACAGGAGCATGTTTCAGATACCTTTCTGAAACACGTGCTGTGGGAGATGTCCAGTGTACAGCAGAACACATGACTTGTCCAAAGTAAAACCCTCAACACATTTAATGGGGAGTGTAAGCTCCCCAGAAGCCCAGAAGCAACTGCCCCAACCTAACCCCAAGACACTATTATAGGGTATGTGAAACAGCTGAATGTTGACACCATTTCCATCACATTGGAACATGAGGGATATAAATGCAAACATTAAAACAAACCCTGCACAATCAAGGTACATCTATTTGGTGCTTTCATTATCTCAAGGTCAAGAGCAGTTGACACCAAAAGTTTCTTTTTCTCTCAAAGGGGCTGTACTCCACTCAGGATGAACCAATTCTAAACCTTTCATTTGTGTGAGATCTTAGCCAAACAACAATAATTTATTTTGCAAATATGCTAAGAACTCCATTAAAATACTGCACAGATTTTGTATATTATCTTTTATCTGGATGATGTCAAGGAATTTGTAGCAACAAGCAAAAGACTTAGCAGATTACTACAGAGACGACTCCTAATCACTTCTCTCTCATAATAAAACCATGAGGCATTTACTATTTGAATTTACAAGTCTGAAGTTACTGTGTGATCTCCTGCTCCAGTTAAACACAGGGCAAGTTTTGCATCTGAGAAAACAGGATTGGGCCTCTGTGGCTTTAATAATTTCACCATTCCATCAGAAATGCCTGTCTGCCAGCCTTGCAGACTGCCAAGTCTGACTCCTTGGCTCTTGAACAGCATCAGAAGGATGAAAACCACATAAGGATTAGAAAAATGTGCAAAGCCAGAGGCCAAAGAAAAGACACAGCGACTCAGAAAGATCATGTGCAGTTCCTGAGTTGCTGGTAGAAAGAAAAGGTTTCTTAGAAGTTGAGAGCTCTTTTAAGACAGTATATGTATTTTTCCATGATGCGTCTGATTACAGCATTCATGTAAATGTGATGTATAGAATGTATCTCTTGGAAGAACTCGGTAACTACATTAAGAAGAACCTTGAGTTAACACAGTAGATAAAATAAATGACTGCATGGTAAGAATGGACTATTATAGGAACCCAAACTAGAAAGCTAGCACCCACATGACTACTGTGGCACACATTTTTTGACAAAATGAAATGTATATAAATAAAACATCCAGCAGATGTTCCTTTCCCCCCAGTCCATTTCTGTTTTGCACACACCCTTTGTCTAAATACACAAGCAGAATCCACACAGAAAGAGTGGCTATGACATCACTAAATATACTTGGGATTCCATAAAAGCATCTAAAACAAAACTATGTTACCAAGTAGGAGTTGAAAACAGAATTCCAAAACACATCATACTTATACTCTTTAACTTATTTGAGATGTTCTAAAACACACACCACATTGTATCTAAGGTTTCATCTGATCTATAATATACTATTCCAACACAAAATAGCAATGTCACAGTACAGCTAGAGCTTGAGGCGACAAGAAATGCCAGCTAACTTCAGGCATTTTTACATTTGAAATTATGTGAATGGTACAGCTTTTCTGCAGGTATGTAACTGTTAAGAGTAGGGTTAGAATAGTTAATTCATACTATTGACCAGCTTCTTGCTTTGAAAGCCATGATCCAGCCACCAGCACAATGGACTACTCAGGACTTATTCCCAGTTCTGTCACAATCATCACAGGCCTTCAGATAAAGCTCTTTGCACTTTCTGTTGTGGTATAATTAAGCGTAGAAATAAAGCAAAACTTAAGTGACTGAAAGCTCATATCCCCAGGAATTACCCTTCTCAATAATATACGGGTGCAAAATAAAATACATACATGTCTATGCACTGCACACCTCACTGATGTACAAATACAGAACACACATATGTCAGAAGAGAAAGTGAGTGCATGCTGTCTATCACAACAAGGATCTAGATACAATAATTATTGAAGCAGAGCTTCCATTTAGAAACTAAAACACATCTCAGTTGTACATCCTTATTTAAAAAACAGTAAAGTTCAAATCTAACGACTCTTTCCAGCAATTACATTTATGATGTAATTCATGGCATTTATTAAACTCTCAACATATGGAATGCTCCTTTTATGTCAAATTGCAAGTTTCCCAAGACACACAAGTGAGTTTTATAAACTGCTACAGCAGGAACATTTAATTTTGCTGTGACTTAATGGCAAGTTCTGAAGGGTTACTGGAGATTATCTCAGCTGGCTGAAGAAAACCAAAGTTGTGAATTTGAGCCATGCATGGGCCATTCACTTAAAGAGCTGGACTCAATGACACTTGGGGGTCCCCTCCAACCCCGAATATTCTGTGATTCTGTATTGCTACAGAATCTACTCGAAACAGAAAACCAAGCCAAAAAAATTCCTTTCTTCATATTTGTATTAACAGAAAGGACAGAAGCTCAGATCCAGCAAAAATCTTATGCTGATTCTTTATATTGCATACATATAATCAAACTAAGTTGAATGAGACATGCACGTGGAGAAAGCTTTAGCAAAGGGGAAGCATCAGCAGAATCTGGGCTACAAAGAAGTAATCCATTGGCCTCTCCTGCTCATCATCTTTCTGCTCTGAACCTGCTCCACATTAATCTGCTCTGAAGTGTTGTTTCAGTCAGTTATAGACAATCTATACACAGTCTGGTTCAAGTTATCACATCTCATAAATAACCTAACAATATTGTGCCGTGCTAATTTTATTTCATCACTCCTGAGGACGAAATGGTGGTAACAGACCTGGTCAATCTGAAATACAAAACTCAAATACTAATTTAATTTATGTTCTCCTACTTACAGAAATGAAAACAAAATTAAATAACTTTGCCAATGGGGAAATATTTGCTTTTACTAGTCTTAAATCAAGTAACACCTGGAAATGCAGAGTTGCAGGTTTTGTTCTTTTTTCAGTCACACAGCCACTTGCTTGGAGTTGTTTATTTTTTATGTTTGGGTTTTGCCTTTTTTTCCCAAGTGAATGGTGAAGTGAAACAGAAAGCAGAAGCCAGGTACAAATAACTGCTTTATATAATATAAAAATTAGCAATAGGAAGAGAAGGTAAGCATTGGAATTAACAACAGGTACTATGTTCTAGAGCAAAAAGAACTTCCTGACAAAAATGCATACACATTTTACAGGAAAAATGCTTCTCTGTCCTCTACTTGCACAATTTCCAGTGCATGATACTTCAAATTCTGAATCAGACTTCTTTCCTTCTCTGAGGGGAAAAGTGAGAGGGCTTCTACTAATTTAAGCCAAAACTGAAATTTAATCACAAATAAAAGATTTCAGTATACATATATTCTTTACTATTGATTTTAATATAATAATGCCCTCTATAAAGATCCACTAACACATTATTTGTGTGTTGTATTGGAAAAAAAAATCAATAAAAATCAAAAGCCTAGCCATAGAAGTTTTAATAATACTGTAGTAAATGGTTTTTAAGCAGTATAGCTGTGTCCAAAACATGATGGTAAAGTATCCATATGCTTGTCAGAACTTGAAAGAGAAATACACCTTCAAATTTTCTCTGTGTGTGTGTACAGATATATATACACACAAAAAATGCCTCAAGTAAGAAGGCTTTATGTATGTAGTAAATTTATTAAACTGGGAGCAATGTCCAGGCAAAATATATGTCCTTAGATTACAATACTTAGAACATTCAAGCAAAAAATACAGTGAAAATGTTAGAATGTAATTCATAACCTTACTTTTAAATAATTTTCTTCAGGTTGTTGTTTGGGGTTTTTTTTTCTTTACTAAAGAGACAAATTCTTGACGATCAGGATAAAAACCATATGCTCATGTATTCACACCATAACTTAGAAACTTCTTTGGGACATGTGAAGTATTGCTATTTTTCATTCCATCAAAACATCTGGATTTTAGTGGTTTTACAGCACAAATGGCTTGTTCAGAGTATAGCCTTTCCCCATTTAAAAAAAAATTTATACCCCATTCCATTCTCATCACATGGCTAGCATATGTTTCATGCCAACTTTATTCAAGGCCAAAACCGATCGTAACTCATCAGGCCAATGAATTACTACAGGAATGTCAAGCAAAGCAGAAAAAAAACCCAATCAAGTGGGTCAAAAAAATTCCCCTAAATACCAAAAATTCCACACTATTCTGAGAAGTGAAGAGATAAATTACTATCACATTTCTGGTTTTTTCTCAGAAGGTCATCGTAACTGAAGAGGTGAAAGAAAAGAAACAGAGGATGAATAAGTTAGCCTAGTTTCTGTTTATCAAAATAAGTAGATCAGATAAGAGCAAGGAAGGAATGCAAATTATTGAAATATTTCTCTTTCCAACAAAATACCAAAACAAAATTAACCAGCTTACCCCATAGAGGCACTGTTGAAAACATGGTTGCTTAAGACTATTCCATTTGCCAGCACATATCCTCCTGAGATTTGCTCCCCATTTACCTCTTATTTCCAATAAAACTTGGAGACAGCAGAGGTATAACATGATCGTTCTTAATCTCCTTTTATTTATAAGGAGAGGGATGCAAAATAGAAGCAATTTTTGACTTTTGGGCAGTGATACAATCTTTTGTTGTTTGGGGTTTTTTTTTTCAGTAAAGGCCTGAAGTATTATAGAGTGGACCCTAATTTGTCTCTTCCAGCTTTGTGGCAAAAGGTTTGCTGCAACTGTCTTTTATTCTCCTTGGCTTTTTTATTGTTATAAAATCTAATCATTGCTGCTTAACATTATTATTGTCTCTAAGGCAGTGAGATGACAACTTCCTCTGCAATTCTTCTGAAATTTTGCTGAACCAGCAAAGAGCCAACCACTTCACAAATATAGTAACATCTTCACATGTAAAAAGGTGTGATAATTTATCACCTTAATTTGGGTGAAAACTGATGTGATTTCACCTGAGGGAGAAAAGCAGCCCATAAGCTTTGGACAGTGCAGATGACTACAGAATAGAACACAGAATGACATTGTCAAGGGACAACCCAGAAGACAGACTAGTATTTCTTGGAAGAGACCACCTTAACAGAAACAAGAAATATCAGGCTCATAAGCAGATCTATAAAACCAGCAGCTTAGAGTGAGTGTGCCCACCTCAAGTCTGAAATGTCTTAGCAAAGTGCCCCTTACTGCTCAAGTGCCAATCTACACTAGATCAAATCTACACTTTGCTGATCACAAATTTCAGACGTTTTCAAAAAGTAAGGGACAGTGGCAAATCTAACCACTTTAATTCTGAGGAACTATGTGGATTTTCAGTGTTGTGGCACACAATGGAAACTGATGGGTTCTTCACAGCCTGCTTTCCTTGAAACCTTGGAGAGTTTTTCCCCTAGACACTTCACTTTCAAGTATATCAATTTCTAACACCGTGAAACATAAAAATGAAGCTTACGCTTGCAACCTTAACTCTGTCTTTTGCAACTATGCATTACTTACACAGCACTCATGTAAGTGACCAAACACTGTTTTTCACTGGACATCTGCATCAGTGCAAAGCAAGGCAAAAGTTCAGAAAAGACTAAAAAAATGTAATAAAGGAGCATATTTCCTTACATTCCTGTAGTTGCTTCTGTAAGAAGGTAAACAGTAACTAAAGACAGCAAGCAAGCAAAGTGATTAAGTGTCTAGCTAACCAGAAAAATGATTGTCAGGACAGTATTCTATCCCTGTTTTCAAGAGAGTGATGCTAAGGGAATGAGCATTGCCAGGAGGTCAAGGGAGGTGAGGCTCCTGCTCTGCCCCATTCTCAGCTCCCCAGTAGAAGACGGACACAGAACTTCTGGAGCAGAGAGCCATGAAGTTGGTCAATCCTTCTTACAACAAAAGGCTGAGGGAGCTGGGCCTGTTCAGCCTCAAGAAGAGGCGACCGAGAGGGGAGCTCATTAATACATACAAAATATCTAAAGGGTGAGTGTGAAGAGGATGGAGCCAGGCTCTTCTTCGTAACGCCAACCACTAGGACAAGAGGCAATGGGCAGAAGCTGATGCACAGGAAGTTCCACCTGAATATGAAGAACTTCTTTACTGTGCGAGTGACTGCACACTGGAATAGATTGCTCAGAGAGGTTGTGGCGTCTCCCTCACTGGAGATATTAAAAAACCCTCTAGACACAATCCTGTGCCACATGCTCTAGAATGACCCTGCTTGGGCAGGGAGGTTGGACCAGATGACCCATTGTTGTCCCTTCCAACCTCACTCAGTGATTCTCTGAGTTCATAACAGCATGAGCTGATTTAAAGAAGGTCCTATTTCTCTTCCTAACAATATGCTCCCTCCACTTCTACCAACTCTAGTTTTCTTTAGAGACTTCCACAAGATACAGGCACAGAGGAGGATAACCAAACAAAAAAATTGCATAAGCTGCCAGACACGAGTTACATCAACTCACAGAGCTGACAGGAGGCAACAGAGGGGAGCAGAATTTCCCCACATACAGCTGCAAAAACCTGTATCTGCCTAGCTGCCAGACAGTGCATTTTAAACACATGCCACATTCTGGAACTGATCTCTCATTATCTGGGTATCAAATTTGCAAATACATGCAGTTCTAAACTGCAAATATGACCAGCATCCACCTTAATGTCTGAAGTCAACAAGAGCTGCTTTAGGAACACACGACGAAATGCTAAGAACTTGGAAAACTTCTGGCAGTAACCTGTGAATTAGCTCCCACCTGCAACATGGAGATAATCACATCCTTCTCACCATTAAGATTAAACACTTGTGAGGGATATAGTTATCAGAGAAATCATTGCTATAGAAAAGCTACAGAGAAAAATGAGTACCTGTCCACACTGCGAGGCTCACTAACCTTGTAAATAAGGCCTAGCATAAGAATAGAATAAAGTACTCTGTAGCCACTCATAATTTAATATGGCTTATTCTAAAAACCCAGTGAAGGAGAAAATCTGTGGAAAAAAATATGTCAGGATATACATACACTCTGGAAGGGCTAAAGTAGATTCACAGAACACACACTTTCCAATCCAAATGTTCTTCTTACATCACTAGGAGCATTTCATTCTTTGAAGCCTCCAAATCCACGCAGATATAGGTGAAACACTCATTGTTAACTCTGTTAATCTGCAGAGGTTATTTCTCAGCAAAAACATAAATGAACCAGTGATGATGAAAAAAGCCTGGAATGTTATAACACTACATAGTGCAACACAAGCCTTCACACAGCCAACAACCAGAATAGGGAGGGAACTGCCAATCCTGAGAGCACAGTTAGTCATAGGTGACAACTAAGGAAAAAGAGCAGGATCAACAGCTCCATCCCCCCCACATCTGCCTATCTGCTGACATCTTCAGATACTGGAGTGATGGGGATACAACATGCCAAAGCAGAACTCAACAGAGCTGGAGAGCTTATGCTATTTGGCAAGCCCAAGAATCTGATAGAAGTGCTTCTACTAACAGTCTCTGTAAAGCCATGCCTCCTAAAATCGTAATATAATAATCTATGATGAGTAAGAAAAATACAGACAAATACACTTTACAACAAACCTACGCATTTCATCAGACTTGGAAAGCCTGGGTTTATTTTCTTCTCTACCAGACATCCTCTGTGCCTGAGGCAAGCCACATTGCTACCACAAGTACTGATTCTTCCTCCACAGAGTGCCAAAGACGAGACTTCATGGAAGAACAAGAAAATGCACATGCTGAAGTCTGAGACACTCAGAACAGCGATGAACATTCCAGAAAAGCCTGGAGAAATGTGTCCTCAATATTAATTCATTTTCACTAATGATACAACTTGCAATACATCTCAGTAAAAGCTGTCAAACTATCAAAGGACATAAACAGTTCACTTTGAAATAAAAACACATAAATGTCGAAACAACTGCAATACATAAACATGAAAAAAATTCCACTACCATTTGCTTGGTGCTCTCAGTAACAGTAGTGCATCCCAATTAGTGTATCAAAAAACATAAGAGAACACAAATACAGAAGACAGGCACTCAAAGTCTGCAAAGACAAAATTGCTCAGCTCTCACAACTGCCTACAAGAGCAGTCCTGTCCAATCATCTGTTCCAAACCTCCACCTTTTCAAAACAAGTTTACTTGCTGCAGGTTTTAAGACCCAACAAATTCCCACTGCACTGGGCAGACAGGCTGAGCTGCACAAGGTGTCTCAGCAAGTGACACACCAGCACCTCTTTGTCTCACACCATGAGAGATGCACGGCTCCAGCTTCTCTCTTGACCTGACTTGCAAAACAAGAGAAGTCACAGCACACTGCAGGGCAAGAGCACAGAGGCTCTACCTGGCATCCTGCCAGCCAGCTCTAGCAGATTTTGGTACTGTGTTGTTTTATATATAGCAAGAAGCAGGTCCCAGCCTTCTGCTCAAGATTCAGACTTCCAAATGGTGTGAGGAGTAATTGCTTGTAGAACAGGCTAATCCTGAAGTGAAGGAGGGCACAGGGAATGGTGTGAGCAATACTGGCAGAGATGTCTGATGTCAATCAGTAAGGAAAAAAAAACGAGTATCTATGGATTGTCACAAGAATTAAAACAAGACTATCTCAGACTGAAGAAAAAAAGGTAAAAATTGCATGAGACTGGATCTTCACCCCTTGATGTTTTAGGTCTTTAGTGTCTCCCACTATCCTGTTTCCACTTACATGGGTGCACACCTGTAAGTATCCATAACCACAGAAGAGTTATTTATGGCAAATTATCAAAACTGAAGACCACGAACTTCAGCCTCTCAAAACACCCTGAATTGCAGACCTGATTGCTTTACCATATGAAAACTGAATAAAATGCAAATTAAGGAAACAAACGTCCAAATCAGAGTGAAAAAAACCCCAAAAAAATCCAAGAAAACAAAACAAATAAAAGGGGAAGGGTAAAAGAACTTAAAATCTGATAACCTGTAACTAGCTATAAGGCTAAAAATTAATACAAAATTCTCACTAAGATGGAAGCATTATGGACTGAAGACAAGGCATTTACTTTAAGAAACTGAAGACATTTTAGGAACTTAACTATTATTCAAAAAACATTATGGACCAATTAACATACGTACTTTAACAGAAAAATAATCTAAAGAAAAATACTGCGTACTTACTATCATTTAGTGTTGTGAAGTCCAAGAATCGATATTCATAGGAAACATCTATCTTGGTTTCTACCTGAGGCCTCTTCAAAGTTGAATAGATATTACCAGGTCGTTTTTCATCATGCTTCTCTAATTTGTTCAATCCACAACCCATTTCAGCAGTTCCTGATACAAAAAGGTAGGGAAAACGGAAAATGCATAAACATGATTAACCTTGAGTTTTTCCTTTCTGCTTTCATGCCCCACACTAGTACATTAGGGTGATTTTTAATTTTTAAATGCAAGCTGCCCACAAACTACATAAATTCATGGAATTAAATAAATGCTCAGATAGTAACTGAAGCACATACTACTCATATCTACCCTTAGACATACTATTATTTTATTGGAAAATTGACAGTTTAATGTATATATTTTGCATCTTTCAAACATATTCAATGGTACACTCTGGAAGACACACACTCCATTATAAAAATAGCTGAAAATGCAAAATAACTTGCTAATATTAAGGTTGTCAACCAAGTAACAATTTCTATATATGCAGTTACTAAGAGAGCACCTAGTATTAACTTTTACACAGATCTCTGTAATATTCAAATTGACATCTATACTTGTAATTCAACGGAAAAAGCAAGTTCTCTCTGCAGAGAACTACCTACATTCACAAAACCACCTCACTTCCTCCCACTTCATCTTTTTAGGAAATAATGGCACTTTAAAAATCTGTCTTCAAAGCCGAAGAGGCACCTGGCTACAGAACTGCATTAGATAAATCTAGTTCTCTTTAATAAGCTGCCAGCCCACAACATTTTAAAGTATAACTCCTACAGCCATTACTGCTACACATTAAATGTTTCTCAATATCCTGCACATTTTAGCTCATCTGAGTATGAAAGAATGGAAGAATTACTTGGTGAAAATATCCAGATGATCCAAACCCTCTAATTCCTCTCAACAGCACTGATGGGGCTCAGGCAAATTATTTCAACCAGCAGCAAGTACAAAAACCACAAGTATGAACACACAAGATAGGCACCCGAGGTTTTTCATCACAACCCACCCAACATCCTGCCTCTACCTACATGGAGAAACTCATGCTGCTCTAAGGACAGGGAGAGAAACACAGAATAAATGCTCAGTAACAAAGAGTGGCTCCCAGAGGCCACCCCAGACAGTCAAAGGCATGGAAGCCATTCAGCGTAAACACACTGCACGCAGCATCAGGAAGATCAGTGTCACAGGCACCCAGCAAGCCTTGACACACAGCAGTGAGCACCTGAGAAAGTTCAGTCACAGATCAGGGCTGCCTCTACTTTGACAGTTTATAAAGTTAAACCAGAGAATGAAAACCTTGTTCAGGTTCACCATCTCCAAAGAGCTGCTCATAAGCCTGTGCCACAGCTCCATCCCCCAAGAGCTTAGAAAGTTAGTCAAATACACAGCCACAATGTATATGGAAACTACTTGCAGAAATTATCTACGTTTTTATTTATATTGTATTTTACCTTTTATAAATTTTGTCCCTCCCTCATACTTCCTTGTGAAATCATTCATATATGAATATCTACCAAATCCCTTGCTGTATTTTGCTATGATAAATGCATTCAAGTCCTTTTCTGCCATTTCCTAGACAGGATCTCTGCTCCCTTCATCACCCCACTCACTCTCATTTGCATCACTGTTCTCATTTCTCTACATGAACACAGGTGCCCATATGCTCAAAATGAGATCTTAACAAGGCTTATGAAAATAACATTCATGCTTCCCTGTCTCTACAGCAAATAATACACCTACTGCACCTAAAATCATCATTCACAGCTGAATCATCACATTCACAGTTTACTGTCAACTTCCTGGCAGAGAAAGAACCTGTTTCTCCTTATTTTTATCCAACACAACTAACTGAAAAGTTTCCAACTCACCCCTCATAACTTTTCTCTATTCCTTTGTGCTTCTACTGCTCAGTAATGGCCTCACCCCACTCTCCAGCATCCTTGGAAGAAGGAGTTGGAAGTCCTTCTGGGCTAAACAATACCACCCACCTCCTTTACCATGTGCAAAGTCCATAACTGCACACCTATATCTTCCTGCGAAGTCCCTAATAAATAGATCAAAATAGGACTGAAGAACACATCGAACTTGAAAAAAGTTATATAGTAAGTATTTCATAACACAGAACCTGGAGGCAGAAAAAGCATTTGCTATAAAGACCTCTAACACTGAGAAAAAAGGATGGCATGTCATCTGTATTTCTGAAGTTTCAATATTTGGTCAACTCACCCAGCAGAAAACAACCTTCCCTGATTATTCTGAATGACAGGTAGAAACTACTTTAACCATTTCTATCAATGAAATCAAGGATTGCAGACTCAAATTTTTAAATCTGGTATTTAAGGTTAAAAATCCTCATGATCCTTTTATGTTCCCAAAGTGATACTTTCCACCTTTTTTTTTCTGATAATGACAACTATTACCACTAAAGAAATATTCCTTCATATACACAGCAGTTTCTTCTTTTGCATGTGCAGTATTATTTGCTTCAGTCTAAAATGTTATTTATTTTAATACATAAACATGTGTTGCATACTAATGAGCCTAACTAGACACTAGGTATTTTTCCATGAACTATAATGGAACACATCTAGCAATATACTTGTGCTAGTGATGAATTAAGCTAGCAGTAAGTGTTAGCAAGCGTACCAAATTTTTCGTTTCAGCAATGGCCCAGTAATTCTTACACATCATAAGTACACAGCATTTTGTAAGGAAAAAATTTATTTTCAGAGGTCATTCCGCTGCAGTGCCTGCAACCTTTAGTTGTACAAATAGTCTGAAATCCACAGGACTCTTAGACAGTGATGGCTGCAGAAGGAGGCCTTGGGGACTCTGCACTTCACATCGCGGAGAGTTTTGCATTCTTTCCCAAACTGGGGTGAAAGTGCTAAAAAATAAAAGCCTGTGCTTCCAGCAGCAGCCACAGACACTCTCCTGTGCCTCTCCAGCAAACATTTTCTCAGCCCTCTGGAGAAAAATTCCTGCACCCTCCCTATGCATGTGAGCAATGACCTTTGTGAAGAGAGACAACCCACAAGCCATTCAGCAGGAGCTACCTACCCACTTGGGAATGGACTGAAAACGCTTTTTTTGTTGTTGTTGTTATTAATTCCCTGAGTGACTGCTTCCTAGAAGACTGATTTTCACCTTTGTGCAGTTTAGCTAAAACTTCAAACAGTATCCTTGAGGATAAAGGCTTCCTCACATTTCAGTAAGTATAGGCAGCTATGTTACTTAAAGCACGCATATGGAAAAGGATGATGAAAAAAGATGCTTTCACTTGAAAAAAATGAGGGATCAGAGGACAAAAATTAAGTTTCACAACATCACAATCTTTTCCACTATAATTAGAATACAAGTGCTACAGCAGTAGAAAACAAATCTTAAAAAATAAAGTTTCTACTTTAACAGAGGCATCTAAGTATGAAAATAAGTCCACAGAGGTAGGAATACTAAAGTTTTCTCAAATACACTGAGGCTGTGTGTATGACAAGTCACCACTCAATCACCAAGTTCTGCTCAAAGTTATCCCACAAAAGTCCTTCTGGGACAGCTTGCTTTGCAACCTTTCAAAGGCTTTTAGCATCAGTTATTACCTTCTTCCTTTAATTTGCAGCAAAGGTAGTGCTGCCCAGAGTCTTCCCACCACCATCTGAAAGTATCTCCTTGCTTTTCACTTACAAATCTACTTGTCAACAGGACATTATTCATCTTCCTAATTTTCTACATTGCAGTTATCAAAGAGTGCTGTAAAAGATATTCATCACTGATGCATTCAAAGTAATCAAAACCCACTTCAGTGCACATTTTCAGAAGGGATATTACTTTGCTATAAAACATGCTTAAGGTTACTTTTCTACATAGATTTATCCTGCCATTCTATACCTGCATGTGAATTCCACTTTTATTCATATTAAACCAAAATATTATCACTAATATTTCCTTTTTAGTAAAATGAAAAACAATCCTTCAAAGACACTGCCAAATTTTCAAATTCTTCTTGCTCAGCAGTAGGTTCTAAAACAAACATTTTCTTTTTCATTTATGCAGAAATTAATTATCACCTCAGACGTTCTACACGGAGAAAAAAACCTTGAAAAAGTAACATTTAATAAAGAATATTAACCTCTAAAATCATGTTTTAGCTCTGGGCTTTTACAGTTACACATGCCAGAAAAACTAATTTTGTCCACAAGCTCACTTAGATTGCAAATTCATCTTACATGTGCTCTTATGATCTTGTCGATCTCAAACTGTTCATGTGTTCAGCCATGTGATGACAAAACCAGAACTGAAACCCAAAGCTCACAACAGATTGGGTTTTTTTAGTCTGCATCTTCACTTTAATTCCGCAAAGCATCAAGAATAGAAGGTATGCTGAGCTGCAGAACAACAGCAAAGCCTAGACAATTAATTCCTTACTTTCTCTTGTGGAGGACAGCAAAGGCCTTCACTGGTTAGGAAAGGAGCAGCTTGCTTCTGCAAAATTTAACCCAGGATTCATACATCCCAATCACCCAGCTTACAAACTGCAGAATAAACCTCTTGCTGCCACCTCCTCCTCCCCAGTACTGTCCTGCATTGTGTACTTTAGGAGCAGAGGAGCTCGGGGGAGCATCTGGAGGTACAGGACAGAAATCCATCCCAGCATGTCAAATGACCAGCCCCTGAACACTCCTTCTCAATGTAAGTTTTATTGAAACCAGTACCATCCTTTGCCATGAAAAAAAAGCCAAAAAATTACGACAAATTGTAGTCAGCAAGAGGGAAAAAAAAAAAAGCCAGCAGTATTTTCACTTTTAATTACCTCTGTGATCCACAACAATGAATTTATCTTGAATGTATCATAGGAATTTTTACAGCTCTTCAATTGTGTCAAATTCTCAACTGATGATCTCTGAACCTCAGCTTTGCTAAAATACCCTCTTGCAGCTTGAATCTGCTTTCTCACACTGCTAGTGTGCAATCAAAATAGATGAAATACAACAAGTTCAGAATTAGCAAAGAAAAAGGATAAAATAATACCATGTAGCTAACAACTTATTTTCTTGTTAACAGTGATTCAGGCCCCAGGATTTCTTTTCAGAAGAAAAAGAGCACAAAGAAAAGAAGGAAAAACAAAAAAATCCTTGCCTTCTATCTGATTTTCTTTTGGGGGTATATTGGGGAACAAAAGAGGCTAATTTTCTGATTTATTGATCCATCCTTCCATGAAACTCCATAGCAATCTATCTCCAAGGAATAATAATGAAAATTACACTGAAATGTAACAGAACCACATGGCTAATGGAAGCTTGAATAGATTACCAGAATAAGTAATTTAAGGGATGCTTATCAACAAAGTACATATTGGCTAAATAGTTTATTTCAACTAATCAATGCATTATGTCAATGGCTACTTACAGGGATGATTTGAAAATAATTCCAAAACAATTCTTTTAAATACTTATAATCTCAGAGTCAATTGCTAAGTATATAGCATTTCATTGAATATTCTAGCAAATGTGTAAATGAAATACACTAACCAACTGAAATAGGAACAAGGTAATTTTAGTACTTACAATGGCATGCAAGGAAAACGTGCTGTATGGAAAATTAATGCTTGTCAGCTTGTTTTTAAGCAAAATTACTGAGAACAAGCTTGCTTGCACTAAAATATTTAAATCATTTATGGGCCAGGACTAGTGAATATATTTTTTAAGCTTTATCATGAATTAATTTATTTTTTAAAATACATATCCTAGGTTACTGCTAACGTTCTTTTCACAAAATACAGAATATAGTATTCCTACTGATGAATGCAGCAGCTGGAAAACAAGATAACTGCAATGTATTAATAGGTTTTCTCTCTTGATTTTGGCTGAGACCTTTCATCTTCATTCTTCCTTCCATGAGTAATACTTAGGTACCTCACAGGGATGCTGGAAGGCATTTACAAATAATTACAGGACTTCACATTTGTTGTGCAGTGATGAGACATGCTTATTTTCTTAAACCCTCACTCCTGCAATCCTGACCTTTCCATTTTCAAAATAATAAGCACTTCATCCTCAGTTCACTTGCTGGCATGTGGTCACTTATTTCTTGCATCCTTCCCAGTCTACAAAACACCAGAGTGTTTAGTCCCCCACTCAGCTCTAAATAAACCCTGAGAGCGCCTGCAAATTACAGTCGAGTCCCTTTCCTAGCATAGTTAAAGCAATGAACCAGAGGAGAAATAACAAGGCAAAAAGATCAGCATAACCGAAGCAGAGAATTAAAAACACCAGACCTGACAAACTGGGTGCACAGGTAAACAAAGAAAGCGGAATAGGATGCCAGGATGATCCTTTGTCAGTTCCCAGAAAAGAGCCATGCTCCTGACTTCTCCTCCTTTTTTCACCCTGGCTTACCACTGCATAAGGTTTTTTTGTGGGATTATACCATCTAAAAGAGAAATTCCTTACTAAGAGATACCCACTTAGTCTTTTTTTTCAATAGTATTACCATCCAGGACAATATGTAAGCATATACTCAATAAATACTACAATAATTTTGTTAGTGTGGAGGGATCTATGCTTTAGTAACTAATATTTACCAAACAATTTGAAACATTCTGAAAAACTTATAGATACAAGGAGCAATTACCATAAAATCAGTCCCATCCATGGGTTGTCAGATGTTACAGCATACCAATTTTTTTTCACCACATACTTACGAATTTGACCAGTACTGTCAGGATTTTAGACTTAAGGCTGATAACTAAATCTCAGCTTACAGGAAGGTTGGTGAAAGAATAATCCCAGATTTATCCTTTATGATTGATTTGATTTAAATTAAACTGCAGAACAACCCGAGTAAATCTGCAACTTAGGTTTTCAATTTCAAAAAGCAAATCTCAAAAACTAAGGAATTCATTAGTGAGATGAACAGGAATGAGCAATCAGAGGATGTAAGCACAGGGGAGGTCTGGAACATGTTTAAACTACAATATGAGTATCTGCAGAACTTGGAACCCAAGGAAGTGACAAGAGAATTCTTAAGAAGGTTTCCAGACACAATGAGATGAATTACCTAATAAAGAAGGAAATGTAGAATAAGCAGAGAGCTTAAGGGGCAGGAACAAAGTTCGCAGAGGAACAGTCTTGGATCAAGAAACACCAGCATAGAATGAAATGTGCCAGAAGCCAAGGCAAGTTGGAGAAGCCAAAGATACCACAACTCAACAGAAGCAGAACACAAATCAGGACTAATCTGGACTCATACCAAGAACTCTGGAAGACTTGTCATGATGAACTACAGCTCCAATTGCTAGAATTAAAAACCAAACTATTTTATTGGGTTTGGTACTGTCTCCCAGGGAGATAAGAAAATGTACTGACTACACAAAAAAATAGAGAAAAACATATTTTGGCTAATTAAGACAATTGCTACTCTAGCTTCCAGAGTTTCTAAGCTTAAAGAAGAAAGCAAAGTAATACATGGATAACTATGATAGGGATTCAGTAAAGTTAGAACAGACTACCCTGACAGGTCTTGTAAACACAAGTCACAAAGGAAGCAGAGCACTAGCATGCAGCATGTCAAGTAACACACCAGCATGATAACGTGATTTCAACAAACTCTTCCCAGGTGCTATTGTTCTCATTGCAGCGCTCACATCACACTTTGCTCATGCTGTCCCTGGGCCTGCAAGTCGCCAGGCCACCTCCGTGGGCTCCCTGCCACCAGCCACACTCAAACCCCTGTAGGGAAACAGCTGGTTTGGGTGGGTGTGTGAGTGGGCACGTGAGCAACAGGCCGGGAGGAAGAGCAACAGGATCAGAAAGAACTGGTGGAGGGTTAAGGCAAGCGTTGTGCCAGCAGTGGGGAGCAATGTGAGGAACAGCAGGGTGGGGGGAGACCCTTGCTTCCCACACCACCCACATCACCTTGTAACACTGCTCCAAAATATTTAATACTTGGTGATACCATGATGCTGTCTTTCAGTAAAGCACAAGATTCAGATACACCACATCTTTCTACAAAATACTTTTAGGTGGTGTATTTTTGGTCAAGATAACCAAGTGTTAATGTCACTGAACAATGCACAGGTAAAATTTATGCCAAAATACCATGTGCAAACATAGGTGCTAAGAAAGAAAATAAAGACTGAATTAACCTGACAAAAGCATGAAGAGGAATGTTAGATATGAACCCAACTTTCTTTTAAAGTTAACCCCACACCACTCTGAACCCAGAGACAACAGGCACGAGAAACAGATGCAGATTGCACTGTATGCACAGCTGTTCAATGACAGTGAGTAAAACCATGGTAAATCACAAACTTACTGACTTGACAGTCCTGTGTTTACTGCCTTTTGCTAGTGTGCCTTGGAGTAAAACACAAGCCACCTGAGTGAGGAAGGCAAAAAAAAAAATAGATCACTAGTGCCAGGTGTGAAGCTGAGGGATCTCACATGAAATTAGGGTTAGAATAATAGTTATGAGAATATTTTTTACTTACTTCAAATAGAGACTTCATCTACTTTGATTTTTATTCTTCGCAAGTCTGTGACCCCAGATTTTCCAAAACAGAGTCTAAGGCCAGTTCATTATACCCAATATGGTATTTATGTTTCCCAGTACCCCAGCTCAGAACTCCCTTAGGTATTTAATCACAGCTGTATATACTCATTTCATGCTTCATTCTGAGACCGGGGAATGCCAACATTCAAGAGGTGGAAAGCCCCTTGTCTAATGTAACTTACTTGAGGTTAAGCTAGATTCCTAAAATAACCCTTCATTCTAAGACTTTTCTTTTTCCTTAGAAATAAACAGAAATTAAATATACATATGTGACCACTAGCATTGTGAAAACGACGGTTATTGCCACTAACTTGTTATTCAATACTGGGACCTGAAACGAACTGGATTAAAAAACAAAACCAAACATAACAGTAGATGTCGACAAGATCTTCCCTTGTAAGCTAGAGGCCAGCTACATCTTGATAAGGCTATTCTCTTATAAAATAAATAAGTAATTTTTTTAAAGGGAATAAAAATTGAAGCAGTATACAATCAGACCACAGCTTTCAAACTTCGGCTGAAAACATTAAAGAACATTATTTCAGGTACAGCTGTATTTTTATTACTTTAAATACAGCAGTCTCTTTCGCACAGCAGCCACCCCTACCAAGACTCCAGCACTGCTCCCTGTCCTGCCACACGGCAGCCTCTGGCTCAGCTCCTTCTCGGGCCCGAGCCGGCAGCACTCCGGAGGGAAGCACGCTCAGGCGTAATGGAGAACAAATGTCTCCCATTAATTATTTGACTAAGCCGAAAGTAGCAAAGAAGAACTGTAAAGTCCATCCAACTAAATTCCCCTTTTCCAGAAATACACAGGCTGGAAGAAGAGGCTGTTGTAACAAGAATTCAGATAAACCAAAGAGAAGAGAGATGTATTTTACACTCAGACGTAAAAATGCTGAACCATGGTCACCCTGCCTCCTTACACTGTGAGAAAACCGTGCTGAAACAATATCAGGAACTTGAAAAGGCAGTAAAATTGGAAAACAGCGGCTGCAAAATCCCAGACCGCAGCCAGCCACACGATGGCACGGCACCGCCGCCTCCAGGTGCCCGGCATGCGAGGAGCGGCGCCGGGCTGGGCGGGCGGGCGGGCGCCCACCGGCTCCCCTCAGAGCCCGCTCCTCTCCCGGCTCTGCCTCGCCGCGCGGGGCTGGACGCGGATAACCATCGCACTGTCTGGCAGCGACTGCCGGCAGCGCCGCCGCCGGTCCGCCCCGGCCGCGGGCAGCCCGGCGGAGCCCGGCGGAGCCCGGCAGCCCCCGCACCCCGGGCTGACAGGACGGCACCGCCCGCCAGCCCCGCCGCCCTGCCCGGCGGGCTCCGCTGCGGCCCCTCGGCAGGACCGCAGCGAGCGGACCCTCGGAGCCGCGGCGCAGCCCGAAACCCGGCCGGGGAGCGGGCGGGAGGCAGTGCCCCCCCGCGCCGGGCTCCAGCAGCCCCTCCGAACCCGGGCACGCCGGCCAGCCCGCGCCCCGCTCCGAACTTCAGGAGCCAGAGGACCACGACGAGTCGGAACCCCGGAGCGGCTCTCCCCGCTCCGGCACGCCCCGGCAGCAACCCCCTCCCGCCCCCTCACCAAGTTTGCCCGCCGAGCCGGCGGGGTGCGCGGCAGTACCTGGGGCAGGCAGCGGGCGAAGCGCAGCCCGGTGGTGCTGAAGATGCCCGGCGGGCGGAGACGGCCGGCCCCGCTGACAGCGTTTCCTCCTCCTACTCCGGCTGCCGCCCGTGCCCGCCCGCCGCGCTCCGGGGCCGCTCCCCCCTCGGCTCCGCGACAGGGAGGTGCCGGGGCAGCGCCGCGCCACCACACGGCCCCGCCGCCCGGCACAAAGTTTGCGCGGCGCAGCCCGGGGCAGGCGCTCCGCTCCCGCTCAGCCCGGCCGGGGGCCGCGGCCACTTCCTCTTCCTCCGAGCGGCGGCGAGAGCCCGGCGCCCACCCCCAGCCGCGCAGCGACGGGGCAGCCGCGCTTCCCGCCCGCTCCGGCGGCACAGCCCAAGCGCCGATTGCTCCGCCCGCCGGCCGGGGCGGGAAGTCCCCCCACCCTTGTCCCGGCCCAGCCCCTCCGTACTCCCCCCAGCATCGGTGATGATACAAACGGGGAGAGTGGCCGATCCCTCGGAGACTAGTGCGGCCTTTCAGAGGGACCTCCATAGGCTGAGGAGTTGGACAGAGAAGAACCATCTCAAGTACAACAGTAGCAAATGTCATTGGAATGCAAATGGGTCCTGCACCGGGAAAGGAATAACCCCATGCACTAGCACAGGCTGGGAACCAACCTACTGGAAAGCAGCTTGCAGAGGAGGACTTGGGAGTCCCAGAGGACAACAAACTGTCGATGAGCCAGCAGCGTGCCTGTGGAGCAAAGAAAGCCAAGGGCATCCTAGGATGCATCAGGAACAGCAGTGCCCGTTCCTGATGCATCCAGGAGGTCAAAGGAGGCGACGCTCCTGCTCTGCTCAGGCCTGGGGAGGCCACAGTTGGAGTGCTCTGCCCCGTTCTCAGCTCTGCAGTACAAGACGGACACAGAACTTCTGGAGCAGGTCCAGCAGAGAGCCATGAAGTTGGTCAATCCTTCTTACAACAAAAGGCTGAGGGAGCTGGGCCTGTTCAGCCTCAAGAAGAGGCGACCGAGAGGGGAGCTCATTAATACATACAAAATATCTAAAGGGTGAGTGTGAAGAGGATGGAGCCAGGCTCTTCTTTGTAATGCCGACCACTAGGACAAGAGGCAATGGGCAGAAGCTGATGCACAGGAAGTTCCACCTGAATATGAAGAACTTCTTTACTGCGCGAGTGACTGCACACTGGAATAGACTGCTCAGAGAGGTTGTGGAGTCTCCCTCACTGGAGATATTAAAAAACCCTCTAGACACAATCCTGTGCCACGTGCTCTAGAATGACCCTACTTGGGCAGGGAGGTTGGATCAGATGACCCATTGCTGTCCCTTCCAACCAGCTCCAGGTCAACCAAGTTCAGCTCCTTCAGCCTCTCTCTGTAGGACACATACTCCATCCCCAGTTTTGTTGGCCCTGTACTGAGCTTGTCCCAGCTTGTCAAGAACTTCCTTGGCACTGTATTCTGAGAGGGAAATTACATACTTGGACACTGTATACGGTCTACAAGAGTCCCAGTGAGTGCCTAATAGCTGTGGATCATCACTTTTTCTGAGCTACTGACATGCTGTTGTTATCTTTGATGGCTGTGATCATGCAGCCTTACTAGACTGCCCATAGTCTTTGCAACAGAGCTACTCCCCAGACAGGCAGTCAGTCCCAAGTCTCAATCTCTGCAAGGTGCCCTCCCCTCCCAGAGGCTGAATGTTTTTCCTTGTTAAATTTCAAAAAGTTCAGGCTGGCTTGTTCTTGAGCCTGCCCACTTCCTTTTGGACAGCAGCCCAGCCCTGAAGCTGCTTGATGGCACCTCAGTATGCAGTCATGTGCAAACACGGCAGCAGTGGATCCTGTCATCTCCTCCTGGTCCTTGAAAAACATGTTAAAATACAAAGGATTCCACTTGCTCCTGTCCTCCAGGCAAAGTGCAACCCATTAAACTGCAACTGTCTGACCCCAGCTATGCAATGAGCTTTTTACCCACCCAGCTGGCCACCCACCCAGACTACAGAGTGCTACACACAACAGTAGATAAGGAGCCAGTGCCTAGCACGTTACTAAAGCTGCCATAGTATTAACTACCATCCCCATGTCTGCAAATGCCTACATTTTATCAACGGTGGCAAACATTTGGTAAGGCTTGATGGCACAGAGAGCAGGTGCTTTCAAGGCATCAGTCAGATCTTCCCAGCATCCTTGGACACAGCCCAGAACCCCAGCCCAACAAGATTTGTCCAGGTCAAGTTCACAGAAGAATCCCTCTCTTGATCCTCATCCATTGCTGGTAGCTCTTTGCTTGCCTCAATCTTGCGTCCAAGCGCATACTTCATGTCATTGAACCAAAGGCAGCTCTGCATACATCAGCCTTATCTGTGCTCACATTCAACAGCTCTTTGTATTCCTTGTCCAGCCTCTTACTGTGCACAGAGCTTTTTGAGAGCAACATGAGATTCCACAAGCCCTTGCATATGTCTACACCCATCCCTACATGCTTTGGTATTTCTTTAATTCCTTCACTATAACCTGTTCATGCTTCCACCATGGTATTTTTGCCATGAAGTTCAGTCAGGTGCTCCCCACTTAGCGTAACCGGTATCCCAATTCATCAATATGGTTTCCTACTTGAATGTGTCACTCTTGCATCAGGAGAAGGCTGCATTAAAAATCTGCCCGCATTTTAGGCTCCCTTCACTTTTCAAAGTTGCCTCCCATGTACCAGTTCCTCCAATAACCCAAAGTTTGCTCTCTGAAGCCAGACTTGATATCCTCACTCCCTTCAATGAGCTCCACTGTACGATCATGGCTATAGCCAGAGTTGCCATTCTCACACTCCTGGACAATTTTTCATTGTTCGCGGACATCCGTTAGTGCAACACCCTAGTTGACCCATTCAGGATATCTATCAAGAAAGCTTCCTAAAATTTGCTGGATTGCTTCCATCCACCATGTTACTCATCCAACTAGCAGGAAACTTCACTCCTCTCCAAGAATCAGGATCTGTGACTCATAGATGCCACAGTTTCTATTTTAAACAACTTTCATCAAGAGTAGCTGGGCTGTAATCCACCACTGTCACCCTCTGTAGTCACTCCTTTGATCCTTAATGTTCTCAGCAAGTCTGGCTGTCAGTTCAAGATGCCCATACATTCCAGCTGCTCTTCTTGCAGAGGGGGCAGCCCTCTGCCCTCACCTTCCCTGTTTCTCCAGAAAAACATGTATCCATCCCAAATGTGATGCTTACGAACCAAGTCTGGGACTTTGTGCACCACCTTTATTGTACTTCCCCTTATTAGGCCAGAAACCTGTTCAGCATTTCCTAAAACACCCTTGACTAGTACAGAAACTGCTTCAAATCCTTGTGCCCAGCAGGCACAAATACATTTGGTACACCTATTCCACTTAAGCATTTTACCCTACTGTGTAGGTGCATAAACTAAATTAAATATAATGTAAAAATATATAAAGAAAGCACTATATTGGCACATTAACTCCTTCCTACGTGCAGAGTATTTCTCTCTTAAATGCTGGTATTGTGATGGATGACATCCACTTGAAAGTACTCCTCCCACTTTTCCTTCAAGTGCCAGCAGGGAACAAAAAAAATTTCTGCAGTGGCCTCAAGTCTTCTCGAAGCACAGCTATCACCATTAGCAAGTAGTCAGTAGCCAAAAGCATAACATCGACACATTGGAAACAAAGAAATCAAATTACTTTACCAGCACTAAGCTCTGAAACAGACACTAGCAATGCATTTTGTCAGGGAACTTCACTCATTTCCTTTTTCTATTTCCTTCTGTGTGTTTTGGTTTTATCTTCTGCATTTCTTTTAATTATACACACAGGTTTTCCTCTTTCCTTGTCCTCCATCATTTTTCCTCCACTCATTAGTTTCTCTGGCTTTCCAACCGTGTGAGAAAGCAGCATGCAGTCACATCAGGGTGCCATGTAATTGAGCTGTTTTTCTACTACTACTGTTAAAGCATATGGGGAAGGATTGCTAAGTGTGTAGGGAGAAGTCAAAGTGCAGCTTTCCCTGTACTGTAAACACATCAGGTCAGAGATGGCTCTAGAAGGAACATCCTTGGCACCAGACCTTGCCGACACCATAGAAATTGCAGATCTATACTTAGGAATTCAATTGAAAAAATGTCTGCCAACATTGAAGACTTTCTGGTGTAGAATCTTCTTGGATACATAAAGAAGACCAGAAAAAAACCAACATTCCTGTATGGCTGTAGACTGTTATGAAGTAGCAGTCCCGTACAGATGAAAAGTGTTTCAGATTAGTATTTACAACAGGTCACAAAGCACAAACCTAGGCACTACCAACCATTTTCCCACTGTCCACTTCATAGTCATGTATCAAACATGACTGCAAACTTACAGCCATCACATAGAAGGTGTTTTGATGCACTGTTTCAACCTGGAATTCCTCTACTCCAACATTACATACACAACCCCTTAGAACAGTCCTTCACTTTTCCATAGAGAAAAATTGGAATTGAAAGTTGATTCCATAGGAGTTTTGAGGCAAACATGTTTTCCTCTGACTACAAAAGTATATTAGAAAAGCAGTAGATTGATTAGGATACCTGATAGGATACCTCTGTCATCACCTATTTAAGTGTCCCAATATTGAAATTATCTAATTCATGCAAGTTGAAGCATAGCATAAACTCTAAGATTATGATGTACATTTAAACTGCTCCTTTTAGATTACCAGTGTGAGAATTTCAGAATTCTGGCTTGCTAGTGTTCGTGTATTTTAAAGTATGTACTTTTTACATATTTTGGGGTTGCCTCTTTAAGAGCCATTTTGGTATAGACTTGCTAACACACAATCTAGAACATAATATGTAAAAGGTATTTCATGTGGTACTCCAAAAACAGACAACATTCTTTCCATGAGAAATCTGATCAACTTGAAAAAATCCTGAACAAGCATGCTAGACATTTTCACCACACCTAGAGTTGTGGTGAAAAAAAACATATACACACATATATCTCCCTGCAGAAAAATAAACTACTGCAAAACAGTACTGACTTGGTAATTAAGTGTAAAACACTACTCTAACAACCACTTAACTATAAACAACTGAAGCACCTTACTGCTTTAGTCCAAGATGTAAGATGTTGCCCCTAGACACTCCATTAGGGAATATTAGTTTGTCCTGGGAGTTAAAAAGAGTTAAACTTTAAAATGTTTTATTTCTGTGTCTAGTCAGTGTAATCTCTCTGGTAAATCCACACATTTAGCAGTGCAGAGCTCTACAACCTCCTGTACCACAAGCAGGAGTGATCACATTTTCTATTTGCACTTTGTAGTCCTGGGTGCAGCTGACTAAGGCCAAGCTTAGCATAGGTGTAAATTGCTACTGGTGTGGTGTGGAAGAATTCTGCTTGGCCAAATCTCTGTTTATTTTGGCCTAGGCAGAGATGATTACATATAGTGAAAAGCTGCATGAAATCACATGCATAGCATTTCTGTCTTGTGCAAGATGTTTCTAGTTATGCCACTAGGAAATCCCTTACTTCACTATTCCAAGCACTATTTGAACAACTAATTAGGAAAGGCCCACATTGGTGTAATTTTTTTTTTTTTTTGCATGACACTCAGTGCAATGCCTGTTGCTGTTATTTTTACTACAAACTTAGCCTCCAGCATTCAAGGTCCATTCAACCACGTCCCATTTTTCTAGCTTTTACACTTGTGTGACAAAGACTTAAAGCACATTTAGAATAAAATTTGTTTGCTCTGTCAAAAGGCAACAGACCCCTGCAACATCATATTGAACAGGATTCAGCAAAACTTAAGTTACTTCGGACTGACTTCTGTTAACAGAGATACTTAAATATCACTAAATAAAATTAGTTTTATTTGTCGACCACTCTGCAGAAGCATGTTTAAGATCTACCGAATTTTTTATTAACAAGACAAAATATGAAAGAAAATGCAAAATCAAAAAAACTAGGCTCCATTTGAGGTAGAGAAGTCATTCAGCATATTTTCCTCATTTATTGTTATTGTTTCAGATCACCAGTGCAAACTGCCATGAAATATGTAATTTTTCAATGATCAAACTTTTTTTCTTATTTGCTGAGAAACCACATTTTTGATTCCTAGTTTGTATTTGGATCCTGTAGTAGAAAGTATCTCTGTCTTACCAATGCTAAATATATAATTCCCTTGCACTCATTTCCATTTCCTCCTGAACTGGTACAAATTGGTATGATTGGTAGGGAAAACCTTTCCTCCAGTGTTTCCCAATCCCTCAGTGCCAAGCAAGCTGCCAGCTGGTAGCTCCAGGAAAGGATCTGTAACTGTCTGGTCCATGTCTGGTTCTGATTTGTTTTTCCAAGACTCTTGCACTCACAAGATCTTGAGAATGTCTTGTAGCTTTCAACAATTGAGTCTTCAACAGACTAAAGCACTCCAGACACAAAGGTGGTGATAAGCTTGACTGGAAATTTAAAACTTCCATTTTTAATGATGAACTCTTTTCTTATGGCAAAGAACTAAGCCATAACTTAGTTCTGTTATTCAGAACTAAGCCATAGCTTCTCAGAAATACCAGGAAAACTGCTTCCCAATCTGAAGAAGTCAGACAGACTAGAAAACTCTGGAGAAGTCAGATCTATAGTGATGCTGAAGAGAGAATCAGACCAGTCCCCAGCTGCTAATGCTTTTGTCCCAGCAGCAGCACACAATCTGACCCCTTACTCAGAAGCAGCAGCAACTTTTGCCTTTCCAGGGTTCCAGAGCAGGGAGACAGCCTACAACTCAGACTGGCTCACAATTTTAGCCCAATTAGTTATTGAAAATAGCTCACATTTTATTTCCCAAGGAGACTAACTTGAACATGAGTCCTACCACTTCAGCATTTTAATGGCACAGGGCAATTTTTTTCTTACTATTATTAAAGTGCTTCTGTTGTTCATTTGAAAGTAACTACTACGGAGCCACAGAGGCTAGATTTAATTAATAACCAGTCTTCTGCCTGGAAGCGCTTTCTGAAAGCTGCTTTCTATACTCTTGAAATCTAAAATGCATTTATGGACATAAATTTCTAAAGCCTATACATGGTTATATAACATTGTGTGGATGTGATTTTTCACATGATCATTACTGACAAGATATGCCTCCGTAAGAGCAAGAGGAAAATTGTGGCTACATTTAAGAATTTCTGACAATTTATTTAATTCATTCATTTTTTTTGCCTTTCTTGAATGTTTTAGTACACATCTGAGAGAGAACACAGATTTCACATTGTCCTCTCATTAATAATTTTAATTTAATAATTAAATCCAAGCTGTAGAAGAACCTTCAGAAACAGGAGAGATATGCCCCCAAATGGCTGCATATAGGACAGAGAGATTTATTGCTTTATCAAGTTGGCACTGAAGCTGCTCCTGCTCAATGTGATGACAACAGTGGCCAAATTTTCCTTGTCAAAAGGGCCACTCTGACAAGCATGAGAGAAGCTATTACCTATTCAGATTACAGAACACAAGCTGTTTCTGCAAGTGAAAGCCCTCTCTAAAAGGCCAACTAGTTATAAGCAAGTGCAGAAGGCTAAGACTTACACTAAAAAGAAACACTAAACTACTGAAGGAGCTGGACTATGTGCCTTTTCCTTTCTCTGGATATCCAGATTAAGCACTACTTAGTACCATTAATAAGGAGTTAGATACATACTCATACATATATCTGTTTCTGAACATTCCAGTAGTTTAAAAGAGTATTATGAACAAATCACTGCATTCTGCCCTTCCTCCATTGCATTAAGCTAAATCACATATAAAGGAAAAGTAATTCTTAGAATTTTCCAAGTTGTAAATTTCCACTTACCAGATACCTGGTGCCCAGCAGTACTAATGGGGTCAGCCGAGATGCTCATTTGAGAGATTTCACTAATATGAAAAAGGCCTAGACAACCAGGCACTTTAAATAATGCAAAAATTCATGCAATTTTTACTAAGTGTTAAATAGTCTATTACCTTTCTAAGAGATGGATCAGTAAGATACACCCCAGAAAAGTTGTATTCCATGAATTTCATAGAATCATAAAATATCCTGAGTTGGAAGGAACCTAGTAGGGTCATCAAAGTCCAACTCCTGGTCCTGCACAGGACGAGCCCAAGAATCAAACCATGTACCCAAGGGTGTTGTCCAAACTTCCTGAACGCAGACAGGGCTTGGTGCTGTGACCACTTCTCTGGGGAGCCTGTTTCAGTGCCCAACCACCCCTTGAGTGAAGAATCTTTTCCAACCTAAACCTCCCCATGACTCAATTTCATGCCATTCCCTCAAGTCCTGTCACTGTCACCAGAGAGAAGAGATCCACTTCCCCTCCTGAGGAAGTTGTAGATGGGCATTTGAAGCAGCCCAGCTGTTCCAGTGGCACAAATAGTAACTAGACAAGGCAAAAGACAAGACTGGGTCACTATCTTACAGTCCTGAACACTTGATTCTAGCCTGATTGGTAATAACTTGTGAGAAGAGTTTGCTTCATTATCATCTGAATAAACTATGTAGATACACTCCAAGAAAATTCAATACTTAGTGAAACAATCTGAAAAATGAATGAAAAAATAAGTTATAATGAATTCATCCTTTCTGCAACCTTAGATCTCACAGAAGTTGCACATAAACTGCATATTCTGAGTGCATTGTTTTATACACCAGAAGTATCACTGTGGCCTCAACTACCCCACCTCTAAGTTTTCCTTAATCAACTTCTCAGACCAAAAATTGTTTAAACAGTGCTTCACTCTCCACAGTAAAATCTTTTCAGATACTGATAAGATAGAGTTTTACAAGACAGAATACAAACAAGGACCACAATCTAACCCAGACTCCTAAGAAACAGTGTAAATAATAAGTACCAAAGAGCAGTTTCTATTCTAGAACTAACAGTGCAGGACAGAAAAGCCTGCTCCAAAGAGACTTAGTTATCAAGTGAAAAGCATAAGAAGAGTAACTGTGGATTACTTTCAGATTTTGAAAACTGTAAAATCATACCAGTCTAGACAGTTCCATTAAGAAAGTGATTTCAGCATGCAGCACTTTACGGCACCAAAGACAGAAAGTCAGCTGTGATGAAAAGAAGCTGCTTGAGCACATGATGAAATAAAGTGAGCAGCATTCAAAAGACAAAATGTGGACTCTGTATTCATTAACATTTACATACAGACACAAAACAAGCCTGTGCACCTGCATTAATAAACAAGTATTTTAGTTGACTAACTTTCTGTAAGTGGAAAGGTTGGTATTTTCTGCACTATTTTAGTTTTCCAGAATGGTAAGGTGAAAAAACATGCTGCAAGTCTTTTGACTTTGCCATGCAGTGCACTTGGAGAACAGTGAAAAACAAAACCATTAATATCCTTGACCCTACAGTTATAAGTATACATATTTGAAGTATATCCTTGTTGTGACAGGTAAAAAATACAGTAAGAAAACACTAAGTGATATTTGTGACTAATCACATAAATGCATTTTCCCCACCAGCTCCACCTTCTCTTTTTCACTAGGTATGAAGTGCAGCACAAAGATTGACAGAGCAGTCCATAAGATTTTTAAAATGTAATATCAAAAAATCAAGTTAGCAAACTTCAGTGTCCTAATAGGTCAAATAAATGGAAGTTTAACTCTCCATGTTACTTAATTCACACAAAAGTAAAATAAACTTCGCTGTTGTATGAGGAAAGACATAGATTCTCTCTCCCACACAGCCTTGCCAGGGGCACTTAACCCTTAACTGCCCTTGTCCTTAAGCTAAGATAGAATTCTGTTTCTAATTAAGTTTGAGACATCTGCTTTCCAATTGAAAAGCATTCTTTCCAAAATAATTAACAGTATACTATAATACAATTCTGTTTCATCCTTAGCTTGTACATACATGAGGGAACAGACACAGAAACATGAATTTCATGGTTTCTGAAGCTGCACATTACAAGCCAAGCAGGCTGGTTTGAGGTAATACATCACCTCCTACCCCTGCCACACAGACAACTCTAGCAGCTTGTAACAGGATCTGTTATCAAAACTCAAAGCTTCAGGACACCAGAGTCATCATTAGCTATGAATGTCCCCTACATTTGTTACAAAAATCTTGTTCAGGCAGTACTTCATCAAGTACACTAGAACCTTCCTGACTTAACTTGCCCTGTGACCTAAGGAGCTGCAGCTAATTCTGCACAGAGGATATTTTTGGGTGCTTAGGCAGCACGTACACAGAATTTGAAACTATCATAGTCGCAACAGAGTACTTCTGGAGACCTGCAGGTATAAATACATATATTACTAACTACTGCCTTCTATTTAGGCAGTTCCATCACAGGATTGGGTTTTTCCATACAGAATTTAAGCTCTTTTCAGGACACTCACTATGGCAAAAAATCCATTAAAGAATCCTAATGGTCTATGAAAGAAGTTGGCTTCATTTTTTTTAACGGGCACACTACAATTTAATGGATTGTTATTTAGGTTAAAATATTACCAAGTCTTAAAGGCAAGAATGAAAACATATTGGACTTATGCAGAAAATACAATTCTTTTTGTTTATAACTGCATTTTATGACATTGTGACAAAACACTACAGTACAGCCTACCTTGCTACTCTCTTCAATATATACCAAAAGGAAGAATAAAAGTCAAGATGAAAACCTCCAACACAAGCTACTAGGAGCTGAGCCATGTTCTCAAGGATCTAGTTTTTTGCCTTTTTACTCTTCCATTTACAGATAGATTGCCAATAATGATATACAAAACTGAACTAGACAAACCTTGATCTGGATACATACAGTAGTTCTTAACTAAGACTATTTAAGAGTCTCTATGAAATGCAGCAACTCAGCAAAATAATAATTATTTTTTCACTTAAGTGGTGTTCCTGTAATAAGATAAGCAAATATGTAAGCGAACCCTAACTTTTTTTTTTTTAACTCTGTTCACTGTTGGCTTCATAATACCCTATCATATAGTGTCATTTATATTGGAAAATGTCATCCAAGAAAGCAAACATTTCATAGAGCTCATAGTTCCCTAGGGGAAGCAGACATAGCAACTGAAAATTAAGTTATCCACAATTTCTGCTTCCCCTCCTCTAGCCAACCTAGAGGGATCTGGTCCTAGGAAACACTGAAAACAGCAGGTAACACCAAGCACTGGTAGTAAGGGTAAACCACATATCTGAGTTCCCACCCACTGGCAACTACTGTGTTCCATTTACAATAACAGAGATTAGCAATGAGTATCCTGTTTAAAGAAGTGGTCCATATTCTTACTCATTTCAACACCACTGTAAAAAAGGGAACAAAGGTGGTGAATGAGTAGATTCAAAATATACTGAGTTTGGGTATTTCTGCAGGCTTTTCTCTTTTTTTGTTTTGTATTTGTCAAATTCTTGGGATTGTGGAATGAACTAGACTTACTTGAAAGCAGAAAGGAAAACCAAAACCTTTTCTGACTTATAATCCTTTGAAATATTGTTGAGTTTATTTAAGGATTTGATTTGTAAGCACTGTAGAATAAAGAAAGGAAGTGAAAAGAGTTACTAAAAAGCTGATGGATTTATTCAGTGTTTAAAACTTCCCTGATCTGCTTCCCTACACAATACCCAACTCTGTCCTGATAACATACTTGGAACCAGTGTCAAATCTGCTCACAAACCCTGCCTTTCTTCCAAACCCGCTACAATTCCTAATACAGTTTTTGAGAATCTACAAAGCTTTCTCATTGCATTTCTTACAGCTATTTTTTTAACAAAATAAAAAATAATAATTAGCACACAATAAGAATTGCTACATTCTGCAATGGACAGCTTTTATCGTAAAAAGGACAAACTGTAGTGCTGCCAAAGAGAAAGGTTTTATGAATTACAGTATTTGGCAGGTTTCTGTTAGCTTAATGCCCCACCTGCTGGCTGACGACTAAATGACACGGTGACACTTCCCAAAGAAGTCACACGCCTATTATTTTGCCACCAGTAGGTAGCCCTATGCTGTCATGGCAACTGGTACCATTCCGCGGACAAGATGGACTGCACAGCTGGGTCCACCCCAGTGTGCAGATTTACAGGCAGAAATAGAACCGGGATGGTTATAAAGCAGACATAAGCCAGACTGATCACACTGAAGTATTACAAAGCATAATGTGAGTAAGAAATAATACAAAACCAGTGAACTCCTCACGTATCTTCAGCTTGCAAGAATTCCTACACTTTCATCTGCACCTACCTCAGTCACCATACTGATCTGTGTTATATTCAGGAATAGTTTCTCAAAAATGGATCAGTCTAGGACCAAAGTCAAGGCTTAAAATGTAAAAATATTTCAGTCCAATTTATTTGAGAATGCTCTTTGGAAGAGCAGCTTTAAAGTTTGTTTTAAAGAATGAGTACAGTCTACTGCTCACTTTTTAAACCAAACCTCACTTGTCTGGAGGAGCTCTTGCTTGCAGTTAGTGCTGGCCTGACTTTAAGGTCTGCTATAAGTTTGATAAAGCACAGATAAGAGCACTTTCAGAACTGGATGCGCTTCAATTCCCCATCAAGCTTAGAGAAAGAGTCTGTAGACAACTGCTCAGCTATGCTGAGACATGAACTATTGCTGCAGTGGCACTGAATTTACACAGGAACATAGAATATGTTCTTTCTCTGAACACAGAAAGATTTGCTAAAATATCAGTTACAGGATTATTTTTTATTTCAATATACTGACTTGCCAAGCTCAAGGTTCCTGAAACTCTCACAGGTATTTCTTCACAGAATCAACTACCTAAAAGGCTGTTTTTAAAAGCTGAAGAGATACAATCAAGTTACATATAGCACAGGAAGTAAAAAAAAAAAAAATCCCTTCCCAGGCTTTCTTCAGCCCAGCAGCCACATTTAGTAGTCTCAGTGTAAAATGTAGGCTTTGGTGTGAGCTGTCATCACAAAGGACAGCAGCTGCCCATCTCCTAGAAACCCTGCATTCTGAGGTGCTGTGCCCCTTTGAGTTCAGGAAAACACAGCAGAACAAAGCTCATCAGCTTTGTATGAACACATACAGCCCATTCACTATCTACTAACAGGCAACACAGCACTAAAATAACATTTTGGAAACTTCGCCACTATTGATCATTTTTATCTTACTTTGAAAATCCTACGTTTAAAACCTGTTAACACAATTGCACTTTCAACTAATCACAGACCCCCTAAGAAAACATGCAATTTCAGAGTCTGTCTTTCTTCTAAATCAGGGACTAACCAATGCAACAGTGAGAAAAGCACAACTGGCAATTTAGGTTTTATGAATACCATAGCAAGTATTTCACTGTCAAAAAACACATGGAATCCAGCATTTAGAGGAAGTGTCTTACGAATAAAGATCTGTGTGTAGTTAGTTTTCACAATGGCTAGCATGAGGATGTTCTGGTTTTGTGCTGAACAGCACGCGGGTGATACAGAGATGTTATTGCTGAGCAGCGCTTACACTGAGCCAAGGCCTTTTCTGCTTCTTGTACTGCCATAAGAGACTGAGCATGTATGGGAAACAGGAAGGAGACATCGCAGGGATATGTGATCCCCCCTGACCAAAGGGATGTTCCAGACACTATGCTCAGTCTATGACGTGGGGTGAAGGAGAAGCGGAGGACATTTGCAGTGATAGCACTGTTATGAATGCTGGGCCTCTGTTGGCCTGGAAATAGCTGAACACCTGCCTACTCATAGGAAGAAGTGAATGAATTCCTTGTTCTGCTTTGCCTGCGTGCGAGACTTTTGCTTTTTCTACTACAAAGGCCTTTATCACAAACCACAAATTTTCTGGCTACCATTGTAATAATTATCTCCCTGATCCCACTGGAGAGCAAGCAGCTGTGTGGTACTTTGTTGGTAGCTGGGGTTAAACCACAATCCATCACTGCAACACTTTTCCCTAGAAGAGATTCAGTAAATAGGTTGCTTAATTATGCGTAAAGATCTCTATTCTAGTGAAAGTAAAATCAGGAGTACCAAGCAAGCAACCTCAGTTAAAATTCCTAACATTTAATGCTGTATCAGTAATATTTATCTGCACATCTAGCAAAAAGGAAAATATCTACTTTGGGGGAGTCCCCTCCGATACTCTAGGCCTATCAGTTCTGCATTGTTGCTCAAAATAAATGTAATCAACAGGTTTAAGGGAACTCTTATTCACACTATAAGCTCTTTGTCTATATGCTGTAAGAACATACCTGGATCAGTGATGTTTTGAGTGCAATTGCTCTTTGGCATTTTATAGCTACAGCCAGAGTCTGTTATGTAGGCCTGGATGTGAGAGCCCTCTGATGGCTGTAATGAAAACACCACCTGCAGCACACTTGAAACCTACCTGAAAATCACGTATGAGCTGTTCAGTTCCACGAGGCACCGCACAACCTGGCAAACTGCTTTTCCCCCAGTAAGTTAAGAGGCTACCTTCAGATTTCCACCAGTTGTTCTTGATGTCTCCAGCCCCCTAACTTTAATAACCTTTAGTAAAGCTTTTCACAGCTCTCCCCTGCATTACCCTGGGCAAACCAGCTGCTCATGGCTTGAACAAGCAGATGTTTTGCCAGGTAAAAATATCCAGACTTTTACCAGGCCCAGAGAGTACTGGCAAATGGGAGTTTCATCCATATGGGCACTAATGGGGCTCCCAAGGGCTCAGTATTAAGACCAGTCCTATTCAGTGTCTTTATCAATAATTTGGGCAAGATCAAGTGTACATTCCCTAGATTGTGGAAAAGACAAATTTGGGCAGGAAGGACAGTCTGCAGAGGGACCTGGACAGGCTGGATTGATGAGCCAATTTTATGAGACTCAACAAGACCAAGTGCCAGGTCCTGCATTTGAGTCACAACAACTGCAGGAAACACTACAGGCTTGGTGAAGAGTGGCTGGAAACTGCTGACGGAGAAGGACCATCTGGGCAACCTCTATCCCAAGCTGCCACTAGGGTTCAGCGCCACAGAGCCTACAGCTGCAGGGACACTAATGAACAAGACATGCCAATGGGCAAGCTGAGTGATAGAGATCAACTTGGTTACCCGTAAGGACATCAGGTGGGACCACAGGGAGCTGTAACCACTGCAGCTGAGCCCTATTAGCCACCAGTCCCTTCTTAAGAGAATCCCAAGTCGCTCTCACCATCTACTGCACTTCATTGAATTTCTTCACTTGACATTCAGGGCACTGGGCAGAAATCACACTGCATCAACACCTGCCACAAGCCTAGTGCTTTGTTTTAACTAAAACACTCATATTCCCCTGGTCCACAGCCCTTCCAAAACAGCTGCTAGGCCCTGGGCAAGACAGGGCTGCCTGAACATGAGCCTGCAGTGTTTCCAGGTGGCCAACTGCATCCTGGCTTTTATCACAAAATATGGCCAGCTAAATCCAGGAAGCAACTGTCTCCTCAGGTAGGGCCATATCTTGAATACTATGCTCTTTTGGACCCCTCACTGGAAGAAAAATGAAGCACCACAGCACGCCCAGAGAAAGGCAACAAAGCCGGTGAGTCTGAAGCACAAGTCTGATGAGGAACAGCTGAAGAAGCTGGGGCTGCTTAGCCTTGTGAAAAGGAGGCTCAGAGAAGACCTTGTCAGTCAACACAGGAGGCTGGGGGTTCACCTCTTCTCCCAAGTAACAGGACAAGAAGAAACAGGCCTCAGATTGTGCCCAGGGAGGTTCAGCTTTGATGTAAGAAATTTCTTCACAAAAAGAAGAGCTGTCAAGTGTTGGAGCAGGCTGCAAAAAAGTGCTACAGTCACCATTCCTAGAGGTATTGAGAAGATGTGACACTTCGGGTGACTGTTGCTGGACTCACCAGTGTTATGTTAACAGACTGAACTCAATGATCAGAATCATTAAGTTGGAAAAGATGTTTAAGATTTAGTGTATGGCCTCTGACCAATTCATATTATCTGCCTCACTGTCCTCCTAAAATCTAGACATTGAAGTGTGTGTGCTCAGAACACATTTCTATATGATTAATTCACCCTATGTATGTAGGATCCTTTTTACATGTCTTATGAAAGATATAATTTAGCTGTTGATGTACAGGAGCCACTAGTACCATTTAAAAAATTTAACTGCTGCCTTACACTCAGGAATAATAAAATCAGCTTATGCTAAAAATTGGATGGCTGCACAACTTCAAGAGCACATGACCCTATTAACTGCTACAGGCCAAAATACAGGGTTGTTGGTCTCCTATCCTCCAAGGAAGGCAATTCTGCCACTCTGGTGAAACCCCACCTGGAGTACTGCATCCTCCAGATGGAGTACTGAGCACAGGAAAGACATGGACCTACTGGAGCAGGTCCAGAGAAAGGCCACAAAGATGGTCAGAGGGCTGGAGCACCTGCCCTCTGCAGAAGAAGCATCTGCTGCTTCTCTTATGAAGACAAGCAGTGCACGCTAGGATTGCTCACCCCAGAAAGGACAAGACTTCAGGGAGACATTATTGTGGCCTTCCAATACTAAAGGAAACTTGTAAGAAAGACAGAGATTTTAGTAGGGCAAGTTGTGATAGGAGGAGTAATGGTTTTAAACTAAGATGGCAGATTTATACCAGACCCAGTGAAGACAGTTTCTTCTACGAGGTCTGTGAGACACCAGAACAGGTTGCCCAGAGTGGTGATGGCCCACCCCAGGAATATTTATGGTCAGTGGAAAGGGCTTTGAATTACTTGAGCCAACTGAATATATCCCTGCTTGCTTCAGGGAGGTTCACTAGATGACTCATAGAGGTCCCTTCCAAGCCATCCTATGAAATTAACCACAAATTAATTTATAGTTCTAAGCACAAATTCTCTCCCAGGAAAAAAAGACAACCTCTATTTCAGTTTGTGGGTTTAATTCTAAGTTGTTCTAGGAAGTCTTTACAAGAAGTTTTAAAAGTTCCTTGAACACTCATGCATTGAAGAACAAGCACAAAATAATGGTGGAGAAGAAATTTGTTTAGGTTTGGTCTAGACAAAAAAAAGCACCACGCAGCAAAACATTCTTCTGAACTAAAGACAGCCTAAGGAGGTTAAATCCAGAGTGATCCTGAGTGGGTAGGGGAAGCAGACTCCTTGACAGAATCATAGAGCAGTTTGGGTTGGAAAGGATCTTTAAAGATCATCTAGTATAAACATCAAGTAGTTTAAACAATACCCTGAAATTTGGATACCTGCTTACAGTAAAAGGGGAACAGAAGCTTAAAGGGCATGATATACAAACCCTGAGAAGGGGTACTGCTGACACATCAGCACTGTCTTATAAGCAGTACTTCAAATATCCCACTACCTCAGCAATGCATTCACTACAGCATGCGTCTTTATTTTACTACATAAATAAAAACAATTTGAGATAATTAAAATCAGAAAAACTATCCATACAGTAATTGCTTTTGGACTAGCAGCATAAATATTCTATGGCAACATGTTTTTATATATAAATCCTGCCCTCACTTCTGTACTTTCTACAGTCTCACAACCTTAAGGTAAAGGAGTAGAAAAAGTTTTTCATGTTTCTCTTGAGCACCCACTACACAGAAGTTCGCACTACTGGGAAAAAAACCCCAATACCCAAAACAAAAACCTCCCACCAAACACAAATCACCACAAACCAACCAACCCTTTACATTTATTCACCAAAGCTGAAGCTTGAACAGTCACTGGGACAATACAAAGACCTTTTTTAACTCAGCTGGGGCCATTTACTTTAAAAGAAGTTACAGTATGAGAGTGTCTCCCAATGCTCAGCCTAAATTTTAAAGCAGAAATGATAATGTAGGAAGTAAGAATCCATCTGGGTTGTAAAGCTACTTAAGGATTTTTGAGACCTGTAGTCTATCTGAAGAAACCTCAGTTTTCTTAATAGCTTGAGATCCCTTTTTTTTAAATTTTTTCTTAGCAACACCAAAAGTGGCAGACATTAAAGCTCTTAAATTATACATCTCCTCTAAAATACTGATCTAAAAAGGCATTCCTGCAAGGAATATAGAGTGTATATTCCTCCTGTGTATAGTCCTCCTGTGAGAGGACTTGAAAAATCTCTTTCAGTAAGGTATAAAAAAGAAAACCCCGTGAAATACAAAAGGGAAAATACTTTTGTTTCTTTGTAGCAAAAAAGGATCACATCACTTTCAGATTAAGATAGTTTAGCAACTTGGTTTAGCACACAAATACCTAGAAGGAAAAAAAATATTTCCATTTTGACAGGGAATTAGTGTCTGTGCCAGATAATCATTCTAATAGAGATCCAAGAATACCATCTGTCTGGCTGTCTCATTCCAAGAATTATTCTGTCAGGTGGCAAAGTGTGTAAAAAGATATGAAAAGGCAATCAAACAGCAAACTAGGGTACTTCAGGCAACAATCATAAAACAAACCAAGTGTCATACCTCTACAATACCAATTAAATGCAAGCATTGTATTTTTCTACCTTGTATAAGCAATTGTTTCTTTTGAGAAAGAGTTGTCTTAATATTTAAGTACACCCAAAACTTTTGCGTCTCTCTAAATAGTCTATACTGTGTGCAAGCAAATGCAGATGCACAAGAACTCACTACTCCTGCAAGTTCAGTTACCGTGGTCCACTTGATTCGAGAATACAAGGGGAACAAACTTGCAGAATGCTCCAACCATGCACTGACTTTGGAAAGTCAGCAATATTTTTGCTGACTTTGCTTCAGTCACAGCAATATTAAACAGATGTTTCAACATTCTGAATGCCACAGTAAAGATTTACCTATTGGTTCTGTGTTATGCTTTATGTCAGAGAATATTTCAAAAGAACATTAAAAATGCACGGGTTTAGTTACAACTAAAGAAAAAAAATCAATTCTCTACAGGTAAGCAGCTAGCAGAACCATCACCACATCATCAAATGGAAGAAAAAATAAATGGTGCTCATAAGGCCTTGGCTATTCCCCTGTGATAAAACCTCTCAGTATGCCTGTAAGAACAGAGTACACCCCTTTCAAATGCAGTATACAATCAGCTTGCTCACCAGAAGCTCCTGTGCATAACACTCGGTCAAATAAAGAGAAAACATGCACCCGGTGTAGGCATCTTCTGGTTTAATCCCTTCTTTTGATTTTGGGACTCTTCAATGAGACAGCTATGCACAGGGCCCTTTGTATTTTTCTTAGAACTACAGCAGAAAACCTCAGGTAAGGCCTGGGGCAACCTAGCCAACCTAAAACATCAAGCCAAAAATAAATCTGCATTTATCAATAAACTGACAGCACAGCTTTGAAAGCACATGCAGGCTGTTTAGATACTGAAAGTTGGAAAGGACAGGGTCCTGATTCAATATCAGAAAAGCCCTTACAAAAAACCAGCTAACACAGAAGCACAATCAAGCCACTACCTTTAAAACAGCAGTCTGAAAAAAGCACGGCAAATCAGTATCATGGGAACACTCAATACTATTTTCAGTAAGATGAAACAGTGAGTAGAGAAACTGGTATGGGCTTTGCTTTTACCAGGCTAATTTATGCTATCAGAACATTGGTATAAAGCTGCATAATCATAATTTAATTCTCTTCGCCCTCTTTCAATAAAGTTTTATCCTGAACACTCCTGAGAAGCAGTCCTTGGACATTTCTCTAGTCATATTCTCTTACATATCCAGTTCCCTTCTAGATATTTCACTAACACATTTCTGACTAAGATAGTAATGGCTAGGCAAAGACTATCTCTAAACCTTCTGGAAATCTGAAGCTGAACATGCAGTCGTAGACAGCCTCATATACACAACCTTAACAAGAGAGGCATAGTTTTAGTTTATTGTCTGGAGAGACTGAGGTGTTCAAGTAGGAGAAAAAAGCAAACTAGGACCCACAGACTGTTCTGTTTTCTCAATTCTACTTGTTTGAAACTTCAGCTAGTATCTACCCAAAATGAAGGTTTGCTACTAAAGATTTATAATACCTGGAAATCTCACAGAGTAGTAAGTTTTTTACTGCTTTAACAAGTTATTATTTAGATTTGTCGCACCAGAAATTTAGGAAACTAAAGCAAAGTAAAAATTTATTTCACTGTTTCACAATACACACCTAAAATCTACATGATTTATATAAAAGTCACACACATATTCTTTGATTGACAGTTTGCATCACATAACAAAAGCTTATTGAAGTGCAGTATTTTCTCAGAAGTTTAAAATACAGATATTGCTAAGATTTGTGAAGTAAAAAAAATCTTGTATTGGCTGACTGTCCAATACAGATAACAATCTTACATTTTAAGTTACATACAGGAATTTTAAGATTCTCTTCATTACTTACCCAAAAATAGTAGTGATGCTTAAGACTGCAGGTACATAGACTGTCATCAATGACCATAATCACATTGATTATGTCATCTAAAGGCAACCAGGACTTACAGGGCTTCAGTTCAGTTACAGCTTCTCATCTTTTGCAATGATTTAAAAATTCAGTCTTACAACACATTTTCTTGGGCAAATAACTACTTCAATTTTTAAACTGCAGGCGTTCACTGGTCAATATGAGTCAAATGGTAGTTAATGAAAAACTGTGTGTAATATGCAAACTGTACCTTAAAGCTCAGAGAAAAATCCACATACAGCAAACATATAAACTCTCAAACATTCCAGATAGTTACCAGGAGAAGCACACAAACAGTAACACTGAAGTTTGTCAACTCTTACAACTCCAAACTTTAAACTACTCCAGCAACAACAACAGTATCAAAATAGGTAGAACACAAGCACAAACATAACTTTAAGTAACTCTGAGAAATATTACACTCTGTATTACTAACTGTAGTACCATCTAGTTAATTAATTTAGATACTTCGAAGTCTTTGTTGATCAAATGTTTTTGTGTACCGTCCTTCCTTTTCTCAAGTGGTATGTCTTACTCTCCTGGGATGGGATAGAAGAGAGGACAAGAAAAAAAATTCAGTTAATCAAAATAAGGAAACCAAAGTTTCATGAAAACTAGTTCACATATTTTTCCTTTTACAAAAAGGAAACAAGGTCTTCGAAATTACCAACCTGAAATTACACAACTTGGGATGTAATCAGAAATTGCAAATCTACAAAGACTGAACACATACGGAAAAAAAAATGACAACCAGCTACCAACCTGGACTACAATTAATTGGTTAAAGCAGAGCAAAAGCACAATAGCCACCATCCACACTAGCTACTTCACTGTACAGACTATAAAGGTTTAAACTCAACATCCTCTGTCCAAACTAGGGAGTAATCTGCTGCTTTCAGCCATGCCACCAAGATATGACTAGCCAGACTTATGCTCTAATTGTTCCTTGGTTGACTGTTCACCAATATTTATGCTGTCCTGATTAAACCCACTGAATCCAATTGCAGCACTTCTTTCCACCATTTAACAACTGAGAGCCAAACCCATACATCTCAGAGGATGTACAAGGAAGAGAAATTTCAAGTGGCATTCACAGATATGAACCCCTTCATCTTTATGGTATCCTGTAGGTGAACACATGGAAGGCCAGCTACATTTCAGGGATGTCATTTTGTTTTCACTACATACCTTTACATTGTTGTCTTGTGATACAAAGTCATTTGACAGCTGGTTCTCAGGATTAGACAGACAGGATAATACTGTTTGCATGCCCCTGTCCACAGACTTCTGAAATACAGTTATAGGTATATCAATATTGATTTTCTCAGTGAGGGCACATTACTAGCTAGCAATGCCAGCGTGTCACAGGGTTTACTTTGCAATCAGGATTCCTCAACTGTCTTGTGTGCCCTGAGGCATCTGTAATTTTTCTTTTCTCCCCCCATAACATTTTAATATTAGTAACTCATTATCCCACTTCAGTGCTACAGCATAACAATTCTAATCAGTGACATGCCAGTTCTCTTGTGGATTAGGCTGACAGCTGAGAAATGAAATTTCTGCTTTAAGAAACTGAATTCAGAGCCAACTGTTTGCTAAACTGGGGCCACCTTCCACAGAAGAGTGAGAAAGGGATAAAGTTACCAACTCGGATATCTGAAGCTTAAAATAAATCTACCTAAGATAGCAGGCACTGCTATCAAATCTGCTTTGGTAGTACCAGTAATTTTTCCTGGGATTTCCACAGATTAGGCCAAGTCTTGTCAGTAGAACACACACTTCATCCAGCCCTCAGCATTGCAAACAAGCACTAACAGTTTCAAGGAAATGTGAGACTTCTGAAGTTATACACAGAAATCAGATACATGGGACTTAACAACTGGCTGAAAGCAGCAACTATAACGTAGATTTCTAGGATACCTGTCTGAGGCCCTTGACAAAGCTAAATAACCCTCATGTGCAAATTTCTGGAATGGCAACTGTGATAAAGAACATATAAGTTTTAAGCAAGCACTTACCTTTTGCGGGATGTTAGGCAACTGTGTGGTCTCTGGAACAGCACATTCAATGTGTAAAAATCCTGGATCCTCAGCACCCTGATAGCTTACTGAACTATACACCTGTAGAATTTTTAAGTATTACAATGTTGCAGTAACACTGAGAAAACATGCACAGTTAAGGTGCACAAAGATATGACCCCCATCTATCTATAAACTGTGCCAACTTTATCTTCACAGTTTTGATAAGTTTCATGAGTGGGGGAAGTACTGTGTCACAACCTATTTTATTAAGACAGTTAAGAATGATACTTAGAGTTGCTTAATTGAGACAGTTTCAGAAGCTGTCTGCTCCTATAATCAAGCTTGTAACATTTAACAGTGAAATCTCTATGCAGACCTACTTGAAAAACAGTTTGACCTGCTACCATTGAATTATAAAGTGATCCACTATGGCTATATCACAGACAATGTCATTAAAAAAACTATTTAAAGGCAATCATGTAATCAATATTTTGATGACTTCTGATATTCAGGAAAATAACACCATTCAGAATAAAATTATATATTACAGCTTTTAAACAACTAATCAAAACTGCAGTAAATATAACTTAGGAACACAAAAAAGCCCAGAGGGCAAGTTTAAATTCTGACATAGGGGAAAAAATACTCTGTACTCGTTTGACATTCTCATGGAAAGGTTACTCGCATTAAGTCACAAAGCAAGGAATTTTTTTTAGAGGCCAGCAGCACCATCTACAGTCTGTAGCAGCCTGAGAAAATTTTTAAAACCTGTTGAAAGGAGCCAAACAATCCATCAGTATTTGCAAAGAACATGGAGGCTTTTTAAATTTTAAAAACAAACAAAAAAAAAATCCCAAAACCTGTACATCAGGTCAACTTATTTTTCCTTCAACTTTTCCTGAAAAACTAACACCATTTTGGTTAAAATTCAAGAGTTCTGTGACTAGAACATGTAGAATAACGTCAAAAAACAAGCAGATCTGTTCTCACAGGTAACTCAAAAAACCACCACATCAGTAGAAATTCTGAACTACATACTCTCCTCAGCAATTACATATTTTTGTAGACCAGATTACACAGATCCAGACAACAGATTTTTTTTAAGTATCAAGCTGTAAAGACAATGCGCTATATGCAAAGACCGTTTCAGAAGTCTAACTTTGTAGGCTTACCGGAGTTTGAGGTATCACATAATTTCTCTGCTCCCCAGCAAGCCACTGTGGTTGAGCCTTAAACAAAAATTGGACAAGAACCACCTTTTATTCATTCATATCCAACACAGACAAGTAACTGCTCTGTAGGAACCACTGTTTATAGCATTTCATGTCTGAATTTTTCACAAAACAGTTACTTAATACACAGTCTTAGGTCCAGCAAGACAGTTGAATAAAAGAAGGTATCGCCTCACTCCAAGTTAAAAAAAATTAAAACATTTCTAAATATTTGTGAAATAAGGGAAACCAAAGTACCTACATTGAAAACAAACCTCAAAAGCCTCTAGCTGCTTCCAGTTACTCCTAGTTTAGCATCAGTAACAGGACTTAGCCACACATTTCACTTGTGAGCTCAAATCCCACTATCAGCTAAACACCTTCTCTGACCTTTTTTATAGTCCAAGAGCACATCCTCTCCTATATACATTAATTGTTGTATTAACTGGTAATATTCTGATGCTAAGTACCTAACATCCCACACTACAGCACGTACAAATAAAAGCAAAGCTCCCTCTCACATGTCCTACAAACTCATGTACTTGTTTCTAATTTGAAAGTTGTTCTATTGGTCTATACTGAAGAAATAATGAAACTATAAAAAGAAAAGAGTATGGTAAGTAACTCAACAGTTTTCATCACTATTTTGTTTTTGCTTTAGTAGCTGTGAAGAACTGAAAGAAAATAAATTTCAGGGAATGAGAAGCACAGAAAAATCAGACTCCAGTTAATAGTTCATTCCAGTTTTGTCAGGTATCCAAGCAGCCTTTCTGCTTCTACTAAAACTTTACATACCTGATAGTTGTAAGCCGGTTGATATCCTATGGGAACTTGCTGCTTTACCAGAACAGCTGGTGATGAACTGTATGGATAGGGCTGCAAATAAAGGTTTTTTTTAAAAAAAAAAAAAACTCGAGTTTGAAGAAAGCTACAAGTATGATATTTGTAGAGGTATTAGCCAGGAGCACATTTTTAGAAGTTACACTGTTATTTCAATTCCTGTGCAGACTAGGCTCTCTATTTAAAAGCAACCCTTAGATTTCCCATGGGGCTTGCTTCAGCACTTCAGGCACTAATAATGTCTACAAAGTGAGATTCCAAGTGTCTTATACACCAAAAAAATCCCATATCTGCTTGTAACTGATCTTTTAAGTAATTTCAGAAGTGCAAGTCATGCTATAAACCTTAAGAAATAGATCTGAAACAGACTACTATGAAATAATGGAGTACAACAGTCCAAAGGATTAGACTCTAGGAAACAAAGGAAGCTAAGTACTCCAATTAAAATTATTTCCTAGTATTTCTTTCCTGTAAGTACTCTGACACTGTTTACCTGGAACCTTCTCAGATTAATCAGAGAATAGTTAAAGGTAAATTCTAACATTTAAGAGAATTAATCCTCTTAAATTAATAAACTTGCACAGAATCAGCAAGAATACTATTATCAAGCTCTCTGCCTTGCAAGAAAGTATTTCTCCAAGCTTGTTCTTCCTCTTTGCTTAAGACATACGAAACAGGATGAGTTTGTAGTCATTACTGCCCCATCACAGAGGCTAATGCAGAAAGAGAGCCTGATCTGTTTCACCAACAGCACAGGACTCATCCAGGCCAGAAGCACTGTACCCACAACCTCAGTAGGAATGCTCATCTGAAGTACCAGTACGGTGATGTACTGCAGGCAATACTGTGCTGGGCACAACTATTAACAGCAGATGTTGTAACACTGTGTTCTTGTAACACAACAGCAGTTTAAAACCAAGGATATGTTTAGCTAGGAGAAAAGCACCTGAGAACTTCTGATCCCACTCTTAGTTTACAAAAATACATTCTAAATTTTGTAGTTTATTCTGAAGCAGGACAGCAACATATTAAATATCTGGATACGTTTCATTTGTGAACTGCATCTATGACAGACAATAATAACTCAATCTTCCTTCCACCTTCAATAGTTCTCATTCTTAAAGGGTATCTCCTTCTTGTTTAACATCAAGGTTGCTGGCATTCCTTTGAAGTGGTCTGAAGTTGGGTGCTTCTTACTGGGGAAGGCAATATGAAAACGGGCAGGTAAGATCAGACTGGAATCTCAATACATACTCTGAAAGTTGTACATGCTTGCACCTTCAAAAAAATACTTAATTATGATTCAAAATCAGTGTCAGAAGCAGCCTTACCTGAACATAGGGGGTTACAGGGTTCATGACAGGTGGAGGCTGCACGTATGTCTCCATACTCTGACCGCCCCATACACTCTGGAACTGTGGTGGAGGAGGACCAAGAACTATTTGTCTGGGTTGGACACAGGAATCTAGTTTCAAAACAGACAAAGAATAGCATTAAGACATAACTACATGTATTTTATCAGGAATCTGAATTTAAGCTGGAAAAAAAAAACCCTAAGGGTTTTCACTCTTAAATGTAACTCTCAATATTAACTATGTTGTATTGTGCTACCAACTTCACTCTTATTAGAACATCACACAAGTGAGACCATAGAAGTCAGAACCAAAGTTTAACTGAAATATAAACATTGCATCAGATAAAAAGTATTTCCAAGGATAATGATGTATAATTAAGAAAAAAAAACACTTATAATATTTGCGATATTAACAAATTTATTAAAAGGTACTTACTTAGGTTTTGTTGTTTTCTGATGGCTGGCCCCAGTTTCAGCTTTTTACCATGGAAGTTGATCTGTGACTGAAAGACAGGTTATTCTCCGTAAGCTGGGAATCAGCAAGGTGAGAGGTTTGTGGGATTTTAAAGAGACCGGACTCTGCTTTCTACACCACAGTACATCAACTCTCATAAAGACTCAACAGCCTCAAGTCTCCTCTCTCAACACCATATTCCTTTTACCTCAGATTTCCTGAAGCACCCAACTCAGCTATCTGCCTGGGACCCTCCAAAATTATGTAGCACTTGCTGTAATAGCAACATGTACTGCTCGATTTTGCAACTATGTATCAGTGACCATCAGCCCCGCAGTTCTGTCCACAGAGGTTTAAGTATTCTTGCCTCAGTGAGAGTATGAATGGAGAGCGACCACAGCTTTCTAGACACATCAGGTTTCTAGTGAAAGACTTTTTGTTTAGCCCCATTAGCACTATTCTAGTACCAAGCATTAAAGTCAGTATTGTATGCAGAGAATCTGCCTAGATTCTCTCTCACATGCAACTCTATGGGAGTGCCTGCTTCAGAAGAAAATGCGTGGTTTTGCAATTTTCTCCCATTTCTACTAAAGGAAGTGCTTTGAACAAACAACAGGAACTGTATTGTCGCCTGTAAAAGAGGTAAACTTATAACAATAAAAAGAACTTGCTCATTCTAATTTCTGTCAGTATGAAAAGATGATTCAAGAGATATATGGGGGTGAAAAATGGTGCAATAACCTGAATAGTTTGACAGGTGGATATTTTTTGATTTTTTTACCTGGGGAAGGTGTCTTGGTTGACTCTGGGCATTTAATTAATTCTGGAATCCTATTGTGCCCAAAATCACACAACTACCTTTTCCACCTCAACAATGAGAACTCCTGAGAGACGGCCTCCCCCTCCAAACACAAGACACCTTTCCATTCTGAACTGCAAATAGATCTACGATGGACCAGAGTGCAGTTACAGATTTAAAGCAAAAGAAAAACACCATCAGGCTGAACAAGGCTACAGAGAATTTTAGCTACAGAGAGGCTCCATCATGTTTTATTTACAGAAAATGCTGGGGCCATTAAGTGCAGATATGGTCTGAAGTGATTTAGTGCAGTTAACTTCTGTTTATAATTTAAGCTCTACAACACCCACATTAATTTCTTCCTTCCATCCTCTCCAAAAGTCAACAAGTTTTGTAAGATTATTTTTATTTGAACATGCTTCTTCCTAACGTGGCAGACATTTTTACTGCCTGCAGACCTGAAGTGTGCACTGAAAATCCACCATATGCCTCTGGGCCTTCCAAGACCTCTGGTACACAAACTCACTTCAGTGAGTACTACGTTAATAAAGGAACACTGCAGGCTTCAGTTTTCAAGAAGCACACACAGAAAATCAACAATGTACATGGCTCAAATGTCAGTGCTACTCCACTGAAATTGTTACCTCAGAGCAAGCATTCCACACTGATGGAGAATAATAAATGTAATCCATAGTAAAAAGAAAAAGGAGTTCTCAGATGAAGTCTGCTGCTCAGTACAGCAGTCACTGTATTTTCTGTCATCATACCATCAAGTAACAGCAAGCTTTTAAAATCCTTTGGTGAGAATCAAGGATCTCCCACTGGAGGGGTTTCACTACCCTCCACTTTATTCAAACATGTTCTCTTCCCACTTATGAAGCTGGATGGCCAGTAAACACATCTGCACATCACACAACACTACATTTGTGCCTGGCACATCCATCTGGTTTTGTCTTTCTGATCTACTTCCCTATCTAAGAGCTTCAGAAGCAAATGAGAGGCTGTTCATCCTCCAGAGAGGTAGGAGTTTTCTGAGGCAAAGACTTCAAAGAGGCAAGTACTTCAATACATGTTATTTTCACAGTTACTGTATCCAATGTGGAGAGAAAGAGGGAAAATAAAAGCTTTGTCAGTGGTTTGTGACCTCTTCAAGTCTATCAGAACCAAGTAACTGATTTGGTTATAAGCACTGAAATTTAAAACTTCTCTGATATCAAACTCCCAAGATCAGAAGGGCTGTAACAGTTCCACCCCTTCATCTCCTGTGTTATCTACAGGAAAACTATATAATGACAAAGGAACAACTGCAGCACAATCTAGGAAGCTTGAAAAATACTTGCACTCCAGATAGTATCCAAATGCACAAATACTGCTAGAGAAATGTATTTTAACTACTGAGACATTAGTATAGGACTAATACTGTCTTCCAGGATACTGTTACTCCTATGCCCTAGGTAACCCAAAATGTTATTGTATTTCATCTATCTGTGCCTGAAATTGTTGCTGTCTCTTAAGACCCTGGAGCTAGAAAAAAGAAGCATGCTTTCAGGTTTTTTCCCCTCTCTTTTGTTCCTCTCTTGCATCTCAATGTAAATTCTGCAACTGCCTGTCTGCAGCCACCATGGGGGAGCCCTGCAGCAGTGAAGGCAGAGCTGCACCAGCCCAACTGCCTGGCCTTGCCTGGCTTTTGCTGCCAAGGAAGGCAAATCCTTCTGAGAGTTCCAGCCCTTGACCAAGTACCAGCTGCTGGAGAGTGCCAGCTGCATCCATCAATCAAGAGTTAAGAAGGGGGAGAGCTGTCACCATTTTCTCCTTATCTTTGGAACCACACACCATTTTGTCTTTGTTCCCTGGGAGTCCGGGAGATTTCAGCAACTTTGTAACTAGTCACTATTACTGTTACACTATTCCTTCTTGATTAGTATACTGTTATTTTTTCACTAGTGTGTTTCCACATTTATTTCTCCTTATTGGAGAAATAAATGTCCACACTTCTGCCATAAGCACAAGGGTTCTATGACAATCATCCACCACAAAAAGCAAGCAACCAAACACACTCCACGCTTTCAAGCACATAAATAAATGAGAGCTATCAGAAATAAAATTACATGAGATGTTTGACCATACCAGGTTAAAAACTTATTAGCTGAAAACCAATTTTGCTTCTTACTTAAGCAAATACAGTAAGATTTTACCACCAGTATGCATTTTAGAAAGTTTACTTTTTGGGCAGCCCTAGACTTTGTGTCCTAACGCACTCTACAGGGTATGTAACTTGGCTTCTGAAAACTTGTCTGTAGCCTTCATACATCAACTTCATCGAGTAATCTGGACAAAGAGCTTACCTCAACTATCTTTTGAACATCCACATTGTCCAGGAAAGACACAAATCCATACCTAAAAAAGAAGAACAGACTATTTAGTAATCAGTTTCATTTGATTGTTAGCCAAATTCTTTTGAACAAGACCAGCTAACAACATGCCAGGTACAACATATTGCACATCAAAATTATCAACTAGGACATTAGTTTATGATTCAGCCTAAAAATCTATTTACTACTAAATAGCAGTATCTACTATGGGGCCAGACGAAAGAAACTAAATGCCAGATTTTAGAGTAATATGAAACAGAAATAAAGGCTATTTTTCCATTTTAACTACTCAAAGTAAGTATTGCTCCTGGTATTTGCAACTCAAAAAGTTAAAAAAAGAAGGTAAGATCTGACCCGTCTTTAAATTTTGCATTTACTACAGAGGTCCAGATGAATGCAGGCATTATAGGAACAGTAACACCAGTGAGGGAAGCCAGTCTTGAAGAGGTTTTTCAATTTATTTCACTGCCTCCCCAGTTTATCTGGTCTATACAATTAAGATCATTTCAGAGCATGATAGTAACAACTGTGTCCAGTTAATGGAATTAGGTAAATAATCTTTAATACTCGTAAAATACACTAGCTAACTGCACAGCAGGGTTCACTTCGAGGACTAGCAAGGGATATGAGAAAATGAATTCTATTTCCAGCTCTTCCATTGCTACATATGCTGAAGAAAAAGATGTGACATTCTAGGATCTAAGCATAGGATATAAAAAAAATGAGCTGGAAGGAGCCTCAAGACGATATGATCTTCCTTCTCATAAGAAGGGATAACCTCAAAACTGGGATGGCTTCCCCAGAACTCAGAGTAAGGTCCTTCATCTTCTTATTTAAAGGTTTCACCACAGTAATCCAGAACTTTTCTATATATTCAAAGGGAATTTCCCTTGTTTCAATAGTCTTCACATACTTGGTCTCACTCTTCACCCAAACAAGTTTGGGCTGTTTTACTCTAGAACTTATTCCCAAGTGTCAGGAGAGGGCAGACCCACTGCCATGAACCATCTTAATGCTCTTAAACATCTGAGGACAGTTCAGGAAGATTAACTCCTCTATCCAGCAGAAGAGTCCTACAAAAGAATTGGCTGTGCAAGCATCACACAAGTTAAGCTTTGTTTTCAATGGTTAAGTGACAGTGAGCTTTAATTCCCTGAACAGAGAGACTGAAGTCAGAAAATTCATGCTATTCTTTGTAAGATTATACAGACTTAGTTACAGGCAGCATACATTCACTGGTTTCAGTGTTAACTCGCCACAACAGAAAGCTGCAGCTAGTATTAAATGCATCAAGTGTGTCGCTAAGTGTCTGCTCATATCACCTATTACAGAATACTGTCTACAGAAGCAGTAAAGCAACTACTCATATTCCACCCACCCCTTCGAGACGCCAGTTCTGTCTGTGATGACCTTCACCTCCTTCACAGTACCATACTGCTCAAAGACACTCCGAATTTCCGCTTCATTCATCTAAAAGAAAACAAGGTCTTAAACATCTTCAAACACATTCAACTACTTAGAACTGATTTAAAGCAGACAGTACCATTTTTAAACCCATTTTTCCACTATCATAAGAACTATAGGTTAGTTTTGAAAGACATGTTCCAGAATCCTCCCATGACATTTCAATACCTTCAAGACTGGCAAATGAACATACACAAAATGAAAGAGCCCACCACCACAAACAAGTTAAAAATCCACACCAAAACAGAAGCAAAATTTCATTTTCCACTGATGTATCCTACACCCATTTTAAACAATTACAAGTGTATATATACCCTTATGTCAATTCCACCAACGAAGACTGTGTTTGGCATGATTTTTCCTTCTGGTAAAACATAGCCCTGACTGACTGTTGCTGAATACGCGCTGCCCTCCGTGGCACTTGAACACTGGGTCTCCACATGTGCTGCCTACAAAATTCAAACAGAAATATTATTTTAGTCAACGAGATTACACTTTAAGACACTAGAACGCCTGCACCTTCTTATAGATACAGCGGAACAAGGAATTTCAATAGCACAAATGGACCTTTCACTGGGGGAAAAAACTGAAGTAATTATGCCAAGAAGTTTTAAAAATTTAAATCTAGACTTAGTCTAGAGTACTTTAAGTAGCCCTGCCAGACTCTATCAAGCTTTGCGACCAATGTTGCTACTACCAGGATTTGCCCTCATCTCTCTTAGAGCTGCACCCCCTCTTGCACAAGAAATCCTAACACTTGTCAGTTCAAATTATACAAAAATCTGGCTCTACAAAATCTGGCAGGAAGATTAACATGAAGTGCCCAGTTTTTCACCTACCTGGTATTCTGCTTTTGTTCTCTGTTGTTTTTGTATTCTGCAAACCCAGCTAAAGTGCATTTGAACTGAAATCTGAGATGGCAACTCCACAGCACCCTCAAGCTGACCTAACTGTTGCTTCTACTTCTTTCTTTCTGGATGTTTCAGGGAACCAAGCTAGAAATGGTATTCACTTTGTTGTGCAAGTACTCTGGCCTAAAACAGGAAGCAGCTCTCAGCAGAGGCGCCCAGCAAGCACCAGAACAGCACAAGGAAGATGGTAACTAACCACAGATACTGCTGGTACATCTGTCACACATGGCCTTGGCTGCCATGGAAGTGCAGTGCTCGTGTCTCACACTAATGATGCAAAATTTTCAAATAATATTAACTTATTTAACACTCTCACACATTAGGTACCTGAAAGAGAGAATAAACAGGCTGCTTAGGCATTCTGGGAAGCTGGGCAACATCAAAAATGGGATTTACTAACACACGTATTTCATAGAACTTAAAATGGACATGACAAAAGTGCAGTGGTAAAAGTCTGAGAACGAGAGAAAAAAAAATTAAAAAAAAAATTATAAAAAGGAAAACTGAAGTGAGCCACCTCTTCAAAATTACTCTAAGAGAAGTCTAATTTGTCTTAACTCATGAAGTAGCTTTGAAATCAAATTTCCAGATCTCACAAATATTTGAGCTTATTCCGTTTTTCAGCTTATCAGAATTAACAGGTGGTTTTTTTCGTCTCTCATCAAAAGACTAATTTTATCTGTTTGCTCTCTAATATTCTTGCAAGCATGAAGTTTAAATTGATGGGGGGAAACTGGTATAAGGTCCTCCCTACGGTAGTCGGAAGACTAGTTATAGACTTGGGGCAAAAGAAAAGGTGAAAAAAGACGATCGTTGAGCCAGGTGGAGCAAACAGCTACCTACCCACCCAAGTGTCTTACAAACATCACTCATCTTCATGCTCATCCAGGAGAGGAAAAAACCGTCACTTTTATTTTTGGCCACACAAGCCCGCGATTTCTCGGGCCTCTCTCCGGCCTCAAGACGTTCTTTGTTTAAAGTAAGCATTAGCTGGGGTTTTTTTGTTTCTTTTAACGGAGACATTTAAAGCCCGCTGCGGGACCGTGAGCGCGGTCTCCATGACAGCGCCGGCGCCCGAGGGAGCACGGGGCCGGCGCCGCAGCCTCCCCGCCGGGCGCTAAGCGGAGCTCTCAGCCCAGCGCGGCACGCTAGGCACTTACGAGGCACAACTTTTGCTGTACAAAAAAACCCCAATCACATAAAAACACCAAAAAAAGCCGAAACCCCCACCACCTTACTCGTAGAGTGTTTGAAAGGTTAGTGCTACAGTCGCAAACCACATTTCTCAAACAGAAAGAGCAAACAGCGAGCAGCATGTTGATGCGAGCCGAGGAGCCCGCAGCTCCTGCTGCCCACAGCACTCCGGGGAACGCCAGGCCTTTGTTCTGCCGGGTGAGGGAACCGCGCCGGGCCCCGAACCTCGTGGCGCCGCCGCCAGCGGCCGCCATTTTGCGCCCTCACACCTCCCGTGGCCAGCGCCCACAGGGCGTGGGCGGCAAGGTTTTGCGCTCAGGGCAATGGAAGCTGCGCGCAAACCCCCGACAAAGGTTCCTGCCGGACCCAACGCGAAGCGGGTACACCGCCAGAGCCTGCCGAAGGCCATGCGGCACGGCGCCATGTTCGCGCCGTCATAAAATGGCCGCTCATGGGCGTGAAGAGTCTTCCGTCGCCAAGCCTTCCCCAGACCGTAACGCCGACGGCTACGATTCACACGTTCCCCTGCACAAGCCCTCGGTTTTTCAGTTCACTCCCTCATTAACCTTATCCGCTCACCCCGTAAGGTTTTAAAACCTCCAAGACAGTTAAAATGCTAGCAGCCCTCAGGGGTTTAATCCCCTCACCGCGTTACGAGGCGACACACCTCCGGCTGTGGGCATTCCCGTTTTTCGCCCCAAGACCACAAAGAAGTTACTAGTCTGCTCTCCGCTCCGCTGCCCGCTGGGGCTCCCACCAAGACACTACATCAGGCAGCAGAAGCCCGCTCGACGGCTCGGCTTTCAAATACCTTCCATCGCCCCACTTCCCACAGCCCCAGCATGGCTCCCCTTCCGCCTTCACTCACCATCACTCGCTGGAGCTGAAGCTGCGGTCACACAAGTAAAAAGTAAGGAGCTAAAAACAAAACTAAGACAAACTTTTTTCGGAGAAAACCAAGTGCAGACAGCCGGCTTTCTCTCACGCTGAAGTTTCCGACGTCGGTAGAATCCAGCCCCCGATAGTCCCGTTCTCCTTAAATAGCCCCATTTGGGGGGGGGGGGGGGGTGGCACGGAAGAGGCCACACCTTCTCTTTTCTTCGCACTCATCGGCCGCCGCCCTACTTTGTGGCGCTTGATGTCTGAGTTTTAGAAGACAAAGGAGGAGGAAGAATACTGTGGCTTTTCTTTTATGGCGCGGGAGGGGAATGGGTCTAGAATTAGGTTGGACCTATAATTTGTGACCTTGTTGTGCAGGAAGTTGCTGTTGAGTGCGAGTGGTAGCAGCAGCTCCTGCCATTTTGACAAGAGCTTGTGGAAGTTTTGAGAATGGTGTGTTGTTGGAGAGGCTTTCACTCACTTTGAAGAAAAAGCTGTAGCTCTCTTACCAATATTGTCACGAACCAACACTATATAGCTGTGTTAGAGTAATCTGTCTGTATCCCATGACCATCTGTGCTGAATACCAACTTCTCTGTCTGATCACCAGTGGCCTAAAGCCTTTCTAGAAGGAAACCTCTCTAGAATCCCTTCTGGTTCTACAGTAATAAGATGGAATTTGGAAATTAGTTTTAAATAGCTGTTTGCTACTGGTATCAAATGTTTAGAACAGATACTGATATTAGAAAGTTCCAGGAAAAGGGGAATCTTATGGACATCTCGACAAAATTAACCCAACGTCTGACTGGGCTAGGCTAGTAAAATGTTTGATTTTTTTTTAAAGCGAAGTAAACCTTGTTAAGGATGAAAAATGAAAGTGGAAAGCAAAACTGATGAAGTGGAGTGTATTTCACATGTAAGGTGGTTTTTCCTTTTAAAATTTATGTCTTTTTATGATTAGATTTTTTTAATAAGTTTACCAAGTGTTCACCTTTTCTAGATGTTATATTAATAATCCAAAGTAGACTGCTGAACTGGATTTACATGGGACCCATAGCTGGTTTACGTAATAGCAATAACAAAGCCCTGATCACAATATATGTATTTATCTTACCTATAGAAAAAAATTTGTTAAATCTGTTGGGGTTGCAGTATTATCTAAAGGTAAGCATATGTCTGGGCTTTCATGCAGCTAAGCCCATTTACTTAAATGAAAGGCATACTCTACAATACTTTATCGGATCTTCAAATATGTTTATTTGAAATAGCTGAGACTTTGAAAATGAGCCCCAACAATGAGGGGAAAATAATACTGTCCTAGGGTGACTGTATGATGCTCGTAGCCCCAGTTGTCTGTTCTGTTTATTAAGTTAAGCTGGATATTAAGTTCTGCACCTTTAAGGCTGCTTAAGGTTAAGACAAAGGGAGAGAGAAGAAGCGCGGGGTTTGTTCGCAGGAACTGCACTTGCTCCCCCGCATTCCTTCTCACAGATTGTGTTGTCTGCAGCACGGACAGCAGGGGAGAGCTCTCCTTGGATTTTAGTCTTTTTTTTTTCAGCTAGCTGAGGCAGAGAAGTTCCCCAGAGTGTGGCTTTTCTTTTTCCTAGCACTCATCATCCCTGCTCTGGACTGAAAGCCCAGAAAAACACCTGGAGCTCACACCTGTGGCCCACCCAAGCCCAGGACTTGGCATTTTCCAGGACAGGAGGGATTGATGAGAGACTGGGTGAGCCGAGCTAAACCTCACAACAAGGACTTTCTGAATCTGACACCTCTTCACAACAGTGACAGGTTTTATTGCTTAATATTATTAATTTTTTTATGCTTTTGAATACTTTGCTTGTTAATTAAACAGGTTTTTTTTTCCATTTTTCTCCGAGGAAATCTTTTCCCAAACCAGTTAGGAAAAGGGACACTTGAATCTGCTTTCTAGAGGGACCCCTTTGAAAGTTTCCTCCCAAATTTGCCCTAAACCAGGACAAATACATAGTAATTACTTTAATATAATGGATTCATATTTGATCTTAAGGGTGGCAACAAGTGAGGCTGTTCTGAGCTCTTTGTACTGGATTGGGTCAGGTTTGTGTCCTGTTTTCCTTAACTAGGTATTAGATTCTAAAATTGGAGATCTGTTGCTTAAAACAAAGGAGAAAGTAATTTATCTTCTGCTGCCAATACACAAATCTCAAAAGGAGTATAGGAAATGGAGTAGGAGATTATTGTCTTGACTTGTTTTATCAATATTACTATTAGGATGGTTTTTGCTCAATAGATTTATTTGTTAAATGCACTTAGTAGCAGATGAAGAAACAAATTTTATATTCTGCTACCCCATGTAGTACTTACCAGTTTAATACACTGATTTTTTTTTCTTTTTTCATTTTTCCTCTGTAATTAGGATATTGGTTAATCAATTAATTTAGTAAATCAAAGTAATTCAGAGAGAGCCTCTGGCTTGGGATCTGATAGGTTGCAGTAGATGAGAATGCTACACAAAATGTGATGAAGAATTACCAATCTGATTACAGATAGTAGAGGTTGCATCTTGAAATTTAATACTCATAAGTACAGGACTACATGTTTTAAAAGCCAGGTTAGATTTAGTTTTCCTAGAAATAGAACTAAAAGTGGATGGCAAGATTATCATATAGAATTTAAATTTTTGTAGCATTTCTCATAACTCTTCTGCAGTTTGGGGATCTTTTCTTGTAAATAATGTGGACTCTTTCTGTAGAGTTAAAGCAGCTAACTACTCTTAGGAGATACATAAACATGAAAAGGAGAATATAAAAGAGATATTCAAGCTATTAGATTAGGAACAAGAGAAGAAGCTCACAATTTTTAGACAACAAGCTTGCCTGAAAAAAAGATGCTGGGTAACCAGAGAGGATTTGACTGTCTGTTTTCTGATTTTCCTATTTCCTACAGAAGAGAGAAGGCCACATACATTTCAAAGCAGGCTTTAAAGCCCTAAAGGAGTCATTCTATGTCTGGTTAAACTTTGGATGTTTCTTTTGCTGCTGTTTGCATCAGGGTACCTATTTAAGAGGATATATCATAATGTTCTGATGAACATCTGCTTTTTAAAAAGAATCCACACTGTTATAATTTATACATTTATATTTATAAATTTATGTTTATCTTTATGTTATAAAACCACGAGAGTTTCCATCAGCAAATCACAATCTATATTCTCACTAGTATGGTAAAATCCTTCAAAATGTAGTGAATCATTTGCTGAATTATTTTCCTTATATTTTTCCCCCCTGACTCTAAGAAGTAATGGAACACAATTACTTCTATTAAAAAAACCACAATGAATTTCAGTATGTCTAACAGTCCAACAAAATTACTTTTTTTCCCCCTCTTGATTTGGATAAAAAGCAGAATATTATTTTCAGCATTCATTTGGAATTTGGGGGCTTTTTTTCCTAGAAACTACATTATTTTGGAACACTTTAATTAGCCTAACTCATACAATAACTAAGTGAAAACTTAAGGGCTAAACCATACATAACTTGAATTATCTATAATCTAAGTCAGGACATTGTTGAAATCATTTTATGAGGTTGTCAAGGTTATGTTTAAGACTACCAATAATTGTGTTTAGCCTCGAGGCATTTAAATTCTGACAAGTTCTTTAAATTTTCACCTGGATAACTTTAGCCACTGTAGGAAAGCTGGTTCCACACTCCAGTGTGTACTATGGCATGACTGAAAAATTTCAGTGTATTGCACAAGTATATAATATTCTTCATCCAAACATTTTACAAGAAAGACTTATGCACAAGTACATAGGAACATGTAAAGACAGTTGTGCATGATTCAGATCAAAAGTATTTCCAGTTCAATATCTTCCTTCAGAGTAGTCAGGAGTGCCTAGAGAAAGGATGTGAAGACGGGGGAAGTGTACGGTGATTTTTCTTACTTTTAATTTCTCCTTGTGCTTGCCAACCTCCAAAGCATTTCCTGAGCCCCTTTCATGACTGTATTTAATAAGACTCAGTGATTTTTCCTGTAAGGTTCTCTGGTCCCTTTAGAGCATTTAACACAGAGCCGCAGAGCAAATAGGCAGTGTATGGAAAAAATACCTGGTTGCTTAAGCTTTTTTCCTTATATTTAGAGCCATCTCATTCATTCGACACTAAGTAAGACAGAATAAAAGTAAAATATGTTTTTGAACAACATCTCCTTGCTATCCTATGCTTCCAGGCCTGCTCTGAATTACAACAAATTGTATGCATCTCTGGTTTCTAGAAAGAATTTTTTCACTGTATTTGGAGTTTGATTATCTGTCTGCTTTACAATTAATTTATTAGCAGGTACTTCTACCTTTTCTCTAAACTTAAAAACCCTGATAAATTTTTTTTCCTCAGAATGCTAGTAGTTCAAATTACTTGCAATGACAGGAGCCATGTCATTCCTTCGAGGTATTTCACCTGAAGTGTCTTGTGTTGAAAGAATAGAATGTAGGAGCCAGAACAAATAGAGCAAATACTGTGATATTTGCCACTTCCTTGCAGAGCATCATCCTTCCATCTGCTAGAGAAGAAAAATGAGGAAAAGCAGGACCCTTTATTGCTTTTCTGTATACTCTGGTGTGGGCTGCCAGCCTTTACAGAAACATGGCTTGGACAAACCTCTCAGCTCTCTGCTTTGGCCCTGATTTAGCCCATCTTTCACTCAGTTATTTCCTTCTGAAAGTCTTGAGTGTGCTTCTGAGCCTAATGTGTTCCCTAGAGTACACTACATATAGCTCTTTCTGGAGAACCATCTCCCTGCAATTCAGTACTATTGAGAACTAAAATATTTATGCTCTTAAGTCTCTGAGTCCAAAGGTACTTTTTTGCTTACACCACTTGCACCCATTCTTTATTATCTAAATTTCACCAAGATGTCAGCAAAGCAACAACTTTCACAGTCTCCCTTTTATGTCTGGTTAAATAAATCCCAATTAATTGTTTTTTCTAATTTTCTATTTTTATAAAAATTATTCTCTTAAAAGGATAGAACTGAGAGAGGGATAAAGGTATTTTAAAACCTTCTCTTATTCAAAATCCTAAATCAAAATTGTATTTACAGATTATGTTATAAATGATCTGAGCTTTTAAAGATTATTTTAGACCACAGATAAAAAAATCACATAGGCAGCAGTTAACATGATTGAAATAGTGGCCTTCATTCCTATATACAGACTCCTTACACTGCTGTTTAAAGCTAGGAAACCCTAAAAAGAAAACGTGCAGCCTGCAGATGCCTGCTTGTTTTTTGAACCTTGGACAAATCTTTGTCATTTTTAGACTGTTTTCATACGTGGCTAAAAGTTACATGTTTCTTCTCTTTCTTGTTGTTTCTTGATCCATCCTATGTACTGACACCATGAAGAAGGAAAATCAGAGTGGATCTTTGCCATTTTTGTTTCTCTTGGAACTATGTCCGGATACAAGTACCCAGCCCTCAGATGCTGATTGCCGTATTTGCATCTCACTACGGCGGGTGAAAACGCAGACAGAGTTTGGAAGCCAAGTAGCTGACCCATATTTAAGAGAAAAGACCTTAAAGTACTGGCGGGAATTTCTGCTGTCCCAGCTTCCTAGGGGACACAACTCCCTTTCTTATGGAACAGGGATTCAGGCTTCTCTCCTACTTACGAGGATGTCTCACCAGTCCTGTAAGAAATTTCCTTCAACCTTTCCTTAGTTGCTGAACATCAATGTTTAGATTGAGGCTGCCTCAGTTTATTCATGGATGCCGTGAGGCTCACTATTTCCTGACTAGAGTTAGAAGAGGACAATGAACTATAGTCATCACTTGATGCGATCAGTAGCAGGATGAAATATATACAATAAAACATTTCTGGCTGTGTTTTCCTTTCTTAAAGACAAAGAGTTTAACACTTAAGAGCAGGGATAACTCGTTGGTTATTGGAAACTTAGCAGCAGCGAGTGAGCCATTAGACCATTAACTAAAGATATTTTGTTGAAGAAATAACTGGAAGGCCGAGGATTATTTGCTGTGACTATTATGCACAAACTGCTCTTGTACTGGCCGTGTCATTGAAGGCTAATGATTTAAACACAGTTCATGTCTACATGACAAATGGTAGAAGGTGCAATAGGCAGTGTTCCACTATGGGAGAAAATAATTCTTGTTTAGTATAACTGCATTTGCAGTAGAAATCCCTGCTAGGATGTATCTATGGGGGAAAAAAATTGCCTTCAGTCTGTATCGCAAAAATATGCCAAACATTGTTGCTTTGTAAGTAGATCCTACAAAATATTTTGCAACCTTCATATTTAATTCTCTTTTCTAATGAAGCTAGAATCCTACAGGAAAGACAATAGCTTCCTAAACATACTTTTCTCAACAGTTCTGGTGGTATAGGATTTTTTTTCTGTTTCAGTGTTTGTACTCACTAAGCCAGAAGTCATTAACTCCCTGCTAAGTGCACTTGATTTGAGAGTAATGCAATTTTCCAAATACTTCTCAATCTTCTCTCTACCAGGTGAAAATAATGTATTTAAATAATGTAAGAAATACATAGGGTATTGACTCTATAAAGGTTATTATTGTGAGGTATTTCTCACAAAGGGAATGTATAAGGGGTTATAAAAATATAACTGAAATTCCTTCCTTTTTTATCCCCCACAGGATCACAGTATCATTTTGTGGTTGGTCATTTGAAAAGGCAGCCAAAAATACTTCTCAAGCATTCGAAAATGTTTGAATCAAAGGAAACAAAGAGGAGGAACGGTAAACACTGAGAGTGGGCTATGTACAAACCTTACGAACAAATGTATAGTCAGTCTAGACAGATGTTAGGCAAAAATATGAGGTGATGATACTACTGTGTTGTCTGCAATACTAGTCTTATGGCCTGAGCTCTCTGAAGCCTTCCTGGAAAACTTTCATTTTCTTGCTTTCTCCTTCCTGAGGACTTAATTCTATCCTTTATGTCAAGACAGACAGTGTGTCTGTATGTATGTATGCATATATTGACTAACAGTCATGTGGGGCTGCTGCTATGGCATCAAGTTCCTTTCCTGCATCAGACAGAGGAAAAGAGAGGTTCTGTCTCTATTTTCTGATGAGTCTGTGTCTCCTCTTCTGATGTGTCTTTGCCATGCAACTATTGTGGACTGTGAAACAGTTCTGCATTGGGCAGTTGAAGAAACGGGGTCCCCATGGTTTGCATCATGAAGCTGATTTTATTCAACACTCTGCTGGTTTTTATAACTTTCAAGCATAACCATAGCTATGTCTCTTTGTAACATTGCTTAACTATGGGCTAGTACAGACATATACAGGCCTGTACTGTCTTGCATACATACATACACCATGATCTTTTCCTCCTTCAAGGACTTGCCTCGACTTACCAGGCCTCATAGCCCTCTAGCACATCTACTTCTGTAATGAGTTCAGCAGTACTTTGAGTCCTGCTTCTAAGCTGTATTCCTACAGTTCTGATCCTCAAGGAGGAATCAAATCGTTTATGAAGAGAGAGGAGGGAGACATTTGCAAGGCCTGAAATCTAAAAGCCATTCTTCAAACTTATGGCTTGTGTGTCTTCACACAAGTATGTATTTTCTTTTTTTTCTGTATCTATTTTAAAAAGTAAAAGTATTAATATTTTTGATCAGATTCTTAAGTTAAGATGAGCTTAAAAGGAGATCTCTACAGATAGACCTTTAAATTTAGGAATTGAAGCCTACTGATTGGGGTGTTCTTCATCCCATTTGGTCACAAGTAAATAAAATAGTGTAGGAATGATTCTGATTTATGGCATTTATGAGTGACTCATTCCTGAACAAACCAGTTTGTTTTAACCAAAATGGAATGAGGGACTTCTGTATTAAGAATGGCCCATATGTAATTAATCAGGAACAGTTCCATGTGTATAAAAGCCTTAATTAACTTTTGAGTGAGTTTGATTTGCAGTGTCTTTGCTGGAATGTATATTTGGATCTAGATGTATATATGGGATACTAAACTACTTGTCAATCAGGCCATCTTTCATTTAGAGTTTCTGCAAGAAGTCTTAATGATGATTTTTTTTTTCCTTTCAAAAATCTTATATATCGGTGGGAAAAAATTAGAACAAGAACTTAAAAAAAATTAGTCAGTATGTTGCGCTTTCTGATTTTACATCACATGAGTAGCCCTTTCCTGTTTCTAAGTTTAGGTTCTTGATTTTATTTTAAAACTAAATAGCAGCTTAAACCTGTTACATGCTCTAATTAACAAGGTTACTGTAGGTAATGTTGGATGCTCTGGAGTAAATTTTCTCACTGTCAACTTTCATTGCTACAATGAAATTTCTTTAGTGAGGTAATTGCATAGATTAGTATGTTAATAGATGCTTATAGATACATTGTTGGAGTTGTATGAGTGTCGGAGAACAAAGAAGGTTTCCAATACTTCTGAGTGCCTTTGTATATAAAATGTGCCCACAATTTAATTATGCTTCTCTAATGAAAGAAAGTCTCTATTTTATTACCTGCCTTTGATATTTTCTTTCCTTCCTGAATAGAACTGATGTCAAGGATATTTATATCACGCCTTGTGACTGATGTCCTCTGTTGGTGTGGCAGTGGACTTAGCAAATGTCAAGAAATGCTTTTTGTCAGGGGAGAAGAGAAACAAACCCATCTTGTTTCCAAAATGAACTGGTTATTTCCTTATTTGTGGGAGCATCAGTTACCTGCTTGGAAAACTCTTGCCTGTCTAAAACTTTTGAATTGTCTGAATTAAAGTTTACAGCATTTATTTTGTGTCCCCCACTGCACAGGCAATCCTTGACCTCTTAATTGGAATTATGTGAGGATCTGCTTGAAATTAGGAACTTTCTGTAGGAACCTAAGTGTTCTTAATTTTGTTGTGCTTACAGTTTTTCAAAACATGGATCCCCTCATGACTGCCACAGCAAACTGAACAGAACTATACAGACAAGTCACTTATATGGAGGTCACAGCTACAGGTGCTGAGAAATAATGCTTTGGGCAATGGACTTGACTACTAGGCTGGTACCAGGCTGAGCTAATTCAAGCGTTCAGGTCTGATACCAATCATTCAGTATAACTAAACAGATTGTACTGTGCTTGACACCTTTTCTTAAATAGCTCCTTATAACATTAGAGCTGAAGATAAAATGAAGACTGAGCTGCAAAAGCATACACTGAAAACTGTCCAGGCTGGTGAAAATAACATACTTAAACCAAGAAGTGGTGAGAAGCCACTAAATTGTGCATTTGACATTAAATCAAGTAAGAATGTCAGAATTTTACTCAAGACTACCTACAAAAGGTCATGAAACATGAGATATCTTAGACATTTTCTTGATTTGTTCAAGGAAATGCTATATATTCAAACTTACTATGAAACTGTTTTAAGAAGGGAAAGTAGGAGAGGGATTTTAAGAACTTGATACAGGTGGAATTGTGACCTGTTGTGTATTCCTTCCTTACTTTTGAAAGAAGAAAAATAATGATAAGCAATTAAATTTTAACAGGGATTTAACTTGCCATTTTTTGCTGTAGAGCTGATAGACAGAAAGAAGTATGTGAATATGAGCAATATAATAATTTAACACTTTGGAAAACTCCAGTTCTTTGCATACCTGAATGGTAGAATTTCAGAACTGACTTAGTAGTAGCTGAAAATGTTGTTTACATCTTATCGTTAGGTGTTTCCTGATATGAATGTAATTACTCGAGATTCACACCTCAGCAGAGTAATGACAGAATTATCTATTCCTGTATATGTCTTGTATTGTGTTATTGTGTTATTGTTAACGTCACTGGAATCTTCCCTTGTTTGCCCACTGTCTTAGTTTAAGACAATTTATGGGGTGGAAACTCCAAGAAAAACTACGTGGAGTTTTAAGTTCTCCCTTGTATCAATAAGGAGAGACAAATGTGATGAGATGTAAGTAAAGAAAAAAACAACTCCTTCCCCCACCCCCCCCCCCCCACCAAAAAAAAAAAAAAAAAAAAAAAAAAAAAAAAAAAAAAAAAAAAGAAAGTATACTAAGAGAAAACAGCAATAACCAAGAAATACAAATGTTAACAGTTCAACCCCCACCCACGATTCCAGAGGAGATCCTGCGAATTGTCCCGGGGACCATCGTCTCTCTGGGCCATGCAGCTGAGAGAGAGAGCGAAGGAAACAACACGGCAACAACCCGGTTCCAAGAAAACAGACTCCCTCCCCCTCCCCGAACAAACAAAACAGCCGAGATCAGCGGAAAAACAAAACCTGGGGAAAACTGGTTTTGTCCAAAAGGACTCAGTGCTCCCGGGAGGCTTGTGCAGCTCGGCAGGCTTTGTCTCCACAGAGCACCCGTGAAAAAGAGCACTGCGCCTTCCCCGGCAAATGGCACTAGGCAGCGGTGAAGGGCTTGGCCTCTCCATTCCCTGTGTTTGAAGGGATCCAGCACGCCTGACCTACCATGAGCTCGGATAAAACACAGTTGTTCTGATTCTGACTCCGGGCATTAAAGAGACACTAAACTAACTTCCGTCGGTTGATGTGGAGAAGATCTGGAATCTATGATTTTGGGTCACCCTTAAAGCTAAATTCCATCTCTTACCTCTGTGGCTAGGTCACCCACACATGCTGTTGTCCATCACCACAAATCTTCTGTTTATTTCTTTGACAACAGGTCTGGCATGCTTAAATTTTCTTATTAATGAGGTAGTTTTTCAGTCTTGGTTAAAGGAAGGTGGGAAAGGAAGTAATAGCTAATTGTGTAAGCAAGATTTTGGGAGGTTTGCTCTTTCTTTCCCCTTTTCATTTATTTTGCCACAGTGGAATCTTTTCTGTCAAATTTTAATTACTCTTCTATGTCATTTATGGGAACTTGTGACAGTTCTAACAACCATATCTAAAGACCTCTGTTGAATGATCCTTGAATCATGGATCCAATTTAGTTTCCTTCTGCACCCCTACATAACACAGATGTGCAGAGATGGCTGAGTTAGTTCCAGTCACGTTATTTGCAGGAGGAGAAATGATCTAACCAATGAGCTTTAAATCATTACTGCTGCACTTGGAAGAGATGGTGAAGTTAAGGACTATGATTTGCAGTTCAAAGGAGACTGTTTAAAGGAAGCTGAACTCCCTAAAACTCAAGGGTAAAGTTTAGTGATTTGGCAATACTTACAGCTCTCTGGTATTTCCCACTGCTTGGCAAGCTTATACATGAGCCTGTAGAAGTGAAGACTGCCAATCCATCAGTCAGGGCTCTGGCAGCCCCAGTAAACATTTCTGCATTCATATGGTTTCCATACATCTAAATAGTTATTTGTTGCTGAAGCTAAATTGCCTTTAGTTCCAAACCAAGCTGCTAACAGTTAGCTTGGTAACTTCCGCCCTACTGTGGGATCTGCAGTAACTGTCCTGAGAGATGTCACATGCATTTACTGCTGGATACTGACTTCTTGTCATCCAGAAAGTTCTGTTACTTTGATTCTTGCATGTGACTGGGCATTAGAAGCAATTCCAGATATGTTTGTAGTCATCCTGTGTCACATTTTTTATAATATTGTCATCTCAAACAATCCAAAATCATAGTTTAGGTAAAAAAAAAAAAAAAATTATATGGCTTAAAAATTGGACACTTGAGAAAGATACACATTTCTAGGGGGTCTAGTCTGCTTTGTTGTCTTCCAGTGCTTTGGATTTGCATATTTTAGCTTTTTCAACAACCAAAAATGAGAGAAGTTTTCTGCAAAAGCCAAGTGTTCTAAATTAAGCCTCCAAAAATATTTTTTTTTAGAAGTATGACATTTAATAAAAGTATTTTGGCATAGATTTCTGGGTGAGTGTCAAGCTTTTACTGTGCATGTTCTTTATATTTTGGGGACCTAAATGGCTAATAATCAGACTGGAAAGTAAAAATGAGAAATTTAGCATTCACATGGTTCAGCTTGAATAACAATAAATATACCACTTGTGATAAAAACTGTATCTGTTACTTACTTTACTGCAATGCCTTGGTGCATCTACTGGCATAATGTCTAGATTATGTACTCTACAGTAGAGCAAGGGGATCTGCAAATGTCCATATAAAAACCTACTGAGATGAAATCAGCTTCAGAGAATAAAAATAATGTTTGCACAGTGAATGATGTCCTTTTTAAATGTTAAAATACTATTTCTGTGGCAGAAATTAGTATCTGTCTACATGTAGTTGCATACTTACTGTGATGATGGATATTCTAGGGCTGTCTATAATAAACAGTTACACTTGATTTTAATGTCAAATGGAAATCAAAGGAATAGCTGGCAGATGCTCAGCATTAAATATTTTTGACCCTTGCATGGTATGTAGTCCATGAAAAAATTAAGTCTTTGGCCTTAATTAAAGTAGAACTACAAGAATTTAATCTACCCTTAGTTCTTTAGTCAAGGACTTCTCTCTCTTTGTGATTTACTGAAACAGAATAAATTTTTATTTCTGTTGTCATTTAGACATATTGAGCTGATTTTAAACTGCTAGATGTGTTTTACCACTGTTTTTAAATGATTAAGCTGAAGCACCTCATTTTTATAACAGGTGTCTACTCTGGAGATTTCTGTTTTAACATCTGTTCCTCTCACTTTAAAAAAAAAAAACCTGTTCTTATTATCACATTCCTTCATTCCTTCTGAGAATGATAGTTTTTATTGGAGTGGTACAAACCCAGTGTGTGTATGCTGGGAGTGCTTTGATTTCATTGACTGATACTCTAATACTGATTAACTGTAAATAGAATAGATATTCCACTTTGAATTAATCTCCTGTCTAGAGTAGTTCATATTTAAACCATCATCTGAGTAAATTTCTTCTTCTTCATTAAATTAAGAGTATGTTTTTAACCTGCATGATCTAAGTAGAGGAAGAATGATTTTTCAGAACTCTAGTCTAATTGGCTAGCAAGTTGAAAACGAGCACAGAATCTAATTTCTACTTTGCTCATTTTATGAGCAAAGTACATAATTTTTCATTTCAAATTTTTCATTTTTCACTTTATAAAAAAAGTGATTTTTTTGTCTTCAGTAGAACTTGAGCCTATCTTAATTACAATGCTGGTTCTAGACTACTAAAGTTTGCTGTCACAATGTTTTGACAACCCCTAAATATGGTTGTCTGTCAGTGTTGTTTATGCAGGTGGTGTCCAGAAAGAAAGTGTTAGTGTCCTGCATTGTCATAAGGAGTGCAGCTCTGCCAAATTACTTGAGTGGTGAAATTCTTGTATTACAGGATAGCTCTTAGCCAAGTTAATTTAAGAATGCGAGGAAAATACAAATGCCATGTTGTATTTGGAACAACTCTTGCAGTTGCAATGAAACCCATACTATTTCAGTTTATTTGATTCTGCAATTTGCAAATCAGCAACATAGATGGCTTATCTAAATCAACACCTATTAAAACACCAGAAAAATGGTGCTACTTACAAAATTTAGTCTTTTCTTTAGCTAGTATTTATGGGTGTTTTACTTTAAATGGAGGCTTGCTAAAATATATGCACTACTAGAAGTTCTGATACTAATATGGGCATAAACTAAAATAGAAGGAGTTCCACTTCAACATGAGGAAAAATGTCTTTGCATGAAGGGTGGCAGAGCACTGGAATAGGCTGCCCAGAGAGGCTGGGGAGTCTCCCTCTCTGGAGGTGTTTAAAACCCACTTGGATGCTTCCATGTAAATCCTGCTCTAGGTGACCCTGCCTTGACTGATTTATCTCCAAAATTCAATGACTTGATCTCCAAAATTCCCTTCCAACATAACAATATGGTGATTCTGTGATATTATGATTCCTGAATAATCACAGCCCTCCTCAAATAGGAGGAAGTAGGTTTTTGTCTCGATTTTATATTCAACTTTGTTGAGTACTTTCCCTGGCGGGTTCTGTGAAACTGAAATTTTACATACAGAATTTGAGTTGGACTACAACAATCCTCTCTTGTGCAGATGCCATGCCTATTTTTAATTCTTGATAATTAAGGAAATTTTTTAAAAAACTGACAGTGGCTTTCTCTTTGTGTCTTCAGACATGGTTTATTTGTTAGGTGTAGTTTTTGTCAGCTTTTCAAATATATTGAAGCTGTCTTCACATATTTCCAACTGACTTAAATCCAATGCTGTATATGAGCTATTTTCGAACTGTAAATCAAATCTGTGACAAATGAGCATTCTCAAATCAGATGCTCTTTTCTTAAAGTATTCAAGAAGAAAATTGATGGTCAAGCTCTAATTTTAAAATAGCTCCATTTAGCATATGGAAGAGGAGCTCAGGGATTGTTTACAATGTAGTGTCTGCTAAGAACATAGTAATAGACTGTGTGAGTGAAAATAATGTTAAAATCTGATTACTAGAATTATTAGAGATGCTTCTTTTGGAGTTAAGGCACAAACGAGACAACATGCTGAAGTCAATGGTACAGATTTTTATTTAACAGTAAATGTGAGGTAGAGAGAGAGGGGAAAAGAGAGAGGGAGGGGGAGAGAAAGAGAATGACAGAGAAACAGATTAAGTAGAAAAAATATCACCACTACAGAGATTCCAATGACATCCTGTTGGCTGTCTTGTTCTGGCCTTCTCAGTGATTGAAGTCTTGTCAAATTGGTGGTTGCTGATGGTATCCCTTAAGTAGTGGGGGGAGGGAAATCCAGGAAACACCTGGTCCATGGGATTTGTGTTATGCTGAGCTAGGTGGAAACACATTCTGTACCTCCCCTTGCTGATGAAATAGTGGGACATTTCATGAGTCTTTGACACCTTCTAAGGTGTTGCAACCATCTCTTACATCAGTGTAAGGGACTAATTATGACCCTTCGTGGTATTAGAGCATTTATCCTTCATATAAGGTTATTTCATAGCATAAAATCTGAACTTTAACCTTTTCTCTGGCATCATGAGTATGGGCCCGATTTTCTACACTTGAGCTGGGTTATTCTTTCCCTTAATTTAATGGATGAATTACCTGAGTTAGAAGTTAGGCAGCTGGTCCTGAAGTTATTCCTGTCAGTAGTTCAACACTTAAGCCATTATAATATCACCAACTTAAGTGGAAATGCATGGCTTTGGCCAGTAATAGTGTAGCTGAGAAAAGGATCTGTATCTGTGTGGGTTTACCATGTGATACTACAGGAATCAAAACAAAAGAACATTGAATAAACAAATCCCCCTTTTTGTGTTTCATCAAATTTTAAACAAAATGCATGAACATGAAAGGTTAGGGAGAGAAGTATTATGCAGTATAATAATTGAAACATTTATATTTTTCTAGCTCATATATTTACCTCATGGGAGATATGAAGACTTTTAGTCTGTCGTACCACTTACTCAATATTTGTGCTCTTTCAGCTGTTACAGTGTTAAGTGGTATTTTCATTTGCAATCAAAGTGTGCTTGAGCTAATTTGTCTTCTTTGTTCTGTCTCATAAAATTCAAATGACTAGAAGTCACTGGATAGTTTTATGTGGGACTTTGCTTATATGGGACAGTTTTATTCGTATGGATGTCAATGTCTTTACAATGCAATGACCTTATCAAATTGGGAATTATGAAAAGATTTTAAAAGTTCTGGTGATGAAATATTTCAATAATAATATTTTTAGGCTTTTGCTAGACATCAAAGGAGTTCAGAACCAAGTCATTAGGCTGTGATTTCAGCCAGTGCCTCCTGACAGGTCAAGAGTAAGGGTATGAAATGCTTTTACAAGAGAAATAACCATCTAATTGTGATTCTGATTTCTTTTTAATTGAGGAGCTGCCCACATCTTTGTCATAAGCCATCACTTCTGGTAAGCTGATGACTTGGAGATCAGTAAGGCTTTTGATATGAGAACTTGTTATAAGTCAGGAGCTCTTCTCAGGAAAAAAAGACTATCTGGATTCCAAAGGCTTAATAAATCATGGACTTGAAATAAGCACTCAGCTTTATTATCTTGCCTTCAGTTGACTTTGTAATACTGAAAATTCTCAACCTATTAACCTTGCAGGAAACTCCACAATTGGTAAATATTTATTTTTAAATTGCATTTGGCTTAATTGTGATTAATCATTTTGCATACTTACACCTACAGTTGAGTTGCTTTTGTCAGGCTCAACTTGACATGATTATGTTACATGGATGTTAGTCAATAATTCCTTTGACTGTATTTCTTGCATAACAAAATTAAGGACTGTTAGAGGCCCAGTTTTGAGCTTCTAACAATTTCAACAAATTAATCGTTTACCTCCCAATTCTTGTAGCAATCAGTCTGGTTCCTCTTCCTGCTGCATCACTGTGACATTTGACATACCTGATTTTTAAAAGTTCCCACAGAAAATAATTTACAAAATGCCGTGTAAAAACAAGAGCTAACCAGTACATGAAGTAAATGTCAAAGTATTATCACAGAAAATATTAAAACATAAATAAAATACAACCCAAAATTTCCAGATACAAAGTAGTGTATTTTCAATGCTACAATATTTAGGGTGGTACCTTTGCAAACCTGTGAAACTGTATAGAGCAGACACAAATTTGTAATTATGAACATCCTGACAAATCATTGCAAGATTTCATTATGTTTTCCTGTATTTCACATCCCCTAAGCTCTCTAAGAGATTAAAATCAATGTTATGTTCACAAATTCTTTAAAGTCTCTCTCAGACTGTTGTAATAGTCCAAGTCAGTGATGCTTTATCATTTAGCTGCCACATTTCGGTTATTCAAACTCTCAGGCAGACTGCATCAAGCATGTTTCTGTATTTCTCTCAGCTTCCTTGTAAAGAACCTTCCCAGCCTTTGTTCCTAGAGATCAGCGTCACATTTTCCAGTGTAGAAGTATTTGTATATGTTCTGAGTAACCAAAAGAAAATGGTGTATTGTATTCTGTATCTTTTCTGTGTCAACCTGCTTAAAATTATCACTTTAAGACCTGGCAGAATTATCACTTTAAGCCTGAAGCAGAACGTGGGGTTTTTATCCTGGGTTCAAGGAGCAGGTTGGCCCGGGGTCCCAGCAAGAGACAGGCAATAGAAACATGCAGTTCTTCTTTCTCACTGTGCTGCCGAAAGAGTTGCCTGGGGTGAGTGCAAAGAGTGGCATACGCTTTCTTTTCTTTCTCTCCATGGGAAGCTGCCTGGCACAGGTCTCCAAGAAACTGCATTCCACAATCCTAAACCGTTTTGGAGCAAATTTGGCAACAACCTTTTGGCCACGGTTACTTGGGGCAATCCCCATCTCTGGATCCAGAGTTGTCTGGGCCAGGTCTGTGGGTTTCAGTGTCCTGCAAATCCATTTTTCTTTCTGCTGCAATTCAGAAGCAACCCAGAACTGCAGCGCCAACTGGCTTCAGCTGGCCCAAAAGAAGCAAAGCCATTGACTGCAGGTTCAGAGCTGCCCCAGATGGAACTGCCACCCCACACCTGCTACCAGAACTGTTTTGTAAGCTCCTATCTTCCAGGTTTTTTGTTCCAGGCAAAGGTTCAGAGGAGCAAGGCCTCTCTGCTGTATTGTCTTTTGATCCATGGTTGGCTATGGAAGTTGCCATACTGAGGAGGGGCTTCTCCACCTTGTTTTAATTCCTTCCCGAGGAGTCCATGGGATTCAGCAACATTGTATTTAGTGTTTATTACTGTTATATTGATTGTTGCTGTTTTATTTTTAGTAAACTGATATTTTTCACCTGTATCTTCATGCATTCTCCTTATTGGTGAAAAGGGAGTGGTTAAAAAGGGAACTAACTAACTCTGGACTGTCCACTCCATATAATTGTCTCAAACCTAGACAGTATATTTGCAAATGCTGTTACTGTCCACAAAATTAATGACTTTATGTTTTAGTGACTTTGTGAAATACAAGCTCTGTAATCATCCTGTTGCAACACCTCTTGCAAGAGACACAAATGCAGTTGTCCCTTTTATCTCTGAAAACTCTGACAAATTGCTGCCTTGATGCACAGTAGTTGACTGAACTGCTTGTGGGCTTCCAAAGTTAGACAAGTATCTAAGAAATGGAGCAAGCAGTAGGCATAGAACTAAATGTAGTAAACCATCAATCTGTTTTGACTGTTGAAAGCTCTTGCAGAAATTAATTTCTTATCTCTGTGACTGTGCCAATAATGTCATGGCTGTTAATGCCAAAATTTAGTGTTGTTTGCCCATCACAAAGTACTTGAAGGCAATCCACCCACTCAAACTCCACCAATACAGAATGTTTCTGAGCATGCCTCTGGGTTAAGTGCTGCCAGCAAGAGATCTGAAAACCACAATCTTTAGCAAATCTGGAGCGACATGAATGAAAACTAGCAGTCTGTGTGGATGACTATGCCTGAAGTAGCAAATAATCTTTGATTATGTTATGGTGGGAATTGGTAAAAAGTAGAGAAGTTTTTCTAAAGTTCACTCTCTGATTCAGTTTTCTGATGGGCTAGAGAGTCACTAGTGAATGCAACTGTATGGTTGTCAAAAACACATGGAAAGGGTCAAAAATAGTAATAAAAAGATAGGCAATGCTTTGTGATTTCATAATGGTGTCATAAATTGTAGCCATTATTACAATTTTCAAGTTGGGTTAAGGGTTAGGAATAAGCAATTTTGGGCAGAAGCATAGAAAGAAAAAGTAGTACTGATAAAAGCTATTTAGATAAAGAATTGAAGTTAAGCAGGAAACATTTACCATGCCAGTGAGATACTGTAATAATTAATTGTATTTCCGGCTTGGTTTATTTTCCCCCCCAGCTATTAGAGTTGATATTTGTATATATCACTTAGTTGCATTAGTTTACGCAATGAATAAGAAAGATCAAATTATGAAAACCAACAGGATGCCCACACAGGTATTGGAAACCAAGAGATTATGCTCAGATGGTCCACATCTGGAATTGCATCTTTAAAATTAGAAAAGCTGAATGATGTTATGGTTAATTGTTAATGTGTGTCCAAGTACTTTCAACAGGAGAGGTCATAGAATTAGGGACATGTTATCAGAAAGTCAAAAAGTAATGTAGAGCAGTGGAGCAAAAAAGAGAGAGATCTTCTTGTCCATTTTAACAGTCAACAGGCTATGTCTGCTTTGAGATAATATTAAAATTGTTTTCTTTTCTAAAAAATGTCATAAAATTGATCATTTTCAAAAGCAATGTGTATCTGCCATTGTTCTGGATCCTGTCCTCTGTTATTAGAATGTGTCAACATTCATCCTGAACAGAGACTGAACTCACTCTGTAGCAACTGCTGCTGCAGTTGTCAGAGTCTGGGGATAACATGAACCATTAGCTGGACACAGAAAGGCATTTCTTGACTTCCTAATTACCAAATCCAGCAAAATTATTTGGGATCCTTTCCTGGGCCTAACAACAAGGGTGCAGGGAGAGAACAGTAACATAGGATGGGTCATTTTCTGTTCTGGGCATCTATTTTCCATCGCTTTAGACAGAAAATGAGATCAGACCAACACTGCCACTAAAGCAGTGCTCATTTGAGTTTGAATGAAATTAAAGGCATCTGATGTCTGCCAAAAGAAAGAGAAAAATATTATGACCATATATTGGAACAACTTTATTGTTCTTACCCAGCACTATGAAGGCAAACAAAGTGAACATCTGTTATATTTAAACATTTGTTTTAAAAAAGAAAATTTCACATAAACTCATACCATATATATGCATATAAGTGTAAACTTCAAGTCTTTTAACTGAAGAGAATTCACAAGGGATTTTAACCCATATAGCAAATTTATACCAACAGCTTTGGCAGATTTTGGGTTTTGAATATTTCTTTCTGTACATCAAAAGGGAAATATGGGTGAAACACATGTTCTTTGTCTCCTATCTTTGAGAAGTCCTAAGGAGCCTAAGAATTACACAGCATATTTTTTTCATAGGGGCCAGGAATATGCAGAAGGCTTTTTTATTGGCCCTGAATAAAGCAATGTCTAAGAAATGCCTGAAGGAAAAGATTATAGACTTATTTCTGTTCTTTTGTATTATTCTTAAGAGGGTAAATGTTGTTTTAAAAGTAAACATTCCATTCACCAAAAAGATGTGTTTTATAATTTTGTAGTGTATGGCTTTAGGGTTTTTTAAAAAATAAATTCTACTATTGTGTTGGTTGCAGATCACCTTTAATGAAATGATTCAGACATCAAAAATCTTTGTTTAAAAAGTATTGTTTGCTTCAGTGGGCCCAATTTATTTTTAACACTCAGAGCTCTGAGAGCAGTAGCTGATGTCAGCATTGATATAATCAGTTGTTATGCAGATCTCACCCCTTTTAGCTCTGCTACTTTGTGAAACCCCACAGCTTCTTATCAGCTCCAATCCTGAAAAAAACCCTTTTTTTTTCCTTGAATGCCTTTAAATATCAAACTTTTGTAGATGCCCAAAATCCACCACATAATTTAGCAGCAAGGAAGAAAAGGAGAAGGAAAGTAAACCCAAGACTTTCAATGTCTTGACAAACAAGTAACTGTTCAAACCTGGATGCTGTAGGCTATTACTTTTTCTCATCTCTGCTGCTTGTTCCTCACTTTGTGTTCATCTGAAAGGGAGAAAAATAGGTAATAGGCATAATTCACTCATTTGATTTTTCTTGCTATTGAGATTGACATTCAACTATTACATTTCCTGCAATACATTATTGATGTATTTGTAAACAATTTATATTGCATTTTAGGGACTGAACAATGTCATTTTGATATGAACATATGGATTTTAAAAACAAATTTTAAAACCTGATCTAGCTGTTTTCTTTTTCTCTTCCATTTTAAAATTTAGCCCAAAAGGTTAAAGAACAGATTAAAGGAAATTTAGAGTGGGAGTAGTTTAAGACTGGAGAATATAATCCAATTTGCCTAGACTGGCTCACAAGCATTAAAGGCAGGTGGGTTTTTTTTTGCAATATCCCCTATCTGCACTGCCTTCTCTCTTCTCTAGACATCTTCCACACTACAGGTCTGTGTAATGGGATAGGGAAGAGGGTTCTAAAGTGGGATTTCTCCTCTGAGCTCCCTGGGCACAATTTGCTACTGTCTGGAGGAGAAAAGCACTGCTGAGGGCCTCACTGGTGGGTAAGAAGAGTCAGAGATTCAGCACTGCCTTCCTGTTCTCAGCCTGTGAACCTCCAGGACACTTTCATTAGGAGAAGAGACTAAAAGAGGCATCAAGAGCTACACTGTAAAGAGATAATTGGCTTCATGGCTAAAGGGATTGTTGGTGATCTTGCTCTTAGAAATGGGGTTTGGCATTGTTCTATACTGCAAGCAAACTGTCGAGTAGAGTGTAGAGACAGAGTGAAAAATTACTCTTAAAGCTGAATTACCAGTGTTTTGCTTCAAACTGAGAGGGAATCTTAAGCTGAATTCCAACAGAGTCTGTCCTAAGGTCGTGTCTATTTCATATTGTAATTAAATACTTGGATAGTGGAGAAAATAATGTGCTTACAAAATTTATGAGTAAGGGCAAGCTGAGAGAGAGGGCAAGTACTGTGAAGGGCAGAACTTATCTTAACAAATTGAAATCATGATCCACAATCAGCAGGAAAATTTCACATAATAGATCTGGAAAGTCAAGGTTCAATAAGTCAGAACTCAGATACTCAGAAACAGAACAAGGAAGTGTCTGTTATACAGCAGAGGGAATCCAGAGCTTATGCTTAACAGCAAGATAAATATAAGATAGTGATAGAGTAGTGGCACAAAAGAGTGAAATAATGTAGTTTTGGGAAATACTTGCAGGGAGGTCATGAATGAGATAATGAAACAAATTATTCTGGCATGCTCAACACTGGTGAGACCTCAGCTGGAATGTTGTGTTTGCGTTTTGCGTGACGCTAAAAAGATGTAGACAAATATAAGAGGTACAGAGCAAACAGATAGGTTCAGTCTGGGTGGCTTCCCAAAGCCTCATCTACCCCTACATTTCAGTGAAATTGTAGCTGAAAATTTTATCTTCTGTTTGCCAAATGTGCTTTGCATATTGTACTTTTATAACTGTACCATTTTCACCAAGATTGCACAATTTAGGAGCCCACTTTTCCATTGCAGGTGCATGAACCCGGAAGTCTTCATTTAGTAGAAGTCTGTGTTAAGCTTTAATACTGACTTCACTAGAGCAGGATTTAGCCTGAAATGTTTGTCAAAATGTAACACTTCCTTTTCAGTTTTGTTTTATCTTGTATTTTTGTTATTACATTTGTGGTAAATATTAGCTGTGTATAGATGTAATTATTCACATGAGCATAAAGGAGTAATTGGGTCTTGGTAAATAAATGTAGGGCTGAAATTTAGCAGATTCTTTGTTTATAGTTTCAGTATAATTACTTCTTGCCCTAGCCATGTTCTCTGAGCCCTAAATTTCATCTCTTTAAGAAAAAAATGATTCATAGTTACTTTCTGAGGACTAATTCTGGTTTGTATGGATCTGAAGAAGAATTATGCTAAGCATTTTTTATGATCATATAATTTGTTAATTTTTCATAAACATTCTTTAATTTTTCAAATCCATTAGAAGGTGAAGTAAACTTGTGAAATTAGCTATGCACTCAGCTATTGAACAGATCTGGTAGATGACAGCTATCAAAGAATTCTAATATGGTGATTTATACAACTGAAGAAATGGGCTGATAGAAGCCTCAGGAAGTTCAACAAGGGTAACTGCAAAGTTCTGCACCTGGAGAGAAGCAACTTCAGGCACCCCCGTGGTGGGTTGATGCTGGCTGGATGTCAGGCACCCACCAAAGCCTCTCTATTGCTCCCCTCTGCAAGTGGACATGGAACAGAAAATATAATGAAAGTTCATGTGTTATGGATGGGGAGAGATCACTCACTAAGTACCATCACAGGCAAAACAGATTCAACTGAGGGATGTTAATTGAATTTACTTCTTACTGACAAAATCAGAGCAGGAGAATGAGGAGTAAAATAAATCTTAAAAGCACCTTGCCTCTCTCTTCCTCCTTCCCAGCTCTACCTCCTTCCCCTCAGCAGTACAGGGAGACAGGGAATGGGGCTTATGGTGAGTTCATCACATGTTATTCCTGCTGCTGCGTGGGGGAAAAGTCTTTTCTTTCTGCATATCTGGAAACACTTTTTACAGTGTGGGTGACTGAGCACTGGCACAGGTTGCCCAGAGGCATTGTGGAATCTTCATTCTTGAAGACACATATTCAAAAGCTGCCTGGACATGGCCCAGGATGACTTCTACTATGTGGCTCTGTTTGAGCATGGAGGATGGTCCAAATGACCTCCGGCCTTCCTTTCCAACCTCAACCATTTTGTGAGTCTGTGTTTACGTGAATATATTGGAAATAGAAGTAAACTTCATCTAAACACTGGTTGAAAGAATAGGACACTACATAGCCAAGCAGTGTAAAATAGCAAGGCCCATGTAATTGAAGGAAAAACAAGTTAGTTTCTGTACTTCTGTGAACAAAAAAGCCTGAATGAAATGATTACTTCATAAGTATATTCATCTTATCAGTAATTTTGTTGGGACATGTCTAGGAATGTTTTCATCTCCTAGATGACCTTACTGTCCTTGCTTCTTTTATATAACATCCATTTGAATCACGTGTCTTTTTATTTCTGAGCTTTACTCTGAAATTATACTGTTCCTTTCCAAGTATAATACCTTTCTTTTTAATTTAAATTTAAAGAAAGGAACTAATTGTGTCCTTTTCATAATGAATCTTCATGATGTACTATATTTGGAAAGATTAAATCCTTAGTTGTTTCTCTCTATTAACTTTGCCAAACTCCTTTAAAGAAGATTTTTATTTAATTTGATAATAAATCTCCTAAAAATGAGAGTGTATGTTCATCTTTGTAGCTGGTGTATCATGGAATAATGTTGGTTATAGATTTGTTTGTCATATGTAGTGTTTACTATAAGGCAGAGTATTCATTACATTAGACTACCTGCCCTCTTGTAATGGTTCATTTAACATGTACCATAAGATTTTAAAAAAATATTATTAATTTTGAACAATTTAACCAATATCAATTTTTGATTAGGGAGGTACCTAAACTACTTCATCCTCCTACTGTTGGGTGCATTTCTGTAACTTTGTAAGATTTTCAACTTAAAAATTCAAAGGTAGATAATTCTTCAAGGCTTAAAACTGTTTTACTGTGTGTTCTTCTGAATAGAAATCCCAGTCCATAAATATGGTTGTCCTGGAGATTTTATTTTCCCTCTTCCACCACTTGAAGTTAAAACACTGTACACCAGGCTACATAGTGAGTTTGTATTTTTAGCTCAGGGTAAATTTATCCTTTCTGTTTCTTTACAGACTCCTCCTTTCAAAGTTATCCTTAAGGGATCACTTAGTAGAGCTTTAATGTTACAAGCTTTGTTCCAAGCAGAATTTACGCACCTGAAAAGCAAACTGTAAATGTAAAAGTTCTGTTAAGTCTGATGGGTAACTTCGGGGGCTAGAATAAGTGGAGTATTTCAAACATGAACTACAAATTAACCTTTTATCATTCTCACTCATGCCATTCACAAGTTCTTCTTGGTCTTATCAGGTACTTCCCTTAGAGACTTCTGGGTTTTTCTGAAGGCATATCTAGAGAACATAGAAACTTGTCAGTGCAGCAGATGTCAGCATTCCTGGATTTTTTTGCCATTGCTCTCTGGTGTGTTTTGGATTTAGGATGAGAATAACATTGGTAACACACCAATGTTTTTGTTGTTGTTAAGCAGGGCTTAGTGTAAGTCAAAGGACTTTTCAGTGTCTCATGCTCTGCCAGTGTCTCATGCTCAGCACAAGAAGCTGAGAGGCAGCAGAGTCAGAACAGCCAATCCAAACTGGCCAAAGGGATCTTCCATACCACAGAATATCACAGCTGGTGTATAAACTGGGGGGAGTTGGCTGTGAGAGGTTGATCGCTGTTCAGGGACAGGCTGGGCATCAGTCAACAGGTGGTGAGCAATTGAATTGTGCATCACTTGTCTGTCTTGGGTTTTATTCCTCTCTTTTTTTCATTTCCCTTTTAATCATTATCATCATCATCCTCATCACCATAATCATCATCTTCATCCTCATTATATTTAATTTCAATTGTTAAACTGTTCTTATCTCAGCCCATAATTTTTGTCTTTTTCTTCTGATTCTTCACTCTATCACACCAGGAGAGGGAAGCAGGAAGTGGGCAACCAACTGCAAGGTATTTAGGTGCTGGATAGGGTTAAACCAGGGAAACAGATATTTTCTGCTCCATGAGGAGTTCCATGAGGAGCTCTATCATCAATAGATGTCTTCTGCTCCACAAGTCTGTGCTGCTGCAACTGCACTGCTATGGGTAATTCAAACCCCAGGCAAGTGGTAAACATGACAGTCATATTTCTTAGCTGCTGTGCAGACCTGTCTTTTGTGCATATGTAGTTAACCACACTGTAAATCAAATCTCTCTCCCTAAAAAAAGATGTGTTTAAAATAATTATGTATTTGGAATATGTGGCTATTTGGTGTTTTCCATTTACTAAATAACTGCCCACAGTTGGGCATGTCCATGATCTGAAGGATTTGTCTGTTAAGTGGGATATAATAAAATGAGGAAGCAGTAGAATTAAATTAGTTTATGTATGATATAAAAATAACATTAAAGTATGCATTTTAATGTGTAGCATGATAATTTTTTTTCTATAGCTGATGGAAATATATTAGTGAAATACATAGAATTTTAATGTTAAATTTGCAGTTCACTTCTTCACAAAAATATAAAATCTTCATATGGCAATGCTTCTTTGCTTATCCTTTATGTTTGCAATTTGCTGCATTTTGAAACTCATATTTATTATATAACTGAATGCATACTAAAATAGACCAGAATGTATCTGCATTCATTCATCACTGCAATATTTTCTTGTGCAGGTCGACACATCCCTTTCTACCTCCAGTGCCACAAGACCTTCCTTTAGTATTTATTCACCCTTAGTATCTGATCTTTGTCTCATAAATCATTTTGACAATGAGCTAAATCCAAAATATATTCTGTATTAACATGGAACTATGTTTTGCTTCTTGGGTGCTGTTAAAAAGTACATAAGAAAATGCAGACTTCAGTTTTGTCATATTAATTGCTTTCTTTCCTGTGTCCTTTCTCACAATGGCTCTTACTTATTTTGCTAAATGGCTTGTTGTTATATCACTTGATTCCCAGTTTTATTTCTCTTGTCTTGATCCAGCCAACTCCTCTTAGTTTTCTACATCTGTGCTAATTTTCATTTACTCCTTTTTCTCTCAGCCCTTCCAATGCTTTTTCTGGCTATTCATACTGACGCTCATGTTTTGACTTCCTTAAATTCATGGATGTTAGTAGCCCCTTCATTTGAAAGGATTATATGCATTTCCTCGTTGGCTCATGTATTCAAAACCTAAATAACCAAAATGCTTCTCTTCACTCTTGATGCCAACTCATGTGTGGTTTGCTTAAAAATTTGTTTCAAAGTAAAAAAAAAAAAAAAAAAAAAAAAAAAAAAAAAAAAAAAAAACAAACCCCAAAAAAAAGCTTCACAAACCAATGTTTTAAGCATAGTCTATGTATAATTCTAATCTAAACAGCTGCTAATACAATGTTTTTCTCAGCTCCTAGGAGTGAGTCCTCTTTCAAGCAATTCTTTTGACATAAATTAAAGCAGAAATTTAATTCTTATTACAGTAATGATTTACTGCAAGGATTCAAACTGAGATTAAAAATGCTTCTGATGTTCTGAATGAATATAGATAATATACTCCTACATAGAGCAAAATGTTCATATATATATATCTTCATGCTTGCATTTTGCATATTCTTTGCAACAGCTGAGCTTCTGTACTTCTGATGTAGAATTTGTTTGATTGCTAGGGCAAATTACTTGTAATTCATTTTCTCTCTTCACTTCTAAAATATAGATATTATTTCTATTTGCAATACTGTAAGAATTTGTGTTAGTAAACCAAGGATAAATGTTCATCTATTGACCTGATAATCATCAAATTTATACCAATAGAATTCCATTGAAAATTACTAGCCCCAATACTTGATAATTTTTTAATTCCTTGGAAAAAACCCTGTTTCTGCAATCCTTAGAAAATCCAACAGATTAAATATATTAAGCTTTAGTAAGTGATTTAGAGTTCTAGTGATTTACTGTATTTGCTTTTTCTGGTGGTATTTATTAGTTTACTTATATTGCTGTAGTATCAAGAAAGCACCACTGTTTCAGTAGTACAAATACATAGTAAGACTATGGTCTTTTGCAAAAAAGAGATCAAAATCTCAGCATCAGTTCAGAGTTCTAGCTATGGCTGTCAAAGCACCAAATTTTTAAAATATAATATGAGAATAAATCTGTAGCATCTGGCTTAAAGTGTACACTAATATCAGACAATATAGCCAAACAGCATCACCCCTGAAAATGTAAATAATTCTTAATAATCTCCTATGGTACTGAAAATTCCTAATGTTAGTCATACCACAAATCGATAGTTGTTCACTATATCCCAACTGACCTGTTGCTCTCTTTGGCTTAGGCAATCAAACATTGATCTCTGCTTTGTTCAAGGAAATGTCATTTGTATAATTATAACTCTTAGCATAACTGAAAAACCTAAAACTCTATCATTGATTTCTCATCATAATGGATATGTCCTGAAAGAGATTGAATTGTGTTGCTGTACTTCAGCCTAATGTTATAACATTATTTTGTAATTCTTTAGTACCTTTTGTTGTATTAAGCATATAAAGCTTGCAAATATTGTTGAAAGAATGCTACAAGTATTATGAAGTCGAGCACAAAAAATTACACGAAGCTTTGCTCATGTTGTAACAGAGCAATTGCCTTTAGCCATCTTATGTGTGAGCACTATGATATAATTTTCAATATTTTGGTTGTTAATTCAGCCCTCTGTTTATACTGAGTGTATGTCAGTCTGTCAGTCAGTTTGTGTTTGAGCACCAGTTTGTAACCTAACCACAAACACAATCTTACACCTTTCAGAAATATCAGCTGTGTCACCCCAGGTTTGCAACTTGAAACCTTCCAGACGCTAAGTGTCAAAGAACAGCCAGCTGTGATGTTGACTGATACACAAATTAACAATGAAAAGGATACACATAACAAGTGGAAATAAGGCATCCTAATCCTGGCATTTTAAACATTGTAAATTTTTTTTTTTTTTGTATTGAAGACATTTAAATGTTCCATTGTCTATGGTTTTATTCATACATATTGAATAAAAAGAAATGTCATTGCTGACATCTACAGAGGCTATCATCAAAGCAGTAACTCCTATGCTAGTTGTAGAAACTTCTGCCAACTCATGCTGACAATCCTGAACTCAATCTCCTTGTCAGCAGAATAGTGATCACCCATTAGATTGGTCATTTCTGGCCTCGTGTCCTGGTTTAGGGCAAATTTGGGAGAAAACCCTTGAATAGGGTCCTCTGGGAAGCAGACTCAAATGGCCTCCGAGAAAAGTGGAAAAAACTATTTATTTAACAAAGTGCCTACGAGCATAAAGAACGAATAATATGAAACAATAAAACCTTCCATTATTCCAAAGTGAGATGGCAAATTCAGGAAGTCCTTGCTGTGGGTTGTAGCTCAGCTCCCTTGGTTTCTTATCAGCTCCTCCAGTGCTGACAAAATGCTGAGTTTTAGGCCCCGGTGGGACACAGGTGTGAGCTGCTGGTGCTCCTCTGGGTTTTTGAGTTTGGAGCAGGTTTAAACAGCCTTAGGAAAAAGAAAAAATACAGTCTAGGAAACTTCTCTGCCTTAGCTAGCTAAACTAACTAAGAGCAGAGCAGATCTGTGTGCCGCAGTCTGTCCGAGCCTCTGCCGAGCACAGAGTCCTGGAGCAGGAATGCAGAGGAATTAATGCTGTTTTCAAAACAAACTCCACACTTCTTCTTGCTCCCCCTTCACCCCCAGAACTAGTCTTAAAGGCACAGAACTCAGCATACAGCACAAACAGAACAGACAACTGGGGATACCAACATCATAAAATCATCCCAGGATACCTTGTTTCAAAGAGAGTTGATAACTAGGGCAACAGAGACCTCAGCAGTTTTGTTTTGCCTTAAAATCCCCTGGATTTTCCTTACATTTTCTTCCTCAGTCCCAGATTTCACTGCCTGTAGATAACCTCCATTCTGTTCTTCAGCTGTTGTGCTAAGTCAGCATCCCAGCTGCTTGCCTGAAATCCAATGAGTCATTTTCAGCATCACCATCTACTCCCTTTTCTTCTTCCAAATCTGCAGATATATTTATGCTGCACACCGCAGTGCAGTGGTTTCATAAATCACCTACTTATACGTGTATATGTACAGGTATTGCAAATATCCCAGTGGCAGCAGCATGGAGCTCAGACACTTTAATTTTTCTTACCAAGTTGGTCTGCTTCTGCTGCCTGGTTATACATTTGGCTGTACCTGTTAAAAGTATCCTGAATGAATATGTGTATCCAGTGCTGTGATGACAACCACCGTCAATGATTTTGTACCTCATAGAGACTCTTTGATCTAGAAAACAGTATGTTTGTAGTTGGCAGCCAATACATGCTTTAAAACCAAATGCTTGTTTAATGAAGGGAAACACTGTGTGTGTCTTTTGATATTCTGTATCTGAAGTCATCACAGTACATGGCAGGTTTTGAAAAACAAAGCTGCTACGGCTTTTCTTTCTGTGCTATTGCCTACTGGGATTGCAAATATAAAGTTATCCTTGGAGCAATTAGAGCAGTGGCACTAAAGGAAAAACGTTTGAATCTCTGCTTTACAATTCTGCACAAATATAGTCCATAATTTTACAGAAAATAAAATTAAGCCATGCTGATAGTGACAAATATGAAAAGTTACGAGGAATTATTCTGAAAATTTCTGAAGTGAAAAAATTCTGGAGGTAAAATAAGATCACAGAGAAACACGGCCCTTCACAAGAAAACTTAAAACTGAAGATGGCATATCCAGAAACCAAGTAAATGAAAATTTAAAAATGCAAGAGAGGAGGAGTGTTAAGAAAATAGGAACAAGCAGTTATAAGCAATTCCGTGGGAAAGGGTCTTGAGGAGAAATGGGTGTTAACGTCTTTGAAATGGGCCTTAATGTCTCTACCAACCTCAAGGGGCACAAGCTTGTTACAGAGCCCAGCCAGTTTGACCCCTGAACTTTAGGGTAATAGTCAGACGGGTCAGCACAACGTCTATTGCAGGACCCACATAGCCTGAATTTCCAAATTTTGGAGGAAAATGACATCTTCAAGGAGGCAATATGTGGCAAAAGGTTAGGGAAAGCTGTACCTTTCTAGTACCTCCACCAATAGGGAAAAGGAAATAGGGAAACGTGTGATTGGGAATTCAGGATAAAAGGAGGCTGCTGGGTCCTCCAAGACCTCGAGAAAGAAGCCTCATGGGGGTATGCCCCAGTGGACACTCTCCCTTTATTTGAATAAAGTTGCAGGACTTCCCTGTCTCCTTTGCAGACACTGGCTTTTCATAGTGTTTTTCCACACAATATGTACATAGACCTGACATTAGTCTGTGCCTAATGCAGGTCACACCATATATATTACCCTGTGATCTGCAGATATATCATGCTTCATCTTGAATTTTTTTGTTGTTGTTGCATTACTCCCAATGAAAAGCTGTTCAGAGCCTCCAAAGATTAAAAGTATTTTTCTCATTGCTAGGATAAATGTTCTCATAATCCATTTAGACTGTATTACATTTCATACAAAACCTGCTGTCCTTTAGGTTGGGTCTCTTTTTCCAAAATGTCATTTACCAACTGACTTCTGTATGGTCGTTTTCCCTTTCTTTTTGCAGACAAGGTAAACTGCACTCTTTCAGTCACATGTCAGAGAGGGGTTCTGTGCTCTCTCTTGCCATGCAAGTAGCTGGGGATCACATGTGAATTCATCTCTTCTGAAGAGTGCACAGAGGGTACACAGCATTTGAAACGAGAATTTATAATTTCTAAAAATAGCAGTATTCAGATATTTACCAGAAACACATCTCTTTTACACTCTTTGTGATACTTCTCTTTTTCACAGCTATGCACATTTTGCCTCGTAGTTTGAGTGGCTGACAGTTTTCTGTGATTGTCTTTTTTTTTCCCTCATAGTTCCAGCTCATCTCTTTGTGAAGATTATTCTTGTTGCTTCCCAGCAGCATGACAGTGCATTTGCACTACAGCGTTTCATTCCATTTTATTATTCCATTCCATTAATGGCATCCAGATTTTCCTAGTCTATTCCTGGTGTGTCTCTGGGTTCAGTACCCTGTGTGTGCAGAAGCACATTCAGAAAAACATTCACCTTCTCCCTCTCCAGCACCTCTCAGGTGCTAAACATACAGTTCAATGCATAATTGAAATTCATTCAAGCTCTTCAATGGCATTGACCAGGATTAGGAGGCTGGTTGGTGTGTATAAGCTCTGGCAGTGAGGAGACTTATCTTTGCTACTTCTTTAGCTACAATGCATATTTTTACCAATTTCTGTCTTTAAAATTTAGAAAGAACATGTCCACAGTGTAGATATTTTCTTTATAAGCATAAGGGTAGAATTACCAATTCTGAAATTATTTTAAAATATTTTTTTAACTACTACTCTGAAGAAAAACTGTGCAAAAGAAAATAGATTTAATGGAAATGTTTAAATTCCTGTAATTGCGGAAAACATAGGGAACTTTACTTTATCCTCCCAAGAAATCTGAATTTAACCACATGATTAGGTGTCTGTAATAAAATGAAAAATTGCAGGATCAAAAGAAATATATCCTGTTTCATACCCTATCCAAGGAGTATGATTTTTTAGACCTGATCTAAAAATAACATAAGATGTAGCAATGAACTATGATAAAAATTCAGTCAGGTCAGTATCTGGTTGTGCATTTGCATGTCAGTGCATCTCTTTAATACAGGCAGCTTGTCTCTTATTATCTAGAGATATGCTATGAAATCTTGAAATTGTAATGTCTGTAAAATTCTTTTTCTGTGACCACGGCTGCCTTGGTGCATTATATGTGACACAAAGGTAAAGGTCACCTTGTTTTCCAAGAAAAAATTTGAAACTGGCATGACCTGATCAGTGCAAAATATTTAGATAATGCTCTCTAGATTTATTCTGTCCTAAAAGCTGAAAAATACCAAAGTCGAAAAAAGACAATTTTTTTTTCTCCTAGCAGCTGTTACATAGCACTCAAGCAATTCATAAACCCCGTATGTTTAGAAGAGCTATCTCTTAATTCACTAAACATTACCAAACACGTAATTTTAGCTTTATTTTCCCCATTCACATTGTCAAAGATCTGGATGCCCTGGTAGTTATACCCACATTTATTGATGAAAAGATCTCTAAAATACGTCTAAACATGATACAAACAACACATAGGGGAAGAAATTACAGTAATTGACACAACAGATGGACAGACAGCATTTTGATCTTCTAGTCACCTGCTGCCAAAGTCAATCCAAATAACATTACTCTAAACCACTATGAGGCATAAGGGAGTGGGAAAATAAGTTCATCTGTTAGCTGACCTAATGGAATCTCCTTTTCTGGTGATTTGTATTTCACATCAGTGTGGTCATGCACCTTTGTCTCCTCCATATCTCCTGTCACTTCCCTCTTCCTTTGCAGTCACTGGGGACTTGCTTGGCTGATCATGGTCTAACCAGACTCTGGACTTATGCTGAGTGGGGGTACTAATTAATGTGCCCCTTTATATTAGGCTCTTCTATTCAGCTGCTGATTTTCAGAAAATCTGCCAGAATTTACTATGTTTGAGATCTCTGTCCATCTGCCAGATTGGTCTGAAAAGAAGCCACTGGTTTCCATCATTATCAGGAGTCAGTGGAGATACAGGGTAGCCACAGAAGCCTTGTTTCCTTAGGATAGACACTTAAAATCACCTGAAAATGAAGTAACTTAAATTAAACATTTTGTTTGTTTCAATTCAATAAATACATACCTGTGGGAATGGGTGTGAACTGGGACAGATAATTCCTCTCTAAAATCTTGAAAAAAACCAAGCAAAATAACCTGTTTTGGAAGTAGACATGGCAATTCCTAGTCTTGGACTTCTCTGATGAAAGCTTGGAGTTTGAAACACACCACCACCACCAACCTCCCCTCCCATCTCCCCTCAAAACCTGCATTGTCGGCAAGGACAGCTTATTGGAGAATTATGCAGTCAATAGGATTCATTGTAGTCCTTATAATTCAGCTGTCTGTATTTCCACTGGGAAAATAGTTCTTTTTATAAGTCCTACCCTTTGTAAACTTTCCTGCTTTTCCTGCAATATCTTTCTTTACACCTGTTGTCTTCATTAACATATACAGAGCAGTCTTCCATCCATAACAGAGCAGTCTGGGTCATGGTATTTACTAATCTTACAGATAAACCACAGTACTGCAATTTTCTTTCATAGAATCGAGAAACATCTGGGGAAATCACTGTGGTGCTGCAGTTTGGGTGCTGGAGAGAAGAGAGTCCAGCCCTTCAGATAGCCTGAGACAAAAAAGACCTTGGCAATGGACACTGGAAACAGCCAGTGCATGGCAAACTCCCAGTGCGTGAGGAGAACTTTCCCAGCTCAGCCAGGCTATGGAAACCCAGGCAGCCTGCCCTGTATGGCCTGGAGCAGCGCTCACTTGCACCCTCCAAGCTCTTATTAAGGCTGCATGAACAGCAGAAGTGGGAAGTTAGTTGTCCCTGGACTGAGTACAGCATGCTGTGAGCGAGTGAAGCTGGTTTTATTTCTGCTGCATTCAGAGAGTGGCTGCAAGCCTATGCATTTGATGTTGGGGATGTGTGCCGGAGGCTCCTTTCTGTTCAAATCAATGCTTTTGAAGGTTGTCACTTTATCAAGACTGAATCTCAGAAACCACCTAAGGAAACAAATCCTTTGCTTTGCTGCCTGTATGCAAATGTGATTTTGACTCATACTGCTGGCATCCCTGACCTGTATACTCCTATAGGAGGTAAGTTTGTTGGCTACACTGAGCAAGCAAAAATGTTTCCACGTTGTAAAACACTCCCGTAACACTGCTGAGGTTTGATCAATTACATGAGGTAGTTCAGAAAGCAGTTACAGCTATGCAACGCATTATTCAGAGTCAGAATTTGACTTCGTGTGATAACGAGGCAATAAACTCTCAGTCAGCTGTCAATTTCTGTAGGAATGAGGCATTGTCAGAGCTTAAAGATCTGTTCTGAACGTTTCTATGGAATAAAAAAATATCTCCTTAGTGGAGCATGTTTTACAAGGAATGAAGAATATGTTGTCCTTGGTTAGATCTAGAGAAGCTAAGTGAAATTGTGATGATTGCAAGACAACCATGTCTACACAGACTTAATGCAAATGTTCAAGGTGCAAAGATGTTTTAAAATCTTGATTTGCACTATATATTTCAACTTAACAGAGCCCTCTCGGCCCTCAAATGATGCTCATTGGATCATTTAGGTGTTTAAAATATATGCCATATATTTGAAATGGAATCTAATGTTTTAAAATGAAGTAATCATTAGTGTTTTTAATAAGCAGCCTGAAATCGTGATGAGTCAGGAAACAAGGAGAACATTTACAGGACATATTGCAATATATCAGCTTATTTGAATTGAAATTTCACTTTTTCAAACACCACTTCAGATAAAATTGCCTTCTCAGGGGAACATACTTTCTCCACTAGAACTGGACCAGGTTCAGCATAGACTGCTATAATTATGTGAGCCCCATCACTAAGCTCATTACAAGTATTTCAATTTTCCTTAATTCTTCTATGACAATATGAAAACTTCATTCCAAACTATGTTCCATCTGTAAAGCTGTTTAAAGCATGAAATCTAAAATGTCCTGAACAGTGTAGTTCAGCTGACCATATATCCTGAAATGCAGTGCAGCTCCATTTTGCATTAGTGAAAATTGTAATTACAAGTGACCAGAGTTTAAAATTATGTGCTACTTTACCTTTGCTGAATGAGGTAGAAATATCTGGAGATAGTGTTTTGTAGCCACATTTACCCAAATACATGAGGTCAGCCACCATGAGTTCTTCAAGAACAATTATAGAAGCTAAGGAAAAAGTGTTTCATCCATGGAGAGGAAATACTGACTTGCACAGGAGTAGTAGGAAGAGTGACACTCCATCTTTAGGCCATAAATTCAGATTGCAGTGGATCATGTTCCTTTGCCCATTATTGTACAGTTAACACTGAAAAGACTTAGAGAAGTGTGGAGTAGTATTATTTTGTTTATATGTGTCATAGGAGACAAATCAGGAGATTAAAAACATAATGTTTGACTTCGTGTTTTGCTAGTTTTTATCTTTCCTGAATACCCTGAACACGCAGAAGTACTGTCTTCTACTATGAAAGTGTTTGAACAAGTTGGGTAAGTCTTTGCTGCTGTTTCAGAAGTTGTTTAGTCTGTGTTGTTGAGGAGAAATTACATGGCATCCTGACAGCAAAATAGACTAATAATCATAACAAATTTAATTTGTCTCTGCTATGCTTTGAGCTGAAATTTCTCTGCAAGACAAGAAAATAACTAATAAATGTATAATTCTGAAGGAATTAGAGACAAAATCAATGCATTTTTTTCATGATGCACATCAATGAGTTGTCAGAACACTGATTATAAATTCTCCATCAGTACTGAGGACTGGATGCTCAAGCTGCTCCAATAGTTTTTCTTGCTTGACAAAACAAGCATGAGTTGCTACCGGCTGATGCCAGTTAGATTCTTAGTTGAGAAGCTGACAGTCTACACTATATACTTTGTTGCTCATTTACCATTGACAAAAGTTATGGTGTCCTATTAGTGTATTTCTTCAGTAAATGGCCAGAGTTTAAATGGCCTCTATCACAGGTCCATCTGCTTCGGTCATGACTTTCCATTTGCTCATTTCAGCAGAGAAAGAAGTTCAGAAAATTACCCACCATCAGAGATTTGGAAGCATGGTGGAGATGGGGAGGTAATTTGTGTGGGGAGCTCAGGCTTTTACTGTAAGTGAGCTCTCATAGACACTGTGAGGGCAGCTCTGCTGCTTTCTGAGTGAAGGATAGACTGGCTGGAGGAGAGTAATTGTAGCATATGAGGATCCATAATAGACCGGGATTCACTGATTCCACTGCTTGTTGAATGACAGAGTACCAAATTATGCAGAAGCAGTTGTAATGGTGAGACAGGTCTCAGGCCAAGCCGCAAATTCAAATCAGAAACCAATCACAGGATCAGCAAGGCAAATAGTGAGGCACTGCCATATCTGTCTATAAGGCAACACAGGCAAGGACTGATAAGAGTCCTGAGCTCAAAGGCTGAGCCAAGGGCAGAGGCTCCAGATAACACATCCTACAGCTCTTTCTCCCACTATACTTTTAGAAGCTGTCTGATTCAAAGTTACACAGCTTCACTGTGTCAAAGCTGACATCGAAGAGTGGTAGCCAGACTCCTGGGTGGGGAGGAACGGAAAGAGACTGTATGGTGTATGTGCACTTGGGGCCTGACATTTACACAATGGAGAAGCTTTAAAGACACAGGGTTGTTTGGGGTTTTTTTTAAAACTCTCGATTCGCAGTCCTAAATCTGATGTTTCTGGAGAAAAGATTTCAAAGCACTGAATTCTCATATTGAAGCAACGAGCTGTAGTTTCCCATGTGCAGATAATGCTGGCTCATATCCTAGTATCCTTTCAGGATGTTAAACAATCACCCGCCATACAGTTGTTGAACCTCTCTGTTTGCATGACAAAGACCGTCTGGTTATCCGACAATCTAGCTAAGGACACACCAGCAAAAACAGAGTGGGATGCCTTACTCACCAAAAGCAAGCTATTGTGGGACATCCTGAAGGAGCGTTTCAAAGTAAATGTGCGATTGAGATTAGTTAGTGTCATTAGTTGGTGGGGTTTGTAAGGTGGGGAACAGAATGGGTTGCCTTATTCACCAAAAGCAAGCTATTGTGGGGCAAACTGACGGAGCTTTTAAAGTAAATGTGCCAATAGTTTACTGCGATTAGTTGGTGCGATTCCATTAATTTACTGTCTGCTACTGCTAGATGACAGATGGGTTAGGATAAACCAAGCTTGGCCCCTCACTGTGGATTTGTGCGAGGCTACAATAGGGTGTATCTGCCATAGTTTTCTGCTTCATTCCTGGGTCTCTGTCAATTGTGCACATTGCTCGCATGTTGCTTCATTCACAGATTCTCTTTTGGGTCAAAGCAGTTGGTTCCCTTTTGTAGAAAACTTGGGTGTGCCTGGAGGCTCCTCCTCAGTTACTGTTCTAGATGACAGTAGAGACTACGCTAAATTTGGCTCCTTGCTCCTCCACTGCTGTCCCATCTCAACCCCTACATGTCCTCATGGTGACCAGCACATGCCCTCAGAATCATGTTGCAATAACACTGTCCTCAATTTTTTTTTTTTTCATTTGGAATGGAGAAGACGGGAATTAAAAAAGATGTTCTAGGACGGCAAGGACAATAGAGGAGGCCTGAAAGAGGATCTGTGTGCATGAGCACAGCCACCTCTGTTTTTTGGAGCCTGTATGTGAGTGGCTGGGAGGCTGCCTGGGCACCACACGCTTGGAGGAGTGCATGTTGCCTTTGAGACAAATTCCCTTCTGTGACAACCAAACATTCCTACTGCTGTGAATAGTCTGCTTTAAATGCATTTGGAGATTGATGTGGCCACAGTGTAGTCAGTGAAGGAAAGGGATTTCTGCAGTTACGCTGTCACAGTGAGCTGGAACAGGCACAGGGCAATGAGGGCTGTGCAGGTGAAAATAGATCTTGCCCTGACCTTCTCTCTGACTGCCTTTTTATAATGCTGTTTGGATCAGCAAAAACGAAGTTTTACATTCTGTCTTTCATTTAGTTGTGGTTAGCAGTGAACAAAGAGTTATTCTAAAAAAAGTAATTGCATTTTCCTGTCTATCATGCCTCTCCCTGTTGAGTGAACAGAAGTGTGACAGGGACATACCTTGAGTGACAAACATTGATATCTGGACGCAGGATGGGCCGTTCTTTGTTTCCAATTAATGACATTCTTCTTCTTACACATTTTGAAAAGTCTTTGGCAAACTGATTTTTTTACCATTATGTTTAAACTTGTGAATAATATCTCCACTATTGAAAATTATGGCCATCATCTGTAAGGCTGTTTAACCAGAAAAGCATGCTACATCAGGTGGAGATGAATGCCATAATTACTTTTATAAGATAATAGAGTCCTGAGTTTATCTAGCCCTGTGCATTAGCCTGAAATGAACTTTCTTGCTCAGTGGCTTCATTTATATAATCATTTTCAGTCACTAAACCATAAAAAATACACACTCCAATTCCCCAATCAGTTTTGAGCACTTCCTGAATTAGAAAAAGACTTCATCTTTCATTTCTCAGCTATTATCTGCCTTCATTTAAAGTACTAACTTATTTTATGTATTAGCTATTAAGACTGTAGTCAGTTTTGATGGTTTTTGATATATTTTCAGTCTTTTCTCCTGTGACTTTTGCCTTTCTCTGATATCCGCAGGGACACTCTCAGCAAATTGCTGCCTCTGTTAAGGCTTGATCAACACGCAGTTATGTCAACATGGGGAGAACGTGAGGTGGTTGGGTTGCCATTTCTTTTCCAGTGGAGCTCCACTGTGCAGTTCCTCACATGCACCTTTTATAGACAAACTGACTGCTGCAGCTCATCCTGCTGTTCTGTGCGGGAATAAACACTTCAAAGGTGAGCACCAGAGATGGCTCAAGCTACTCATACTTTCCCGACTTCTGTAGAGTAAAATTATGTCGTTTTGGTGTGTAAACACGCTGCCCCGAGCCAAAAGCTTAAAACCTGATCCTGTGTCACTGTGTTCCTCCGCTGCTTTCCTTCACCCCTCTTTCAGGCCACATGGACAACGTGCGTAGATCGCAGCATGCCGGGTATCGGGTGTCCCTGACAGCTGGCAGCAACCCTTGCAATACACGCATAGCACCAGTGTTTTCAAATGCAAGAGGCAGCCCAAAGACTTCAAAGGTTTCATAAGGTTTGCTCATAAATTCTGTTTTACTCCAGGTGGTGTTTCTATGTGTTTAAAAGTTTGAAAAAAGTAACGCTTCTTTTCAAAGTGAATAGATGATTAACCCTGAAAAGCAGACACTGCACTGACCACATACCAGTGCTTTTTGAAGTCTTGAAAAGCATTCTGGGGACTACTGGGGTTTTTTGTGTCCCTATATATATAACATAGTTTCTCTTTTAATTCTTTATACAATTCGCTGTGCTATTTATGAAGACTTATTTTTTTAATCGGAAAATCTCTGTGAGAAGAGTTAACTGGAACAAAAGCAAACAAACTTGACATGGTAAATTCTGGAAACTATGTATTTCCCATTCCTCTTTTTATTGAAATCAATGCCTGTGTTTTCTTGTATTTCACTATTGTATAGTAACGGGTTTCTTCATATTTTAAGTTATTTTTCAGTATTTTCAACTATTGTTTTACATTTCTTTTACAAATAACATTGTTTCAGCTGTTTATATGATGATTTCTCTCGTGGCAGTAAATGGAAATCCCAGCTGAGTTTCTGTCTTCGATATGCTAATTACTAGGCAAAGTAAAATCAGATGGTTTTATCTTGCAGTGTACTGTCTATTTTAACTATTTCATATGCTCCGTCTAAAAGCATCTACAACTTACTGAACAAATAGTACCTTGATCTTGGGGGAGTTGTTGCAACATACAAAGAACATATATTCATTTTCTTAAATGTTCAGTATTTAATATTTCCTATAATTTCAGAAGTATCTTGCTTTAGCTGTAGCTATCTGAAGTTCAAACTGTTGAAAAATAAAATTTGGATTAAATGAGATAGAAGGTTTTGGATAATAATCAGATGTAAAGTTTTGCTATTCAATCAGGGCATGACAGGCATATGCATTTATTGAGGTAATACTGCTGACTGGAAGAGTCAATGCATACAGAAAAACCACTGGAAGCAGCAATTGCACTGTCAACAGATTAAAATCAAGGAACAATTTTAAATATATTTCTATTAATTGACTAAATAATCATTTTGCTTAAAAGGATTTTAATTACACTTAGGGTCCTTATTATACATTTACATAGACTAAATTTGTTCATGATCTGGCAGTAAAATATGGTTAGAGATAAAAGAAAATGGGAGAGTAGCAGAAAAGGCATTCAGAAAGAGTGGTAAGTAACCTAGAGTAAAAACAGGATGCTTGTGTAATATTCACAATAAAATTTTGAATGTGATGTACAGCTAACTAGATTTTCACTACAGAATTTCTGGGAGTCTTATTGAGGTTTTTTGTACAATATAATATCAGGCAATATATACACAGAGGTTATCTTGATTTTAGTCAAGTATGCTACACCCAAAAGATCAAGCTAAGTCTGCATGTCCAAAATCGGCTCTATTGCTCTATAGAACATCTTCTGCTCTGAGCAAGGAAGTATTTGACCATGCCTAGGTTACACAGTCAATTATCAGCCTGTCAAAACTCACATCCTGGTGCTTGTCTTTTACTGAAAGCTATAGTATTTTTGTAGATCATGCTCCTTGAAAGAGTTGTTTAAATAATTTGTTTCAGAGAAAAGGCAAAAATCAATTAAAAAACCCCCCACACTGAGTTAAATATATTTCTATCTATTGCATGGTTTTAATTGAACTCTGAGACAGAAGAAAAACACATATGAATGAATATAAATCAGTATGAGAGAGAGCAATTCTTGTGACTGATCTAAGGCAGAAGACCCATTTTGCAACTAGGGATGAGGGACAGAGATCCTATTAAAAAAGCCCAGATTGTGACCGGGACACCACAGGGAGATAGATTTCCATCAGACAAGAAAATGAATCTTGTAGGCAGTTCCAAACCGTGCACAGTCTGGATGATACAGCAGAGAATAACCCTTCCCAGAACTCTCGGAGAGCAGGGTGCCATAACCCGAGCAGACTGTCATCCTCCAAGCAAAGAGAAAGTGCTTTGTCAATTTTGAGTGTAGGAGTCGAGTGCACCAATCGCTGCTGCAGCTGCAACAGCTGCCTTATCTTGGGAAGAAAAGTCACTATCAGCAGAGGGTAAATGGGAGAAACCTGAGTCCTATTCTTGAAGGTGAGACTAGACAAAAGTGCAGAAGGCACGTTTGCCTTATCTCACAGCTGCCATGGAAGGAGCTGTCTTGCTGCAGAAGTGTGAAAACTGGAGTGCAGCACTTGTGAATCATAGTCGATACTAAAGAGTGAAAGCCTGTAAGCACGGCAGGGTCACAGGCTCTGACAGATATCAAAAGCCTTTTGTTTTTCTGTATGAGATATTAGCATTAGCAAGCTCCTCGTGCTCAAAAAGCTATCGCCAAAAACCTCCCTAAGGATGCAGGGGGCTATTTTCATCCACAAGTAAACATTTACAAGCAGACTGCACCTCCAGAATGAACTTCAGTGGTGGCAAACATGCTGCATTGCATAGCAGATCAGTGTAATAAGCTGCTTTACATATACATTAAACTACAAAGAAAAACCAACCAAGTAAACCTGGCTGGACATGGATGAAATGTGGAGTTTTACTAAATTATTTGAGAAGTCCTAAAGATATTATCATAGAATGACCAGAAGCCTGTTATCCAGCTCCAGTTTAACAATGAAAGAGTCAGGTAGCAATTTTATCTGCATTTTGAAAGTAAAGGAACAGAGATTCATAAGGTAGTACACTAAAGTACAGGAAAGTATATGCATCAAGCAGAGACAAGCAAATGAGTCCAAGCTAGTAGCAGGGAAATAGCTGGGCTCCTAAAGTGAAACAGGTATGGATTTGTTAAGACAGGTTGCAAAAATAATCCAACTCCATTTGTTGCATACCAGCAGCAAACTACTGCTGTTCATCAGTCTGTCCAGAAAGCTAAAGGAAGATTTTCAGTCCACTCACCAGCTGTTTTTTAAAAGGAAGATGGCAAGAGAATTTGTTGTGAAGCTTGATATAGATACTCCTCCGCAAGGATGGATAGCAGTTCCACTTTGCTGCACCACTTCACAGCAAAACCAGGGATGGAGTGACCTCAGTGTCACCTGAGTTGCAAACTGATTGTCAGCAGCTCAAGGGTACATCAAATTAACTTCTGCCTACTCCAAATTAGAAACTGTGGGTGAGATTTGATCAGACCCTATTCTTCTTATGCATCTGGATTATTCTATTCTTTGCATCCTGCAGCACTGTCTGGATTATATTAGGGCCAGGACCTTCTTTTCATTTTTTCTTCTCCATTTCAAACCTGTCAGCCCCTCTTCACACCTATAGCGGAAGGCCGTTCCTCGAGCACTGAAGCACCAGGAGTGGGATCCTGGTCTCCTCGTGGAGCCAGCAGCACAGGTAGGGGGGGCATCTACACTCAGCCTGGAGTTCCCATCATTAGACAGATCTTTGCTGGGACACAGGGACAACCTCAATCCACAGGATGAGGATTGTGGCCCAGATAAATGGTCCACAGCCAGGCACAGATCAAGCCAAAACCCACTTTTTTGGCTACCAAGTCAGCTTTTCCCTAGTCCTTTACTTGCTAATTTAGGTGGGCAGGTGGTTCTTTGAGTTGGAGTTTCCAGTACTACGATGCTTTCTGTTGAAATTATAATACGTATTAACAGCCTAGATTGCTGAAAACCGAGGGAATTCTGGTTACAAATTAAGCCCATTCTGGTTTGCCACAGGCTACACTTTATTGGACATTAATTTAAGTAGTTTGCAGAGGAGTACATTTACGCTGTACAAATATTGGATACCCTGACTGTCAATCTTACAGATTACTGGGATTGTCAAAATAGGAAACAAAATAGGATTTAGGGTTGCCAAATTAAAGAAAAGAACATGTGAAATCAGCATTTTCTGTACTTCATTTAATTCAGCCTTTGGGTTCATAAGCCAATTATGATCATATTGTTTTAAACTGATGTCAGAAATGCAGGTGAATCACAGGAAGATGAAGAGATAGGTAGATGGAACAAACCCCTAGAGTGATTTGGTTCTTGGAGCACCTCATTTCCTTGTGAAAATGATACTGTCCATAACTACCGTAGAAAATTATGTTTGGAAAAAGCTGTACTACCACAAGAATTAGTCAATTCATCATGATTGTTTTTTCTTTTTACATCAGAAGGATGCAGATTGTGGAGGAATAATGCGTTATTTAAATATCAGGAAGAAGGGAGATAAGGGCTTTGATTCAAGTATTTTGCATGAGAAAGTCTCAGGCAGTGAGCACAGAACAGAACAGTCTTAACAGCGAGCTAACTGCTGTTGAATGCGGGAGAGGTGGAGTTATTGCCACCTGACAAAGATGGTGTTGATGCTTCAGTGCTCTCTATAGGCTCAGGAAGCCTTTCAAAGCGACTCAAATACCATCAGCTAACACGTAGGGTGAAACTCAGTGTGTAAAATTCTGAACTATGTTGTCGGCTGGCATGGCTTTGTTCGGGAAAGGAAGTTATAAGTAATTGCCTCCCAAAGGAATTTTCTTATAAAACCCCTGGGGTTTGCGATAAACCTCTTTCCTGTAAACCCCTTGGGAGCACATTTTATTCTGAATTTCACATGGAGGACTGGAACTTAAACTATGAAAGAACAGATCTATTTCATTTGCTCTTTCTTTAAAGCATCATAACAGATCCTGTACAAAGAGAAGTCTAGGCAAAATGGGATTTAGTCTTATACTCCCTACGTAATTTAAATACTTTTGAAAATCCTGCTTATTTTAAAATTTATTTATTAATGGGTATAAGAAAGCTTCATAAAATGAACAGATATTAAAATAATAGCTTTGGGGAATATCTCAGTAACTGGTGTTTTGCACAGTAGGAGGTATCTGTTGAGTCAGAGAGAACAACATTGCTGAGGCGACAGGCTGACAGGCTCCACAGCAGTGGAAGGTTCACATTCTTGCCTCCACTCTCTTCCACTTTAGTTATACATCAATCTTCGTAGAAGACTGACACCTGTCTGCAGAATTTAGGTACCAATTGGTACCAGAGAATAGGTATCAATTTCTAACTTCTTTCAGTAGTTTTTAAACCAAGCTTTCCACCAGATAACTAGGTTACTACACTTACTATGCCATGAAAAAAATTTTACCAGTACAGTTTAAGAATGCAGTTGGAAATACTGGATTACTTGGAATTTCAGTGCTGTGCATGATGAGAAATTAGAGGTATAGGTGGTAGAGGATGCAGTTCTTTATGTGTGTTAAAGATGACTTCCATGTAATGTATTTTGCACTATAAAAATACTAATGAGTGCAGGTAAAAACATGATTAGCAATTACAAATAACATTTTCAAAATCAAATAAAACCCTTATCTGCTGAATCAATAAGCAGTGACTTGAATTATCTGATTCTGAGGTTTAATTCTGTAAGCCAGCTTACTGTTCTGATCTGTAGAGAAAAAGGAAACTCAAATGCTGTATTAAGATATGTTCCTCTCTGAGCAATAAACTTGAGTGTGTCAGAAAATCCAGTTTGACCTGAGGTTTTTAAAGCTTTTGGTCTGTTAGGTTATACTGATGGCAGAAAAACCCTATTTAATTTAGGAAGCAAATTCTGCATGTTCCAATAATTCTTTGATTGAAATATAAGTGAGTACAAAATGTGAATTTATTTGAATAGCAGGAAAATTAAGCAAAAGTCTTCTTGGCATATGAACGGGAACAACCTTTTCCAGTAAAGATATTTCCTTTAAATTATGGGATAACATTTGCAATTATTGTAAGAGTTTGGCCAGATGTTTATTTTGAAAAGGGCTATTTGTTTTTAAACTGAGAGCTTAGACCAGCTCTCTTGTTAGAAAATGTCTTCTGAGTGAATGAGGTGAGTTATTTCAGCAGACAGAGAGCAGATGCACTGCAGATGAAGTCATTGCCCTGCAGAAAAACTAAGGAATGTTATGTGATATGTAACACATTGTCCCGGGACTTGTACAGAGGGAGCTCTTGCACTACTTGTAACTTCTCAGGGTTTGTCCATTTTAGATGAATACACTGATGAGTAGTTTCCTACCAGAACGACTTAGATGCAGAGAAATTGAGGTGACTGAACATCTAACTTTGGACAAGCATTTATATTACTGAAATAAAACATGTAAATATGCATTTATGCATTTCAACCTGTATTTGCATATTGTTTTGGTTATATTCAAAGGGAAATATAATGCAAATATGATGCAAACTCTGTATTTCTTTTAAATGCCTAGAGAATATTTAGCAGTGAAGTACTGTATTCTAGCAACGACCTCTGCTCAGTGAAATCTGTTTCCTGTTATTTTTCTGCCACTGTGATGGCTCTTCTATATGTTGCCAAGGCTTTGTGTTCAACCAAGATATCTGAGCTTTGAAAATTGTCTTGATATTTTCTATTAAAAAAATAACTGTAGGTAAGTCAATAATAGGTTGATTAGCTTTCTTTTTAGTGTCTATTGATTTATTTTTCTAGCCACAGCACAATAAAATAAAATGACATAAATGATATGCCTAATCTGGTGATTCTCACTTAAGCAGCATACAAAAATGGGAATTAATTTTTCCTCTGGTGCAAGAGGGATGTTTAAATTTTAGAATTACCTCTTTCACCTGTCCTGAAGCCTTTCACTTCCATTTCACTGTGTATTCATTTTATTGTTGGGAAATATGGGGGGGAAATATCAATCCACTTAAAAACTTTTTTCATACAGTTCCATTATTTTTTCATACAGTTCCATTATTTCAGCTTTGTCTTGCTGATCAAGTCTGCACTTGGTTAGTTGTTGTGTAGAGACTCTCTATGTTTCTCCCATTATATTGTCATCACATTAAAAAGTGAAGAAAACTAAACCCCAAAAGGGAAACTCAGACAAAAATAGGTGCCTTGCATATCTTTGAGGTCTTTATTTAGTCTACCAAGTAACTTCTTTTCCTGTAGCAGCTGAAAGAAATTTTTGTGGATTGTCTGGTTCCCTGTACCACCCCAAGAAATAGCAACCTAGTCCAGAGAAGAGTTTTTCCTGAAGTCAGTCACTCACACTGACAATCCCAGTTCCTAGCTGTAGAGCACACCTATAAGAAACTGTGCTTTTCCAGTCCTCTCCTGGGAAAGGCCCTTGTGGACAAGAGCTGCTGACTGAGCACTGTCCTCCAGGAAGGACTGAGGCCCTTGGCTTACCCTCCTGTGTGTCCTTCCAGCACCTTTCTGTTCTCCCCAGCAACAGTCAGACCTGTGGAAAGGCTTGCTGGGGAACAACATGTGGGAAGTGTGGGGATGGAAATGGGAAGGCTCTAACCTTGCTGAGTTGTGTCTTTAGTGGCCCACCATCAGAAATTCTGTTGTATGTTGTTGTACTAATATATTTGTTTTCCCCTTTTCTTCCCACTCTGAAGCACTATCAACACGCTGCTTTTCCACCAAATAAATTGTTTTCCAATGGTTTTGCTTATATGAAATCACTTCATCCAGATTCACTTCAGAGAAAGGGCATTGTTGTGCTGTAAATTCTCTCAAACACTTCCTGAGCAAGTGGCAACATTATTTCTCGACCCTATATTATTTTTAAACTTCTCTTTTTCTCTCTTCATGATAAAAAATATATTTGTGGCTTTTCCTTAGTTCCCAGAACTAAGACAAGACTCCTCTCCTCTCCTCTCCTCTCCTCTCCTCTCCTCTCCTCTCCTCTCCTCTCCTCTCCTCTCCTCTCCTCTCCTCTCCTCTCCTCTCCTCTCCTCTCCTCTCCTCTCCTCTCCTCTCCTCTCCTCTCCTCTCCTCTCCTCTCCTCTCCTCTCCTCTCCTCTCCTCTCCTCTCCTCTCCTCTCCTCTCCTCTCCTCTCCTCTCCTCTCCTCTCCTCTCCTCTCCTCTCCTCTCCTCTCCTCTCCTCTCCTCTCCTCTCCTCTCCCTCTCCTCTCCTCATATATAATTTATATGGAGAAATATAAATTATACACTCAGTTATCTTGCTTATTCATATTGACTGAACTAAGTTGAGGGAAATTCTGCAGTAGATCAAGTTGAGATTTGATAGTAGGGTTTGTAACTCACACTTTACAAGGTTTACTTGGAGCTGTGGGTTTTGATTTGTCTCATGAAGAGTTTCAAAACTTTTCAAAAATTATTATTCTTTCTGCCTTCCTCAGCCTGAGTTTAGTTTAGTTCTTTCACAGCATTATTCCTCCTTACAGGTTTGTTGTTGGTATTTGGGTTATTTTGTTCTTCTTTGTTAAAGCAAACAGAAAACTAGGCATAGACTTTTTCACAAAATGAAACTGATGTAGGGCTTGTTTTCCCTCCCAGACAGTTTCTACCTATGCTAAACCAGATTTTTACCAAAACCAGAATATTAACCTGCTCATGTTTTTTTGAAGACTTTTCATTTCTAGGGATAAAGGATCATGTCACACCTGGCATGTCAAACAAGTCATGTCCCTCTATTTCAGAAGGATTAAATATTTTCTTCTTTTGTCTGTGCCTGTGGCTTATAGTGAGCATGGCAGTTTCCGTAACAGTGGGAAGACAGTTACCTTCAAGATACATTGTCCATATGCACTTCCACCATTTACTCTCCTTCCTCTCTGCCAGGGTCTCTTTAATCTCTTGGGGTGTGTAAGTGGGCAGGCATAATGCTGTATACCTGTTCTCAGTGTGGGAGGAGGGAGGATATGTGTACATCCATCCTAAAGCTGTTGCTAATTGATAAGTATTTGATCTTGAATATCTATGGCAATATGCTCAAGGATGGCACATCTGGAGGAATTCCAGATACCTTTTTTTCTCTTGAATCACACCATACAAGTTTTACTCCTCAAAGTTTGCAGCAGCCATGTATTTTGAAATGTGAAATTTCAGCTATATTTTATCTTTCTTAGCAGATGCACAGATCCAACATAATAGAACAAGAAGGATTTCAGAAACTCCAAACAACCACAAAACCATAATCTTCCCACTTATGCAGACATTTCTCAGGCATTGAGAATAATTATAGATGAAATTAGTTCAAGAATTAACCAAGAGCCTGGAATGTGCTTCATCTTCAGCTGCTGGAAGAACCAGTGGTATCCCATCCCTTGTAGTTTCAGATTACCGTATTCCTAAATTTAGAACTATAAAAACCAAACTGTAACCAGAGAACCATGCAAGCCAGTAAAAACAGTTTTTAATTGAAAGGGCACTTTGAAATCCCTGTGCTGAACTGAAGCTGAAAGAACTGAAATCATTTATGGGTGTCTTGGGGGAGAAGGAAGGAGAAAATATTTCCAAGAAGAGTGGACTGTTCTTCCAATAATAAAATATAATCAAAACTACTGTTTAACATCTAGAATTTACAAGCTGGCAGCAGCCTGCTATGAGCCATATAGACAGTAATTAAAATAATTGGCCATGCTCTTTAATGCTGCACAGCCACTTTGTGCTATAAAATAGCGGCAGTGGCTGCCCCCTGACCGAGTAAGCTGTGAATGAAGAGGGAGGATTGCCTCATTTTGTGTGCTGTGGAGACCACCTAGCAGCATTCTTACTTCCCTCTGCTGGTGACTGGTATATCAAAGCAAAAGAAAAGGGGCTGAAGGACAGGAATTCTCTGACAGGGTTTATTTAGAGAGTTTTCCAGTTTTGTAACCTACAAGAAGCTTCTTCTAAGGCAAAGGGGGAAATCTTGAGCAACCAGCAGCAGTGGCAGTCATGAGTACAGGTGATGGACAGGTTTCATCTTCAGGGTCTATCCTAACTGTAGAATTAGAAACACTGAAAAATAGCAGAGGGTTCATCCCTGGTTACTCTTACAGACACGTTCCTAAGAGCTGAGCTTAATATCTCTCCATAATGATGACAGCTTGAATTAGACCTATTCAGCAATTGTTAGGGAAAAATGCAGAATTTACCTTCACTGAGAATTAACAACTTAAACCTTAATATGATATGACTGGACTCTATAATCACTGTTTTTCTTTTTGATTTTTTTAAAATTCGATTTTAGCCTGCTTGTTGATCATGAATCATAACTTTGTTTCAAGAGGAAGTGAAGATCCCACACTTTTTGCTTTTCAGAGACTTTTTCAGTGACTTTCAGACTAAGAGCCCTCAGGACTTACTGAATCTCATAAATACCATCTCACTTTGAAGTCTAGACTAGAGGAGTTAACTGTAAACCCAAGTGAAATGCTCACTTTTTTTCCCTTGAATGTGAAACTTTATACTATATCTAGGAATATTGCTACTTTATTGGAGAATTGAAGCAAGAACTGCTGTAATTAATTCTTTCAAGGAAGCAGCAGAGAGCTAGGCCACATATGACTTCTGTCATCTCAGAAAAATCTAGCAGAGAATTAAGCCTCTGAGTCAAAGGTTAAATATATCATCTGTAAAGTGGGCATTCTTAGGAGGAAAAAAGAGAAGATTGACCTTGGGTTTAGAGACCTGGGACACTGGAAATAAATTATGATCAAAATGAGGTACAAATTTCTAAGCAGAACCGACCAAAAGAGCAGTTATCACCTAAAAGACTGTTGATATTTACAAGAAACAAGAATTGACAGATGAATGACAAAATGGGGGAAAACCAAGATATTCAGAGAAGATAAGTACTAGTTCTCTGAGGATTCTAACCTGGCCAACACACTAATTAAAATCTCTATTGTGATTTTAACTCAAAAGACGGCAGAACATAAAACTGTATTGAATAGGATTTTCAGCTGTAGCTTTGTGAGGTACTGATTTCAATGCGGGGGGCAATGTTATTACTTATTCTACAAGGCAAGAGGACCTGTAAATATTTTGTCTAGAAAGAACTGTCTCTCAATAACTGTGTACTCCTGGAGGAATTTGGGATAGGTTGGTTATCTATATTTGACATTGGATAAGTTTCAAATAAATGGGGCAGAGACACACTGAAGATAAACTATGCCGTGATACTTGAACTTCTGAAGGGCAGAAAGCAAGACAGAAATTTAAGATCTGCTAGGACTGAGGAGAGTGACAGATTGAATAAAAAGGACAGAGGCATTTGATGGTGAAACAGTATCTAGGAAGTGAGATAGGAAATGGAGATTGTTTCCTTGCCCAGAAATATGAGAACTAAAGCATTTTCTGGCAGCAAAAAAGAGCCAGAGTACAGAGCAGAAACTGGATGGGCTTCAAGAGCTTGAATGAATAGCGGGAGGGATAATAGAAGAAGATTGCAGGGTAGGCAGCATGTGCAGAAAGCGTTCCGAGGCACAGGGGACAGGGAGAGGCTCTGAGAAGGGAGAGAGAGATGCAGGCAAACATTTATGGTATTTCGGATACTGTACAGAGGGGGGGAATAATGAACAATACAGAAGGAATTATTTCATAGATCCTGGATGGGATGGCCAAAGAAAGAATGAAGAAGACAAAAATACTGCAAATAGGTGGAAAATATGGAGGTGGAAGGGAGGGGGAGCATGACGGCCAGGAAATGTGGGAGGTATTCAAAAATAAATGAAGGAGTGAGAAAGGCAAACAAGGACAGTAAGAAGAGGGGGAAGGAGAAATTTTATGATAATCTGTAAGTATGAAGCCACTGAAAAAAGTGATTTATCTAAAAAAATCCCAAAATGAAGACAGTATCAATATACAATACCATATACAGTTCATTACATCTTTTATCTAAGATAAAAGTCTCTAAAGTCTTTGCTAAGCTAGAATAAATAGGATTTGAATTCTCTGCATAATTTGTCTTAGAAAGGCAGTCAATAAGTTCACCATTTAAACAATATTCCCAATCAATTAAGTCAAATCCCAGTTTATGGATTTTGAGAGGTACAGTATTTTGTTGCAATATCTGTGCAGATAAACTCCACTCTGATAAAATGAACTACCTCTTTTTGTGGCCTGTGGTAAATTTCAAAGTTATGCTACAATTTTAAAATATATTTTTAAATTACATAATTAAGCAAAAGAAATCAAACACAGTCTCTCAGCTGATGGAACCCACAGGCGAGGAAATGCGTCACACAGCTCCTATGTCTCCGGTGGTATGAATTATTTCAGCCTGCTGGAGAAGAAGAAAAGAGTAGGGAAAGAGCACTAAAACTAAAGAGTGAAAAACAGGCATCTTTGTTGGCCATAACCCAAGCAGACTCTAGGGGCTTGGTGCACTGATGGTCGTGTTGTGTTCTCTGGGCTGGCATGCATGTGGTCAGACCAGACAGTCTTTACCAACATATTCAGTAGATGGTAACATGGAAAGTAAGAAGCTATCAATGAGAACTGGGATACAAGAAAGACAGTAACAAAGATAAAAACTGATGGTAGTACTTACCTGTTAAAAAAGCGATTTTCATTAATAGATTTAAAGTAACTTTTCCAGTAAACTAGTGAAAACTTTCATTATTCCCTTTACAAATGGAAAAGCTATCCTTATTATTTCAATATGTTATAAATTACTGGGTAATACCATATCAAATGGTATCAGGGACATTCTTCAGCAAGTTACAGAAGCACAAGGTGTCACTTGATTACCATAAGGGTAGCTTTTGATAGCTCGATTATTTCCAGTCTTTAATGACATCTCCAGCCATATGCTTGTTGGCCTGTTTATGTATGGATACATCAATTGAGGATTAAAGAATTATTAACATATTTTCTTGGACAGATTATATTTGTTCTTGGCATCTGTTTGAATACTGGCTGGGATGGTTTCCTGGTTGGCTCTGGAGCATAAACTGCTTGGGCAGATAGGAGGTAGATTTCTCATGACTGTTTTGTCCTCAGAATGCCTCACAAAGCAAGAATTTCCAAACCATCAGACATAAATCTCTCTCTCTTCCTTTACCAGCAATGTTAATACATTTTGAAATAATAGAGGTTCAAAAGTTCACTAGGAAAATATTGGTTTCATTACTCACTGAAAAAGCTTTAATTTGTATGTAGCTGTAATTTAACATCATGTTAACGTCAGCAGAGTACATAACACAGTAAATGTTCACGTGTTTTTACTAAGACTCCAGCTAATTCTAATCTAATTAGTAAAACACGTTAATGATTTCTGTAGCCTTCTGCATCGTGTTCTTGCTGGTTTGCTCAGGCTTCTCCACATCATTGAATTGGGATGCTGGTATTTTCCTTGAAATTCAGATGTCCTGAGTGACTGCACTAGCTGACTATGACAGCAAAGATTCCCAGGTTCTTGGCAGCATAATTTCAGAAAATGCACCTGGAAATTTTCATGGTCCTATAATCAAATAAAAAGAGTTTAAATAGGTTATTTTTAAATTTTTTTGGGACTTGCTACTGGAGTTTAGGCTTCGGATTGTAAAGCTGAGATGGAGAATAATAACCTGCTGGAGTAAAAGATCTGGCATTTATGTTTGTAAAAGTCATATTAGATTTCCCGACTAAAATGCAAATTCTGAGCAGGTTTCATTCCCAAAGGGACACTGTCCCTTGCAAGAGCCTTCTGCTAAGCTGTGATTTTGCTCTCTGACTGGAAATAATCCTTCCCTTGCTGTTTTTATACCCAAGCCTGAATTCTTTCTCTGTCTGTTCTGCTGTTCCACTCTCTGCTTCTTTTGTTGTCACAAGAAGGCCAGCAGTTGTGACATTTTGGGAAAACCAGCTCTTGTATAGTGTATATTGCTCCATTTCTCTACCTCCAATCCTGCTTCTCACTACAGTGTGGCCTTGCATTGTGCCAGGCTCTCTAACTGATGTAAGACATCCAGTTTAAACCTCTTCCTGCACCTACAGAGAATGGAAACGTCTCCTGAGACAGCAGGATAGGCTTTGCTGTCCTTGGGGTGGTCTGGCTGTGGCTGGGACAGCCTTACTCTGGCCATGCCTGAAATGCACAGCCAGAGCTCCAGGACTGCTGTGAGCTCCTGGGAGTGTGCTCACCGTGAAGAGAGAGGTTTTGAGAGGGTGGCAGGGGTCTGCTTCTTCCTAAAAAAATCCTAAAAAGGAGATGGGGCAAACAGAAGAAGAACACTGTAATTAGCTAGAAAAAGGCTGGTTTTTTTCCTTGCCTTGACCTCATGATTGTCTTCCTCACAGTGCAATGCTCGGCAGCCCTCCTGCTGCTGCAGCCTTTCTGAGACCTCTCTCTTGTCTCCCTGCTGTTTTGCCTGTGGAGCTGTGGCTTCCCTGCTCGGCACCAGCGTTCCGCAGCTGAGAAGAAGCCTTTGGGGAAGGCAGAGAGGCCCCCAGGGCGTTTGCTGGCAGAAATCACCCCCGCAGGCTGTGCCAGCCTCCAGCTGGCAGCTGTGTGCTCCGGGAGCATTTGGTGAAACTGCCAAAATACAGATGCTGCCGAGCCATCGGGCTGGAAATTTCCCACAGGGGTTGACCCCGCTGTTGCTCTTTTACCCAACTAGGCAAGCCTGCCCAGCATGTCTAAATCAGTCCCTTTTGGAAACTTTGCATTTTCCCCAATATAGCAGAAATCTAGATTATAACCGGCAGCTGAAAAATTACCAATCTTTGTATGAGTACAGCGCTCAAACTAACTTCTGTATTAATCCACTAGGAAAACACATCAATCTATAGCAAGACCTCTCAATGTTTTTAAGCTTTCTCTATGCTCCAGTTTCTGCTAAAATACCATGTTTGTCCTTCTGCCTTGTGTTCAGGGCTGTGGACAGGGGTGAATGATATCTGAAGTTTTCTCGCAGAGCCTGAAAAAGCAGTGGAGAGCCTAGGTAAGTGCAGAAGGAGCAGTGATGGGCAGTGGACAAGATAGGTGATGAAGCTGATAGATACTTTATAGGCTACAGGTACTAAAGCTGGGAGAGACCAGTATGAACTGCAGGACCGGTATGTATGGTTGGAGACAGTTTGAGTCCAAGATAAAGTGTGTCAGTGTGAATTGTGAGGCACTGTAATTAATGTCAGGCTGAAAGGGCCAGAATAATTCATGAGACTGAGAAGATACAGGGTTGAGAAGCATACTATTAATTAATGTTGAGATGGTAGGCCTGCAGGATTGAGGATAAGGCATCCAGATTTAGCCACTTGGAACACAGAGGAAAAAATGAGTCTTTTGTGTGACCAAACAGGTCTGTGCAAGTGTATGTAATTTATGTGAGCTATAGGCTATTTGTCACGTTGCAAAACATTGCCTATTTTGAAATGGTAATGACCTCTTGCATCACTGGGCCAAATTCTGCCTCAGATACATTGGTATACTGACAAATTCACTAGGACTGCTTAGACAAGACAGTAAAATGTAAGCAATTGACTTTTTAATTTTCAGAGTCTTATTGCATAGCAATCAGCAATTGGCAGCATGTTAAAAACATCTACATTGCAGTTATTAAATCAGATTTTTTTTCTAAGCGACAGAAAACTTGTAAAAAATCCGAGTGTCTGACTGAAATCACTTACATCCATTTCTCACTGATGAAGAACTACAGATGCCCATAAAATTACTGCAGAATTATATTGATAAAGGGGAACTATTTACTCTAGAACCATATAGTGCAAAATCACATGCAGAAGAGATTTAGGCTCTATGTCATAACCAGAGGTAAATCAGAAAGATGTTTGAATCCCTTCTACAGGAATGTAAATGGGAGGAGGCACAGTACAAGGCTGAAAAGAGGTGCATGCATTCTTTCCCCAGCAGCGCCTGCTGTCTCTAGGACCCATCTAGCTGTTGCAGAAAGAGGAAGCACAGTGGTGCTGCATGGATTGGGCAATGGCTCCTGGCTGCTGCTCCTAAAGCCGTCAGCAAAAACCTGTCTAGGACTGTCTTCTAGGGCTGCATATGGTCCGCTAAACGGATTTCCAACTGGGCGATGGCACACATCCGGGTGGCTTTCATTCCCTTCCAGAATTTTAAAGAGATGTTAACGATGTTTACACTTTTCAGTTTTGAAAATTACCTGTTTAAACCTTCTATCCCTGTCTGACAGCAAAATATCCAGCTCCTCTTTCAGATACAAAGTGCCCCGGTGCTTTGCGAGCTCTCATTGCAGGACTCAGAGGAGAGAAATCCCGTGTGCGGTGTCGCCACTCTGCCCCACCGCTGGAGGCTCGGGCAGTGCTGCAGCTCTGAGTGCTCTGTCCCCACGCCACCCACAACTAAGAGGTGGGAACATTTCTGTGCTCAACAAATTCAGTGCCTCGAGGACATTTGGGGGAGTAGCAGTCTAGAATGTAGAATTCCCCCTCATAACTAGATCAGGCATTTTCTTCTCACCCTTTTCCAGACACACATAACTGTCAAAATGATGAAGACTGATTTGTACAATTTACAGAGTAAGAAAAGCCATGGAAAGTAACTCTCTCACTAAGTTTAGAAAAGGAAGATAACGAGACTTCTGAGAGGTGCTGTTAGAGGACTACTCCAGCACACCAGGGGATATTTAAATGAAATGTAAAGACCAGCACTTTTTGCAAGGTTAAGGACAGACACCATGGCCAGTTTTATTTCCAAATGGACATCTGGCAAATATTGATCTACAGTAGTATTTAGTGTGTAATGGAAAGTACAGGTTGTTACATGAGCAATCAATAGTTTTTTAGATTATTGATCCTTACAGTGACTATTGATTTGGTTTTAGGAGATAGCAGTCTAGTTCTTCATTTAGCTTAGTTTGAAATAATTGGATTGCAAGTTGCATGCCTGTATATGTGGAAAGGGACTCAATATGCAAATAGAGTTTCTCATAATTGGAAACGAATAAAAATTAAATAATCACTTTAAAGTGTTTTTTTCTTCCCTGTTACGTAGTAGGACTACTCAAATATAACTTTAATAAGATGAAAAACCAAGTTGGCTTCAGAAGAGTGCAGAGGCTACTATCTATCCTTTTCTGTGTGACTAGAAGATTTTTATCAAAAAACTTCGATAAACAAAGTCAACTGTTAGAACGAACACATAAGGGATCTAACTGATTTCTCTAGACATGTCATCTTATCACTCACTCTCATCCCAACTGATATAATGGTTTTCTTTCTTCTGCAGAGAAAACATGCTGTTGCTTACTGCTTGGGAACTTTATAGGAGTCTTGGCAAGTATTCTTGAGTGTACTGCATTTTATGAGGTGTAAAATAAGCTGATAATTTTTTTTCAGTTAAAACACGCTCTGTGTGGGGAAGGACTGACATAAAAGAAATGTCAGTAAACTACAAGCCAGGTCATGCCTTGAGGTGTTAATTCTTGTGATTGCTATTTATACTTCAGTGCAGACCGAAGTCTTTCATTTGACCAAGGCATAATATTCCCACTACAGGCCGTGGCCAGCTAATGGTCCAGCCATCCTGTAAATAAGTTAATCCTATCTTTGCATTTGGTTCCTCCTGCAGGAGCTAGAAACAGGACTGAGGTGTTTATAGTACAGACTCAATGCTCATCTCTGCTGACTTTCAGAGTAAATAAAGAGTCAAATGTATGCATAGAGCAATGCTATTTATGTTATCTAGACAAGCTGAGAATGCATCATTTTGCTGAGCTGCATTTTCCCAGATCCAAGAAAGCAAACCACAAATCTTTCTGCTGTTATCTGGCAAGTAACTCTATACAACTACTAAATCAACAACAGCCAGGAATGGAAGTATTTTTGCAGGTGTCATATATATCCCAATGCTCTGTCTGTCCTGAAGGTCATGTGTCAAATCATTCTGGGAACAGATTTTTATCTGGTCTGAAAACATTAATCACTTACAATTTAACATCTAAGCCAAGCAAACAAAAGCCAGTCTAACAGAAGTGTAACAGAAATGAAAGTTTCTGTGTAAATTTAAATAAAAACTGTCTTAGAAAATGATCTAATTTGACCACTGCAGAATCAAAAAAATAGGCCGATGAGTATTCTGAGATTTCACCCTTGACATTGTTTAAAAATATACTTGTGTAATACACCTGTGGGGGCTATTCTCTGGTACCAGTGCATACCTTTGTATTTAAGAATTAGGGATTAAGAATTCAGTACATTTCATATTCTGGTAGGATTACATGGGATATTTGTTTATAACTAAAGATTTCCCCCTTATTTTGGGAGTGGAAAAACTGCAAAAGCCTTCAGTTTCTTATCTTAGTGTTACATAAAGGTGAATTTGACCTACAATGTGAAATCTGAAACTGAATCAAAACTACACAAAATAATGTAGAGTTACTTTGGTCAGGATCTAGAGTCAGTCCTTTTTAAAATGCATTTTCATTGCAGATGAAGAGCTGCAAACGATCCCTCCCTCTCAGTGATGATTTAGGTTAAGAGAAGTTTTGGGGTTTGATTTGATGTGGGCCCATCTTTAATAACAGCTATCAAACCCAAAGATTTTTGGGCAAATTGCTAAACTGTTTTGAGTTTTATTGACATCAAACTAACAAAAAAACCCAACCAAAAACCAGGAAAAAAGAGCTTTGTCATATAGGCAGCATTTTAGTCTTTAGGACACTGAAAGTACTTTAATGTGATGTCTCTTGCAGCTTCATTAGTGTTGCCCTGATTGTAAGAGAAAGGCTTATGGAAGTGACTGGGAACCTAAAAGGCTGTTAATTGTTTGAAGTATCAACTGAAGCAGCTTTCTTTTAGAGTGTGGTCTATTTTAGCATTATAAATTCATTTTGGATGGGAGCTCCTCTATTAGAGAAATGGTTTGGTTTTTTTCAATCTCTGCCTTTCTATGAAGAAAAATCCCATCATTTTAAGCATTTAAATGACTTCTGGGCAGTAGCTATTTATCTCACAAGACAGTGTTCCAGGACATCTTTATTTTCTTTGAGGAACTTTGCAAAAATACAGTATAATGTCATTTATTGCTGGATGTGCATGCAGAGCAATATTGTTCTGTTGCCTGGTAACCAGTGAGAGGGAGGCACTTTGGAAACACTGATAGAAAAAGAGAAAGAGAAGGCTCAACTGCACACACTTGAGTAGGAGACTTATAAAACTCGTATTTGTCCCAGGTAGATTTGGAGAGTAGTTTGGGTCAAGGTTATCATAGGGTTTTGCAATTATTTTTCACATCAAAAAGCCCGGCAGGATATTTTCTTGTATTGGAATTTAATGACCAGGCTTATTTTTTCAAGCCATGTTTACAATTTGCATACTTCGGAAAGAGAAATGTTCCTTTTTCCTTCACATGCATTCTTGAATATTTTTTGAAGGTGTGTGCTCCTTAGATCAGCACACTGTTAGTGTTGTAACAAAATAAATATGCAGAAATGTTTGGAACTGATATTCTTATGAACCGTGAATGATCGTGGACACATTTTCAAAGTCAAAATGCTCTGACAGTTTCTGAATTAGTGAATTCCTAGGTATCATAATACAAAAAACTAAGAAACAGCAGACTTGCTGAGTCAAAAAAATAATCACAAAACAAACCCAGAAAATATCTTCGCTGGAGTTCCAGTCTGGCCATTGCTTCCTGTTTTACAAGCAATAGAAAGCCAGCATAAAATCAAGGCAGAAGAGAGGAGCTCACAGGAGCCAGTTTAACCTTTGGCCAAGCTCAGACTGGTGAGAGCTTCGAGAGTCTGGGTGACTGTGTTGTTGTCTGGTGCCTCCCTGGCTTCCTGCTTCTGGCCAGTGTCAGTGTCTCTGCGCGGCCCTTCCTCGCTGCACGGAGAGCAGGAAGTGCTGAGCGCCTGCGAGGCCGTTTATTGCTGCAAGATTTACAACAGAGTTTTGAGAAGTGAAAAGGATTGTGTAGCCCAAGTGTGATTGGAGATAGTCTTCAAATTTCAAGGTGTTCCTTTGAATAGAACTGAATGTAACTTTTTTTTTCTGGCAGCTAGTTAAACTCAGAAGATGGGTAAACCTCATGTGCTTTACCTGTGGAATAATGTTTTACTTCATGTGAACATCAGAATTCTAAGAAGGAGGAGTTGCACACCTCTGGATGTTGACCATTTCACTGATTACCAAGTACTGGAAAAATTAAGGTCAGATATTAACTCCTCCATTATAACCTTCTATGGCATCAGCTGGTGGCAGAGAGCTCATGGGCAGTATGAGGAAAGCATAAAGAAAAAGATATCCTTCATATTGATGTGCTAGTTTTTCAAATTTCCTCTTCTAGAACAATTTGAAGACCATAAAAAATACAAGTAGACAAATGCTAGAAAATTCTTGATTAGAATCTTACCATCCTGACCTCCTTTTATATCAGCCTGATCTCCTTTTAACCAGGTATCCTGCCTGGTGGATGTGGGAAAGGCTGTGGATGTTGTCTCTTTGGACTTCAGGAAGGCTTTTGACACTGTCTCCCACAGCAAACTCCTGGATCAGCTTGGACAGGAGCACTCTTTGCTGGGTTAAGAACTGGCTGCATGGCTGGGCCCAGAGAGTGGTGGTGAACAGTGCTGCATCCAGCTGGGGGCCAGGCACCAGTGGTGTCCCTCAGGGGTCTGTGCTGGGGCCAGTTCTGTTCAATATCTTTATTGATGACATGGATGAGGGTATTGAGTCTTTCACTAGTAAATCTGCAGGTGGCACTAAGCTGGGAGCGTGTGTCGATCTGTTGGAAGGTAGGAGGGCTCTGCAGAGAGACCTGGAATGGCTGGAAGAATGGGCAGAGTGTAATAGGATGAAGTTTAATAAGTCCAAGTGCTGAGTCCTGCATTTTGCCACAATAACCCCCTGCAGTGTTATAGGCTGGGGACGATGTGGCTGGACAGTGCCCAGGAGGAAAGGGACCTGGGGGTACTGGTGACAGCAACTGAACATGAGCCAACAGTGGCCAAGAGGGCCAGTGGATCAGGAATGGTGTGGCCAGCAGGAGCAGGGAGGACATTCTTCCCCTGTACTGGGCACTGGTGAGGCCACACCTCAAGCGCTGTGTCCAGTTATTGCCCCCTCAATTTGGGAAGGAGACTGAGATGCTTGAGCGCATCCAGAGGAGGCAGCAAGGCTGGTGAGGGGCTTGGAACACAAACCAAGGAATGACTGAGGGAGCTGGGGTTGTTTAGCCTGGAGAAAAGGAGACTCAGAGGTGACCTTATCACTCTCTATAGCTTACTGAAAGGTGCCTGTAGTCAGGTGGGGCTTGGTCTCTTTCTCCTGGCAGCAACTGACAGAACAAGAGGACACAGTCTTAAGCCAAGGGAAATACTGGTTGGGTAGCAGGAAAATGTTTTTCACAGGAAGAATAGTCAAGTACTGGAATGATCTGCCTGGGGAGGTGGTGGAATCACCACCACTAGATGTGTTTAAAAAAAGACTAGATGTGACATTTGGAGCCATAGTCTAGTTGAGCTGTTAGAGTACAGGTTGGACTTGATGATCTTGGAAGTCTCTTCCAACCTAATAATTCTGTGATTCAATTAATATTTCCTGTTTACTTACATAGGTATTGTATACATATCAGGACCAAGAAGAAATTTAGCTCTAATAGAAAGCCTTGGAATTTTTTCTAAAATCATTAATCTAAGTTATTTGGCAGAAGTTTGGAGGAAGCTATAAGATAAACCCTGTTGTTCTGACTCTGTGATCATGCCCTTTAAAAAAAAATTATTTCCTCCTAGTAGAGTGTTTCACTGAGATCTCTAAGCCTTGCTCTCAGTATGTCCCAGCAGAAACCATTTACATACCCCTCCCTATTTTGTAGAGGTCTGTAAGTGCCACACAGAACTGAACTTTGCTGTGAAACATTATAAAAGGTGTATTCTCTTTCTTTTGCATGTTTGGTACCTCCAGAAAGAACGTATAAGTGGTGACAAAATCTCATATTTTGTGAATTTCCATTAATGATGTTGCACAGGAAATGTACATCAGTAATGAGGACAGCCATTCAGTCTCTACAGAGGAAGAATAAAAATGAATTCTGAGTTATGTCTCACATCATTAAAAAATGGACTTGCTGGATTATAGGGCAAAAAGCAACATTCAGCTTCCATGCTGCAATACTAGTTTATGACTAGAGAGGCAACATGATACCAAGGCATCTTGATGTTATTTTTCCTTCAAAAATGCTGCCAAGCTTGGGGTCTGGTCACTGGCCCTGTCTTATAAAACCCACTCCCTCACACCAATGCAGGAACAACCCTTGCTGCAAATGTTTGCCAGAGAGCAAATGAGGGGTGACAGAGACTTAGCCATGCTCTGTGGGAAAGGTTTGGGGTCACACTCAGACCCTAATATGACCTATCCTTGTAATCTCAATATATGAAAACACTGCAGAAAAACACAACTTCAATTAGAAACACCTAATATTTACTGGAAGTAATTGTGTACCTTTTACATGGGGCTGGATTGAAATTTGATACATTAATTATTCACTAAATATAAAATTGCATGCTTCAAATAATCTGGAAGGCAATTATTATCACATAAAATATTTGTGTAATAATAGTAATTGCATTTGATCTCACAAAGGGTTCAATCATTCAAAGTGTTGAATAGTCTGTGGCCATTGAACAAAATATTTCAGGACAGGTTTAGCTTTACACAAGTAAGTAGTCCAACTGACCTCACTAAGGCCACTCATCTACTTAAATGTCAATATGTATCTAAGTGCTTTCCTGGATTAGGGCCAGAACGTTTTGTCTTTTGTAAGACAAGGTCCTGAGAAGACCTGTTGCAAATGGCTGTAGTCTGCAGAGTCCTGGAAATGAGAAGCAAAATAAAAAAGGACAGTATCACATTATAACTTAGCTGTTCATTTATTTAAGGAATGTAGTTTATCATTAATGATTGGCATTACTGTAGACAGGATTATTGCTATTTAAAGGCAGCAATAGTAGGAAATATGATCAGGTATTTGAAACACGGAATAGGCCTGAAAAACAAAGGGACTGTGACAGAGATAGTGATTATCTTATCAGTGACTCAGAGTTATGGGGTTGTCTGGAAATCATATTGCAGTAGGGGACTATTTTGTGCATTACTGTTTCTGGAGTCCCAGCAATGGAGCTTCAAAAGCAGCTTGCCTGAGGGGGACTACACTCCCTCTAGATCCTAATCTTTCTGGAGTGTCTGAAGTCCATGGACTGCTGTCCACAAAGGTCCATTGCAGAGGATTGCTCTTAGCCCCATTAAAAAATAAAAAAAAAATCTAAACCCCAACAATTGTCTCTTCCTTGATGAAACTGAATATAAGGTAAGCACAAGCATGTCACTGTGAATGAAATAAAATTCCCTTCAAGGTAGCTAATGCAGCTGTGGTTTTGCAGGTCATAATTTCGGTTGGTGTGGCCAACCTAACTTGATGCTCACATTAATAATTGAATGTGGCAAATTCCACAACTGCTGCCTTTGTACAAGGAAAAAAAAAAAAAAAAAAAAAAAAAAAAAAAAAAAAAAAAAAAAAGTCCTGTATGTAATTCTTCTTATTTTCAAAGCAAAATACAGATATTAAAATGATCTTGGTAGTTTTAATTAAGTCAGTGCTGACAAGACATGAAATATGTAATGTCAAGCTACTGCTCAGCACTTTTTCCCTCTCTGGGAATAACTGTCCTGTTTGTATTACAACAGCTTTTTGCCAGTGTGAGAACCAAGAAATGACTGTATCAGCTATACCTAACTACACATCCACACATAGCTAGCACGACTCTTTATGCTCAGGTAGAGAGCAGAGAGGAGGCTTTAGTTAATTTTGTCTGCATTTGAAAGGAAAGCAGCTCTGTACGTAGAATGTTATGTTTTAATACTTGGTAAAATAATCAAACTGTTGCTTTGAAGTGTACAATCAAGATGGAAGCTTTGCTTTGCCTGCCAGGTATTTCAAGGAAATTTGTGCTGCTGAACTGAAAGGTCTGTCTTTAGCTACAAGGAAAAGGAAAAGTTACTATGCAGTATATCTGTACATTTGACACTAGCCCTATCTAAATTTAAAAATATACTAGACAATTTCAGGAAAACCGGTTCACATATAATGAAACAATTGTAATGCCTTAGGGAAAAGATTTTTCTTCCACTGAATTAATTTTGGACTCCCACTGGATTTATAAGTCATTCACATATCAAAATCTTAAGTTGATTTCAAACCCCAGAAATTCAAATAAAGCACCTATTTAAAGCACCTACTGTTTTTATGGCCAGTTTTTCTCTTTTCCTTGGACAACTCATGTTTGCATTTACAACCAGTGTTCATGAGGTGTTTTCCATAGCTGGTACTGGGGAACATTGTTCTTTAGCTTCATTCACTCCTTTCACATGGTTTGTCTTGCTGGAAACAACTATTTCATCTGCTTCATGTAACTTCACCTAATTTTTTTTCCCAGAGCACAGCTTTGTATTTTATTGGAAAAACTAAGGATACTCAGAATGTGAAAACAAAGAAAATAGTTGTGAATGTGTGTTTGTCTGTGTGTGTGTGTGTCTGTGTGCATGCACATAGTTGTAATTCAGAAATCATGCTGATGAACAATGTGAAACAAAGCATTATTAATAATTCAAGAAGCTAGGCAGCAGGAAAAAGAGTCAAAGATTTTTTTTTTCTCCCAAAAGAGAGAAATTTAATGAATTTAAGTGCTGCCTCTTCAGTCAGAATAAATTACTGAAATCAGCAGAATTGAGAGTTCTGAGATAATTGGTCAGAAAAAGAGGTGAACTTAGTTTTGAGGAGTTGGGTTAAACACACCTGCACTTCTAAAGGCCCAGGGAGTCTTTGTGAGGCTTTAAAAAACAGGAAGTTAAGTAAATCAGACCCTGAATTTCATTGTCTATCTTATGTTAAAATACTATACTTAATGAAGATTAATCAAGATAATTTTCCTTTCGTTGACACCGTCACCCTTTGCACCCTCAAAACCAGTAATTTGATGCTATTTTTCATCAACAAGCAAATTCATGTCTCCTTTTTTAGGAAGAACTTAGGAACTTAAAGGAAAAAAAAGAAAAAAAATTAAATAGAGCAAAAATTGCAGCATCTCTTTCCACAGAAAGTGACTTTATTAAGTACTGAAATGAGTAGTGTCAAATAGTCAAGCATGCATTTAGGCCTCAGCTGCTTCTGCTGGACAAAACACATATGGAACACATCAATGTTGGCAATATAATCTGCAAGAGAAAATCTCTTCTTCAACTTGTGTCTATTACTTTGTCATTGCATCTGAATGTGAGGAGCTCCTGCATTCATAATCATTTTATGTGATCAGTCTAGTATCCTTTTCCCCCTGTACAGTCATAACCCTTGGCAGCTAAGTTATTTGAATCTTATTTTAATATTATATTTTAAGACTTTCTTTGAAATAAAGCAGTTTTCTTTCATCTTATCAATCTTATTTAATTTCCTTCTGTTTTCTTCTGTCTTCAAATTTGTTTTTCAATTCTAATGACTAACAGTTCTTATTCTCTTTCTGCTACCAGGGTTTTTTGACTTTGTCTCCCTCTTTAATTCTGACTTGCTCTTTTTGCTCTGTGTTCATTCTTTTCTTTTCTCCTGTCTCTATATTAGTGCTATGTAATATGATAACAGTAATCCTGAAACTTATAATAAGTAAAGGTTAATGTTTTTACCATTATGTCCTATTGTCCTTCTCTGTTGTCCCTTTTCATAAATTTTCTTCATTCACGCTCTTCCCCTACTATTTTCCTAACTTTTCTGGAGTTTTTTCTGTCCTTGAGCAGTGACTTAGGAATGCTCAGAGGATTGAACTTCATTGCAGCTTCTTATCTTAGATGGAGGAGGAAAAAGCAATTTGTACAATGAATTCAAGAAAAAATTATGGATCCCTAAAGAAAGGGGAAGTCAGATGAGAAAAGGAAGGATGGAAGGGCTTTTTCTGTACAAAAAATAGTTAGAGGAGCGCCAGCTGCAACAACTTTGTTTTCACAGCCTCCTGATACATGAAGTCAAAATGTGAGAGAACTAGAAAATCTTCAAATACTGCTTAGTTTTACTGTTATCCCAACAGAGATTCTCACTCCTGGTGACTCTTCTTCCAGGAGTAGGTTGCCATAGCAAAGAACAGAACAGAAGCTGGGAATTTCCTTCTGGTTTTTGGCAGAAGAAAAGTGGTACTTTCCCTTTACTTCAGCTGCTGTTCGCTCAGAAAGTGAGTATATTAACTGTATTAAGGCTGCATACATAACAGAGAGATTTTGTACATAAATATATTTTTCTGAAAATCCAGAGAGTATAGGAAAAGTTACATTAGTGCTCAGGACCCTGAATTTCATGTCTGGTTTATGCAAAATAGAAATGTTTCAGAGAAATTAAGAAGATTATTACCTGTCCACTGACTCCTGTCATTTTGTGATAGTTTTACAGTAGACGTTTTGTTAAGGTCTTCTAACCTGAAATTTCAACCATAAACTTATTTCTAGTAAAGGAGTTTTGAATATGCATGTGAAGCCATCTACAAATACTGTACATTTTTAGCATTTTTAGAACTAAAAATAAAGAAAACAAATAGACTGTTGGTTTATGCTTCAGAAGTTGGAATGCTGGATAAAAAAATTAAATGGCGGAATTGACTTCTGTTAAGAACTGTGCTGGTTAGTCAACATCCCCAAATCCACCATCCCCAAGGGACCGGAACTGATGTTAATTGCTAATGTGAGCAATGCAAAAATTAATGGGATTAAGGAACTCCATTACAAGCTTTAGCACAGGATACAATCTCACTGGCTGTTGTCTTGCAGTCTATCAGTACCCACGTCAAACAGCATGAAAAACTATGTTCCCCGTGTGTTACCAAACCTTTTTAAACCTGCTTCAAATAATTTGTGCTGTGTGGTTTTTCTCACATGACTGAAAAGAAACGCATTTATGTCTTGGAGTATAGTCAAGTTTAATCAACTCCTCTCTCAACCCCTGTTGTGGGCATATGCTAAGAATAAAATGTGATTTCTTGTAATTCAGAAAAGTTTCTAGGCTAAAGTAAATTGCGGATTTTGACTACCATTCAATAAAAGCACTTCATTCCTCTTTTATACATATATATTCCTCTTTCTGTGGTATTGTGTTGCAAGATTTCTGACAAGGCAAGATGCCACCAGCGCACAGTTAATTGTTTATCAGCAGAAGGCTGTATGTGTTAACTCTCCCATTAAACCCTCAAAGGTGAAGACATAAAACACTGCAACTCCTACTTAGCACATACAGACCCAGCGTTTACCCTCATGGACATGATAAAATGAAGACAATTATAGAAGGAACTCGGGCTGTCAAAAGAATTCAACTGATTTTATTTACTTACTTACTCACCTATAGTGGAAAAGATGCAGTTTTCCTCAAAGGAGCGGAAGTGTTTAATATTCTGCTATGATGAGAATTCACGAAGCATATAATACTGAAATCACAAACTAAAAGTTTTATGTCTTTTTCTTTGTAAAATTTAATGAAAGCTTTTGATCACTATTAACACTTAAGTTAGTTTAAAAAATTTTTGGATTTGAAGAAGTTACAAAAGCTCGTTTTGGGCTATTTTATTGGCATGCTCCTGTAATAATAGAGTCAGATGCCTCAAATGACAAAAATAGATGACTTATGAAACGTCTTGTGTCTCACAAGCCAAACGCTTCTGTATATACCCAGAACTAACAAACGCGAGGAGAGAAAAAATGAAATCCAATCCTTTGCAGAATCCTGGCTCTGCTCCGGTTTTTGTAACTCTGTAACTTCTCCTTAGAGGGCAGAGTACAGTGCCAGGAGACGGGAAACACTCTACTTTTCTTTTTAATGATGCATCAGAAACACCTCAAGAGCAGATTTGTTGTCCTGGTCTCTCTGGTAAAACATATGTGCCTCTGCTGGAATGGTCATGATACAAGTCTTTTGCAGGGTGGCAGCCTTTCCTAGTAGAAGAAAATGCAAATTTTGCTCCACTGAAACTTTATCCAAAAATACCTCAAATAGTATTGCTACAAAATAAGTTTCCCAAATGGTGATATTAAAGACAAACAAAGATTTGATTTTTCAGCCATTTCAAGAATGGCCAAGTAACAACATGCTATTAGAATACGATAAACTGTAATTTCCTGTTAACTCCAGGATTCCCAAAAGAGTTACTCAGATTTAGTGCCTAGGTCAAGACTTTTTAAAAAGACTTAATTTCTAGCTTGCAAACTGAGGCCTTAAGGGAGGCCTCTGATATCCAGAAAGTCCTTCCTGTCTGTTCTTTAACTTTCCCTTAAAGTCTTCTCTTTTAATGGGCTGGAAGGGAATACTGTCTTTCAGTTTTTAAAAACCTTGACCTTTTTTAAAACATATATACATAGAGTCTAATTTTCATAGCAATGTGATTTAAAGCCATGTTGCAACCAACTAACCACTGCAGCATGACAGTCTTCAAAGGAGTTTAGAGAAAAACTGTTGAATGATCTTGATTTAGAAAAGCACTCCTTCTGGATTCAAGAGTCTGTAGGGGAAGAGTAGATTTACTGTTAAGCTCTTGTTAATTCTCAACCATCACATTGAGTAGGCTGGTAGCCAAACTAAAAGGCACTATAGGTAGGATAGAGAGCAAACATTCCTTAAGCTGTATTTAATAGGCTAAAATGGTTGAGCTGCTTGATTAAAAAAAAATCCTCAGAGTTATAAAATCATAGCATATCCTAAGCTGGAAGAGGCCAACAATGATCATCAAAGTCCAACTCCTGGCTTACTCCTATCATCACTGCTAGTGTAATGAACTTTTCAAAATTGAAAAAAAAAACAAAAAACCAACATGTACACAATGTTAATAAATGTTCTGCAATAGACAAATCTGTCAGTATATGTTTTTCTACCTCTTTTTGCCACCTTAAGTGCACATTGTACCATCTGCACCTTTTATGTGCATATAACACACTTGTACTTTACTGATGTTGTATACAATAATGTATTATTTATAGATAAACTTTGCTTTGGATTAATTATGAATCAGATTCCAACTGTAATGGGACTGCTTAAACGTGTATACTTAATTATAAACAAGTATAACAAATAAGTATGTGCTAGACTGTGACCTGAACAATCAAGTCAAGCAATTTAAATTATCACCAGAATTGTAGAGATACTTACCATAATGAAAAAAACATTTCAAGCAGAGGTGTCAGAAAAGCAACATTTAAATGAGATCATTGCTAATTAAAGCTTTTCTTATTTGAAATAAATAGTATTTAGTGTATTAATCTGATATTTGGCTTCTTTAAAGACTGGTCATTTAGTCACTGGTTGGGTGTTTAAACATATCCTGTTTCTTGGCATGTTTCTACTGCCGCACTGTTTGAGTTAGAAAAGTTCAATGGGTAATGCTAGCTTAGCTGTGGAACTCTGATATTTAATAGGATTTTATGAAAATATCTAATATGTGCACATGACAGCAAGTTCTCACAGTTAAATATTATCATAGAAGGGTCTTTTGATTCCATTATAATCCTTATTTCATTTAACAATTAAACAAATAAAGCCTGCTCAGGCCGCTATTGAATAATGGTAATGAAAAAGTTTCTTCACCCCTTGATCTTCAGAAAGTTCTGGCAAAGAAAGTATACAGTTGACATTAGTATCACATGAACTACTTTGGAAACCTGAGCTCACACGGATAAACAAGGTCTCTATGGAGTAGCTCAGCCTTGGTGACCATTTCTGGGATTTGGTTTATCAGAAATGCCTCCTTTTGTATATGGAAATACTTTTTCAACTTTAAGCATTCAAAATGCATCTGAATAAACACCGTGTGAATTCAAAGAAGTCCTGTAAAAGAGAAGGGAACAACAGGAAAAATCAGTGAATGGTCATCAGAACAAATTTTAGATTTGGAGAATTAATTATTTGCTACCTCCATCTTGCTAGTAAAACCTTTCACCTATCAGTTTAGTGTCTGATACAGTGTTTTTATCAGTAATTACAGTTCAATATTTAGAATAAGCATAACACAGATACTATTACATTGATTTGCGTGCATGTGTCCTTAAGACTAGATTCAGAAGCTTTACTATTTTCTTTGTATTGAATCATCACCTTCAAAGTCAAAAGTCTGGCAATGTCTGCAGGTCTCGATATCATTCATTACAGAACTGCCAAGGCTAAAGTTAAATGATTTCTTTTTCATCCTTGTTATTTTGTTTCCATACAGGTTGGACAGATAAGCAGGGTTGAAAAGGGTTTTTTTAATCCCTTTTTTTTTTTCTCTGAGACAGGACTGATCAAATTTTGCTAAAGGCCTTGAAACTGGTATTCTACTATGTGCATCTTAAGCAGCAAGATGACAGAAAGCACACATCTTCCTCACTAGTTTACTGGCAACACTCCGTGACAAATGATTCTAATAACATTTTGTACCTGTTGCATATAAATTTCATCCTTCAGAAGAAACAGTGACTCTCCTAATGACAAAGTGTCTGCTGTAGGGATGGTTTGTGATGTCCACATCTGTAGATACAATACTGGATAATATTTAATATCCAAGGCTGACTTTTCCTAGCTAAATGGCAAGGCAAAATGTTCACGCAAGAGATGTTCACATAAGGGCAAATGGTAAAATCACTGCTTTACCAGCCAATGAAAACCACAACTTTGACTATTTCAGATCTTAAGTTTAATATTAATGTCCCTAGTGTTTACAGTCTGAATCCTGCAAAAGTGGAGGTTTTCATTTAACCTTAAGCTTTGTTAATAGTTTGATTAAATTGGGGCCATATATGAGTCATGTAGCTGTGTCAGGTTCTGAACTTCCTTGACCCACTGGAAATGATACTGAATAAGTAATATTCTCCAAAGAGCTTCATACTTTCCTCTAATCTGCATTACACCTCATGACTCCTTTTCTGCTGCAGTGACAAGCCCCATTGTCCAGATTGCAGACAGAATATTCAAGAAAACAGCCTCACCAGCACCAGTCTGTAAATTGGTGGCTGTTTAATGACCATGGGGACACAGACATGAATCTCTTCAAGAAGAAGAGATTGAAATGAGGGCTCTCATGCTCCAAGTGATCCAAACAGTAAAAACAGACAGAAGACATCATCCCTGTGGCTCTGTGTTTTAGATGAATGAGCTGTCCCTTGGTGTCCTGAAGGAGAAGATGGAAGTGCCTTCCTTTTGGAGACAGCTCAGTGGGCCACAAAGGTATGGTGGCAGTGCTCTGCACTCCACAGTAAAGCTCTGGGGCCGCGGGACAGGACTGAAAACGTACCCTTCAATCCAGTGCTTTCACCACTAGTATGGTTAAGGGGGATATTTATGTTGCCTTCTTCAAGCTATCTAGGATAGCTATCTAGATATCTGCTATTCCAGGCACAGTCAGTGATCTCCTGAGGGCAACTGGGGGAACCTAAATTAAAATTGTAGTGCTTTGATTCCACTATAATCTGAGTCAAGCTCCTGCATTAAGCACTTCAGCCAAATGCTGAAGGTCAGATGTTGCGGGCCATCTTAGGTGTCTCTATGTTCAGTGCGACTCTTTGCACTCCTATTTCTGCAATTTCCAATTTTGCTTATGTTCTCAATGTATTGTCTCCCCAGCTGACTCAGTTTCTGAATTTCAAGCAAAGGGCCAAGTGCCTCAACTATGGCATTTCATTTCCCTTTATTCAACTTAATCGTGAAATATCAAGCTCTTGCAACATGCAGCCGTGTTAAGAGGTAAAAATAAAGACGTGGTTCTCTGAATTACTGCTCTTCCACCAAGTCCCTCCTGTTTGTCTCATAGCAAACCTAAACGAGTGTGTTTGGGGTATGTGAGGGCACTCCGGCCGAGCATGCTGTGTTGCGGACACGCTCGAGGGTAACCATCAAGCTGCAGTTTCCGTTAAGCTTTTAATATTCCAGCACTCCATCACATTCGTTCCTTTATTAATTAGAGGCTCTAATTGGACTAATTGGGCTTTCATTGGGCTGTCGGCGCCCGGCAGGGCGCGGGAACAGCCGCTCCACCGCCGCCCCCCGCCCTTCCGCAGCCCCTCGGGTGGGTGAAGGGCCCGGGGCCCCGACGGCAGGAGCCGCCGTCCGGGGCGGAGGGGAGCGGAGGATGCGGGGGCCGGGGAGCGGGCTCCTTTGTGCCAGCGCGGAGCGCGGCCGAGCGGCGCGGGGCGGGAGCGTGCGGAGGAATCCCCCGGCGAGCGCGGGCGCGGGAAGGGGCGGGCGCGGGTCCTGCCCTCCGGCGGAGCGCCCCCGAGCTGCCGGAGCGGGGCGCTGGCGGCGGGGCCGCCAATCCGCGCGGGGCCGGCCCTGTGACTGGCGGCGGCGGCGGAGGGGGCGAGCCCGGATCGCTCGCTCCGCTTTCCCCGGAGAGTTTCCTCGCGGGGGCGGCCGGGGCTGCCTCTCCCCTCGGCGCTGCCGGCGCTTCCCCCCACGGGACCGCTGCCGAGCGTCGGGCCGGGGAAGGCGGCGGCGGCGGCAGCGGCAGAGAGCGAGGGAAGCAGCCACATGAATCAGTTTCTCTCTGTATCCGGCTCCGGGCAGAGGCGGCGACCATAGCGGGGAGGAGGGGAGAGGGGGAAAAGCGGCTCCTGCAGCGGCGGCAGCCGGGGGCTCCGCTCGCCGCCGAGGTGGGTATCGGGGCCGCAGCGTGCCGGCGGGGGGCGGCTGCGGGCGGGGGTGCCGCGGGGGCCGGGGCTGCCGCTGCCCCGGCCGGGCTGGCTCCGCTCTGGGGCGGCTGGATGTCGGCAGGCAGCGGCAAGGGAGAAAAGTTGCCGAGGGCGCCCGGGGGCTGCCCCGCGGGGCGGCGGCGGCGACCCTGCTCGTGTTCCGCCGCTTCTCGTGGCCGGAGAGGGGCTGCGGGATCGTCCCCGCCGTGCGTGGGACGGGCTTTCCCCCGGGCCGGGGCCGGAGGCTTTGGGGCATGTTGTTCTGCAAGTTCTCTTTTCGCTCCCGCTTCGTTTCTTCAGCGATTGTGGGTGTCGCTGTGTCAGGGTGAGAAAATACCGCCATCAACGCCTCTCGTTTTTCCCGGCTGAGCAGCCCCAAAAGCGCAGTTCCTCCGGTCCCCTGCAGCCTCCCCCCGCCCCGCGGTGGCCCGGGCGGGCTGGTCCCTGTCCCCGCGGCGGGGACACCGAGCTCTGCCCGCTCTGTGCCTTCGCGGGTCGCGCGTGTGCGGGCGGGGACCCCGGGCAGCCCCTCTCCTCCCACGCGTGTCCGTGTGTGCGCGCAGGGCAGCGCGCCGCGATGCGACGCTCCCCCGCCTCGTGTGAGGACCGGTTGTCACGTTTCGTCTCCTTTTCCCTCCCCAGGTGCTGCGGGACTGGTGCTCGCCGAGCCGCCACCGACACGTTTCGTCCGTCCCCCCTCCCTTCTTGGAGCTACGCGGCCTCGGCTGCCAAATGCGCGGGGGGGAGAGACTTTGGCTCAAAATCCCCCGATCGTAAATAGAGAGAAAGCGGAAGGAGAGCCACCGCCGAGCGGCCGCGGGAGGAGGGGAGCGGGGCAGCGGCGGTGCTTCTGCCGTAGCCAGGGAGGCTGATGGCGGAGTTTGGCAGCGGTGGCGGCACCGGCGGCGGGGGGCTGCCCTCCTCCCCGGGGCCGGTCCAAGGAAAGGTGGCGTTCAAGGCAGGAGATGGGGAAGGAGGAGGCGGCGGCGGCGGGAGATCCCGCTTTGACAGTGCGGGCAGCCGGGTCTCCAACGGGGACTGTGCCCAGCCGGGAGCTGGTGAGGAGCCGGGATCAGCTCCTCCTGCAAGCCCGGAGAGCAGCAGCAAAGAAAAAGGATTTTCCACCAGTCAACAACGAGAAGGCAAACCCGGCATCCCCCGGAGGAGCAGCATAATTAAGGTAAGAGCTCTTGCTCCTCCCCATCGGCGTCTTTTTCTCGGTGGCAGAGGCAGGGAGATAACGGGCAATACATTGGGTTCACAGAGCCTTGGTTCTAGATGAACGGACAGGCAGCTTTTTTCTTTCTCTTCTATTCCTCCCCCACTGTGGTGAGGGGACTTGATTTTTCCTTTGTCAGAAGTGGACAGCGGTGGGAGGATGGCTTTGTATACATCCACGCTTGGAGGTAGCAGGGCGTCATGTTTTGAGGTTTATCAAAGTAGAAGGCTCTAACTCCTGTTAGGGAAGGTGAGAGAAACTAGCTGGCTGGTGACAAGACAACATGGGCACCAGCCTGGCAGCGAAAGACGTGAATTGCACAGTATGCTTGTTATTTGGGATGCACCTGTGCAGAGCAATTTTGTGGCTTCATTGGCTTGTGTGTGTGACAGGCACACAGCAGGTGATGAGAGATTCAGGATCTCATTGGGCTGGGGGTGGGAGAAGGTATAATAGGGAACATTCTTCTTGTTAGAAATGACAGCTCGTTTAGCAGTAGGCTGAGTTGTACTTCACCTATAGAAACATCTTTATACTTAGCTCTGCACATTCTGAATGCTTTTATGTTTCAGCTTGAAAGGTAGGGGGAGCATCAGTGGTAGAATGTAGCTTGGGCAAAAAGGAATGACATTTTTTTTTTTAAATGCAATTCTTTCTACAAATACTCTTATTTTGGTTTCTTAAATCCACGGTTCCCTAGATATGTGTTGGGTTAGCTTTCCCAACTCCAGTGAAAAGGCTGAGTGAACATAGAGGAATTGCTCCAGTGGTATAACAGCTGTGAAATGAGGCACAACTTCAAGTACTTAAGATCTGAGTTTAATCAAGATCAGCTAGATCTAAATTAAGCTAGATGTGTTGTCTTCTTAGATATTTATATGCTTCCAAATTCAGCTGTGGTGGGATGACCTTGGCTGGATTTCAGACACCCACCAAAGCCACTCTGTCACTGCCCTCCTCAGCTGGACAGGGAAGAGAAGATAGAATGTAAGGCTGAAAGGCTCATGGGTCGAGATAAGGACACGGGAGAGAGCTCTCAGAAATTACTGCCATGGACAAAACATGACAGTAATTTGTTAATTACCGTTAATTTGGGGAAATCAATATATTACTAATCAAATCAGTATAGGATAATATGAAACAAAACAAAATCTTAAAAACACCTTCCTTCCATTCTGCCCCTCTCCTGTGGTGCAGGGGGATGTTGTGGTCAGTTCATCACATGTTTCTGCTGTTCCTTCCTCCTCGGGGGGAGGACTCCTCACACTTCTACCCTGTTCCAGCATTGCGTCTCCTCCCATGGGAGGAGAACTTCTCCAGCCTGAGTCCTACCTACAGGGTGCAGTTCTTCATGAACTGCTCTGGTGTATTTCCCACATAAGGTCACAAATCCTTGCAGGAGCTCTCTCTAATGTGGGTTTCCCACAGGGTTGCAGCTTTCTTCAGGCACTCACCTCCTCTGTTATGGAGTCCTCCACAGGCTGCTAGGGAACATCCTGTCTCACCATGGTCTTCTCTGTGGGCTGCAGAGGTGCACTTGGAGCACCTCCTCCCACCCCTTCACTGACCTTGGTGTTTGCAGTGTTGTTTCACTTGTCTAGTCCCCCCCCTTCTCTGGCTTCAGTTGCTTCTGAACAGTTTTTTTCCCCTACCCTAAGTCTGTTATCCCAGGGACACTACCACAGTCACTGGTGGGGCCCTTGGCCATCTTGGAGCTGGCTGGCGTTGGCTGCGTCGGTCATAGGGGAAGCTACTGGCAGCTTCTCACAGCAGACACCCTTCTAGTCCCCCTGCTACCAAAATCTTGCCGTGCAAACCCAAGAGACATTCCATCCCTTGTCATTAAAATCCACATCCATCCTACAATTTTCACAAATTTCAGTCACATCAACAAAAAAGAATTTCCCACGCCAAAATCAAAAACAACACCATCACAACACCAAACAAAACACGCGCAATTTACCGCAGTTAGAACATAAATTTCACTCAGTTAGTCCATGTTTTGCCCATTATCTCTGTTGTTCTGTTGATTGGATGACAGAAAAACGTGTGGAATATCAAGACTGGTAGTGTGTTGAAAGTTGTGTTACTGTCTCCTGGGCCTTGCTGTAAAAGCCAAGGGGAGAGCAAGGGCAGTCAGTGAGCAGTCGAACACATTTGACAGGCTGTACCCACCCTTCCTGTTTGAGCAGTGATGCTGGGCGTGTGTGTGTGTGTGTGTGTGTGTGTGCGCGCTAAAGAAATCATAACAATGGACAGAGGGCAGCTCAGCTTGGTATTGGAATAACTTTATATATGCTGGATTTGCCAGTGATGTTTTTTTACAGGTCTGATACTTAATGCTTTTACGTTTCTTCTGTGTGAGCCCAAGAAAGACAGAAGTGTTGTTTGCAGTGTGTACCATGCTGTTGTACACTACTTTGTAGTGTATGATTTAATTATACAGCAGCCTTCTGCCTCTCTGGGGACCCAGCAAGGTCACAGTACCTAGGGATTTGTGATATATTAAGATCAAGAAGCATGAGATAAGGAAATAGGTTTTGAATTACATTTCATGGATACTCGAGTCAAGGTTCTTAGTTTCTGCAGCAATGGTAGCACTTTAGAATACAAGATTATTCAACTTTCTGCTATTATTGCTGCTGAATACCGTTTTGCAGATGTGAACAGTAATCTGTGCAGCAGCCAAGAACTGATTTCTAAAACTTTGTATTATTACTTGAATAATTATCTCGAGTGGAAAACTGTGACAACACTGCATTTAAGGTTATGTGGTCCATATTTATTTTAGATATGACTGTTTTAATAGTTTTGAGGAAAAAATCACTTGTCTAAATATATTCTGAACGTGATTCTGCCTGCTTGGTTCAGCAGTTCAGGCGGTTTGAGTGCTGGTGCCTGGTTTTCACTATGAAACCTTCTGGAACATCTGGCATATGGGTGCTAAACCTTAAGATGCTTCTTGCTTGCTCTTTCAGAGTAGAAGTCTGTAAAGAGTGGAAAAAGTAAGACGTAATATGCTTTCGGAAAGTGTTCCTGGAGTTTTAATAGCTTATATTGCTAAAACTGCTGTTAAAGAGGATACAAAGTAACCTCAAGGAACAGGTTTGTTCCATGCAGATGTAGATTTTGTACATTCATGCAAAACATGACTTTTAATAGTAGTTGATCTGTAAAATGCCCCTTTATGGAATACCTAATACTTAAATGTTGTGTCCGCCAGTTACTGTGTAGGTGTTTGGGTCATAAATGGAAAATTGACGTTTGAATAATAGTTCTAGTTCAGATTAAATTCTTTAGAACCACATGTTTGTGCATGAAAATCAGGAGCCCAGATCCGTGTTTTATTTTGGTTTCAGTCTGTGCTTCCATTGGCTGTCTATTTTCATAACTCTGAGAAGAGCAGTTGCTGCCTTTTTCCCTTTCCTTTCTTACTTGCAGTCTCTGTTCCCTTTTTCCAGTAGCTCCATATTTTTTCTGTCTTATTTATTTTGTGCACCTGCTAATTTTGACTTTTTCTTTCTCGTTTGGTGTAAGATGATGTACTCTTAAGGCCGGGGTGTCCCCTAGGATGATGACAGGTGGTACAGCTGTTATTACTGGAAAAAGTAACGCAGTCTTTATACGTAGTAGTTTACTTGGCCTTTCGCTCGTGTATCAGCTGTGTTTAGGGTGAAAGGAATAAAGACTGTACTCTTCATTTGTAGCAATTTTTATGGAATAACCTATTTTATTGCTTGCCTTTGTTGAACCAAATTTGAGGGCCAGGGACTACATACATGTGTTTATAGAGACCTTTTCACGTCTATTTCTTATTCTCAGTATTTATGAGATTCTGAGTTTTCAAGAGGCAATAATGATGATACATTGTGTATCCATAGGATTAAGGCTCTTGGAATACCTGATTTGTGAACTTATTCAAATGCTGCTTGTTTGTATGTACTGGGTTTTGGAGTGACTGTTTTGTTTTTCCATAATATTTTCCTTGGTGCAGCTAGCTGTGGTTTCCTATTATGTAATTTCCTACAACATTTCCTATAATATTCTGTGAAACAAATTCACATCTTGCAGTTCAAAGTGGGTTTAAGCATCCTGTGAACTTTTCTTAGCTTCCCTGACAGTTGGCAGTGAGCTTGCTTTATTTTTGTGTGAGGTTCCTTCACGCCTGTCTTAAGGAGACTTTGGAGGTGGTAGGCGTTTGAGAATCTTTGAGGCAGCAAGTGGTGTATGGATATGTTTCCTCAGAGCCTCCTGCTTCCAGGGGAGTCCAATAAATGCTTACAGAACCTCATGGTTTCCCAGAGCTATAGGCCTAGACAGAAAGAGATCCATGGGGATAAATATGTCTCTATTAGGAGACAGGTTGCACTAATAAAATGGGAAGGGATACACTTAGGAGAGATTGCAGTTATTTAGGAAGGCAGCAGTGAGAAACACGTGTCGAAAGGTGGCTTTTCCATTCTGTGAGCAGGAGTCTTTTTATCAACATGTGTGTGGAAGCAAAGTCCAGGGTGGTTTTTTTTGCATATACCAATACTGTGTCTCAGTGTCAATAAATTTCTTGGCTGATAACGTAAACAAATTTGTATCTTTTTTATTTTTTTCTCATGGGTCTAAACTCAAGCTTTCGTTCTGTAAAGTCATGTACTTGCTGAGGATTATAAACTCTTAACTTTCGAAGCCTGTAAAAAGAGAGGAACCAAATTTAGCAGGTAGATACTCTAGGGTATAATTTTCAGCAGAGCTTTGCTTTTGAAACTAAACGTATCCATGTCTTGCTATGACAGGGAATTTAGACAGCATATACATCACGATCTTCTTTCTTGTTCGAATGCCAGTATATGTTGCTAACTTGTTCAGTCTTTTGTGATCTCTAGTTCATCCTGTAAAACCATTTGTATCAGGTGTAAAAAATATGAAATATGGAAAATGTTGGACAATGTTTTCTGCAATTGTGATAATTTTTAAAAGCTTTTATATAAACCCTTTTGTGTTCATGGTATACTCTAGTGTCTCATTTTCAGTGGACTTAGGTTCTCTGCAGTCCTAAATTATCTTAGCCACGATGTTTGCAAGTCTTCATGGAGGCCCAGGAATAGGTCATACGTATTTGGCTTCCATCTGAAAGAATATCAAGGAATTAGGTTGTCAGACTCAGTGTAAAGTATGTGAAATTACCCGATTTTCAATAATTTTTCATATTGCAAACAAACCCGTGTAACGATGCAAGGAAATTCGATTAAGCAGTCTGGCTTGAAGATGCAAAAGTTCCCTAATTTCAAAGAAAACAGCCATGGAGAGGAAAGAAGGGGAAAGCTAATGTGTTTGGTTTACTCATGCCCTTCCCCTTTGGAAACAAACTGTGACAGTATCGGCTGAATTCCTTCTGGTTACAGAAGATCTTTGGAAGACCAAGGTGGATCTCCCAGCAGTAAAAGATATTTTGCCTAGAGCGCGTGTGCTAGTTGACACCCAAACTGACAGCACAAAAAAGGCACATATTTAGGAAAGAAGGCTGTGATAGTTGAGCTCCCCCTGCTTCTTACCCTGGACAGTCATTCAACTACACAGCCAAAGGTTTGTTTGGTTTTTCTGGGAGGCTCTTCCTGGATTTGTTTTTGCTTGTTTCTTAGTTTTTTTCTTTTTGTATTAATGCAGATCTATCTTGTCTCTCAGATTTGTCAGTATGAGAAACCTGAATAGGTAATTGCAGCTGTGTGAATCCTGGAGCTTTCTTTTAGAGGATGTTGTCTCTATGATTTGTTGGACTCTCAGCTAGATTCCAGAAGGTTACCAGCCTATCCATATCTGCATTCCTTCTCCATCCTCTACTACTGATTGTGTACCAGCTTCTTAATTTTTAAAAAATAGAATATTTTTAGAAGAATATTTGACACCATAAAGGTCATATCCTCTGTGATACAAAAGCTATATACCTTAAGTATTTGCATAGAGTACCATATATATACATCAGACCCATGTCCCAGGCAGTTTACTACTTGTTAACTGTAACACTGTATGTCACAGCCACCGAGTGGGTATGTTGTGCACTGCGTTTTGTGTGTATTTTATTTGCATGAGTAGTTTCTGTAGACCATGGTAATCAAAATTTTATTTGAAGATATGCAACACACACACAAAAAAGTTGTTTGTAGAAATGCATACATGAGAATACTGCCTTTATGTAATTTAGTTAGCTTATGTGCTATTGCGCACAAAGAGAAGTACTTTTTCTGAGAGCTGACTGGGAGCGGGAGCTTAATTTGGGTGAATTTAGCTTCTCTGACTTCTCTTCTGGAAGATCTTATCTGTCTATTTCTCTTGACTGGGTAAAGAGCTTGGCTAGTTGTGAATAATAGCAACTGCTTCACCCCCTCTGCCCACAAGACCTTAGACTATCCACGAAATGTGTTCAGTGGTGAAAAATTAATTAATGAAATTAAAAATCATTATGAATACCTGATGAGCTTTTTACTTATGCCTGTTATCAGGCTTGATCAAAAACATGACTAGTTTAGCCTATTTTTAAACTAGGAATTAGAGCAGTGGTGTCCTGCCCATGCCTTACAAATAATACGCTGGGCTCTCATGATTTGCTTGCATTCATGGAAGATTAAAGAGTTTAAACAGAGACTGACAGGACAAGTTAACTGTGTAGTTTCCCAGCCTTTGTTGGTCCATGGGTGATATTGTCATCAATCCTTGTATTATTATTTGCACCGACTCTGTTAGGAAAAATCCTTATATAAATTCACCAAGTGTCAATCTCTAAGAGCCAAATTAAGTTGGAACACATATTGTAATATTAGTACATGGATTCTAGATTACTTATTTTTTCACACAAATCTGGGATTGTGTTCAAAATTTAGAAGTCGAAATGTAAACAGACTAGCAGGTAGATTTTGGGGGAGGAAAGAAATATAATAATTTATGTGTAATATACACGGAGAAGAGGAAATTATAAAAATGTGATAAAAATCATCAATGTATATGTATTGAAGAATGCTTAAAAATAGGGCTGGAAGAAACCTCAAGAGGTCAGTCTACTCTGCTCCACTGCTCTGCTACAGGATCAACTGTTAATAAATTTCAGTATGGTGCTTTTGTCTTTTAATCACCTTTTTTATGTGATCCTTCTATGCAGGCTGCTCCTTGATTGTTCCTCTTTGTAATGGGCAAAAGTAATCATCTGCAAAAAGCTTGTACTTGTCCTATTAACTGCATTCTAATTATTTCAGATTATACCTTCAATTTGTCATGTTCTTTCTGATTTTAACTTACCTTCTAGCATACATGCAGCTCTTCCATCTTCAAGTAAACATCCTGTTTTAACTATACTCTCATTTTATCATACGTCATATGTGATTTTTTTTCTTAAGTGATTGTAGATTTTGGTACAAGATCATGTTATATATTCCATGGTTATATAAAATAAAAACTGGTTATTTGTATGCTTTACCACCTCTAGATAGAGAAATATGATGTTGCAGAATCGAGTTAAAAAATACAATTTATGAGAAAATATTGTTCCTTCTAAATATATTAGAATAGTAGTCAGTAAGTACAAATTGATACTGTTATTATTACTGGATTGCAAGCACTGGCACAAAAAAGGCCCTTTGGAAGGGGCTGGTTTGTTTGTCTTTAAGGAGAGTAGGTAGCAAGTAGCCTCTTTCCCTGTTTTGCAGCTGTGTTTATGAAGACTATTGTTACTATTTTACAGTCGATCTTCACATCTGGTGTGCCTTTTACACATGAGGCAGTACCATCACTGCACTTACTTTTCCCTGTTGTAGAGGACTGTGCATGAAGCAGTCCTTTGAAAGGATTGTTGCCCATCCTCTCAACTGCAGTGCATCTCTTAATATCTTAGTACCTACTTAAATCACTTATTTTGCAGAGCTGTCTGTATAAACTCCCCTGTCCCTTGTTTCTGGAGAGGAACATCCCTGAGTTCACTCACCTGTTCCCTCCCAGACCGTGACCTCACAAAACATGAATGTTCAAAACAGTGAAGAGTGCACTATAGTGAGTGACTGGAAATCAGCAGTACTGAGGCTGGCAGTGTTAACTGGTGCAGCCTTGGGAAAGTAAAATAGCTGTGATTAATTTCTGCTTCTCTTGGGGTTCTTTTTAATGTCATTTGGCCTTTTGAAGTAAGTACTAAAATATCCCTGAGTACTTCAGATTGTATACCATGCTCAGGGATGTATTCAGATACCAAATATTCACATTCTGGAAATAAGTGCAGGCAGACAGGAAGTATCTTTAAACAAACAAACCAGCTCCTTTTCAGAATAGCAGCTGACAGTTTTATAAAATGAACAATAAAAAAAAGTAAGATATTAAGCTGGATTTCAAAATTAACTGTAAAAAATCTTTGAAAAAAGAAACTTATTTAGGTGTTTTATTTTGGTATAAGAAATGGGCACCTTTACAAGTACATGGCAGATAATTGATATTATGCCTATTGGTGTAAAGACTGTCCTAATGCCTTTGCTAGAATTGATTAAAATGGTTTAATATTTCCTTTAAATTGTGAGATAATCAGTACTGCAGAAGAAAAAGAACTGCTGTTTTTTTTAAAAAAAACATGTCCACGGAATTTTCAAGATCTTTTTGTGGTTGAGTTTCTGTGATTATAGCTTTTCCCCTCTATTTTCTTTTTTATTTTTTTTCTTCTTACCAGCATTATTATTTTGCTTACACTAAAAAAAGGCAGAGCATTATACAGTTCTGTATGTGCTTTGTTGTTTTGGCATCTGTGAACATATCCCCATCCTTTACTGCCCTTTTTAGTGTAGGATAGGAGAGGAAGAATGGTTGTGAAATTCTGCAGCAGCAGAATGGTCTGCATGGGTTTAGTTTCATAAAGTACCTCATGATGGAAAATTCAGCATGCTTTATGTATTTCATTACCTAGTTCCCTGTGTTAAAAGTGTTTGACATTGTCCACTGTTTGCTCTAGCTGCATTCCTTAAAATAAAATGTAAATGACTGCTTACTTAAAAAAAAAAAATACAATTTTATTGCTTTGTATTACCAAAGTGGACTAAAAGGACAGGATTTCAGCTTGTGTTGAAGCTTTTGTTAAGAATGTTTTCTTTCCTATTGTTGGGGGTTTTAGTATAGGCAGTTATTTATTGATTTTAAGTAACTCCTGTGAGCAGTACAGGAACACAAAAAAAGAGGCAAGACAGTGACTTTGTATATCTGCTATGATCTTTTGTTTAGTAAATTTAAAGCAGAGTGAATCTCTTTCATGTAGGTATTGTAGCAAATATTAGTTTCTGAGTTGCTGAAATAATACTTAGATCATTCCAATATTCACATGCTTACAATGTGAATTTTGCTACATATGGCAGGAAAAACTTTGTAATAGTTGGAAATGCATTGCTTCAGGAAATGGCTTGAATCAACTGCAATGTATTTTGTTGTTTACAGAGAATGGTCCCTAAATAATTTTTGTTTTGAGATACATTGGTAGTGATTTGTTACAAAAAGTCAGTGTAAATTCTAGAGTTCAAGACCAATATTTATGTGAAATGAGAATGTATTTAGTCATGGCACATTACTACCACACAGTGGAGAAAGCTAGATCAGACATGAGTAGTTAGAGTCCCTGTAGTATTAGGTTTCCTTGCTTTTGAAGAACCCCCCCAAGACTTTTGCATGGCTTACTGGATGTACTTCATTTGTTAAACCCAAGTGTCCTCTAATTTCTTATTGTTCTTCCCTGTTGTAGTAGTTGTGGAGAGTTGTGTTTCACAAGCATGGTCTGAGATTCACACTTTCCAGCTTAAATAATGTGTTCCATGTTCCACCTCACGCTTGGTCCTTCTTCAGTGAGCGGCCAGCCTGCTCTGGAATCTGCTCTGGGAGCAGTGGTGTGGTGTGAAGGCACCGAATGCTTTCAGTTGTGGCAATTGTCTTGTGCTATTTTGTAGATTTAGAAAGATGCTCTGGAATCGATAGTGTTGGTCTTTCACTAGCCTGCTTGGCCTGGATCTGGTTCGTGTCTGTCACCTCTTCTGTTGTGTCACCCTGCCTGCTTGTCCCTCCCTTTCTTGGGTCTCTACATCCCTCATACAGCTTGGCCTTCCTGCTTCAGCAGTAGCAGCCTGGCCACACTCTGCTTTTTGTCTGGGACAGCTGGTGGAAAAGCTTTTATTCCCAGCAAAGGGCTGGAGCAGAGCAGAACTCTGTGTGCTCTGTGCAGTACTCCGTGTCTGCTTGTGAATCCCCAGAAAAGGAGCGATGAAAGGGGAGTGCACATTCCAGTGCAAGGCGCTCCACCTTCACAGTGGCTTGAAGTCCCACAGGCTTTGGGGCTTGAACCTGTGATGAAGGCTGACTGCACAGCTTGGGGTAGATGCCTCTGTTTCCCCCGGTCTTCAAAAGCTCCCAGCCCTTGTGAATTTTAAGGATGGCTTGCCAGGGTCAGGCTGAAAAGTCTGTTTCGCTCATGATGTTGCCTCCAACAGGAAGAATAGGAAAAGCCTCCTTTCCTGACATCTGCTTCCAGCCTTTAAGTCATCTGGAGCTAAGATGCATTTAATCCTTATGGGTGGTTTTTCTCCCCAATTAGTTGTCAAAGGCCAGTTTGAGTTTTGGAAGCTTTTAACATCCTATGACAGTTTCTTAACTAAGTGTTATGTGAAGAAGTTGTGTTGTTTTTTTTTTTTTTTCTTTGCATGATTTTACCAGGCGACTATTTGCTTGTTTACCTGGTATCCCCTGGTTCTTATGTTAGAACAACAGTTTCTCTTTTCCACAAGTGAGCTGAAAGGTATTCCTCACATTTGCTTTATGTAATTTTTCTTTTCTGGGCTAAAAAATCTTGATGTTTTTAGTCGTTCCACCTATTGAAGCTTTTCTATGCTTCTTTATTCTGATTCTCTTTTATATAAATATTTTTTCCTTCAATTTTATTAATTTTTTGCAGGGCAGGACTAAAATGGTATTCCAAATGTGTGCCAGTCAAATGTGTAAATCCACTGTAATGTAACGAAGGTTTAGCAATATTGTGATACTAAATTGGACTGTAATTTATTTATTTTTAGAGTTGTCTTCATCAAATATTTAAATGGTATCACTGCTGCTAATTGGCAGTGGGAGAGTGCTGTTAAAACCTCTTGCTAAATATTTAAAACGTTCTTTTTAAAGAACTGTCTAAGAAAGGCAATACTGCTGGTGATACTTGTGTTGGAAGTGGCTGCCATTAACGTCTTTTAATGTGTTACAGAGTCTTTTCTTGGTGCTGGTGACACCATTGGTGATTAGCGCATCGAGCTTCCAGCTGTGCTTGACTTTTAAGGTTCTTGTTCAGCACTCACATTAATGGATTATTTTATTCAATCTTTTATTACTTTCGCTTTATAATGTCTGAGGCTCTTCAGAATGACTGTGTCAGTCCAGAAGAGTCAAGAAGGCATTTTTATTCTTTAGAAAACTCAGACAAAGTATAACAATGAAATCAGATAGTTTCCTGAAAATAGAACATCTAAAGTTTCACTTCAGAAAATCATTCAACTGAGGATTAAAAAGATTATTAAATACAGTAAGCAATGAAGGACAAAAATAACTAGAAGTTTCTGTGTCCCACAAGATTGATACAACATTATCTTGGAAGGAAATCCCAACACTGTTGCTTGTCCGTCTTTCTCCTTTGAGGAGGGAAACTGATTTGTTTTCTTTCCCTTTTACAGTGCTTTCTCACTTCTGAGAAGGAAAGTAATCCCTATTAGCCTTTTCCTGCTCATCTGGCCTGCTGTGTTGAGACATACCTTGGTTATTCCTGAATTCCTCAGGATTTTTGAATCCTCATGCTTTTGTGTGCCCATTTTGTGACGAGAGTCCAGAGTCTGACTCCTAATTTCTTAGCATCACTGTCAGCAACATTATCTTTATGCAATTAAGTCTCAAAGCTTCAGGTACTTCTCCTTGTTCTAAAATGTCTAATTATGTGCTGTTTTTCTTCTGTGTGTAAGTGACGTACACTCAGTTGGAGTAGCAAGAATAGAACATGACATGGATTTTCATTATTTCACGTGTGGAAATTAATATTTCTGTCCATAAGTGTTGAACTTCAGCTCCAAAAATAGTAGTTTGGGAGTTCTTGCCCTACTGGGAGAAAATTCACCATTTTTTTGTCGTGATAATTGCTGATGAATTTTTCTATTAGTTGGAAATCATAGCTCAAGTATATACTTTCATTGGGTTCAGCTGCAGAAATTTCTTTTTTTCTACATCTAATCCCAAATTCAACTCAGTCCTTAGTGGATATAAAAAGTTTACTATAATCATTTGAGGACCTTGTGATTAAAGCTTTGGCTACTAATAATGATTTAGAAGATCAACCACTTGCTAAATATCTAAGAATCTTAAATTAATTTTATTTCAAGAAAAATGAGATTCTAATGTTTAGATTTATAATACAGTCCGCAAACCATTTCTTCATGTGTTGGAAGTATTCTGAATTGAAGTTACAGAATTACTGAATTAATTTCTGGTCTTTCCCACTTTTTCTGGTGAATATAGTAAAATTGCGTGATGAGATAACATCAACTAAATGCATCTTTTGCTGAGAAAAACCTTTCACTTGGTAGTTTAACCTAAGGCCTGATTATCCACCATCATGTAGGCTTTATGTAAATCTGCCCAATGTACTTTATCAAATGGTACCTTTGGCTGAGGTGATGGAGCAATAAGATTTTTCTGATATGTTCTATTGAATTACAGCATAGCCGTTAAATATTTAAGAAATTTCGTGTAAAATAAATCCAAATTTTTTTTTAGGTATGTAAGACAAATGCAGAGCAGTATTATGTTTTTTTCTGTTTGGTTCAGAACCTTACTCCTAGCTCCCATGTCACTGAATTTTGCAAGAGTCAAAATGAATCGTGGTGAAAGCTACTCCCTACCTTTTTTTCCTTACCATTTAAGATATTTGGAATACAATTCTGTATTCTAGAAATATACACCTTATAACCCTTTCTTATTTTAAATATCTCATCTGCCCTTCTAACAGTGGTTGATGGGAATAAGTCATGGGCTTCTGCTGAAAACATCTGTTGGCTGGTTTCCTTGCAGGACAATGTAAAGTGTATTGGTCTTGCACCGATCAGGTGATTATGCAGTTAAAGATTCTTAAAATGCTGTTGTTGGCAGACAAAACTCCAGAAAAAAAGAGCAAGGCCTCAATTCAAAGCTCTCAATTTGTTATACTAGAAAGGATGAAAAAAATGTTCTGTATTATTTCAGGCCAACGACTTGGCAGGAATTTAAATCCGAGTCCAAGGTTCCTGAAACCAGAGGCGTGAGAATGCAAGCAGGTTGTGGGGGAAAATACAATGATTTCACAGGCAGCTGAGATATAAATCTTAGTCACCATGTTTAGAGGAATTACTTGGAAAATGTAGTATTCCATATGATAACAAACAGAGGTGTGTTAGGTGTGGAATTTATTCCTTGTTGTTAAGTAATAAGGCAGTTCTTGAAAGCTGGTAAAAAAATAATGGATTTTTGGCCATAGGTCAGGGTGAGTTTTATGCAAAGAATAACATGACTGAAGGAGGCAAAATATTTTTGAGTTCTTTTCCTACAAGTTTGGTAGTTTATAGTTTTCACAGATTTTTTTTTTTTTTTTTAATCAGTTAATTTCTTGCTGGAAAGTGTCTTGGGAGATCTTATTGTGAAAGGTATTGTTGAACAGCACCAAAGTCACTCTCTGGGCTTGTCAAATCACCTTGGAACACTACAGCGTATGAAATTACAGTGTATTAACCTTCTTTCTAAAAGGAAATATGGTCCTTTTAATGACAGTTCTTAATTTATAAGATTTCTTTTTTAATATAGACAGAATAAATTTATGTCTAATGTTTTTGTTTTGTTACTACCCTGTTTTTAATAAAAGTCATGGTCATCTTAGGGAGCAGGCTTCTTCCAGTGGGAAAACAAAACAGGACTGCCATTCTTGCACTTGCTATGTTGAGAGAAGGGAGAGAGGCAACATCTAGAGAAAATAAAAAATGTTTGAACTTGTGTCTTGCATTATACTACTGCTAAGAAATGTTCTCATCCAGCTGTGTTCAGATGATACAGGAGAACTCTCTTCACTCTGTGGTCATTCTGTGCCTTACATTAGCTGCAGGTCTGTGAGCAGAAATTCTGCTGCTTGAAACTTCATTTCCATCTCTGTTGTCTTTGTAGCTTGCCAAACTCATTACTTGTTTTAAATAAGCAATGAAAAGCCATTTCTTCTTGCCTCCAGGAAATCTTTGTTTTAATGTAATTTGTTACTGTAAAACACAATAAGAAATGTAGTAAAACTCTAGGAGACTTTGAACCAAACTCTTACTGAAAAATGTACTTAATTCACATTATATTTTTTCTTTCAGTATTCACAATAGATAACTGGGATGACACCTACTAGAATTTTATAACACTGTTTTGCTTATATGTAAAAATTTAGAACCACTGCTTACTCCCCCCAAAAAAAACCAAACCCCACATTTTAAGCTCTAACTTGAAAAATATCAGAGTTTATGGGCATCTTTTCTCCAATTCCTCATCCAATTTATTTTGGAATTCTTTACTGAAGATACTTGTTATACTTAGCTGTCACAACCTGTTTTGCTTCAGTTATTGCAAAGCTTATCGGGTCTGAGATACTTGTTTTTCCTAGGGAAACAAATTCTCAGAAATCTATGTGAGGGGCAGAAGTCTTTTCCTTACAAATGCTGTTCCAAATGCTTTGGAAAGAAATGTAGCAGATTTTAAAATAGAGTAAATAAGCAAATGAACCAGGAAGCTGACTTTTAAGGTGACATAATGTAAATCCTTCACTTTAAATTCTGTCCGTGTTACCCTTTTGTTTGTTTGTGATTTGGGGGTTTTTTGTTTCTGGGGGTTTTGTGTGTGTGTGAGACTGAGGGGTCGCTTGTCTGGCCTGAGTGTTACGTGACTTCTAGTAGTTGACCTGTGCTGGTAGGTAGGAACAACAGAAAGAATAGAGTAATTATATTTTTCTCTACTATAGTATTATTTTAATATATCTGGTCCTTGATTTTTGTAGCATGTATACTCAGTGTGTATCACTCCATGCTTTTGAAACGTTTTCTTTTTTCTTTAAAGGAAGTTGCATAAGGTGGTGTTATTTTCTTGGGTCAAAACTGTAAGCTTATTCTGTTTACTTCGATGTGCAGGATTAATTGAATAGACTGGTTTTAGTTTGGTGGATATATATTTATATACATATAAAGGGGAAGATGAAATTACCAGGAAGACAAAATACTCAGTTCAATATGAGCGAATCAGAATTGTAGTTTTCATTTTATTTCTCCCTGATTCATAGGGTTCATTGGAAGAGACCCATATAATAAAACAGAATAAAATAAAATTCCACTTACATTTAAAATAGTCTATATAAGCTTAAAGGCAGAAATATTTGAACTATTCTTTATTTATTTGACACCAATTAAAAATAGTTACTTTTGGGGTTTATTTCAGGGCTTGGAGACTATCAAGTACATGGGAAGAGAATATTGTATTGCTGTGGTGTTCCATGTGCTGGGCCAAGCAGCATCTGGTCCATCATGATACCAATTTGCTGTTCCAATAAATTTATATTGTTAAAAAGCCATGCCACAAAGCAGGTCACAGCCTTAAGAGGGAGAGTGCTTATTTAAAGAAAAGAAAGAAAGTTACAGAATACTGAAATTTCACATCTTTTGTGCTCAATTTCTTTAACATTTCATTTTCCTTTACACTTTCAAACAGCCAAGGATAATGGAAATGGAAAATATCTCGAAACTCACCTTGAGCTGCAAGGGGGAGTGGTTTTAAACTAAAAGATAAGAGGTGTAGATTAGATGCTAGGAAGAAATTTTTTACTCTGAGGGTTGTGAGGCACTGGAACGGGTTGCCCAGAGAAGTTGTGGATGCCTCATTCCCAGAGGTGTTCAGGGCAAGTCTGCATGGGTCTTTGAGCATTCTGGTCTAGTGAGCGGCATCCCTGCCCACAATGGGGAAAGGGAGGATTGGAACTAGATGATCTTTAAGGTCCATTCCACTGTAAGCCATTCTGTGGTTATATATTCCTCTTGGGGCCATCCACAAAGATGATAATAGGATTGTTGCCATGATTTGCTACAAAGGCTCTCTATGTAAGTTCCTCAGTAAAATGCTTCCATCTAGCTTGTGTTACTCCTGAGAAATAAAAGGTGGGCTTTGGAATCTCCTAAACTGGTGGTCGTGAGCTGCTCTGTTAATTGGTGTGCTGTAATGCAGGCATGGCAATGCAACCATCTCCACAGTGTGAAATGGATCAGAGACCAAAAAACTGGAATATAAATTCAACTCAAACACACAAATAAACAAATTCCTAAATGCACAGCTTTTCATAAGCTGTGTGAAGTCTTCTGTTGAGAGTGGCCTTTTTACATCTAGCTCATCATCCTATCTCCAGAAGGAGAATCTTCTGGAAGATTCTTCTCTTCTCTGTAGAAGAGTGCTCGAATGTGGGCTCTGAGAAGCATGCAAGGAAGGCAAAGCTGAAGGTTGTCTAGTCAAAAGATAAGCAAGAAGAGAGAATGAACTGCTGTATGTGCCCACTAAATAGATACTAGGTGGGAAACTCTGCTCAGGAGAGTACAGGGAGTGCAGTTGCATGGTTTGGTAAAGGCTGAACTCCTAATGACTGAGAAAGATAACTCAGTGCTGAATGTCCAGGCTTCACTGTCCCCAGTCCACAAGCACTGGGTGGATTCTAACGCTGGGAAGGACAAGGTAACAATCACACTGGATTCCCTCTGGCAGGGCAGGTACTTCCCGCTGGGTCACCTGGAGGGCATGGTCACGCTGGGGCCAGTGCAGCCATCACTGCTGTCTGCCTCCTGGGCTGCTTGGTCCTGGAGCTGTTGAGAGCAGCCAAGGCAGCCAGGAGAGGGATGCTGGGTGAGAGCTGCACCAGGCAGCCAGGCATCCAACTGTGCAGCCTCATCCCCTGTGCGGAGGGTGAGAGGCCTCAGGGAGGTGCCCAGCTGCTGTAAGAGCCTCTCAAGCTGGGTCGTGTGTGGAGGTAAGGATGGCAGCCCCCGTTGTCTCAGAAGCCTCAGTGTGCACAAAGGAGACAGGCAGTGAAGTGCTTTGACTTTTCATTACTGAAGTTCATTGCTTCCCCCTGCCCTGCTTTTTGTAGGGAGAAGTGCAGTGATGAACTAACCTGTATCATTATCCCTCAATACTGACCTAGTAGTTTTCAGTGACCTATTGCTCAAGGGTTCTTGGGGTCAGCAGTGGTATGCTCATATTTAGTATCTACACTTAAAGGATAGGTTTTGCTCCCATTATTTTTTCCCAGTTTCTTTTTGAGGCCTGTACACTTTGGCATCTGTAACACAACCTGTGGCTCAGAGTTTTGTATCTTGGATGTGCTGGTGAGGAAAAGGTACCCACTCTTCTTTATTTTGAATCTGCCACCTGCTAATTTCATTTGGTGTGTCTTTATTCTCTTTATAGGGTGAGATGGTGAGAAATCATTCCTTATTGTTCTTAGTTTTACTTTGTATTCTGATGTCATGTTTGCTCTCCTGTAAATAAATCAGGTATGATATATAGATTAAAAGATTTCTTAAGACTTTGACATCTTATTTTAAACATAACAACTGTCCTGTCTACTTGGAAAGAATTGAAGTCTTTCATTAATAATGTGTCGTGTTCCTTTGCTTCTTTTGCCTCAATACGTGAAAGTAGATTGGTCTTGAAATCCCAATGCATAAGGATCTTGTGATATGTTTTGACAGAGGTAGTTTATCTGATTTAACTGTAAGGCACCTTTCATGGATAGCAGAGCCCTCTACAATAACAACTTCTTTTGACTTGATGAACTTCTGTGCTGGCAATAATTTCCCATTGATAGTCTTCATTACCTGGAGTTTTGGAAACATCTGTCACATCAACATCCTCATTTAAGGTTTGGCATTCCTGCTTCTCCATCTTGTTTGTCTGCATTATTTAAATATCTCTGTTCTGTTTTATCCTCTGTCTCTATTGAAGTGGAGTCACTTTCTATCCTCTCTCTTATTTGAGTATATAACGTTAGTGTGGTTATTCCACAAAGGATTCACAAACTGTGAGCTATTGAATCCTTCACAGCTTTTCTCAGGTATTAAAATTTAAAAGGTCACAGGAAAATATTGAATTAAATCACTGACACTGTTCTTTTTTGGTTTAGAGGAAGCCTTCTTCTTGCTTGTGCTCACTCTGTTTTTTCCAATTTCAGCAAATCTACTTGGAATTATTCTTCCCAGAATTAGCCTCTCTCGGGAGATAGCACTTATTTTCCTCCCCTTCCATTCACCTCTTTCATCCACATAAGAAAAAAAACCCTTCTTGGCTCTGAAAATGATTGGAACAATTTGATGACTTCTGTGTGTGGGAGAGAGGAAAGTTATTTTCATTACTTTTCATGCCTTTTTCTCTTTTTGAGGAGTTCAAGCTGGCCTTTTGTTAACAGAAATTGCTTGCTGCTTGAATCCATTAAAGTTCTTGCATTGAACTTAAGATACCTGTGGCAATCTCGTGGTGGGCACTGAAATTATTCCTTCACACTCAGCAGAAGAGGGAAATGTGGTGTGTACGAGTGAGGAAAATGAACAGAAAATTCTTTGCTGGTTGTCCATGTGTTTAGTAATATACTGATGGGAATTCATAAAATCCAGTTGATCTGAAGGGTCCTTAGCAGGTCCATCTGAATTATTTGGAACTGAAGAGTATTCTGCAGAGGTGACAGTTGTCAGTGTTCATCTTAAAAACTGAGTCTGCAAGGAAACTTTTTCTTCCACAATTCCTGATAAGGATTCAGGTCTTATTGCTGCCATGTATTTATTATTGATTTGTTCAACTATTTGTGCTATCGTCATGCTTTTTTAAAAACGGTATTTTTTTATTTTAAATTGTAAATCTAAGTTAAAACATAGAATTAAACACAAACCCTAGAACTGTAAGGAAGATGACCTTGTAAATCTGGTTGCTTATAATGACAGTTTCTGCCTGGAATATTCTTAGAAGTTATAGTTTTGCTTTCAAGTGAGAATTTTGTTACTTTTGGTACTAGTTGGATTTGAACTCCAGTCCATGTCAAGAACTTTGGGAGAATCCTCCTTTTCTCCCAGGGAAAATACAGAGAATGGATAGCTCCTCAGAAGATTGTTGAACATGTTTTGTCTAGAGTACTAGAAACCAGAGATAATTTGGAAGTAGGATCTAGAAAAAACAATCTGGACTGTGACTGGTTAGATTAAACAAATGGTAGTTTCTGTGGTACTGAGAAAAAAAAAATGGAAATGCTTTGGCAACACAGCTGTTGAACGATGTGCTAAAATGACTCCTTCTAACTTAAGGATTTAAAATTATTTCCCTGACTTATACAAATGTATAAAGGTTTAGTATCAAAGTAATGAGAAGAAACTGAAGAAATTGAGTTAGTAAGTTTTCTTAGTCAGATACTTGCCCATTTTGTTATTTCTCTGCAGCATTTTTCTTGGGTGTTTTCTTTTCTGTTTTTTCCCCTCTTTATATTGGTATTTTAAATACAAGAGGAGAATGTTGATAATTCCAAGAAGATGCCAGTGATGATCCTTTTAGCAGAAGACAGGGTTGGAAAGGATCTTAAACTTACCGTGTGCAGTGGGTTGGTTGACCTTGGATGGCAGCCAAGCACCCACATGTTTGCTCACTTGCCTGCCCCTCCCATGGCTACAGGAGAGAGTAAGAACAACAAAAGCAAAATATCATCTGGTTTAAGATAAAGGCTGTGTAATAAGTGAAGAAAAGAGGAAAGAAAAATAAGTGATGCAAAGGAAATGACTTTCTACCTCCCACAAGCATCTTGGTGGCTCCCAGCAGTCAGACACTTCCTTTCTGCTACCTGAATTTTGTGGCTGAGCGTAAGGATTATACAGCGTGTAATATCCCTTTGACCAGCTCAGGTCATTTCTTCTGGCTCTTTTCCCTCCCAGCTTCTTGTCCACCCCTAGCCTATTTGCTGGAATGGGGCCAGAGTGAGGGGGTGAAAAAGGAGCCCTAACACTGTGTAAGCACTGTCCAGCAGCAGCCAAAACACTGGCTTATCCACACCCTTTTAAGCACAAGTTCAAAACACAGCTCCATACAGACTGTGAAGAAAATTAACTGTCAGCCAGACCATGGGTTTTTCCCATGTGCTAGGGTAGAATCATCAGAGTAAAACAAATCTCTGAAATAAATACATGATTGTATGGTCTGGAGTTTCTCTGCATCTTTCAATTTGGTACACTGATGTCTTTTAAATAAATCTCTTCTGGTAGTTTGATATTGATGTATGTAAGGAGTATGATAGATATGTGATCAGAAACCTTTGTATAGCTACTATGGCTTTGAAAAGTGATTGCATTTAAATGCTCAACAGCTCCTCAGAGTACTTAATTTTTTAAGTATTACATACATTAATTAAAAATTTTGACTCAGTCTGTCATAGGGATTGAATCATTACAAAGCTGGCACAGTGCGCAGGCCATCAAGTCTGGCTTTATAACTGCTCTGTCTTCAAACTTGCCTGGCTGCTGCTAATATAATTTTCTGTCTCTTCTACCGTCATAGATGCATCTTCCTGTCATTTTGCCAGTTGAGGAGAGTGGCATTCATAAAAATAATCCTGAGTCTGTCACGTGTTTTCAGCCTTAAAAGAAAAAAAAGGCTGATGTTGGTCATTTGGAGAGGGATCCAGTTTCGCTCCTCTCAGTGCCAGGGAGCTAAAATCCTCATAGATTTTTGAAGTACCAATTTTAATAATAGTAACAAGGGAAGATTTTCATCAATTCTGCCTTTCATTTCACAATCCATCCTGTGCATCAAACTTCCTTATAACTTCAGAAATCATATGTTTAGGAATGTAGGTCAAAAAGTCTGATAAGATAATACTTTCATAATATCGTAAAACAATTGCTTCTGAACTATAAAGATTTGTTTTGAATTCAAAGAGGAAGTGCTATGGCTTGTAATCTAAAGTACTTATACTGGGGAAAAGTGAGCTTATCTTTTATATAAAAACTGTTACACAGAAACGATCATAGTTACTGTTCCATTGTTCAGGCTGATTTATATCCTCTATTATTACTATACATCTTAGCAGGGATTAGAGAAATAGGTCCTGGATTTTGTATCTCCTATTCTTCTGTGTGTAGATATTTACAATAGCACCTTAAGTTAACTGGTACAGAATGCCCTTGTGTATTTTAGTTTGCATAAAAGTTTGGTTTAGATGGTTGATTTATTATATCCTTTAGTTAAAACTGGAAGTTGCTATCTTCATGTAAAAACAACTAATGATTTCTGATTATCTTAGTTATTCTTCAGCCTATATTGATTTTTATAAAAGTATTATATGCTTAGAGAAAATGCAAAATTTGACTTGAATTCTTTTCCTGTAACCTAACTACATTGGCACAAATAGGTGCAATTTTATACATGAATGGTTTTGAATTAAATGAGAGATACACCAAGTGCTAAATTAGCATTAATTGAATTGGCATACATCTATTACTACTTTCTGCAGCCATCAGAATATTGCCAGCTAAAGTGCTCTTTGGTTGACATGTGAATGCATATTGTACACTCTCTGCTTAATGTTTCTTTGAATATTTCATAAAACAAGGCAGTGTTAGTTTTGCCTCTGTTTTGTTACAGAGCTCAGTATGTGAGTGCCCTTAGCATCTCAGGCTCTTCTTGTGGTTTTATGCCTCACAAATGGAGGACTGGGAAAGCCCTTTTGCCTGAACTTGCACTTTGGGTTGCTGTGCAGTGCTCTGGCCTTGCTGAACAGGCAAGCAAACAGGTCGTCAGAAGGCTTGAGACACAGACGGCTGAGAAGGCAGGCGTAGATGGAACTGCCACCGATGGAAAAGTACATTCCTGAGCTTGGCGTCTGAGCCTCTCCCAGCCAAAAACATCCCTGAATGGTCTGTCTGAAACATTAGGGAGGAAAGGTCAAAAAGGAGCACAGTAATAATACTAGAAGCAGGAGAAAGCAGTGCCAAGGCAGTGTTGGATTTATCCTCCGGCCAGTTTTCTCTTTTGCTGCAGTAGTGGTAGAAGGACAGAGTGTGAGGTGCAGACTGTGTTTCATTCACCCCATACAGAAGCTGCAGAGAGAGGAGTGCTGAGCTATCAAACAAGTTTTGATCAACTGTCACTAAAATGACAGATAGTTGGGTTTTTGTTTGTGCATTGTTAGGAAAAGTTCATTAGTCCTAAGGCATGTTGGTTCTATTAAACTTGGGATCTTCAAACTGGAGGGAAAAACTGCTCTTGTTTTAAGATTTGGGAACAGAACAGTATTGTTAATGTTGGAACCAAGGACATCACACTGTTAAAAACAATAGTTTGAAGCTGGTATTTTTATCATGTATTTCCTTGGCGTTTTTACACTCATTCCTTAGTTGTTGTAATTTTACACTCATTCTTTAGTTGTTGTAATTTAACATATAAAACTTGCGAAAGTTAAAAGAGAATGTGGGAAGAGCATGGTTCTTAATTAGCATCCATTTAGAAGTTAGGGAACAGCAGTGGGGGGAAAATTTACTTTGCAGAGTCTAATATTTCTTCTAGCTTCTAATACTGACAAGTGTTACTATGTTCTTAGTCTTTGAAATATGAAATAGTGTTTTTTTTTTTTTTTTTTTAATGCTTGGAAGCTTTAAAGATACAAAAAGATAACATTGAATAGATGAAGGTAGAAAGAAGTTGTGAAATGTCACATGTTACACAGCCAGCTGCTTTTTTATTTGGTGGAGTACGGAAATGAAGACAAACCTTACTTATATTGCACTTTGCACTCACTAAAGCAAAAGTAAGCAGCTATTATATGACTCAATGTTAAACACATTAGTGCAAGGGTCATATCGGTAAAAGCAAAAAATTAACTTCCGGTGTTGTGTACAAGAATTTTTGCTCGTGCTATTCTCAGAATAAGATCTGACCTGAAGGATAGTTTATGCTAGTTTTAAACAATGAGATAATCATCACACTTTTCTGCATTGCCTCCAAGCATATGACTGTGCAAACATATGCTGGCTCCTCCCCACTTCATTAAGTTTATCCGTGGAAGGAAACTTTTCTCTAAACAGCACTGCTGTTTTGGTTTGTAGTCAGAAACAACAAGAAAATTGCAGATAAGCTTCAGTACTTTGTTAAACAAACAAACAAACAAACCCCAAAAAAACATGAGTAAAACCATTTCTCTAAATTGCAGGAGTATATAGTTTGAACACACCTGAAATTAAAAATACAACTTTTCTATTTCTTTTCAAATTTTACCAGACTTCTTGCAGTACTTAGACAAGGAGCAGTATGTTAAAACACGGTAAAATAGCAGCAAAGTCATGCAAGCTTGAAAATAGATAGGTGATTCTTAGGTTGCTTGGATATAATTAATAAAAAAAAGATTGCAGAAATACACAAATGCCATGACCACTTTCAGAATCTTTTTGTATAAAGATTTGTACTCCTGCAGAGACAGTAGCAGACCACAACAACCTAATTTGGTCTGCCTAATATTATCTGCTCTTGGTCACAGTATAAATATACCTTTTGAAAGGAGGTAGAAAGGAATCTTTAGTTGGAGACTTATTCAGTTAAGATGCAGATGTTTAAAACTACCGATTATTAATGATAATGTCTTTTACTGCTATTAATGATAATTAATATCCTTATTCCAAGGGGTAAGAATGAAAATAGCTCTGTACTATCATGTCTAAATATGCCTGCACAACAGCATTCTAAAGCTAGTGCGTTTACCTTGCAAGGGACCTGTGCGCTGGGGAAGGAGTATTATCCCTGTCCTGCAGACGTAGTTTCTTGGGATTGAGTTTCATTCCACTGCTGCAATGTTTCTCAGTGAAAAGTGGCCCAAAGGTGATAGGTTAGTTACCATGTGAAACATTGCTCACAAGTCACCACTTCCTTTTTACTTTACCCTTTTTCCTTGTGAGGCTTCTTCAGGCTGCGTTTGCCTTTTCCTGGAGTTCCATGGTCTTGAGGGTGAAGCAGAGCTTTCCAATCTTCATCAACTGGCACAAAATCCGGTCTTAATTTCTTAAAATCAAACAAACAAACACCATAGAGAAGTAATGTGGCTTTTGCCTTCTTCACCAGTGCTGATTGTTTTCTTCTGGTTGCCCTCATTATGCTACTTTCTATAACGATACAATACCTTGTTGTTTACCTCGCTTCTCTATGCATCATTTTCCTTTTATTTGTGCTTTCCTTAGGTTCTACCAAGTTTTATCCCAATGGGATACCCGTACAGACCTTTACCTTGCTAATTGCAAATGCTGTCTTATGCTCTCTGTGCTGTTTATTCTGCGTGCCCTGTCAGCAGTGAAAGGCAGTAAACCTGTATGTGATTTTATGCTGGAGGGTCTGGTAGTGTATCAAAAAATTCTTGATCTTTTAATGACACATTCAGCCTAGTTGTTTTGCAGTTTATAGGCTGCAGAGCAAAACCTATGGACTCTTGATTTATTTCTGTAAACTCTGAAACTGCCAGTGTCTAATAACAATATTCAGGTGCCTTTCCTAGCTGTGCCTCTGGGTGCTATCACAACATACTGTAGTAATTGTTTAACTGACATAGTTTTGTATTCACTTCTGTTCAAACTTTGGAGGTTGGTGTAGAGGTTGTGCCTCTTCCTACTGCTGGCCTTCAGGAATTAGCAAAATGCGTGCAAACATTTGTAATCTCTCACCCAAGAGCAGAATAAATTTACTGGGATAATTCTGTAGTATGTTTGCAGTAGCTGTTAGCATTTGCTTTGAATTTATGGCATGGCAGCTAGAAATGTGAGTATGTAACTAAGAGAAATTAGTTAATTACAAAGCAGCAGCTTCTACCCGTTGTAAATAATGATAGGTGAAGAGTGCAGCACTGGCATTAGCAGCTTGTTTCTGTGGTGTATACGTAGGTACACTATCCAGCTTTTATATTTTTGTTAAGCTTAAAAGTATTCATATTTGCCCTACTGATGTCACAGTTTCCTGGTATTTATTTCAGTGTATATGCGGTTTAAACAAAAGTTCAAGTGAGATAGTGAGATAAGGCAGTGTTTTGAAAGCTACTCCTGATATTCATATAGAACGGCCTCTTTCACTGTGGACTTTGTGGGTAGAATAGGGTAGCATTATAGATCACAAGGTAATAGTAATAAGAGCTTGAATTTGGCAAGGTTATATACAGTATGATGACAGAAAAACGGGCAAGATACTGACTTTCAAGTTTCCAGGTATAATGGATTAATGTAAATCAATGTTACCCATTGTTATTAAGGCCTGTGATAGTAAACTTTCAAATCAATACAGGTGTTTAAATAGCTTCATTAGAAATCAGAACTTGAAAATTATTTTGTGACTGGTGTTGACATTTTAAGGTATAATGGGTAATCCAACTGTTTATATCATGTTGTGACATACACTTAGTAAATGCAGAGTTCAGGCTCATTCCTCACCGCTTTATTGAGAAGCAGGAGGACTTTTTGTTTCGAGTGTCTGATTGTCAGTGGTCACAGGAAGTAATTTCTTCCCCTCCCAGCCAACACAATTCCACATTTGGCGTTGAGAGTTGCCTGAATTGCCCCAGTATCTGAAAGACTTGTATAACCTTTTATACAGAGTAATTTTTTGTTTATCAGATCATAATGATCTATGTCATTAGAAAAACCATGTAATTGTTTTCATACATTGATTGTGTGTGCAACCCTTGTGTCAGTATAAATAGGAGATGTAGTACTGGAAGTGGAGTATGCGAAGTACTGATTGCTTAATAAACGTTATTACTTCAATTACTTATATTTATTTGGGTACTTGACTGTACTGCTGATGCAATCAGAACTTTCATAATAGCTAAATCTGTTGACATTCTGTATAGACAAAAATGTGTTGGGAAAAGAGATCTCTGAGAAACATTATATCAATTCATTGCTAATGCAGATGTTTAAATTAAAGTTGCTATAAAAATGCAAAGGTATCATATTAGGGTTCACGTGTCCAAAGTCTTTTGGAAATGTTCTGAGGCATTTCACATGATTGTCCTGGTAGGGATTACATTCTGCTGAAACATTCAATCTTGTTACACTGGTTATCTGAGGAAAATTTTTTTGTCAATATAAACATATACCAAAAGATAAGTCTGTGGTTTTTTTTTTTTTTTGTTTGTTTTTTTTTTTTTTTTTAACATTTCATGTTATAAGGTTCCTGGCCAACAAGAAGTCTTGATGCTGATGTGGTTCTTAATTGGTAAACTTTTATAACCTCATGTAAGTGTAGATGAAACTAAAGGTTCGTTTTGACCGTGCAGCCTAGGAAAACCCAGAACTCGCAACTTGTTTCCAGAAGAGGTAACAACAACAGTTGACTTTGCCACATTCAGGAAGTAATTGAAAATATCTGTTTTGCTACATTTTCGGAACATGATGTTCTCATTGGCAAAGGATTTTTAAAGGGAAGAAATAAATCTTACTTTTTGATTTTTGGAAAGTAAAGTGAAAAGAGCATTTCAAAATGGTGTGATGTAAGTTGGTTCAAGGTCTATTTTTTAGCAGCACTGGATATGTATAAGCTTTCTATACATTTATATGTGCATGAGGAGAGGTAGAAATTAATAGAAAACATCTAAAAGCTGTAGTCAGTGTAATGACTGTTGCTATGTTTGGAGTCCCCTTATATCCACCCAGTATTCCCTATTACCCTGATTGAGATTCAAGTCAGGATTCTTTAAGGGACTCATGCTGAATTGTTCTTGAAGATGTCTTGATTTTAATATATCCCATTACCTATCAACAGTCTTCAAACCTCAGATGTACCATTTTCTGCTTTGCATAAGTAGCACTAGCTTTTAAAAGCATAGAGCTAATTTATTCTGCAAACCAAATCAGGTCATCAGTTCTCATTATTTTTATTCTTAGCTGACTGCAATTCTGTAAAACTCAAAATATGCCCATAAAAGCAGTAGTAAGACAAAAGATGTTTTAAAAACTGCACTTGTAAATTGAGAAATTCTAGTCTAAAATTGCAACTGCATAAGCTGCAAATGAATCAGACGTTTCTCTAAACTGCATTAACTTCGTCATGAAAAATAGTTCACTCTAAAAATATGAGATGTAAGCCTTGGTATCTTTCTGAGCATTCTATAATCCAGAGAAACTTCTGATGTTCCATAATCGGTTCTACAGCCTGGGGGAAAGGGGTGTGCTTTATTTATAGGACGATACACCACGAGGGTATTCTGGGGCTGATGAGAGATTTCTGATTACCATCTGCTGCAGCTACTCAAGTTTCAGACTGGATTAACTGTGTATACCAAGACCTTAAGATCTTAAATCCAGCTGTAGGCTGTTTATCAGTAGTGGTAGGCTATGTAAGATCTCCTTGAGTAGAGTGTCTGAGCCCTTGTCTACAGCAAAAGAAGTTTGGCTGTTGAAAGTCAGTGTTAATAAAACAGTTTTCAGTGAAAACACAGATTTTTTATTTCTTGAGCACCACGTTTCCATTTTGGAGAAGATGAAAGTGGAAATGTAATCACTTGGGTCTAAAGGTGAGCCACTGGCCAAAATGACATTGCAGGAGTTTGCCAAATCAGCAGCCATCGTTTTGCTGTCTGAAGAAGCTGAGGATGAGGATAGGATTTTGTTTGAAATTCTGGGTCTAAGATATCTGATTCAGCGCAGATCTCGAGATTCTCGATCACTCGCGCATCTTTCTGTTTAGGAACACAAGGTGTTTTACAGTTAGTTGAAAAAATGAGGCTTTACAAAAATAATTGTCAAGTTTGAATAGATATCTTCAGGAAACGAAGAACATGAGGATCATGATGGTGAAGTTCTCATGTTAAGTCCCGTTCTTGAGGAGGCAGCTCTATAGGTAGCTATAGGTTGGCCAGTTGGGTGATGGCTTTTCATGAGCATTTTAATTTTGCCCATTTTTTTTCTCTCTCTTTCTCACACTAACTTTGGGAAAACCACTGCAATAAAATAATGTTAAGACGTCTGTTTCCTTTTTCAGACTTCTTTAAGATAGGCCAGTACATTTAAAAGCTCAAACTAGGGGACTAAAAGAGACAGCTAGGTGAACATTTAAAATATTTACTGATTATCTGTGTTCTTAGGGAAAGTTGGTTTAAAATACAGACTTACATGTGTCTGAAGAAAGAAACTTAATTGCATCAATAGGGATAAAAACCTCTTTCTTTGGAGGAATGCCAAGACCTTATGTGACTTCTCTTGTGCCTCAGTTGTCAGTCTGTCATAAATTTCCTGCCTGACATTCTCCTGTAGGAATTTACTTTCTTTTTAGGGGAGCTTTTTGCCATTGATATGTGATCATAATATAACTCTGGTATACTACTCATGCTATATAATTTTTTCTTGCACTGTAGTTTGTAACTGTAGCCTGACTGAAGAAGCTTCCTAGTTGAATATGTTTTGCATTCCTTCAATCTGCTGCATCCTCTCTAACTCCTGATGCCAGGTTACTCTGTCATTTGAACCCTACAGTCTGAAAGGGGGGCAGAGAGGCTTTTTAATTATTCTTAAAACAGCTGCAACAGGAAAGAGAATAAACTGTACTTAAACTCTTTTTGGCCCAGTGCTTTACCAAGCTAATTTTAGTAAATACGTTTTGTAAAGCCTGTAAAATTAAAATACATATTCCAAGAGCTTTTTTTTTTTTTTTTCCCCCTGGATGTGTGGATTGATTTTTTTTTTTCTTTTTTATTGCAGTGGTTGATCAATTAATGTTTGTGGTATAGTCATTGGCCTTGTGGCTGGTAGTTAGAAGATCTTGTGGTTGAGGACTTGGCAAGTAATTCTAAATGAGAAACACTTGCTACATTTTGTAAAATGGGTGTTAATCTCTCTGGCAATCTGAAGTAGTATTATCAGATGGAAAAACACATTTTTACTGTTAACTAAAGAATTCACTTTCTAACTTTATGTTGCCTCTGGATTAATACAAAAGGATTTCACCCTTCCTTGTCTTTTTAGCTGCCTAGGAGCAATTGGTTTACACTACTGCCAAGTATAGAATTGTAGAATTTCACAAACAACACAGTACCATGCTTAGGAAATGATGAGTAATTTTGACTTTCTCTGTCATGATTATTGTTGTTGGAATGCATGCTATGAACATTTTTGTAGTGTCTGCAAAGGAAGAAAAACCCACACATGAACTAAAACTTGTACATACTAGAATAAATTTTCTGTGAAGTTACAGAAGGGCGTCCATGGAGATTGTGAACAATAGGATCACCAGTTATGTTCTAAAAATGTCCAGAATAAGCCAGTTCTAGTGTAATTTTAAGGCTGTTGGGTCAAATTCTGCTTAGTTGCACTGCACTGCACTGCAAAACCAGAGTACTTGATTTTAATATTTGGTTTAGAAGCAGGTCAATAAGGGGAAATCTGGTTGCTGTTCTGCAGGTAGTAGTTAGAGAGTACCTGAGCTGACAAAGTTTCTCTTGGGGAAATTAGAGACAGGGTCATGAATTTTGGAACAGAAAATTCTTATTAAAACAGCATTACAATATTTTTTTCTCTTGTTTTCTAATTTCTATTTAAGTTTTTCAGCTTTTACCTGGAATTGTTTCCTGTGCTCTTCAGTAACTCCTCGAAGACCTCAGGCATGGTTTCAGTTTGCAAACCACTAGTACTTACTTAAGAAATTCAGTTGAAGGCAAATAATACACGTAATAAGAAGAGGGGAAGAGACCATTGTTTGATTAATATAAAAAAGTGTGATAGTATATTTGATTAGAAGTGCAACCTTTATTTTTTGCTTTATAAGAGAGAATTTTTTTCCACATATAGTCATTCTTATAAAAGGAAAGGTTTCTTACTCCACTGCAGCTTCTGCTTATTTGTGGATGTTGACTTTACAGGTTCAGAATCAGTTGCAAGGATGGGTTGCAGAGCAGATGTGATCTTCATTCATTGGCATTGTCTGCTTTGTCTGAACTGGATAAACTTATTTTTAGTCATCTCTAAGTTTTCAGTTTTCTGGTTTTTACACACGAATTTCTTTCAGGTTAAACCTATGGAGTCATGTGTTACCCAAGCAGGCGTAAAGAATTCAGAAACTACCTGTATCACAGAAGTTCCAGATCAGTCCCTTATGTATGTGTTTGTGTATTTGCTATGGCATTCTAAATGCAGGTGTTTCTAGGAGAGATTAGGAAAAAACTGTGATTCCAAAGTACATGGATCAAAATATTTTTACCTCTTTCCGGTCAGAATATGTAACTAATACCCTTCAAAATGTTTGTTCCAAAAGTACAGGACATTCCTTTGGGAGTAACTTGCTACTCACTTGATAGTAATTGAATATGTCTTTAAATATTTGCATTGAAATATGAAGGGCTAGTGCTCTCGGGGGGTAATTTCAAGACTTAGAGAATGTTGAGAATGTCACTTCATGCAACAACAAAGGAGCTTCTCCTTCCAATCTGTAGGTATGATCACTTGACTGTGTATTTAGAAGTAAGGAAATGCCTGGAAAAGTTTTCTGACTTATTTCTGAGAACAATGTGACATATTTTCATTATTCTAAAATGTAGAGAATGTACTGTACAGATGTAAAGATGTAGAGAGTATGTTTGGGAAATAGTTGGAGACCAAGCTAAATAAACATTTATAATTCTGTTTTCATTTTCATTCCTTTTTGGTACATTTCACTGAGCCTTCAGAATGAATACCAGCTATTGTTTTCTCTTTCCCACTTATATAGTGCATGCAATATTTTATGCATCATTTGGGCCTCAGATGTTGTGGGTGAACCTTGTAATTCAAATAACATTTTTCATTGGAAGGCAAACACATTGTTTTCAGAAACTGTTGTAAACAGTTTTTTCCAGTGATTATCTATATAATTTATTGAATTCATTCCCCCATAATTTATGGATCTGGATAATTCTTAGTAATTGTAAAGCAGTGGAAAAATCAGGTTGAAGTGTGTTGTTTGATAAAGTTTTGAAAGCTTGTTGCTCTGAATTTGGGGCACTTCTGCTTATGACAAATGCTATGGAAATATTCTGATTCAATCAAAGCACACAGAGCAGAAGATGTGTAATGCAGGTAGCAAAATTTGGTGGAATGCAGGGCCTTGTGCTTGGTTTCAAAGTAGTAACTATATGAGACTGGAAGATGGTTATTTTCCCATCCTGCTTGACTTTTTGTATTTACGTGTATTTATATGTGCACACCCAGTGTCGCCTAAATTTCTCTCCCATCCAAGGTAGAATCATTACACTTGTACATTCATTTATTAGAGTACATGATGTGCAATGCTTGGGAATCATGGGTTGGTTCCACCAAAGGAGACATCCTTCTTCAGAAATTTGACCTTTACTGTGAAGTGTTTTTAACTCTAGAAAATAAGCTGTATATAAGACATTATTTTAATATTAAAAATAAAATGTATAAGAAAGCTAAATTATAAGAAAGTAGTTTGTCCTCTTTTTTTTGACTTTAAGAAAGCATATTGCTTTTTCTTTTTGGAATGGATAAAAAAATCTCAGAATCTTCAAAATTTTTATATCAGTTTTTAATTCTTAATATATTGTGGAGTTTGGTTGCAGGTTTTTTGTTTGTTTGTTTTGTTTTGTTTTTCCCCTTGGTGTTTTTTTTTTTTTTTTTTTTAAAATCAGGTTTGGAGAGTGTGATGATCACTTTTTCCACTGTGCTGAAGAGGAATAGGGTCAGCTGTTTTGGAAGTGGTTCAGAGCTGTGCTTTATTCTGTCTGAAGTCTTGAGCTTGGAGGATGATGCCAAAACTCTTACTGATCTTCTGAATATGTTTTGTTGAAAGAATCTGTAGATGATAGAAGTCCACTGGCTTTTTTACTGAGTGATGGCATCTTCTACAAATGAGTTTTATATATATATATATACTACAGGCTGGCTTGTCTAGTCTCCTTCCAAAAACAGGACATAATAAAGAGCAGATACGCTTCTATATTGTTGATTCAAAATTGTAGCAAAAGGTTTATAATTGTAGCAAAAGTAAATAGAAAGCTGTGATTCTTTCAGAGAATAGTGCAAATTAGTTTCAAATGTAAGAGTGGCTATAGTAAACAAATTAGAAAGTTCTGTGCGGCAGCATGGCTTACTGTATATGAATGGAAACATTTCTGATAAATGAGAAAATACCCAGGTTTTACTGTGTTTTCTCCAAGTCTGTAGTCTTTTCTCTTCTGTAAAAGATATCTGGTTTTCATAAACCCAGCAGGAGACAGATCTTTTGTATGTGCTTCCTGTCTGAAGTGCTCAGACAATATATTTGCCATATAATGTGTTTTCCCTTTAATGATCCAGAGATCCAGACAGATCTCCTTACTTAGCTGGGGGGAAAAAAACGCCAAAAGAGGCAGTGTTTATTTTTCATGGCAATAACTTGGGGAAAGTGCAGCCACTTTCTGTTCTTTTAGCGTTGACTTAACTGAGCAGGTGCCAGGTCTGCACTGCCAGGCCTTCCAGCGCAGGTGCTGTTCCAAAGGAGCCGCGACATGTGCTGTCTCTTGGCTCTCCTGCAAGCCATGCAAACAAAGGAAAGCATCAGGATTTGCATGAGCTAGGTCAGGAATATTGCTGGAGTTGGGAGGGGCGCATGAAAGATGGGAAGAGGTTAGTGGAGAGGAGTGAGCATGCTTGGGAAGATCAGGAATGTGATCAAACATGAGACTTACTGTGACACGAGGCCGCTGTGGAATCTGGCGATGGGAGAAGATGTGGCTTCAGGCAGTGGTCAGGTGTGTTGGGGCTGAGAATTAGTGTTTTCCTCCCCATGTTCTCCGCTGTCACTTTCATTGACAGGAATTCTCCCTGAAGCCCCCTTTTAGACTTGGGCTGTCTTGTGGGGCTGCAGCAGCTGCATGGCTTCGATGCGGTGCTGTGGGTTGCAGTCATGCATGGTACATGCAATTTTAACATGTAAATTGGAGTCTCTTGAAACTTCTGCAATTTACAGTAGCTCCTGTAACCTCAGAGGTTGCCCTGGTAACTGGTGTCCCAGGAGCCTCTGGAAATACACTTGAAAAGTGTCTCAAAGTCTGCATGCCAATGTAATGTCTAAAAATATTGAGTAATTATGTTTATATTTAAAACTGGTTATCAAGATGTCTTTGGTAGCAGACTTCCCCAAATGTATAAGAGAAGAAAAATTGCATGCACTTTGAAATTATGTGGCTTAAAAATTCCTAAGAAGGCATCATGAACAGTCTCCCAAATTATGAACCATTGTTTGATGATGCTTTCTACTTTCATTTTAATAACATAATAAAAGATTGTATTTATTTAGTATTTAAGTCATTAGAAGAATGACTTCTGCCTTCATATGTCAAAAAAGAGAGGTGTGGGTTAAAGTACTTTAATATTGTTGGTCTCCAAAAGAAGGAAGCCAAGAGGATACAATATTTTGACTGAGAGACAAAAGGAATGCTGCCCAAAGCATTTCTTCTATAAAAGCTTCAGCAGAAAATAGTTATGTAATGGTGGAATGTTCAACCTCCCTTCATTTTAAGGAATAATTCTCATAATTTTAAGCATTTGTTCCCTTTGTTTACCTCCCACTCTCTCAGTTGTCGACCTGGAGCATAAACTGACTTAGCAGTGTTGGCGCCTTGCATTTGTTTATGCAGTTAGAGGAAGACTGAGCTGCATTAGTACCAGCTTTTCATTGGAAGGTGAGCAGTACTGCCCAAGTCAAAGAATGCCTGCTCTCTCATAGTTACCTTGGCTTCTGAAATGCTTTTACTTTTTTTTTTTTTTTTTTTTTTTTGCGGTTTTTCATAACTAGCTATAAATAAAAATTGTAGAAAGAAGTCTAGTTTGTTCCATGTAAGAAAAAGTGGGACTTCTGAATCCTTACTTAAATCTTGACATGTGGTGAGGATTTAAATTTAGTTGCTCTACAGCTTGGTTTCAAAACATACCTCAGTGGAATTTCCTTAGTAAAACAGGAAATTAGACTAGTTCTACTGTAATCTCAATAAAATAAGAAAACCAGATAAGTGTACACCACTGATGATTATTGGATGGTGAATAAAAGAATTGAACAACAATGTTAAAATATCAAAGGGTGTAACAGTGCATGCAACTGATATGCCTTTGCATTTTGTAGTAAAGTGAGAGTGGTCCACTTCTGAAGGAAATGCTGATTTGTTTTCCAAACGGAATCAAAGTGATATTCTTTAAACCAGTTCGTGGTTACAGAAGTAATTTATCTAAATACTGTCTTTAAATAAATAAAAAAGATTACCAGATGAATGTTATGACTGTATCAAACAAGCTCCAGAATGTTACTGGTTCTATAAATACTGGCTTGCTGGGACAACATGGAAAAAACCCAAAGAAAACATATGCAAAAGTCCTATTCATCTGTGTTGCTATATATTAGGGAGATGACTGTGAGGTAAAGAATATATGATCAAACCCCTTGTCTTCCATGTACCTGCATCCTTGTCTTATCTTTATATCTTTCATCTTTGTCATTCTTCATCTGATTACAACAAGTGAGCCTGTCCATTTTCCTTAGGCTTAGGCTACATTTGTAACATTTACAGTTTGTTAAAACAAGTGAATCTTACACAGTGAGGCAGAGTTGTGTAAGATTGAAATGTAAGAACATTAAGAAATTAAAATGTAAGAACATTTTCTTGAAACTGGTTAAAGTCTTAGGATGTGAAGCATCCAAAAGATTTGCTGTTGTTTACCCTTTGGGTTCAGCTGTTCAGTTTGTTTCTGGAAGCAGCCAGCGGATGTGTGTGCAGTCTCACCACCAGCACTTGTTGCCTTCCAGTCACACATTTTTATGAGTTTTCCACACACTGCCAGATCCAGAGCTGTGACAAGTCTGCCAGTTTTTCCTGAGGAGTCTTGTATTGCTAATGTGTATGTTGTTCAGTTATGTCCACAAGAAAATGATATGTATGGCAGATTTGCTGTTCATAAAGTTATGTTTATACCTGGTGTGTGGTTTTGGATACAGTAATTTACTCCTAATCCCAAGCAGAATTGCAGCCCTATTACCATAGAACATAGAATTTTAGGAAGGTTGCCTGTGTAAACATTTCTCTTGTTAGCCACCAGTATCTTATAAATCAGTGAATAATACACTTGGATACATCCATAAAATATATCTATTTTCTCTGCATAACATTTGTTCAATCTGGCATATGGGAACAAAACTAGAATTATAATTCTGTAGCTGTGATATGTTCACATAAAGTGCAGCGAACAGCTAAAAGGAGGAGAAAAATTTAGGATATGTTTTCATCCATCTTGAAGTATAATATTGTTGGTATGATGTTACTTCACCTACTCTTAGTTAGTTAAGAACTGGAGAAGGAATACAGTCCTGTATGATTTGCTTGAAGTTGAACATGCAGTAATGAGGAGCTGATGATGATGTTCACTTTGGGGTTCCTGACTTCCAGCACTTCCTTAAATAAGTAATTGATTATTGCTAGGGGTCAGGAAAATGGATTGTTTAAAAAGGTTCGCTGGAAAAAGCTGAAAGTTGAACTCCAAAAATAAATAGCTGTTCCAGAAAGTTTGGGCCTGTGTAATAACACTTAATTACATTTTGGAATTTTCTCATGGTTTTTAAAGTGTATTTTAGTCTTACCTACTTTATGCAGAATTACCTGGTAGTGTTATACTACTGTAGGGAAGGTTTCTAACACCGTGTGTGCTTTGAGTTGTGTTTTCTATATTGCTTAGAAATTTACCAGAAACTCTGGGAAAAGCACAGACTGTAAGTCTTAAGTCTTGAAGAGCACAGAAGATATTCTCTTCAAGTTTTCAGAATGTTTATAATCAGTATTAACAAGTTAATCAGTGAAATGTGGTATGTGTAATATGGTTTTTAAGGATTTTTCAGTGCTGCATCTTGGTGTTTTCTCATTAACCAGCAGGTAGGCTGTGTGCTCAAGTGGTATCTTTTCTCTCTAGTTTACAGAGTATAGGCAAATGTGTGAGTTAACTGATCACTGGACAGATCTGAAGGGTGGCGATGAGTGGAATTATATCTGTCTGGTGGCTGGTCTCCAGTGACGTTGCCCAGAGCTGAGTATTGGGCAAGCTCTGTTTGCTATCTTTATCTGTGATCTGGATGAAGGGATGGAGTGCACCCTCTGTAAGTTTGCAGGTGATGCCAAGCTGGGCAGGAGTGTTGATCTGCTGGAACGTGGGAAGGCTCTGCAGAAGGATCTGGACAGTCTGGATCTTGGGTTGAGGCTAAATGTCAGAGGTTCAACAAGGCCAAGTGCTGGGTCCTTGCACTTGGGTCACATCAACCCCAGGTAGTGCTACAGGCTGGGGCAGAGTGGCTAGAAAGCTTCCTGGAGGAAAAGGACCTGGGGGTACTGGTTGACAGAAGCTGAACATGAGCCAGGAGTGAGCCCAGGTGGCCAAAAAGGCCCATGGCATCCTGGTTTGTACCAGCAACAGTGTGGCCAAGCAGGATCTGGGCAGTGATTGTCCCCCTGTACTTGGCACTGGGTAGGCTGATAATGATTAGTGGAACAAGTTATTAAATAATAGGCAAAGGGCTTCCTAACAATGGATAAAGAAACCATGGCCAGCCTTGGCACTTTGTTGAAAATACAAACAACTGCTAAATTACTCTGAAATTATAATAAGTTTTAGCCAATATGAACGCTCTGTATAATGGATTTTCATTCCGTTTATGTCACTGAGTACACTATATTTAGGACCAAACCTCCTAAAATGGACTGTGTTTAAAACAAACAAATTACACAGAAATGGTTCTAAATTGCAATAAAATTATCAATACTACATGTGTTAACTTTTCTTTTTCCTATTGACAGTCTCTTTAGCTATTTTTAAGACCTGTCAATGAAATTTGTTCATACTTTGCTGAGGAGGAACTTAGGGCCCTGGTGGACGAGAATCTGGCACTTGGTCAGCAATTCATCCTTGCAGCAAAGAGGGGCAACAATATCCTGCAGGTAGAGTGCTGTCAGCAGCTTAAGGGGGATGTCAGCCTATTTTATTGATTACTAAATGTTCTTGGTATATTTGGGGCAAAAATTATGCAGGATTATCCACCCACGTGTAAAGAGTTCTCCAGTTACTGTTATCCTTTGGACAGACGTGCACGAAATTGTCTTAATGATCAGTTATCAGTAAATGTGACTGTGGGTATCCTGAGGTTACTGACCTGTGTGTGGGAAGCTCAAAGTCTGCTGCCCCTGAGGAGCAATGTCTGTGGAAGACTGCTCCAGTCACCCTCGTACAAAGCTCTGATCTCCCTGTGGAAATAAATCATCTGAGATTAGGGTAGTCTGAGGAGAAGTAATTTCTGAAATCTTATGGTTTAATGCAGGTGTCCCAGCACAGATGAAAGTGTCTTCATGCAAGGAAGGTCCATGACTTTCTTGTGCGGGTCTGTCACCTGTCAGTATCTGCTAAGGGCACTGGGATGGCTGGTTTTATTCAGATGCAGTTTGCAGTTGTCTTGGTGAAAAAAGAAGGTGAATAATACAGTGCTGGTTTTAAGCACTTCAGGCAATACATGAATTTCTTACATGGAAAAAAATAGTTTGTACAGTGGAGATTTTGATACAGGTTAAGATCTCTTCTGAAACCTTTCTGATTCCCTTTCAAAATTGCTGGGAACTTCTGTGGGAAGACAGCAGGTCGTGCTCTGATGAGATAAGCCTCTCTGGTGTATCCTAGAAGAGATAAGGAATCTCAGTCTGTGTAGTAGCAGAGAATGCTGTCTTTGAAGAGGCAGGTACTCTACACCTGCCCTTCTTAGAGCAGGGTTTGATTGATAATGTTAAACAACATGCTTTTGTTTTTCTTATCGAGCCCTTGGGAGTCCTCGGCTGTGCCGTAATGTCTGCTCAGGAAATCTCAGTGAGAGGCAGTAAAGAGTTCAGATGTTTAGATCTTAGCATTATATATCCATTTCATTTAAGTGAAACCAGAATGGGGAAAAAAAAAAAAAAAAAAAGAGGGGAAAAATTGTTCTTTGGGCGAAGATTTTACATTGTGGAAAGTATCAGGTGCACCAGCTCCAGTGGGATTGTGTCTCATTGGTTGACTTGGGGATCAAAGGAGGTGTGAACTCCCAGTCTAAAGGTTTTTTTATAATCTGAATTTTACTGATTCATTTTTTTTCTTCTCAACTGCCTGGTTTTGGAAAGTCTATGGAACCTTGTCATCTTTAGATCTCCTCTTTTATCAGATTTATTTGAAATCAAGAAATAAATTTTAAGGCCAGGAGAATGTGTGTTTTATGCATTCTTAGATGATGTGATCCCTAGGATTATTTTCCTAGGAAGCCATCTAAAATATAATATATGGCTCATTGGTAGCCCTGGAAACAGCCTGCTTCCGTCTCAATCACTTTTATCATCACGAAGCTTACTCTTCCACAATTTCCTTTCTTCTCATAAATCTTTTAAGAAATAGTTTTTATTGTAACTAAATGCCATAGTGAGAAGCGTGCAAATAATGTGGTAGGGAAAAGATTCTAGGACATTTCTGCTGTATTCGAGAGCAGATCATTTAACAGAGCTATCTGAAGGTTCAGTTCCTTAACATTCTGGAAATAATATTGTGCTGGATGAGACTGGCAGAAGATGATGGGTATTTAAAAGAAGGGTATTTATAATAAATTACTGAGGCCAAAATTTATTCTTTTTTATGTAATGTGTGCAACTAGGACTATTCTTAAAAAATGTTAAAGTAAATAATCCAGTGCAACAGGCTGTGACCAAATTGTTGTTGATTTTCCAAATTTGTAAAATTTCTGTCCTATTTCTACAAGTCCAAATAGGTAATTCACACTTGGTTGGAAGATAGAGTTGCAGCATAAAACAAGTTGTTGAAATAAGCATTCAACATGTATCAAATGAGAAGTTATCAAATGTCAGTGTGAAATGGTTATACCACTTATTGTTTGTTCTTTTCTACTGATCTATACTGACAGTTAAAATCCACTGATAAGGAAAAATTGGCCAGCAACAAGTTGCTGCAAATATGAATAGACAGTACTGTTAATATTGCCTGAATATTTTTGCTCTGTTCAGTTAACTTTGTGTCTCAGAGAATTGGTTGATTTATAGCATTTTCAATTATAATGTGACTATTTTTAGATCAGGATTCAAAGTGGGTAATAGATACTGAATTCTATAGTCACATGTGTGTATATATATATATACAAAATGCAGTATTCAAATTATTTAATATTTTTGTTAACTTTTCAATTAACTTTCGCATCAAGTTAGTTCAGCAAATTGTTTTCCTTTGGATGTTTTCTTTCTGTTCTCTCTTAGTACAGCAATATAAATCTTCTAAAGCAGCATTCCTTTAATGGCACATCCGCTTCTTCTCAGTACTTAGATTTCCCTTTACTTTGTAAGTTCAAACTTCAGTTCTGTTGAGTCCAATGGGGCAAGTCATGTTGCAGTATGAATTTACAGAAATGTGTGGAAATCTGGGTAAAGCTGATTGAAGATGTGCTTTTAAAATGTTTTACATATAGTCTATTTTTAAAGAAAAAGATTAAATGCCGAAAGCTTTGAATTTTGATATCAGTGTTTTTCATTACTGTTTTTTAAAAAACCTAATAATCTCTCTGGTTTGGTAAATTAAGGGTTTGCTATTTTAGTTTTTGTATCAGTTAAACTATTCTGAGAGTTCTTAAATGTATAAAATGTTGTTCCTTCAGATTTCATTATGGCGTTTGAATGCTTGCCTTTATTTTCAGGGTTCAAGTGTAAGTATTAATACTGAAGGCTTGTCTGCTTTTGCCTAGATTTATTGGTGTAGGAGACATGAGGGCCAGCTCCATTTTTGGGACCACACAAATTGTAACAGCAGTCTTTTCTTCCTGGCATAATTCAACTACTGGGAGGAGTAAGCTGGGTAACCAAAAGACACATTTGCAAATATAACCGTGTCCATTCTAGTGTACTTTTCTTGGTTCACTGGTGTCATTTCAGCTGGGATTTTCTTTACATTACTGTCCACTGTACAGGCAAACTTCCAAGTACAATCTAAATTTACTCTCTACCACATCTTGATTAAACTTTCTGCATGCTTTAGGTACCAAAGTGGCTCCTGTGATGTATTTTCAATTCTGACTGACAGTTTCAGGAAAAGAAAACATTTTTTTTTCACAAAGATTTCCATGTTGAAGATGAATGTTCAAATAATTTTAAAACAAGAAAATATGAACTATTAAAATAATATATTTGGAAAAATTTGTTAAACCAATAGTTATAACAAAAGAGGAAATAAAGTCGGATGTAGGAAACTGGGAGAGTGAGGATGTTGACTGTAAGGAGACAGTTCTAGTTTCTGTCTTTGTTGCATTGAGCAAGAATGAAACTTCTCCCTGTGAAATCATTTAATCACTGGGAGTTTTCACAGTGGGTGGCCATAATGTTGAGATAGGGCAAATTTATGTAGTTTCTAAAGATTGTCTGAACTTTACTTCTTCAGCCTTGTTTTGCCCACCTTAGGCATGCACATGTTTTTCCTGTTGGTTTAGGCAGGGGGCCCTTCATGGTGCGACCCGAGTTGATTTCAAAGGACAACATAGCTGTGAGCAGAATCAGTGGAGCCCTTTGGTTTCAGAGTGAACAGAAAGAAAATTCAATTTGAAGAAAACAGATGAGAAAATTGTTTTGATTCTGTGATTTGTTTTAGTTTTGAATATCACATGAGTTAATTTTTGTGCTCTACAATGGGGCTGTTTGAGTATTTGTGATGTGTAAAAGATTTAGAGAGCTGCATACAGGGTATTGAGATATGGTACATGAACATAGTAATAAAAGATTAATGATATTTCCCTTGTACTACTTAGTGGTTAAAAAAGGAGTCTTGTTTTCCTAGTAATTATTTTTTTCCTTCACAAAACACTGTTATGGTATTAATACATTTTCATTATTGCCTAAACCAAGTATAAATACAGTGAGTTCTGAAAATTACAAGTTGGATTTTTTTGCCTGCCATATTGTACTGAAGTTTGAATGCACGCTATATCCTTAGCCTTCCTTCACAACTAGAAGGGTTATAAACTGTATTTGACAATATTTTAAAATTCTTTCATATCGTTTTACCATCCCAAGTGCTATAATTCTAATTTATATTGAGAATTTCTTAACAGCTACGTGCTAACATGCTTCTGTTGCAGATTTAAAAATTCTTTAGTGTATTTGTTCTTGACTCTTGCATCCTTTAACATCTTGAAACTGTAATGTCCTGTAGTGATACTTCTTCAGCATTCCTCACAAGGCCAACTTGAAGCAAACGATCAAAATAGATCCCTTTAAAATACTAAAAGTCTGAAGAAAATTGGTATACCTGCCAATTTTTATTTGTTTAGTTTTAATTATTTGGTAAAACATACTGATGACTTACTAGGTTTGATTTGTCAAAACGATGAACATTTATATAAATATAAAGGTTGCCTGCCTTGCTTTTTATTTTGCTTAGGATAAACAAATACTTTATTTGATTTTTGTAGTCTCTCTCATGTCTTTCTGTTACAGGCATCTTGTATTAAATATTTATAGTTCACTGTTCTTTCCTAAGTGCCTGTAACTGTTATGAATAATTAAAGAACTGAGTTAAGGGGGGGAGAAGGGCATTGATGTAGCATTCAGCATGAGAATTTCCTGTTATTTTTTGACAACTCTCAATTACATACACCTGAAAATCAACAAGGAAAACAAGTCAGAAACTGCTTTCTGTGGTTAGCAAAGATACTTGGGTACTCATGTCTTTTCTGCCTAGAAAGTGTTTTTTATCAACATCATAAGAATTGTCCTTAAAAATCAACAGCTAGTTATCACTGTTTAACTGTTGTTGCTATCTAAGTAATAAGGCTGAAGCGGCAACTCAAGAATTTGTAAGATAGTATTTGTTTAGCAAGCTGTAAGTTTCTATAAGTTCTAACTTTTGTATTTAATTTAATACTGAATTATTTGCATGAACTCTTTGTGGCATTGAAGAGTTAATATATTGGTAATAGTCACTCTCCTAATTGACAAAAAGGAACTTCTGTCAAACCACACAAGGAGAACAATTCAGTTCCATTTCTTTCTTAAAAGTTATCATCTGAAATTTGCTAGTCCAGTTACAATTAGTCCAGAAGCAAATCTGAAGACACCATTCATCAATCACTAGAATGAGGAAAATCAGTTGATGAATTGAAAGCTGCAGGGCAGTGATAATGATAGTTTTAGAATGAAAAAGAATTTTACATTTAATGCTCTGTAGCCTGAATGTCTGACTTGCAAGAAATAACATATATGTGATCGTTTTACTTCTGTGTTGTTCCCTGGAAAACACCCAGTGACAGGAAAGGACACAAAAACACCGGGAGCTTTCCAAGAGAACAGATGACATTTGGATCGAAATTTGAACAAAGTACACAAATTGACAGCACAGGTGGAAGTGAACATTTTATCATATCAGGGAAAGTAAAAATGCATGATTAAGTCATAACATTGTGCTGAGAGGTTGTGTGGGATGACCTGTAAGGATGTGTGAAAAATCCATTTCTATACATCAGATAACACATTCCTGGTCAATCTGGTTTTTATTTTTTGTGAACAAGAGATGTTGACAGTTAAGGGAATGTCATGTAGACTTTCTCTTGCAGTAAAGGAGAAAGACGGGGTACTTTTCTGCTTTCTGACTAAATTAGTCAATCATAACAAACACAATTATTTTCATTTGTTGGCTGCATATGCTTCATCAAAAATCTTGTCTGCATGGAGTAAGGTGTCATTTTCCATATTACTGTTTTTTTAGTATTTAAATATATCTAATTTCATGGAGTAAGAACCTGTTATGGCATCCTAAGATGCACACTCTACAAGCTTGTTTTTGTCAGGTGGTTTCTCCTGGGTTTTCTTTTGAATCTGTCAGGATAATATCTGTGCCTGCTATGCTGGAAAGTTGGTAAAAACCCAAACAGATAAACCAAACCAAACACTTATGTCTATGGGAAAACCTGGAAAAGCTGCTGGGAAGGCTTTCTCAAGAGTGGAAAAGGGCTGGGAGTCTTGAGCCAGTGCTCAGTCTCAGCTCTTGGTGGTGGTGCTGTTGGCTTCTCTTCTTCTGTGACGCTGAAGGGCAGCAGCAGAGGGAGAGGTAAAGCAGCTTTCTGCAGAGCCTGCATCTGAAATTACAGAAATCTTAAATGTAATTACTCTGTTATAGTTCAAGTCATCCACATGCTGTACTTTTGCTTTAAAGGCTGACAGCTGTGCTATGTAAAATACAGTGAAATTGCTGTTTATGACTGAAACAAGAAATGGAAAAATGCCATGCTTTTTACCAGTGGAACTAACATGCAGCTATGAATACTTGAAAGGGGTATGATGTTCAACTTCAGACTGCTGCATATTAAACCTTGTTGATAAGTTTTGATTAGAATGCTCCTGAAAGTTTATCTTAGCTATAATGTTTGGGTATTTAAAACATTATTGACGACCTGAAGATGAAAATGCTTAGAGTTTAAATAGGTGGGCATGTATGCAGAAAGAACATCTTGCTGGTTATATGTATAGCAGTGAAGACTCAGAGCCTTCTTCCCTCGTGAGCTGTGCTGAAACCTGTTGAACCTTTTTGTTGAGCCAATTTCAAGTCCTTTAGTACCCTTACATGCAGCATCAGCTTTGTCATCTGCAGTTATTCAAACTAAAAGCATCTGTAGCTTCTACTTTTTCTGATAATTGATGGCAGAAAAAATAAATGGTTATGATTAAGTTTCTCTATAGTAGTTAAAATTACCTGTTTGTCGTAGTTTAGATATAATTTCTTAGTATGTGTGAAATTAGGAATCCAAAAAACTCACTACTTACCTAGGGTTAAAAAAACTCTTCATGCCATCAAGCAATTTTTAGCAGCTTTTTCTCAGTGCACTTTTCTCAGTTTAAGACTCAGTACTTAGTAACTGCTTTTTTTTCATAAATAGTTATTGCAGTTTATATGGATTTGGTTAAGATGTTGGATATTTGGATGTGAAATATGCATGTTTTGCTTTTATTGAGTTTTTGAAAATGGGATGCCTCTTTTGCTCCGTTGGAAATTCTCCCCAGAAGTCTGAACTGTAACTGACTCAGTAACACTAAGAACTGAGATATTCATGCCAAGCATAACTCAGGCTTTTGCTCTCCCAGTGCTCACAGCAGTCTGGTAGTTTCCTTAAATGCTTCTTATTTATTTTCTTTTCAGATCAGACTTCCCTCCCCCCTTTTCCCCTCCTAATCTGTATTGTAAATTAACCCCTGAAACCAAATGGCCCTTCATTTTAATTTCATAAATATGCAGATGAATTTATGCAAGAAAGAATGCCTCAATGGTGTTTGAATTTTGCTTTTGGTACTGTGTTTCAATCTTCATATTATATATTTTACATATATATAATATATTAAGGTGTTATAGAATTATAATGTCATACATAATATAATATAATTAAATTATAAATTTATGTCATAAAATGACAGAAATAAATATAAAATCTTAAAATGGTATATCCTATAAAATCTGAGAGTGCTGCTAGAATGCAAACATACATGGCAGCATTAAACTGCAGAATGTAAAAGTCTTAGTTGCCACAGAGTTTTTAAAGTTTAGGTCAAAATCAAACATAGTACAAGTGGCTTCAAGTCCTTTATTTTCAGCAGAATAGGCAATATCAGATTGTCTAATTTCTCTTCAAAAGAATATGGAGTGGTTTTATGAAGAGCCAAGTGAGAAGAGAGCAAGCGGCATCATGCCCCGTGGATGTCTTCAGCATCTCTGTGGAAGAAGTCCGCAGAGTTGGAGTTGATGATGCTCGCTGGGTCCTGTCCGATTTAGAATATTCTGGGAATCTGTATCTGTGCCATGGAGCATAGGGAAAGCTCCCCTGTGACATCCTGTGAGAGCACTTGAATAATGAAAAACCTGAGGATACTTGAGACAGCAACATGAAAAACATATTAAAAGATGGTTTCTTTGCTCTTGGTAAGCTGATCAAATGACTAAATAAGCTCTTCTGTGGAAAATTTTGCAAAGAAAGCCTTTAGTCTAGACTCTATTTGCAAAACTATCCTGTTACCTCCTGGTTCGTCGCAGTCTTTTGAGTTAAATTGCTGCTATAACAGCAGCAAGGCCAACACAGGCTGCTGTTTTTCTCTGCTCTTTCTAATAGGCAGTATGAAAGTGATCTCTCTCATATCATAGAATCATAAATTTTCTAGTGTCCTGTTTTCTTGAAATGAGGCAGAACAAAATGAGCCCAAGAGCCTGAGAACCTCAGTTCTGTTATTTTATGATGTTGGCAGTTCTGTCTTATAGCTTGCTTTATTGTTTTATATGTTTGTGAAATTGTTGCTGTACTCTGCGAGGTGGACCAAGATGAGAGATTTTGTTTTGCCTAATAGAATTGTTTATGTTGGAAAAGACCTCTAAGATTATTGAGTCCACCACAGCACCTAATGACATAAAACTCTTCTGTCAGTTCATGTGGGATCGAATTTCAACAGAACAGTTTCAACTACATTGATTTTAATTGAATTAATTTCTTGATAAAAGTGAGTGTCTCTGTTCTTTCCTCCTATTTTTAATCGGTTCCTTGATTCTAGTGGTTATTTTGAACCAGCTCTGATACTTAGCTGGTCACATGGAAAATTGTTTCAGCTCACTAAAATTGCAGAAAACTAATTTGGAAGAAAATAGATTTTTTGTTTCCTGAGGTAGTGAGGTAAATTAACTTACTGTGTGTCAGACAGCTGCTAATGAGGGCCTGAGGAGCTGAAGTGGGGAGAAGGGAGATGCAACTGGGGCAGGAGGAGGAAGAGACAGGACGGAAAATTAATGTTTTGAAGAGGAGTTGAAGAGAGAATTGGTTTAACTGTATCATGAACCATGCAGTTTGCTCATCTGAAATAATATAGGTCATTTTTGTTTGAATATTGAACACCTGTGTCCATATTTCTTTAATCACGTAATTCCTTTAGTAAAAAACAAACAAACAAAACCACAAACCCAGAATTGTTCCTTGTTCAACGTATCATATTTTCATTCCTCCTCATTGTTATTTATAACGTTGTGTAACTGGGTCTGGCTGGGGTCAGCCCTCCACACATTAGAAAAATATGTTCGTCTTAAAAGATTTCTGCAAACAACAGATACATCATGAGTACTTTTGGGGGAAATATTTCAATGCTGAGCACAAATACAGTGATTCACAACAAGTGGGAAGACTTGTGTTTTCCAAATAGCTGATGTTTTGTCTCTCCTCAGATGGTTGTTATTTCAGTCGAGGGCTCTGCTTTGTTTTACACACAACTGCAGTTAAACAGTGCCTGCAGAAACTGCTGGACACAGTCTGATTTTGATATAACAGGTGCTTTTTTCTGAAGTGTTTGGGATCCTGTCAGCAGAACTGCTGATTACTTAGAGAGTTTTTTCTTGCTGTGGTTTCTGCATGCTCTGGGAGCTTTGGGCAGCTGTGTTACAGCACCGAAAAGCGCGTGCCTTTTGGTGAATCCGGGTCACTGTGCTAGTGAGAATCTCCGGTAATGGCAAATTAGAAGGTGCTGACTAGGAAGAGAGGATGCTCGGCTGGAAGAGAGGGGCTGAGTGGTGGCTGTCAGCAGATTCTTCTGCTGAGTTGTTGATTCCAGGAGAATTAGGCTGAGAGGGTGCATCGAGGACAAGGATGTAGAGCTCCAAGCTCCTGCCTTTGGGGACGTGGCTCCTGATGGTGAAGTGCCTTTTCTGCACCACCACCCCTCTCCTTCCTCCTCCCAGCTCTTTTCTCCCTTCTCCCCACACGCTCTTCCAAAGAAGAATCACTCTGCCTTTAACTGCACGTAACTTTTGAAATTGGTGCTAAATTTCGTGAAAGATGAAACATTGTTGATTTGAGTTACCTGATGTTTTCCTTCTTTTTTTCCTACTGCCTCTTTTACACAAAAACTTGCTTAGCTTCCTTTATAATGCTGCGTTCTATGTTGTAGAATGAGTTGGCAGCTGTGCATGGGTAAACTGTACATAATAATATTTGTTTTTTTGTATGTGTTTGCAAAAACAAGTGGTCCTGTTCATTATTGATGTTTCAGGTGTTTTTTCAAAGAAAATCCTAAATATTTTTGTGCTAAAAATATTTATAGAAATAAAGATGATATGATATTGACATCACATTTGTAGCTCATTTCCCCATCTACAGTAGCATTTTTATCTCTAAAACACAGGTGGAACCTTAGAAAAAAACAAGTTACTGATACTTTTAACAAAATGCATTAAAAATTAGTATTTTAAAGTACTAACTTAAAGATGTAGGGTTTTTTTCTTTGAGTAGACTTAACTGTGTACAGACATGCTTCCTTAAGTGTGAAGAAATTCTATAAATTTCAAGTTTTTTGTTTTGAAGAAAAATGCTTAAGAATCTTAATTAAGTAAACAAAGCATCAATTGTATTTTTTTTAACTTACCACTTCATGAAATAGGCTGTTTTGCATCATGTCTTCAAGCTAGGTGATTTCAGAATTACTGCTGAATTTGATTTGATGAAAACAGGCAGGTCTTGTACTCAAATTTGCTACCTAAGTATCACATCTACTATTAAAAAAAAAGGTCATCACTGAGCTGTGTAGTGTCAGAAGAGTAGTTCACTCTGTGTTCATTATGTAGATCATCAGGCTGCCTGTTCTCATCATAAAGTATTGAATTTTACTGAAACTGTACATTAAATTACATTTAAAACACCTTTCAGGCTATATTACATGCAAATAATGGTGTAATTTGATAAAAATTAAAATTACCAAACTTAGGTCTGGCCTTTCTTCTCACCCACTCACCTGTAATTGCTCAGTGTTGGCACACCACCGGCCTTCAAGTTCACAAGCATGCCACTTAATTCAGAACTTCTATAAAAAAGAAAAAAATTACATTTGAAAGCTCTTGAGACAGTGTACATGATTGCAGTCTTATTATTACACCTCTGTACAGAGGTGTACTTACTAGGCTGAATGGCTCACATTTATCTTGTTTCTAAGCCTGTTTGGGATGAACTAAGAAGACATTCTTGGAATTCTAGCTCCTGCAGACTCTGTACCATCCTTTCCTCTAGTGTGTGGGTTTTCTCAGAGGTTATCCAAGCTCAGCCCTTGGAAATCAGAAAGCCTGCAGTGAGGTGCTGCACTTCAGGGAGCGTGTTTGGTGGTTTTGTTTCTTGTGTAATCTCTTGGCTGGCAGAGCACTCACCTACTCAGGGAGTGGTTGGGCTCTGGTCCCTCTGCTTGGGCATCTTGGAGTGCTCAGCCATGTGCCCTCGAGACATGGAGCTGCCTTCCATGCTCTGGTGAACCTCTTTTCTTATAAAAATGAATGAAAATTCTTTATGGTTAGAGCATAAACAAGTAGCAGCAGGACCTGGGGAGGTGCATATTTAGAGAACAAAATTCGGTGTTCAGGTGCTTGCTACATAGACAAAATTTGGCATTCAGGGTCACCAAGTGAAATGTTTGTTTTATTACATCAGAGACTTTCACTTCTCAGACGAGTACTCTAGAAATCTGTCATTGTGCCGCTTCCTCTTGTTACCATTGTCTTTCCTTTTTGAAGTCCTCTGTTTAAAAGGAGCCTTTTAGTGGGCTAAATGCATGTAGAGTCCTGGATTTTCCAGTCTAGGAAGTACCACCTCAAGGCTGCAGGTGGTTTTAGTCACAGGGAGAGGCAGGACCACAGGCACCCATCTCCAAAGACTGCACAGGTCAGTGTGGGAGCCGTTTTGTGTTGGCAGGTGGATGAGTGTCCTGCAATGTGCTCTGGCTGCAGCTCCACACTTGCCACTTTGAGAGGTTGGCCAGCTCCTGCCTTGGGCTGTAAATGTTCTTAATTCCACTGGACCAAGTGGTACCTAAACATCTTGGCAGCTTGGTGTTTAAATATTTTTTAAGTATTTCTTCTGGAGCATGATTCACTCTTTAGGTCATGAAGCTCACTTTCTGCTTCCTTTCCTTTAGGAGATAGTTACAAACTTTACACTATTCATTATTTTCTCTGTCATTCTGATCTATTACATTGTCAAATCTCTGTTTGGATTCTACTGCTGGCCCTATTAGTACCAGTGGATGTTGGCCTTATAAGTAATTTTATCATAAAATTGCATAAATTAAAAGCTCTGCAGTTCAGGAATTATGTGCATCTCTGTCAATGTTTGATTCAAGATTCTCTGTTGTCTCCAGAATTCTATTTTGTGGATAGTGCTGTCTTAGTCACACAGCTATTTCTTTATTGGCACCTTAAGAGGAATAAAAAAAGTTATCATGGATACATTCTTCCCTCCTTATGCTTTTAATCCATTTTCTCCAGCTGTGTCTGTCGCTTAAGTGCCACAGGTGACAGCTGAGATTATTTCTATTTTTTAAACTGCTAGATGCTTTGCTTTCTGTTGCTAGGAACTCCTGGATAAGCTAAACTCTTTGTGTGGTTGCTTGTAGTCGTTATGAGCAATGTTTCCAAACAGTTCTATCTGTGGTCTCGTCTGTTCCTCAAAACGTCTTGCAGGTGACCTTGGCTGGGGCATGAATAGTATAAGGAAATGTATTGATGAGGTGGTTGTTCTGGTTTCAGTGATTGTCTTATGAAGCACAGACAGTCTTTAGGGGAAATCCTGTAATGATTACAGGACGTTATAAATGATTACAGGATGTTATAAATTGAAGATTGACATGGTCTTCATTGTGTGAGAGGTCCTAGAATGAATGAAAGTTGTTTCAGCACAAAAATTGTAGCTGCTGCTTTGGACTGAATTGTGCATGTGCACTACACAGTCAGTGTCACTTTGAGCACGTTCAACAGCAAGAACTTTGTAAGTCTCATGAATGCCAAGAAACCACTCCTATGTTTGTTCAGATATGTGCAGTTTTTTTGATGTGCCATTCTTATTGATTCAAGGCAGACCTAAGACCATGAGAGACTTGACCCATTTCATAAATGCCACCTGACTTTTAGGGTAAAATTCTCCACATCTTACAGCAGAATAAATCTGTCTCCTCCATACCAGACTATATTGCCAAGGCTCACAAGTGAGTTTCACACAGTTTGTGAATCCTCTATGCAATTGCGTTCTCAGCTTGTGGTGTGAGAGTTTCTCTTCTGTGTCTTTTCAAACAGGTGGGTAGTTCAGACAGGTGAATTCTTCTCAACAATATCTTTGGTAAAATATCCTTGAAGTTACTCTGATCACACAGATTGATCATGACTGCCGTGTCTCTGTCACGATAGGGACTTGACAGGCAATCTGGTAGTTCAGGATTATTGATCTCTGGTGAATAAGGGTTATGAAGGGTTTTGGAGCTCAGGATGTTTTCACAGTAATTCACACTGTGGTGCTGGCTTTATATAATCTGAGTGGCTAGAATTTTGCCCTCCAAAAATGAAGAGTACTGCTGAACTGGCTGCAAATCTATCTGGCAGGGAGGCAAAATAATCTTACCTTACTTCACCAGGTGATATATTGAATTGTTCCTCTGATCCACATGCATGAACTCCAGTTCAAACTTTCAGTAACCAGAGCTGGCAATGGAATTGCCTTGAGATGGGCTTGTTTACATCAGATGGTGTCAAGAAATGGAAGATATTTTTTTCCTTCATGGTTCAGTGACTTGGATCAGATACAGTCCTGATCATAGAAAAAGGTGTAGACCTTTCTGCTGATCATGGTCAGGCAAGGTAATACTTGCTGGACCTTGATGTTTCTGGTGTCAGGAGGTTATTTGTCAGCTGTCTCTCACTCAACAGTTTGAGAAATGTATTCCTCTCCCAGGTCTATGACTGAGAAAACTGGAGTGTTAAGGAGTTTCAAAATGCTTAATTCCAAGCCCTGAAGTACCAGGCAGAAATGTCATTGCACGTTTATGTGGGACTGTCCTTTGCCACTTTTTCAGGTTAGGAGATATAAATAGGTAGACAAACAAGTCAGGCTAAAAATAGAACAAAAACTGCTGTAAACAAAAATCACATTTGAATTATTTATTATTATTTTTTTTAAAGTTAAGGAAATTTGCTGTTGTTTGAAAACAATCCTTATTCCTAAACTACATGTAATGAGATTCTGAGAATCAAGCCTGTGCAGTATCCATTGCAGGTGTTTGATCTGCAGTTGGAAATAAAGCAGTCCTCTACAGGGTTATTCGCTTTTACTGGTCTCTTGAGAACTTGAACAAAGCAAATTCTGCTGTCATTAAAGGTGCAAGAATAGTATGGTTGATTAATTTTCTCAAACATAGAGGAGCAAATATAAAGGCTGCTCACTTTACTAATCATTGTTTTCAATGAAAGACTTCTCAGATGTTTATAAATTAAAACCAGGACTCTGCATTTTTAATTTAATGAAATTAAACATACAGCACATGTGCACTGAGCTTGAAATGCATTTTGTAATGGATGGTTTTTATTTGAACATCTGTTCAGCATAGCAATTGTTAAAAGTTTTCTTTCACTTTCCTTTCTGCCATTTAAGCAATGCTGATTTGCACTGGAACATACTTCAAATGGAAAACTATTTCAAGGAATATAAACTTTTTTTTTTAAATAAAGCTGGAAAAGTAATTTTTTTGCGATGTGCTGGTTTATAAGAAGAACATTTCGAATTAAGGTATCTAATAGAAAAATATTCTTAATGTAAGTGTTATTTCAGACTAAAAGTTACCTTCTCAAGACACATTGCTTTCAGAAAAAACATCCCAGCATTTTTCAGTCTCAGAAAATGCAGATAATGAAAACACTCTTAAATTTCTTAAATTCTTAAGTTTCTTAAATTCAGTTCTTATGAAATTGATTGTACTTATGTCATGCATTGCTGATTTATTTGCACTTGTTTTAATTAATGCAAATAGGTACAATGAAGGTAGCTAAATTACCTTTCCTCTCCTTTCTTATGCTTATATATCCTTATATAGCTAAGCTTTCTCTAGTGAAGCAAGACCTCTGGGTTATCTCATTGCTTTAAGAGCAATGGTGAATCACTTTTGCTTCCCTTCCTGACCAGATCTTCTGTTCAAGTTCTTTCTAATGACATGAAGGTTCTTCAGAAACAGTTAAACTTCAACCGTCTCAGGAGTTCCCTTCTGAGTCACTGCTCTATTTTCTGAAACTCACAACTTGCAGAGCTACATCTGCTCCAGTCCTATTCTTTGTGTTTCAATCCAGCTTCTTTAGACTGTCATGGGTATTTTCCTGCTAAGGAGAGGGATCTGTGAGTGCTCTGGGCAGTCTGAGGGAAGAACATGGATGAGTACACTGGTGAAGGAAGCTTTGCATAAAGAAGTGCTGTTAATGTCTTGTGTGCTTAGATTAAGGCCACGTCCTATGGATTTTATGTAGTTAGGACTATGTCCTATGGATTTTATGTAGTTAATTGTGTATTAATGTTTCTCCAGTGTTCACAAGGACCATATCAGCATAGTATCGAAGCATTATATTCTGTACTGACATGTTTGGCAAGTATCTGTAGGACTGTTTAGGGACGTAGAGAAAAGCTTGCTTCCTACTGCCTTGACTTTAGAACATGTTTTCTCTCTGAGTAGGGTACAACTCATAAAATGCACATATGTGTATGCAATAATGCAGCGTTATTATTTTGTTAACATTCAAAACTTGTTTTTTTTTCTCATTTTGTGTCCATCAAAATTACTAAAAATAAACTCTGGAAGATTATTTATAGAAGCAAAAGCAAATATTAAGGCATTATTAGTATTAGATACCAGTAAGAATTTCCATCTTACTAGTCATCACACAGACTTTATCGACCTACTTGATGAACTTTCAGCTCTAAGTTAGAAACCTATTTCAGTGTTGAGCAAAATCATACTGATACATTATTTTGTTCTCCACCCCGCCCCCTTGTTTTACCAGGACGGTACGAAACAGAAACGAGAAAGGAAGAAGACCGTGTCGTTCAGCAGCATGCCCACAGAAAAGAAGATCAGCAGTGCAAGTGACTGCATCAACGCCATGGTGGAAGGCTCTGAGCTCAAAAAGGTCCGGTCCAACTCCAGGGTGTACCACCGATACTTCCTGTTGGATGCTGATGTGCAGTCTCTGCGCTGGGAGCCTTCGAAAAAGGATTCTGAAAAAGCAAAGATCGATATCAAGTCGATCAAAGAAGTGAGAACGGGAAAAAATACGGATATCTTCCGCAGCAATGGGATATATGACCAGATATCGGAAGACTGTGCATTTTCAATTATATATGGAGAAAATTATGAGTCATTAGATCTGGTTGCTAACTCAGCAGATGTTGCAAATATTTGGGTTACTGGCTTAAGATACCTGATTTCTTATGGAAAACATACTCTAGATATGCTGGGAACTACTCAAGATAACATGCGGACTTCATGGCTGTCACAAATGTTCAGTGAATCAGATGTAGATAATTTGGGACATATACCCCTATGTAATGCTGTACAATTTATAAAAGACTTAAACCCTGGTTTAAAAACTAATAAAATTGAATTAAAATTCAAGGAGTTACATAGATCCAGGGAAAAAACTGGTACTGAAGTAACAAAAGAAGAATTTATCGAAGTTTTTCATGAGCTTTGTACCAGACCTGAGATCTATTTCCTGTTAGTTCAGTTTTCAAGCAATAAAGAATTTCTAGATACCAAGGACCTCATGATGTTTTTGGAAGCAGAGCAGGGTATGGCACAGGTCACAGAAGAAATAAGCCTTGAAATTATTCAGAAATATGAGCCAGCCAAAGAGGGCCAGGAGAAGGGTTGTCTTTCTATAGATGGGTTTACGAATTACCTTACTTCACCAGACTGCCACATATTTGATCCAGAGCATAAAAAAGTTTGTCAAGATATGAAACAACCTTTATCTCATTATTTTATAAACTCATCTCATAACACATACTTGATAGAGGATCAGTTTCGAGGGCCTTCTGACATCACGGGTTACATTCGTGCTCTAAAAATGGGCTGTCGAAGTGTCGAACTGGACGTGTGGGATGGTCCAGATAATGAGCCTGTGATTTACACGGGGCATACAATGACATCACAAATTGTCTTCCGTAGTGTGATTGACATTATTAACAAGTATGCCTTTTTTGCTTCAGAATACCCTCTTATTTTGTGTTTAGAAAATCATTGTTCTATTAAGCAGCAGAAAGTGATGGTACAACACATGAAGAAAATTTTGGGGGACAAACTGCATACGCAGTCTCCAAACATTGAAGAGTCTTATCTTCCATCACCGGAATCACTTAAAGGGAAAATACTAATTAAAGCAAAGAAGCTTTCTGCTAATTGTTCTGGACTAGAGGGAGATGTTACAGATGAAGACGAAGGAGCAGAAATGTCACAGAGAGTGGCGAAAGAGGGGGTGGAACAGCAAAACTCAGTGACAGGGAAACGATTCCAGCTCTGCAAAGATCTCTCTGAGTTGGTAAGCATATGTAAATCAGTTCAGTTCAAAGAGTTTCAAGTTTCATTTCAGCTCCAGAAGTACTGGGAAGTGTGCTCTTTTAACGAAGTGCTTGCTAGCAAATATGCCAACGAAAACCCAGGAGACTTTGTAAATTATAACAAGCGTTTTCTTGCAAGGGTTTTCCCCAGTCCTATGAGGATTGACTCTAGTAATATGAATCCCCAGGACTTTTGGAAATGTGGTTGTCAGATAGTAGCAATGAACTTCCAAACGCCTGGCTTAATGATGGACCTTAACATTGGTTGGTTTCGACAAAACGGCAACTGTGGCTATGTCCTTCGTCCTGCTATCATGAGAGAAGAAGTTTCCTTCTTTAGTGCAAATACAAAAGACACCGTGCCTGGAGTTTCGCCTCAGCTGCTTCATATTAAAATCATTAGTGGGCAAAACTTCCCTAAACCCAAAGGATCAGGTGCCAAAGGTGATGTTGTGGATCCTTATGTCTATGTTGAAATACATGGAATCCCCGCTGACTGTGCTGAGCAAAGGACGAAAACTATGCATCAAAACGGGGATAATCCAATTTTTGATGAGAGCTTTGAATTTCAAATAAATTTACCAGAGCTAGCTATGGTGCGTTTTGTAGTACTGGATGATGATTACATTGGGGACGAGTTTATCGGGCAATACACTATTCCCTTTGAGTGTCTCCAGACTGGGTATCGGCACGTTCCTCTGCAGTCATTGACTGGTGAAAGTTTAGCTCATGCTTCCCTGTTTGTGCATGTGGCCATTACTAATCGAAGGGGTGGTGGGAAACCTCATAAGAGGGGCCTCTCTGTGAGGAAGGGCAAGAAATCCAGGGAATATGCTTCTATGAGAACATTATGGATTAAAGCAATAGATGAAGTATTCAAGAATGCCCTCCAACCTATTCGGGATGCTACGGATTTGAGAGAAAATATGCAGGTACAGTTTTATAATCAATTTTTTAGTTCATATGTGTGCCTTTGTGTTATGATTCATATGGAATACCTGCTTTTTTAAGTGTCCTGTATGTTGAACTATTTAAGTCTAACTCTGAACAGCTCTAAGAATGGATCGTATCAGAGCAGTCTCTTAGGTGAACTGTCCACTGATGCAACCTTGAATGTGCATGTGTACTTTGTTGGATGTGGACTGTAAATATGACTTCAGTGCTAGGACTCGACCCTGCTGACTCATCCTGTGTCTTTGAAAGAGTATTAGAAGTACACTGAAAGAAAGCAAAAGAAAGTATATTTTAGTTTTAAAAAATTAGGTAGAAATGTGGGAAGAATATACAACAGATAGAAAAGGCAGACCTTAATGCTTATGAGAGACCTTACTTATGTATCTAAGAATGTTTAGCATAGTTTCACCTAAGTTATGTTTTTCCTTTAGTCCTAACTTGAATGCAGTACTTTAAAGAAAATATCCATTTGCTTTCCATGATTCTTTCTAGTTATGTTAGAAATACATGCCATTAGCACTGAGGTATTAGAAGGCATCTTCTAGATAAAGTTCATGTTAGCAAACACATTGAATTTAGGGAGAAAGTGCAGTCCGAGGTGCTTTGTTTTGTGGAAGCCAAGAGATTGCACTTTAAAAGTGTTACTTGGAGATTCCAGGTAAATAACTTCTTTTAGAAATGTAATGAAATTGAGTTGTAAAGTTACATTCTGTTTAATAAAACTTTTAACTATTTATGAACTCCTGATGGAATACTAGCAGTAATCAACAAAATTGAGAATTGTTATTTCAAATGGACAGACCTGTCAAATCCTCTTGGCATTATACAGTTTTAAGGGAAAAGAGATTAAAGGAAATGTCTGAAACCTGATTCTGGATTTCAAAGGCACATCAGTATATATGAATTTCTTTCATGAGTAATCTTATATTAAGGAGATTCTAATAGTAATACAATTTTTAAGCTAATTTTATATGAAAGAAGAAATTAATATGTCATTATGCAGCTCTCCCTTTCCACTTCATATATAAATTTGCTCTTTTAAAAGATAATTTAAAAAATACAGGGATAATACCTTGACTCATAAATATTGCAAACTACAGGCTGCATGTAAAATGGACTTCACCTGTAGTTTACCTATTGAAGGCTAGAATTCTGTCATATGAAGAATACTGTATTTTAAGATAGTTTGCAAGGAAGAACTAAATTGAGAAAGCAGTGAAAACATAGAATTTTGTATAGCTACATTAAACTCTTGAATGTGCAAGCTGCAGTATGCACTGTATAATGATATAATCAAAACCAGATTCTACAGTGGGGTTTCTTTGAACATGAGATATTAAAAGGTATTTTATGTGTTCTGTCAGTTTGAAAGATGTACTCTCAACTACATTTATCACTATCTCAAAATACTATCGAGAAGTTATTTTAGGCACATGAGGGAAGATTAGTTTTTCTTAACTTTGCTAACAGCTTATATAATGTGCACCATTTAAACTCTGTGTAACTAAGTTTTTACAGCTAATGAAAGGAAATAAACCATTCAATTAAAATAAGTATAAATTTATGTCAGGGAATGTGAGATTTGTTTAATTTCTTTATTACTGAAATCTTGTGTTACAAATAGTAATGATTTTTATGACCATTATACCTCATAATATCCTCAGAAGCCAGATTATAAAGGGCAAAGTTGGTTCGTTTGATTTTTTTAATATAAGATGGAATAAGAGGAAAAAAGAAAATACGCAGCAGTGAGTTTAATAGTTTCTTTAATTCTGTATAAGGATAGCCTTGTTTCTTTTCTTCCTGTATTACCATTACAAAAGCTGATGTCATAACTTGTTATGTATTAATCACTGATAGAAGTATAATATGGGTGAAACTGGATGTGATGATACATTTTTATGTTACTTAACAGTATGAGGAATAGTCTCTGGATACAGAGCTGGAAGTCCAAAGATTTATAATAGTAGTACATGTTAGTCCTGTCCTGCCTGTCATTAATGAATATATGCAATCCCTGGGTCCTCATTAACCTCTCTGTAAAATGGTCGTTCATAATGGCTTATCCGTGGTACTTATCTCAAGCAAAATCTGTTTGAATGGATTTCCCAATGTCTGTCTCTTTAGCTGTGTAATTATTGTGTCATTGAAGTATATATCAGTTGATAAAAGAAGTTTCTGTTCCCTGGACGTTTACTAAAAATACACTGTAAGTGACTGGGTAGGTGCAATTTAGTGTTCACATAATTTTTCATGAATATGCTGTGCATACGTATTTGGAAATCTGCTTTGGTATTTTGTCTGATAAAGGGACAGCAAAATATTTCACATTTGATTCCTGTTTGAGTTAAGGTTGGCATTATGTCTTTCTAGGAGACATGTCCACAAATAGGTTTTACCATGCCAGCAAGATGAAAAGTGATTTGGATTAAAATGAAAATTTGTACCAGATACTCTCCCTGGGTGCAACATGAGAGAAAGGAGCACTGAGCACATTTGTAACTTAAATATACCGTATTTTTGTTTTTATTTCCTACAGGAACACAAACTCCAGACCTGCCATAGATCACCAGTTCTCAATTGGTAGAAAAATCCTAAATTCTGTACAGTGCTGACAATGTTCCCATCATGGAATGTCAGTGGCTACTTGGAGTCACACTGTATTTCCAGTGCTGTAAACTTTCTTCAATTTTAAACCTATGGCTTTATATTCTACCGTACTGGATATAAAATATGGCTGTAAGAAATTTTAGGGAAAGGTACAGAATCAGTGTTTAAGTTAAAGTACCTTAAAAGATTCACTGAAGTGTGACTCTATGATAGGAATACATCAATAGTGGAGTGCTGGGTTTGTGAGTCACACCAAATGGGAGCCTGCAGATCCACAGCACATCTGGAGTGTAGTTCAGGTATGTTTAAAGTTACAAATGTGCTGAATTCCTCCTTCTATTTCACTTTGCTTGACTGGGGCATTCAACATCTAATATTTTTTCCTCTTGGTGGCATTTAAAAATGTCTAAATTTTTTTCAAAATATATAACTACTATGTTTTAGAACCTGTTTATTTCCAGAGTTAATTGTAGCCATGATAGAGAGGAGATATACTCGTTCTAAATAAATGAGGGTTTTTTTCTGTGGCATGTACTGCATTCCCTGAATTTTTAACATTTTTGTAAAATGTATGTGTAATATTGGTTGGTTTTGAAGATGCCAGTTCTTCAGGGAAAAGCTGTGGTAATTGTAGCTCAAGTATAACAGTAAAGTATTTTATCCTGAAATAACAAGACTTTATATTTCATATTTAACTGTAGAGGAAACTCTTTCTTTCCTTTTTGCAGAATGCAGTAGTTTCATTCAAAGAATTATGTGGCCTCTCTCCTGTAGCAAATCTTATGCAGTGCATTTTGGCAGTGTCTATGCACTTGGTTGGTCCTGATAATACACCCTTGGTAGTAGTGAATCTCAGCGATCAGTATCCAGCTATGGAGCTCCAAGGGATTGTTCCAGAGGTCTTGAAAAAGATTGTAACAGCATATGAAATGGTGAGTAGCTTTTTGTGCTTGTCTTATACTGTCTGTTTGAAAGACTTTTTAAATATATGTGTAATATAATGTCTGTTTCAAAAGTAATTTTAACCTGTGACTTCCTATTTCGTGGCTCATTACTTGTGCTTGAAGGTTATTCCCATGAATGTACAGCAATGATAGTGTTTTTATACAGAGTAAAACATAGAGATTATTAATACGTTGCATGCAATCACATGTTTGTACACTTCAGAAGGTAAAGTGGTTATAATCAAGAGGATGTAATATGAAGAGGATGTATTGATTTACCTGTTTTTCAGTGGTTTGAAACGTACTATATATCCATAAACCTCTGACTACATTTTCCACTTTGTGGACCTTGGTTTATTTTGGCTTTGACTCAACATAGAATACAATGTGAGGCACTGCTTTTAGGTATTGTAGTTTCATAAGCACTTTGGTGTGTAAAATTCTACACATGCTTTTTTATTTTCCTTTTCTCTATCTTTCATCTTATAGATGTCATTTGATTAGCCATTTTTACACATATAAGCAGCTGTAATGTTAGCTTCTGACATTATGTTTCAGTAAATACATAAATTATGTCTTTAGAGACTGGAAATTGAACATGTTGGAAGAAAAAAGGAAGGAAGAACTAATGCACCAATAAATACTGATTTACATCTGCTTTGAGTTAATTTGAAATATGGAAAAAAGATCCAGAAGATCTTTTTTTGAAATGTTCTCCTTACTTCCAAAGTAATTTGGCAGAGTGTAATTGATTATTTATTAATTTATTTAATGTTCTCTTTCACATGATGATAATTTTGCAAATATTTTGGTGCTAAAAGGAAAAAATCTCACCTTGCAGTATCAAGTCATTTGCCAGAAAAAAAAGAAGGAAAAAAATTAACCAATAGCCCAGTTTCATATGTATCTTGTAAACTGCTTTCTAAAGAAAAAGTAGGTTTAGAATTATGCTGTACCAAAGTCAAAAACCCACTAATTGATAATTAGCAATTTAGGCAGAATTTATGTAGTTCAGTGGTGTTGTAAATACAAAATCTGGCTGGAATGATAGCACAGCTATGACAGGATAGTGTATGTCCTCTTAGTGGTGGCTTGCAGGATATCACTATAATTAGGATGTACAGAAGCCTGACTGTTGGGATTACAGCTGCAACACGTAAGGATGTTCTGTTTTCTACATGGAGATGTCTCTACCTGCAGTTCATTCTGATGTGGTGATTCTGCTTGTTAGTTATTAAGCTGTTCTAGGTACTTAAAAAATCTTAGTTCTAAATCTGCAATGAATTTTTTGTTTGAATATCACTTAGACAAAGGTGACTTGTGACTCCAGAAATCTTTACAATCCAAGTTTGAATTGCTTTTTGTTTCTCACATATGTTTTTTCCCATGAACGTCTTATACTCTATACATGATTTGAATACTTTGGTACTTGAGAAATCTATACTTATACATGTAAAAGTAATGGAACTTTTTTTTTACTGGCAAAAAAAGCATTTTTCCATCTTCTTGTCCCTAAAATATAAATACTCAGTTTCAAACAAAGAGTATGATAGTGCTTCTAGCTCTAAATTATATTGAAGATAAGTAAATTTAAGGTTACTTTAATCAAATAAAAGTTATAAGATAAAATAATGAGAAGCATTTCAATTTGTGACATTTGGGTTTTGCCAATACTCTGTTCAATTTGACACAAGATTTTTGGCAATTAAAATCGATAGGGTATGAAGTCATGGAAAATGAAGTCAGCCATGGGAGACATATTCCCATGCTCTTATTTCTGAAAGCACATTGTGGAACAGCAGGAGACATCTGTATCATCCTTTCCTCAAAGAGAGAAGAAATGTGACACTGTTTAGTTCATATATTGGTATTTGCTGCAGTGGCAGATATTTAGAGTCTGACAGTTTTATAGATTGTGAGGGGGGGTTGTATGATTTTGGTGTGTATTAATATAACGAGCGCTCAAAAGGACAAATCTTACCTCATTAGTTTTGACTTGGGGCTATTTTTGTCATGATTAATTAATACGGGGGTGTAAAATTCTGCTTAATAACAAGAATTCTTCATGCTGAACTGAGAAAGGGTAGATGCACTGTCAGAGTAACAATTGCCAACTTGTCTTTCTTTCTGCTTGCTTAGGCCTCCATATAGGTCAGAATTATGTAACTGTGTGCTTCCAGTGTGTCAAGTACTACATGAAATCAAGTGGATAAGAAAAATAGAGTTCAATGTTTATGAAACAAACCTTGATTGGTATAACAAATGAATGCATAGGCTGTTACTACCTTGTGTGTCCTCATATGTGGCACATGTAATGGCATTCTCAAAGCGTGATTGTTTCAGTTTTATGATATTTATAGCTAATGACGGGATTCTTTTGTGTCAGAGGTACTCTCTTTTCTATAAAATGACGATAAGCATAGAAAGCAATATTGAAGATTTTAATTATTCAGAATTTGTTTACATTGGGAGTGCTTGAAGGACTCGTTGCTCTGTCAGGTGAGAAAGGATGTAAGACCTTAGGAGCAGGACAGTCAGTCCACCTTGAAATAATTGCAAATAAGTGCAATACTGCAGGGGCACATGGAAAGGAAGGAGTATCTTCATTGTAACATGGGTTTTTTTAAAGAAACAGTGAGGTAAATGATAAAAAATAGTGTGTCAGTAGATACTTGGGGTTTTTTAATCTTTAAACAAATAGCACATAGTACTTTCTTAAATTGTCTGCATTCACTGCTATGTTAATGGAGGAGCTTTTAACTGGTCAAGACTAGTAGTAGTCATGGGTTGAAAAACCCTCCTATCCATGTTACAGGAACTGGAATATCTTCTCAGAATAATAAAAATCATATACAGCTAGGTGTGTATTTTTTCTTTAGCTTCTCCATGCTCCTGAGTATTTTTCACCCTACCATCTTTTCACTGTTTAACAATGTTTTATTTTTCCCTCTTGTTCATGAACTTCAGCTTCCTTTATGTGATACTTCAGCATGCACTCTGTTGGTGTCATCACACCCATCACTGATCAGTGCTGCAGACTGAAGCTTGGAGTTAAGGCAAGTGCCTCTTCCACACCATTGCATGTTTTTTTAATGTCTTATAACCTTTTAAACCGTAAGTAAACCTTAAAAGTTATACGATGGCAAGAAAAAAAAAATAAATTATCTCCCCCTAAGTCTGCAGCATTATTCAGTGATGAGTATAATAGCACTGCAAAGATATGCTAGAGGGCCATACAAATAATGCCAGATACTATCAAGAACTTGACTGTCTGGTTGCCCTTAGTGGAGAATGAATTGTCCTATCTGCTGAGGATAAGGTTTTCTGAACTTTGCAAGCAGGGATTTATTTCTAAGAGAAAAACTAACACAGGACAGGCAGATAACTGTACCTGTGTGAAAAAGTAGTAGTGCTGCTAGAAGAATTAGGATTAGATGTTGTTAAATCATAATTAGATACTGCTTACTGCTGCTAGTTCTGTGGGTTTTTTGTTGCTTTTTTTTTTTTTTTTTTTTTTTTAATTTTCTGGGGGTAGTTTTTAAAGTTGGTGTTTTTTTTTTTTTTTTTTTAAATTTTGAGGTGATTTTGTAATTCAGAATGTCTACAAAATGCGGTATTGGTCTGTATTTGATTTAAATGAAATCAAACAAGACTAATAGATCTTGTATATACACCCTAGGGATGGACTTGGAAGCAGGTCTGTGTTTATTGGTGGTGGGAGTTGTGAAATAGTGAAAATGAGAGATATTAAAATAGAGTGAAGCTATTAAATTGGAAAGCATCATATCATTGGGGATGGGCAGTGCTGTCATAAGCTTAAATCTGGTTACCTTATTTTTGACTCTTTCCAGCTACTGACTCAATACAGCAGATTGCAGGTGCAATCATGCAGAAGTTAACTTCATGTTACAGAGCTGGAAATTTCAGTAATGACATAAACTAAATAAGATAGTCTATATTTTGAACTTGAACATGTCCCTCCCATAGATAGCAGATAGGATAGCAAATAGCAGATAGAAAGCAGATAGACCCTTTATCTGGTAAAGACTGGACTGATACTCATAGGGCTTACAAAAGCCTATCTGAAAAGGACTGATTGTCAAGGTTTTGGTAAAATGTTAGTCGTCCTCTCACGCTTCAGCTACTGCTCAAAATCTTAAATAGTCTTGTCTTTAAAAACTCATCTTGATATTAATATAGATTAATTGAGTGGAGCATTTCTTTATTAGGGATTGTAATGGTTGCAGTGTAGTGTTGGATTGAACCTTATAATTCTGAAGGAAGCAAAGGGTATATCCATTGCCTCTTTCACAGAGCCTAAGAAAGAGTGATTAGCAGATCTGTTTGGAGTTACACTTAGCTCATAAAATCTGTATTAGTTACCTGTTGATGTAGTTCCTTGGTTATGGTTACTGTGCAAATATGGTAAAAGAGGATTACAGTCATTATGCAGTGATTATAGATTTGTATCTTGAGAGAACAAATAGAGCTAGACTTTTCTATTTCAACTCAGCCTACTAATGTGTCAGAGTTATTCAGCTGAGAAGCCTTCTTTCCTCAAGTTACCCTTTAAGGTTTCAAACTACTGGGGCAACCAAAAAATACTGGATCCAGTGCTGGTAATTCTCTCCTAAAACTGAGTGAATACATTGCTTCAACTTGTGCACAGGCCTGAATATTCAGATCCTGATTGTGTCAGAGGAGGCTGAGTTCAATGTCACCAATCTCCTGTAGTAGAACTCAGTCTTTGAATATCACATGATTTTAAGTCACATGAGAACATCTGCTCACCATTTGCATTGTGTATTCGAAGAAAATTCAGTTTTGTCCGTGTAGTGCTTTCCTGGGGAATATGTGACTGGCATAGACCATGACAGCTGTGTTCTGAGCCCAGTTGGTTCAGAATGTTGTTCTTGACCCCATGACTTTGAAGTCGAGCTCCATGTGTGTTCCATGTTACAATTTTCCTCTTAGCATTATCTGGTTTTTGAAGAAGACAACTTAATGCTTTGCACAGAAGATTGAAAAGCAATTATTCCTTGCTTTTATACTTGAGAGCATAACTACATAAAACAAAACGAAAAGATAAAAGAGGTAGTCAAAAGAGCAGATATCACAGACACTAAAGAAACCACCTGGCGAGCTGGAAGTATATATGTACCACTTATCAAAATACATATGGGGAGAACAAAAAAATGGATGAGGTTCTCATGAAAAGAAGGCATCTTCCAAATAGCTGAAGTCATGTGCAAATGGGGAAGACAGGATCCATATTTAACCCTGCCATGGTTAAATAAGAAATAAAAGAAAACTGACAGTGAAGAATTTCAAAAATTATCTGCACAGACTTAAAATAACAGTAACCTCTTTTCTGAAAAAGCAAGAACAGAAGTCAGTCAAACATTATGTAAGATCACTAGCTGATCAATGTTTAAAAGAAAGCCCCAGCTGAAGAGGCAAAGCCACAATACTTAGTTTTTGTATCCATATACCTTTAGAGATGAAGTTTTCACACGAAATACTTCTTTATGAATGACTAATTGGAGAATTAATTTTTAAGTGAAATGGTGACAGAAGATAATCCACAGGAAAGGTAAAAGACTGGAAAAATAATACACCAGAAAGAAGAGATAGTCATCTAAGAGCTCTGAAAGATCTCAAGAGTTGATGTATCAAAACTGCTAATTGTTGTGTGTATTCTCTCACTTGAAACTGACTATCAAAGTAGTTAGTGTGGTATCAGTGTTTTAAGAGATTTCCAGGGAAGATGATGAAATTACAGATCAGACAGGCTGACATCTGTACTGTGAAAATGGGTAGAAACTGTTTTGAAGAAGAAAATTAGAGGAAACATGGAGAAATGTGTCATGTTGGGGAAGAGTCAATACAGCTTTTATAAAATGAAGGGCTCGTTAATCCCTTGGAGTTCTTTGATGTCAAAAAGCATGCAGACACAGCAGATCAATCTGGTTAGATTTCCCAAAGCATTTGACAAAGTTTCCTTTCAAATGATGTTAAAATAAAGTTACCATTAAATTTTTTGACTTTTAAAGTTATTGGATCTTTTCTGGTGGCTAAAGTGAGTGTTGGACTTAACCTGGTGCTCCAGCAGGAAAAGAATTGTTAAGGACAGTTACTTGTGTTGATTTTTGCATTAAGGCTGTGGTTTTCCAGTAAGTGGATTAGAGATAGTAGGTCTAGCTCCTGCAACTTTGATCTAGCTAAAGTAGCTAAGCACTCTGGAAGCTTTTTGAATTAATGCTGCCCCTAGATTTGTAAAGATCATCGAGGTGTGAGGTATGTTGCTGCTTAGACTTTCAACAACTTTCTCAGTCTTAGTGGTAGATTGTTATAATATGTGTTAAAACAGTAAATTTCAGAGTTTGCAACACAAATGCAGTATTTAAACTGCAATAACACTCAGTGTCTCACTGTTTCCATTATTGCCTCTGACTTTCTACAGCATTGCTCACTTACCTTATCAGTCTCTGCAGAATAGAACTATATTTATTTAAGTAATAAATGAATATAGTTTGGTGGTAAAGAGATCTAAGGGAAAACTTACATCATTCATTGCCATTTAATATTGCAAGTAGCCCAGGTAGTGTTTTTTGCCATGTTTAGTAAATTATAGTAATTGTAGATTGTGTTTTTTGAGATGAATTGAAATAGTTACTGATTGTGTAGCTGTTGGTCTGTCGCAAAAACTGAAAACAAAGCATTCATGGAAAATAAAGGGAATAGCTTGGACAGTTTCTTCAGGAAGAGTTGTGCTGCTTATTATCACTTTTTATTTTCTTGTTTTATAACAGCAGGAAGGTTGTAATTATGCTTCCAAAAACAGAGCTGCTGATGATAACCTTAGCTTATACTGGGCTTTTTCAATCCACAAAGCAAAAATCTAATTTTGGGTACTCAAGACTCCAGTGCCAAATGTTGTAAAATATGAGCTGTTTTGCATTGATTGAAAAGCTCTGATAATGACAATTTAATGTTTCTGTGAAGTCAAGATTTCTGCATTTCTTGTTGAGAGCACGAATGGTGAAGCTTTTTGTATCCTCTCACTAATCCCATTATGTCTAATGGCTGACTCACAGTATTCATAAGAGCATAAAATAATACGGCCACTTAGGAAGAGGAGTTCGTGTAGCTTTCTGTCCTGTTCTAATGTAGTGCAATGAAATGTTTATGGACGAGCATAAAAATAGGTCAGATGCATAGCAACTTCTCATATGTATTCCATATTTCCAACAGGAGTTCTCTTTCTCAGTAAATTTTAAATTTAGTATTTGTCTTTTTGATTCCATCTGTGTGAAAAAAAATCTGGCTATTAGAACTGTTGCTGATAGTTTTCATTTCAGAAATGACCTATTAACTACCTATTAATTTTGTCAAACAGATGATAGATTTTTGCTTCTTATTCAGAGAGAGGATATTTTCATTTCAAATACATGTCCTTACTTTTCCACTTTTCACATGGTTCTTCATTCTATCAGGTTTAGTTTTAAAATGATGAAAATCATTTTGCTACAAAAACCAGATTATCAGGAAAGAGAAAAGAAGTGACTGTTGGATTTGAAAGCGTTAATTGTCCTTGGGTGCATAGTTTGGAAGAGAGCTGCTGATTTTTATATTTAGGTTTTCAGCCTAGTCTTTCTCATATACTTGGCTGGTGAGGAATTAAGAACAAATAGAAGACTCTTTATTGGAGAACTCATGGACAGTTTGTTCCTTTGGTAAATTTTCTTGAACTGGGGAAAATTAATTCATTTATTGCAGAATTACAGACAGATTATATCCTGTTTTTTCTCAGGGCTACAAGAATCAGTTTTGGTAAGTGGATTTCATATCTTCTGATCCTGCGATGTGTTATGGCATAATCTTGTCTTGCTTCTTTCTGAAGGGAAAAACCATTTTCCATGTATGTTTTCTAGAATATAAAACATTTTAAAAAAAGTGACAGAGGGCAGACAGGTAGGCTGAAAAAGTTAAACCATGAGTCTGTTCCTATGTTTTTCCCACTTAAATGGATAAACTGCCACTGTCAGGCATTACATTTTTATCGTAATATGCCAGTGAATTCAGGAAGCGTAAGGGAAATCTCATCTACATTTTTCTTATTGTGTTTGGTTGGGGTTTTTTTGGGGGGTGGGGTTGTTTTGTTTTATTTTTGTTTGTTTGTTTGAGTTTTTTTGAGAGGACAGTGGTTTAAAGTCTAAAGAGAAACAAAATATTTGATTATATCATAACATAAGTTATGCTTGAAGGAGATGAGCCATCCCCTCTATTCGGTGCTGCAGAGGCCACACCTGCAGTGCTGTGTCCTGTCCTGGGTTCCCCAGTGCCAGGAAGGCATGGACATGCTGAAGATTCAAACAAATGGTCACTAAGGTGATGGAGCATCTCTCCTGCACAGAAAGGCTGTTTTGTCTGGAGAAAAGAAGGCTGGTGGATCTCATCAATGCATATAAATGCCTGAGGAGAGGTGCAAAGAGGCCAGAGATGGGCTATTTTCATTGGTGCCTGGTGACAGGACACAAGGCATGAAATGAAAAACAGGAGGCTCTGTCAGAACATCAGGTAACACTTTTTGACTGTAAGGGTGACTGAGCATGGGAACAGGTTGCCCAGAGAGATTGTGGAGTCTCCAGCTCTGGAGACTTTCCCCCGCCCCCCCGCCCCCCCCCTCTCAAAAGCCATCTGGACATGGCCCTGGGCATCCAGGCATGGTAAGTGGCCCTGCATGAGCAAGGATCAGATGACCTCCTGAGGTCCCTTCTAACTTCAATGACTCCGTGCTTCTGTGCTAAACTTACTTTCTTGCATAGTTGAAGAAATACTTTCTAATTTAGACAATGCATTTGCTAAAAACCTTAGTGCTTTGAGGGAAATTTGGTTTGATGTGATGAGTCCTCTGTGTGTAGAGAAGTAGTAGCAGCTTAGTTTTCTTACCTTGGTACTTTGGACTGTATTTGGATAGGAGAAAGATGAGCTTTTGTTTATAGAGCTTTGAACTTTCTGTGCAAAATCACACCTGATTTTTATCTACAATAACATTATTATTAATTGCTGTTTTCAGCCAGATAGCTCAGTTCTTTTGACTGGAGATGTCAACTTTACTAAAATTCTTTTTCACATAGAGTCATTTAGGTTGGAAGGCACCTCTGGAGATCATCTAACCCCAAAAAGCAGGATCAGACAGAGCAGGTTGCCCAGGACTGTGTCTAGTTGGCTATTGAGTATTACCAAGGGTGGAGACTCCACAGTCAAACTGGGTGACTGTAGCAAGAGTCCTGACAATTAGGAGATGGGACAGAACAGACGACACGTCTAGACCGATACGGCTTCAATGTCGAATTCCCGTCCACTATCAGCCCGTGGCGAGCCACACAGGTTCACCACATAGTCCACAGCCACAGGCCACACAAAGAATGCAAACAACCCCCACCCATCCAAGCCTCAAGGTGGCCAAAGTGCCGGAACCACAACTCCACGCCTAGAAACCCACCACCTCCCAGAACACCCCACTACAAACTGGGAACCCTCCACTGTGTCACTGTGGGGCACTGTGGGGCTCAGGGGCCTGCAGGTGAAAGGGCCCAGTCTGGAACTGCTCACCCTCAACCAATCCAAATATCCAAAAAATCTCAACAGGTAACCTCTTCCAGTGCTGACCACCCAAGATTCCCCCTGAGCCTTCTCTGCTCCAGGCTGACCTGTCCCAGCCCTCTCAGCCTCTCCTCATATAAAAGATACTCCAGTTCCTTGAATCTCTGTGGCTTTGTGCTGGGCAGCCAGCACAGCAAACATCCATACGTTTCTTGTGTTGAAAAACCCCAAAATGAGATGAATGCTCCAGCTGTGGCCTCACAAGAAAGAAAGAAGTTGGAAAAACTCAGCATGGCTTTACAAAAGGGAAATCAGCCTTCTACAATGAGGTAACAGTCTTGGCACAGCAGAGGGAAGCTGTGGATGTTTTTTTCTTGGTAGAAGTCAACTTTTGTTGCTTATGGTGGTCCTGTTAGAAGTTGGATGTTTCAGAATTCTTTCAGTGTGGTGTCCACACTTCTGGAATGATTCATTTGAGTTGTGAGGTTTACAATCTGATTTTACGGACTTACCTTTCTTATTTGCTATAACACCATTCTTCACCAGTGGAAAATAAAAGGCAACACATATAGTTTAAAAGAACTCCTTATGCAGCTACAGAGCAAGCTGACCATGGCAGTTGTCACTGAAAAGGACTAAGAATAGTTCTTTTGCCTGTTCCAGTGCCACAACAAAGATGCCTTCTGGTGCATTGACATTGAATACTGGACTGCTTGGATACAATATACAGACATTCAATTAGACCTGGCCATGTTTTGTTTGAGTTCCCAGTACCTATAATAGTTCTTGAGGGCAAAGAGTTTATAAGGTGTCCCTACCAGAGTTCCTTTCCTTGCTGTTGCTGCTTGGGGCAATGGTAGCAGCTTCTGATCCTCACTGTGTAATACATTTTTTGAAGTGGTGCAGATGCTATTAGTAGTTTGGGATGCCCTATGTTTGGTTTCCTGTTTTTGTGAAGTGCTGTTTGCTATTTGTGCTATTTGTACCATCCTGGGCGTAATAAAATGTCTGGAAAATGCAAATTACATGTTTATTACTGCTGTTAAGGGCTCTAGTTTGGCTTCTGAATAGTAAAGATACATACATTCATTAGAAAGGGTGTAGTGATTTCAGAAATATATCTAATATGCAGAGGTTTGGATGAAAGTAGAATGTGAGGACCATTTTAATGAAGATTTGATTTATACCTACTGTAAGCATGGTTTCAGTTTTGCTGTTGGAATGTAGGTTTGACAGTATTGGCAGCACATTTACAGATTCTGAAATCTAAATGTGTGGTGTGCTTTTCTTGCTAAAAATAACGTTCATCCTTGGTATTGCAATTCTGTCAGTGAAGGTGTTTTCTCTCGCTGATTTTCATTAGCCAGACAGTTTATCATTGGTTGATTTTTCTATTTTAAAATGCAGCTGATGTCTCCTTGTGTGCTACCAACTAGTTCCACATGCAGAGGATTGGATATATCTTGGGGTTTTTGAAAGATTTCTTTCCTAAAGGTGTATGTTAAATGTGATATTTAAAATATTTACAGTTGAGTTGAGTTACATATTTCCCCCAAGTTGGAGGCATAAACAGAACGTTTTATCTTCTACCAGAAGACCTGTCTGTGTGAGTCTAGTAGAAATAAATCTTGTTCAAATTCAGCTGAAATAAAATAAATGGTTTCAAGTACATGCATGTGTACGTACATGTGAGCACTTGTATTGATCTGCATGGTGTTAGTTCATAGCACTTAACTCTTTCATAAAACTACAAATCAGACAACAAACTTGGAAACATAAAAAAATTATCCTAAAGGGTCTAGACATGTATGTATTTAATTTTAAGTAAGCATTTTAATGAGAGGCTTCTGTTTTGCCGAGGAAGATAAATTTTTTTTTTTTTTGGTTTGTGAGGACAGCATCACGTAAGTGATAAACTGTTAACAATGCAGTTCCATCAGTTTGAAGCAACAATTGTGATTTCTAACCATCATAATTTGCTTTTTAAGATAAGAACAATATATATAATAGTACAGGTTTCCTATACTCACTGAGAATTCTGAACTAATAATTTCGTGTTTATTCATGAATCCCCTTAATAATAATTTAATTTTAAAATATCTTTCTTGACATTTGTCCATTTGTTAGAATTACTAGGTTAAATTACTAGGCTTGCGTGGTTTAACCAGTAGAGTTTGAAGAATATAACAAATAGGTCAAACTGTCAACCTGGCCTCTGTAAAAATGTATTGACTTCTAGGCACATAAAGCATACCATTCTGCACTTCCCATTTTCCAACGAAAAATAGGATAGTCCAGTCTGTAATGAGTTCTGAGAAGTAATGAGACCTGAGAAGTTCTCTTGTCATGCTAAGATTGGAGTGTGGTGGTGGTGTGGAAATTGAAAGGACTGTTGAAGCATTTTCAGTGTTTTATTTTATAAGTTCTATATTTAAAATACATTTTTGGGTATTTTGAATCTTTGTTTCCAGAAAAAAAAGCAACATAGGTTAGAAATGTAAATCAGTATTGTAAAAGGCTTATGCTAGAAAATATGGCTTCCTAAACTTCATGTAACGTGTTCTTTTCTTGAATACGTATGGGTAATTTGAGTACCTTTTTAACAATCAGGTGGTAACAGATTGTTCCCTATTACATTTGTTTCCATTTCTCTTTCCAGATTTGTCACTGATAATATTTTAGAAGTTGGATGTGATTAGAAAATACCTCCTTATTGATTGGCTCGTTCAATATAGACTAGTTTAGTCTAGAGCAGGTTCTACCTGGTCTTTCTCCTCAATTTCCACCACTAATTTGCCTTGAGCGGTCCAGCTCCTACTCTGCTGCAGACATAGTGTTTTTTCACACTGAAGTTCCTGCTTACTCATCATTTTCTATTTCACTTTCATATCAATCACACATATGCATACTAGTATCATTTGGATTAGGCTAATTTTCTGTTTAAATATAGCCATTTTTACATAGTTGTTCCATATGCTGTGTCTACCAAAAGTCTTTCAGTCTCTGTGAATGTCTACATGAGTGTTTTCATGAGGTTATAATTTTGGCTTGAACACTAGAAAGAATTCATATGTTCAAACATTTCATAAGAGTAATTTAACAAATAGCTGAATACATACTAAAAGGTGACTGCCTGGTGAAGAGCAAAGTAAGAATAAAATTATAATGAACTAATACTATTACTTTATTAATCAAGCACAACTAGAAGGTGACACCTACTCATGCACACAGCATACTGCTCCATTATTTTCTTAGGGAAGGACAATTGAAAATTGGGGTGTTCCATAATACTGATTGAATGGTAGTGGCAGTCAACCCCTGAATTATCGCCAGCTCAGCTAGTTTTGCTCTGCAGTGCTGCTAATCTTAAATACAGCTTTGTACGTATTTTAGAAACCAAAGATAATGCAAGTAACTGTTACTGGTCTTGATAATATAAAAGTGAATATTAGAATAATTTCTGCTACATAAAACGCATTGCCATTTTTCTTCAGAAGTTGGAAAGAAGGCATTCCTTTTGATCTGAGGGTATTTAGCAGCTTTCCATACTAGAACTGTGAAATATGAAATTGGCATGTTATTATAGATTCTTCAGTGTTAGCCTGACTATGATGAAAGAACACTAATACAACTATTAGTTTATTTTCCTTTCATCTTGCAAAGCTAGTAAAACTTTCTTGTTTCGTCAATACAGAGAGTAAACAAAAAAGCAGTAATGTAAGCATTTTTATTCATCTTAGAATTCTCTTACCTCTGAAAATCAGTGCAGTGTCTCAGAGTAAGTTTTCTAATCAGCTGATACTTATTCTCCATTGCTTCTAAATTATCTGATGTTCATGTAGGGCATATGAAGGAAGTAGGGGAGATAGAGATTTTCTGTGTCTGGAATAGGACCAAACTGAGATGACTTATAAAATATGTTATTATACACATGGGGTCAGGAGAACAGAGTAGGGCAGTTGTAATAGTTCTTACAATTCCTTCCAAATAAATGCCTTGAACAGGCATTTATAGAAAAAGTTCTCTTTTTCTATGGACTACAGTCAAAAGAATGCTCAGGTGAAAGGACTCGAGTATATTGATAGAGAATCCCTCTCTAGTCCTTATTATTTTGTATTAGCATCCCAGAAGAGCCATATGTACTCAGCATTTCATTTTTCAAGGTGATTTTTCATTCAAGAAAACCTTCTTTGCAGTTTCCTTTTAGCAAGTTAGCAAAATAACATCAGCTATTGGAAGTGTACAGCTGACATCAGCTGTGTTTTGGTTCTCTTGATTTAAATTCATCGCAGAAACAAATGTGTTATGTGACATACATACTGAAACAGGTAAATCCTTGCTTGTCAAGCAAATTTATAGTGATCTTATTTCAATTTGTGAATTCTGTTTTAGAGCCTGAATAGTAATGAAACACAGTGAAATGGGTCTTTCTCCTTGACTGATTAAGAATAGTCATTTTGCAGTGCTCCCTATGTGAGTGAAATATAGTATTCTCTTACTTAAATTGTCCTCAATTTGTTACACTTAAATAGTAATCAGCATAATTCTATTTGTAGGTAGTTTTTGCTTGAGTGAAAATTGATATTTGTATCCAAAGAACAATGCAGTTAAAAATGGGGTAAGCTAAAGTTTTTCACTTGCAGCTTAGCAACCTGATCCAGTTATTTTTACTTCATACATTATAATTTTCATTTATTTAAAACAACCCCAACAACTGACATAATATAAATCAGGTGAAGCAGATACTTTAAATAGATATTAATTGGGATGTGAGGATTAAATTAAATTATCCAGTATGGTGACCTCCACATATTCTAAAGTTGTTTATTCACTTGCTGTTTGTGTGTATGAACAGCATGTGAATAAGCAACTTTATGTATTTTAGAACTAAAAATTTCAGGGTTTGCATAATTTTCTTTATTGATTCAAATCAAAATAATAGCAATAGAACTAGAATTATTTTTGACTGCTTTGTCATTTGTTTAAACCACGTTTTTGTGCACCTGACAATTATAAAAGCCTATAGAGTCATTTGTCTGTGCAGGTGTTTTTCCTCTTCACTTGCTTGCAGGCTTGTCATGATCAAAAATCTGAGACTTGCTTGCCTGCTTCTCAAAATTGATTTATGCTTTACTTGGAGCAATGTTAAAACAGAAAAACAGTCTCAATGTCATTCAGCTGGAGAAGGCTCCTTCAAATATGAGTGAGGAAGTCATGCCTCTTACAGTAATTTTTCTCTGAGGAAGAGTGTTAGAGAGGTTTGGGCTTTTTTTCCCTGTGACATGGAATGTTCCTCCTCATAAAAGCAAATTGTAGTCTTCTAAGGAAAAGCAAGTCCCACATGAACACCCACATAAGTAACATGTCAAAAATGTAGTCATTGTTTTAGTGGAGAGGAAATTGTCTGCTTGAGTGGAGACTGGAGACGTCAGTGGGTAAGGTGTGAAGCAAAGTTGTTACTTCTCAGTACATACCCTAGGCTGAAAATTCTGCACAGTTCCATCTCAGTAACTGTGCATTCAGCCTTCCCTGAAAGGCTTTTTGTTTAGAAAGATCAGCTAAAGGAATAACTTATTTTTCTTATCCTCCACTACCAGCCTCAAGTGGTTTGTTTTCCTCCATAAAGCATTGCCTCATACATATGTGCAGGTCAAGCCACAAAAGGGAAAATGTAGAGGGAAAAAATCTGGAAAAACAGGTGCCTAGGCAAAAAGACGCACTTGGTCATGAGTGATCATTATCCTGAATGTTGGAGTGAATGAGGAAGAGGAAAATTGCATCCAGGTTATCTCATCCAAGCCACCAAAAGGGAACTTGCCTGGTTGTAAAATTTCCAGTTGCTTTGATAGGCAGCCAACTGTGGAGTAGATATTTTGCGTCAGTATTCACAGATCCCAGCCCAAAATCGTTGTATTTTTTATGCCTTTATACTATGTTTAGGGCACTGCCTCATTATGACCAGGAAAATGAGTCTATTCATTATGTTAAGGATACTTATTAGTTTATCGGTTTGAGTTCAATTTTAAGCATCATTTGCAGATTAAAAATTTTAAGTAAAAATTAAATTTCACTGATATTCTGTATATTTTATTTTCTCTACAGATGATTCACACCATCAAGACTCTGGTTGAAAATACAGATAGCTTATATGAGAAGATAGTACAGTGTCAGAAAGCAGGTAAGTACAAGCTGCTTTTAAAAAATATTATACAGAACTTACTGGGGTTTTTTATTTTCCAAAACTTATAATCAATAGTCCACTGTATCAAAAAAAAAAAAAGCAACAAAACCACAAAAAAACCCCACCAAGCCAAAAAAACTAAAACCCAACAACCAAACAAAAAAAACCCTAAAAAACCAAACCAAACCAAAAACCCCTAAAAAATACTGTAATTCTGTAGTTTAGGCACATTATTCAGTAAGAGTGAAAAGACTTTTCAAATCATAGAAATCAAAGATTCATAGAATTACATCTTGAATTTGGAAATTGCAAGTATTTTATATGTGAACAGTAGCTTGTCAGTATAGTCATTTCCACAAATTAAAACACAAGATGAAAACACAACAGGAAACAAAGAGGATGATCTTTCTTCACACTGAAATTTTTTAACCATTTGCTGCTCTTCCTCTATGTGAGAACTCTTCTTTTGTTGTGGCAGCCCAGTGTCTTCATGAGCCTCGGTGAAGCTTGAATTGTCAGAAGAACATTGCCTTCTGATAATTATGTGACATTAGTTCAGATATTTGATTCCTGTATTTCTCTAGATCTGTTGGCTGGATACCCTCTGGTTCTGTGTTATTCCCACAAGTTCTCTGAAAGGTTTCCTGGGTCTGATATATATGTGAAGTAGATGGTGTAACTACTTCTTGACCCCTTCACAAACTGCCCCTTTTTTACATATTTTGTAACAGTTTTCTCATTTCAACACAAGAGAGTTTTGATAGCATGTCTGACCTTGCTGTTTAAACATGCTTGTTTTCTTTTGACCTTTAAACTGTTTTATAAATAATGTTACAAATTTGCTCAAAGTAATGCATTATTTTTTGCATCAGAAACGGGAATGCTGTCAAAGACTCAGCCAAAGCATTTACAGCCATGCTTTGTATGACTTAATTGGAACAAAAGCTTTTTATATACAAATACATTTTATCTACCTGATATTCAGCATCCTGCAGCTCCCAGTATCTTCCATGCTTTTCTTCCATTCTTTGATTTGCTTTGCTGCTCTCCTAAAAATTCCAGTCTCTTTGTTTTGTTCCTTTTCCCCAAAAAGAAAAAAATAATGCTCTTACACCCTCAGCCTTCCTTTACAAAAACTCTCTCCTATTAACAGTGGCTTCCATCTCAGATCAGCAGCAAGGAAGGCTTACCCACTGGAAATTTCTAGATCTCCCTTTGACTGGCAGGACATACTCCTCAGACACTTTGGACTTTAGTCAAGCCACAGAACTGTCAAAATACCTGAAAAATTTAAAGTTGCCCTATTTACTTGAAGTTGTCAAACATAAAGACCAAACATAAATACCATGACTGACAAAATATTATTTCACACATCTTACTGATAAATGCAAAGATTTGCCTAAAATACTGTGGTGGTTTTGGCTGGTATGGTTATTTTTCTTCCTAGTCACAGGTATGGGACTGTGTTAGAGAGCTGTGCTTTAAAATGGGGCTGATAATGCAGAGATGTTTTTGTTACTGCTGAGCAGTGCTTACACAGGATGATGTTTTGCTCTGCTTGTGTGCACTGCTTTTGCTTTACCCATTAAACTGTCTTTATCTCTCAACCCACGAGTTTTCTCACTTTTGCTCTTCTGATTCTCTCCCCCATCCCACCCAGGAGGAGTAAGCAAATGTGTAGTTCTTGGTTGCTGGCTGGGGTTAAACCACAGCAGTACCAAACACAGAAGTGCTGTCGTTAGGATGTTGCCTGATAGACATGTGTGCTTCCTTCTTAAATCACCTCCCATTTGTGTGGTGAGAGTGTGCTGGTTTTTTTTAGTGTCACCAGTGACTTAGGCAGTTTAGATCCTTGATTAGACGTGACGCAAAAGCTAGTTGCCCAAATTTTTGTAGTTTAGAACTGTTGTTCTTCAGAAAAGATTGCTTCCTACTAGCTTATATGGATTCCTGTAAACTTCCATATGTCAGACTTTCTTGAGTCTTACCAGCTTATTTTACAATAGGGACGTTTGGGTCCAGGAATGCTTTGTTTAAGAATGCTAAAGACTTAAAGCCTGTGCTAAATAATGGAGATTTTGATCTCCTTCAAATGAGAACCCTCCAGCATGGTGACATAAGCCTTAGTATGGATTATGTAATAGATCCTGCTATTTAGGGCAGCTTTAGCCCTGAAGGGTCAAGGCATTTTTTAAGATGAATGAGCTGAACTGAATTACCTTTTAGAATCAATGGGTTTTGAAGATTATCTTATGACTGATTGATCTCATGATCTCAGTAGATGCTACTCTAATTATGAGTAAAAGATTATAAGTTTTCCTATGCAGTTTCTTGATAAGGAAAAAGCAAAATCATGCCTTTGTCTGGGCCTCTTTGTTCTATGGAACAAATAATGAAAACATTACTAAAAATAAGAAGTACACAAGCTGCCAATAAGCAGTAAATTTTTGTTGTCATAACCAGGCTTTTAAGAGTATTTTGTTAAATAGGCAAAGTGAATTCACTCTATTGAACTGTTTTCTATCTTAAATTTAATAATGAGACTTTTGGCCTCCTATAGAATTCAGACCTAATTTGAAAATAAATGCAGTATTAGTTCCTTGGTTTATAGCCTTTTGGATAAGCAAAGATACAATTACTGAGATGGCTATTTTCAGAATTCAGGTTCTTTGCTATTAATATTCTTTGAGAGCATTTCACTGTAAAACATCTCTCCTCATTCTAGTTCTTTAAAATCAGACCATATGGAAAACCTCTCTGTTTTCTTTGTATCAGCATATTAATTTCAGCTCAACACATTCAGGTTTCAGTTAAATAGTTATTGAAGGTATTTTAGATACATGAATAATGAAAAGATATGGGAACATGATATTGCTATGCTTCCCACTGTACTTTTCCTCTTTTCAGAATTTAAAAAAATCCACATGACTTCAAGATGACTGCAGTGCCATTTATTTTGTTGCTATTAAGCCAGTTAAAGATGCTGCAAGAAATTAGAATCTAAGTGCTAAAGGGAATTTGAAGATAATCTGGTCCATTCCGTGAATCTTTTGAGTCCTAAAATGTGCCTGTATGCTAGAGTAAAGAATTTTAATGTCCCGGTCACCTTACCCCATTTATAGCTTCCTTTGTAGTCAAATTCACGTAATTCCTGAACTCCTCTTTTGATTCTTGCATTGCAATTTTTGCTTTGTAATTCAAATACTGCCTGAGCTCATCCCTGGTTAAAAGAGAGAACCACGACTTAGGAATTAATTTTGGTGTTTAGCAGTGGTAGCTCAGAAGAATATTCCAAATTTTCATTAAATTATGGGGAACAATAATTACCAAACAGAGCTTACTGGTGACAAAGAACTGAATTTAATCAAATGTAGGTTTGACTGGAGGATTTTTGAGCAACCTGATGTGCTGGAAGATGTTCCTGCACATGGCAGAGAGTTTGGATCTAGATGATCTTTAAGGTCCCTTTGAACCCCAAACCATTCTATGATTCTATAATTGTGGGAAGTATAAAATCAGTGAGGGTAAATTTATAAGTGTAGGGGAAAAGATGGCCTTGACAATACCTGAAAGGATGGTTTTTGAGCTTTCTGTTTTGATTCAGAAAATGAAGTTATTGTATAGAGTTCTAGCAGTATCAGTTCAGTGTTAATTTGATGCATAAATGTGTGTTTCAGCACTGTTTGCTCAAACTAAGAATGAATTCATTTTTAAGATTTCAGATTCATTAAAAATATACGTATTTCTTTCTATATGGTTTTATAGGCATCTGTGCAGGCAGAATTCTTCTTCAGATTCTTATTTTCTGGAATCTCAGCTACACTATCCTTTCTCTGCATTTGACCATCATAACTTTGCCTTATGCACGTCATTTTCCTGGCTGTCATTTTGAGGATGTCTCTCCCTGGATGGATTTTTATACTTTTCTCCTCATTGTGCGTCAGGACTGAGCTGCTTTCAGTTTTCTTGTGTTTGCTCATTTGGTAGCAAGAGTTTCCTGTGCCTGCTGGATTTTCAGCCCTTGTCATGCTTTCTATCATGTTGTCCCACAGGCTCTCTGTAAACATCCACCAGGCTACTTCCTCTAAATTTGTTTTTAAAATTATCCCACAAATATAGCTAGATTGACACATGTCCTCCTACCACCTTAACCAAAATAGTTTTCACTGCTTCCTTGTACTCCCCAGTCTTCCTTTATCCATCTGTTCTCTTTCTTCCTCATACTTTGATTCTGAGTTGTTGGAGCAGAATCTGTCTTATTTATCCCATCCCTACAGTGACTGACTTTATTTAATAGTGCAAGTAATGAATGACATAGAAGGAGTATATTTTCTAACACGTACTTCCAAGCAGCCCTTCAGCAGCATCAGTAACAGGATATGGTTTCAAGAAAGGAAATTCTGGGTGCCATTAAAGATAAACCCAGTACTCACTGTATGTTGGAAAAAGGTTGCATGCAGAAAAATACTAGGATGGTGGCCATACAGACACTTCAAATACTTCTGGTAGTTGAAAATTAAAGGAACAAGATCAGTTTTGTTCGAATAGTTGTAACTCTTATTTCCCCACTGTGACTACTTAAGCTTTCCATCAAAATGACACTTCTACTGAGCTGTTGTGGTGGTTTTTTTTGTATTCTAGGTTGATTTTTGACTCAGGTTGACCAAAATAAAACATGTAAGAAAAGTAATATTCTGACAGATGAGATAATCCACTAACAGTGCAAAAGAAATTTATGTATTTAACTATTGAGGAGCACTTTTGACTTGGCATATAGGTAGGCAGTTGAGTTTTTATTTAAACTGTGAAAGGCAATGACTAGGTTCCCAATATTTTTGCAGTTATCCCTGACTTGGAAGAGAATTTATGTTTTTTATGGTTTGGATGCTGTGGAGTTCAGCAGAATTTGTTAAGCCATGTCTTCTGAAATACTGCCTTTCATCAGCAGGTCTTGATTCTTGGTTAGAAGCCATTGCATTTAAACTACTGTTTTGTAAATAAAGAGTGAAGGAATGCTGCTCCATCTGTTACTGGACTTTGCACCTGAGAATGTTTAATTGTTTTGACTGCCATCAGCAGGACATGCTGATCTTCAAGTTACATCTTAGAGTTGGATCCATTACTATATTTTTCATGAGGTTCACTGTCAAAACAAAGCAATCTGTAATATTTATCACCATCACATAAACTGCAAGATCACCTGCTAGGGGTAAAACAGTACTTCAAGACCCCTCTCATCCAGTCTGCATGCTTTTGAAATACCTGCTCTTCCTTGTTTTCTCTGTTTTCCCATTTTTTAATAAGCCAGTTATCAAATTGTTTGAATTCCTTTCTCCACACTTGTCACAACATAATTTTCAATGTTTATTAGCACAATAGACTTTTGCTGATAGTTAAGGGAAAAAAGGATGTAGTCAAGTTATTCCCTTTATTTATGCTTCTAACCTTTCTGTATTCTGTCCATCACTTTTACCTGTTTTTTTATTGTTTGCTCTTTGTCCTGTCTACTCCTTTTTTCTGTATTGTTTTCTTCCTGTTTGTCCTTCCACCTCAAATAACTCCACTGAGCCTCTCCAGGTACAGCTCCACAGCAGCTCAGATTATATTGTCATTGCATGTACTGGGGAGGAGTGGAAGTGAAGAATTGCACTTAGATCAACTTAAGTATTATTAGTGAATAGGTGATGAGACATTATTCTTTATGTTCAAATCTTTTTCACCATAGTTATTCACACCAGGCATACACCACATTTTTCCCGTGTTGCTTCTCGAACATAGCTGCCTGTAATACCTTGGATGGTACTGGGGTTTTTTTGTGAATCTAATGTATTTTGCAAATGGGTGGATGATTCCTAGGAGACATCTCACATACTTCTTAATGATCTTACTCACTGTTACCAGGGCAAATGCTTGCCCAGCACAGACATGCATTACTCTCTTGAGTTTACCCTTTCACATGAAGCCTTTTTTCCCCCTCCTGTTAATGTAATGCTAGAAAAAAAAAAGAAACTAGATTTCTGTGGAAGTGTAAGAGATTCATTACTATTGCCAGTGAAACAATGTGGGCTCAGCCAGATCTGAACACTGGGAAAAATTGCAATGTGCCATAAATCAATATCTTTATTGAATCTCCATTCTAACATTCAGCAAAATCAGAAACTTTTCAATAAATTCTCATTGCTCCCTCTTGAGTATCAAGACTGATAAACAAAAGATGGAAACAGCAGTCTGTGGAGAAAAATCCTCTCCTTTGTACCTCTCTTGTGTTTATGCCCTTTATTGACAGTCTGAATTTATTCTCATACATGTGGTGGCTGAACTTGACCCCGTTCAGAAATATAGTCTGTCTTCACAGAGGAGTGTCTTTGTGGAATGAAGTTTTCTGTACATTGGGGGTGGAATACTATGAGTCAGTTTTTCAGAACAACTGTTTTAATATTGAAGGTCTGTTTCTCTGTGAATTTTGTACAAGTGTTGTTTTGGAGGAACAGAAAACATGTTGGTGTGGGTTTTATGAGTTTTGTCAGTTGATACTCCTTTTGTTGACTTTGGTATCTAGAAGGGTAATTTTACATAGGATTGTTCTTGAAAGCGTTTGGTTACTTAACCCTTGGAAGTAACGAAGTTGTAGCATAGATGGTACATGAGTTGCTTTTCAGCTTTCATACCAGGGTAAGCTTGGTACTGCAGCTACTTTGAATTTCTTCTGATGGTGTTGCTTAAAGAATTTAGTGAGCATCCTAATTCCTCAGTTGCTCCTCAGCATTGAAGAAAGTCTTACACAGAAAACTGAATTACTGTGATTGCATATGGGAGTGTGTGAGTCTGGATTGGAAGACTAAATACTAATTTAAAGGAAAGGATGGTGCTCAGCAGGCTGTGATGCCATTGTTGTTTGGGATAAGAAGGTTCTCTTAAGTATGCAGTTTGTCTTTACTATTTTTTAAGAATAATAGGGCACCAAGCACCAAAATGGTTTTTAACCACCTAAGTAGAGACAGTCCATACATGTCTGTCTGTGTCTGAACAACATTTCCACTTACTACCGAGACAGTGCACAGTGCCAAAGAAGTTGAAGTAATTAAACAATACTGAATAACTAATTAAGATACTGTATTCTTTTTCTAAATAATTATCTGAATATATTGAATGCAAATAATTCATGCCCTGAGCATCTTAAATCTGCAGCAAAATATTCTTTGAATCTGCCAAGAAATTCTGATTCTCTAGTTATGGTGTAACATTTTTTCAGTGTCTTCAGTGGAAACGAAGTATTTGGAAGTACTTCAACATCTAATATTTGTTCCTGCTAAGACTCTGTTTTTGCAGTTAGTAATGATTTTTAAAAAATACAGAGATACATTAAGCATGAGTTTATTAAGGTTCATTTTAAATCTTTGTGTGAAGTGTGTTTTGTAAGCAAACTATATGAGAATTTACAAGTTTAGTGACTTCTACTGCTTTTCTAACATGATAGATTTGATTTATTTTTGCTATGGTCTGGTAGCCAGACTCTTTTCCCAATCTCTTTTTCTGTTAAAATTAATTTTAAGAGAAAATTATATGTGAGGCTGAAATTGCTGACTGTTTAAGGAATATAATTTAAAATAAAAATATTAAGAAACATTATCAATGCTGTAAAAAATTAAAGCTGTAGCTTTCAAAGATGTGGCCAAGAGTAACAGCTGTATAAGCAAATTAAATATTTATATGTGGAAATGAATAATTATAGCTTTAATCCTTTCCTAGAATTCTTTAATTTCTTCTATTACCATTTAACTTACACAGTGGAGGAAGAAATATTGGAATATATAAACTGATTTCTTGGGTTGTATTTTTTTTTCTCTTGTAAAGAACAAATCTATTTATGCAAATTATTCTCAGTGTCTGTATAAGTGTACAGACATAGTATACATAGTAGTAGACCTGCAAGGTGTGGTAATCTAATCAAAAGTAGTGAGGTATTTTCCTTACATATAAAAGTTTTTAATGTTTATTTAGTTTTATTTTGTATTTATAAGTCTTTTGAAAAGTATTTAATTTGCTTTTAAATCGAAGATCTCTAGCAGAAATTAAATAAACTGTATTTGTCTTGACTGAACTTAAGGCTTTGTACCTGGAGTATTACCAGCGTGTATTTCATATAGACATAGTCAAATTTTGTTTGTTACTCATTTCACATTAGGCCTACTCAGTATATTCATTTATTGCCAGAGTTTCATCACTGTGCTGTTTCACTGATAAAGTTCTTTGTTAAGAGAAAAAACATAGCAGGAGGAGCCCACCTGCTGTGTAGTCATGTCTCAGCTAGGTTGTAAATCATGTCTTGGCAAGAAAGCTTTCATCAAAGAAAACAAATGAGCAAGTCAAAGAGAGATTTGGCTTTTGAAGCCAAAAGCTTCAACAGCTAAGCAAGTGTTGTGCTGGTTGTTTTGCTAAAGATTCCTTGAAAAATTAGTATCTTGGTTCTCAGTTAAAGAAAAAGTGTGAATTTTTTTTTGCTATAAATTGAGATTGTATGCCAGGGCTTTGTGATTGGAACTCTTACAAAAGCAAACAAATCTCAGAGTTCCAAAATGTTCCTGAACTTGTACTGTACGGCTATGTACTCATGTTCTCCATGTTTCAGTTTCTTTTCACGTCTTGATTTTAATAAATGTGTAATTATCATCAGGGAGTTCAAAGATACATATATTGTATGTAAAACTATAATTACATGCAGCTCAGAGATCCAAGACCACTTTCCTTTTTAATATATGCTTCTTAACTAGTTTAAAAATAGCAAAATCACTTACATTGCTTTATATATCACATTTTAATTAGTATCTTAAGTATGGTTCTTTGGAACTACAGTGAGAGTCCAGTAGTGGGAGGAATTGCTAACCAATTTCCAACAGGTGTTATTTCTAGTTAGTAATTAAGGATAATGAATTTCATATGAAGTAGCTTAATTTTAAAGAAAGGAAGAAAATATATTTTCAAGCTAAATACAGTTGAAGATGAGTGTCTTTTAATAGTAACAAAAATGTTGCTTTTGAGATATGTCACCAAATAATATTTTTTTATGAGGATATAATGTTGGGACTAGAACAATAGGCACAGCATCTTTGTCTAGCATTTCAAGCACTGGTAGAACAATAACACATATTTTAAACTCATATGAAGTTCTGAATGGTTTTGTATCTGCTGAACATTTTTGTAAAAAATTAAACATTAAGAATCCAGGACATAAAACAAAGATGAAGTTCCAATTTGGAAGCTATTCTGAGAGGGGATGACTCAAAATTATCATCCTGTCAATGCAATTATATTGCCTTATATGTTGTATTTAGGAAAACTTTTTTGTAATAAAGTATGTCATAGCAATAAGACACCTTGCTCTTTATACTGTCATTTAGTACTTGTTGAGTTTATGGACGTAAATGTTCCATCAGGATATGTTAAGCATAAATTAATACAGGTTTGACATGTGATTTACATGTAAAATACATTTTTTGCATGTAATACTGTAGGTCATCCTGCACCTGGTTGAGGAAACACAGGGCCTGCTTATCAGTAAAGCTCTTGAAAATTGATCATGTTGAGCTGTATTTTAAAATGAACATGAGTTTTTGATCTGAGTAATTTTCTAATTTTAAGGCTGATCACAGAACCACATCTACAATGGTAATAAATTTTACATAAGTTCTGATTTTGCTGGTGGACATCCATCCTAATATTATCCTTTAGCTGCAGTGATGCTTTGAGGTCCAAGGTCTTACCTGACTGGTCTAGAGTATCTAGAGAGCAATTGCTCCTCTTTTGGTTTTCTTTTTTGCAAGATTAACCAAGCAAATTTTTGTTAGTCTCCTCAATGATACATGGTACTTACTGCATTGAGTAGTCTTATAGTACTTCTCTTTCTCTCATGATGTTTGAAGGTATTTAAAATGGGAGAATTGTGCGTAAGATTTCAGAGTAGCATCTTGAATGGTAAGGTATTCCTGAGGGAAGGAAGAGGTTAAAGCCATCTAATGCATTCCAGAGCTGTGGGAAAGGGTCTGAGAGAGAGGGAAAAGCTGAGACAATCATGAAATTTAATCTAACCAGCATTCACTGGGGAACCAGAAAGAGATTCAGCACTGATGGGGAAAAATATTATTTGGAAATACTGAAGGTTTGCTTATGAGAATGCTTTAGAATAAACAAGTGTAGCACAGAGGAGAAGAATATGCTGTGAAATCGCCGGTTATGATTAGGAAAATTTGTCAGCAGTATTTTGTTCACTGTAGAAACCTGCTGTTGAATCATGCTATTGCTGTTTTATTACATATATTCCAGTGTATTTACATGGCTTGCAATAGTTGGGTGAATATTTCACTGGAAAGCTGGTCTTTTTAATGTGGAAGATTTGAATCAGTTTTTGTTTTGCAGAAGGTTAGGGAATTGTATGGCTTCTGTCAGTTCACCCTTACTTATGCAGAGATGATGAGACTTCTTAGTGCAGGTTATGCAAACTAAGTGCCCTTAGTACCCCTAAGCAGAAACTCAGAATGGGAACAAATAGTGATGTTTGAAATCTCAGCACACTGTCATAAACAGTAGAGTTACCACAGTCAAACAAGTTAAAGAAAGATAGAAAGTAGGACTAAACCAGTCAGCCTCACTTCAATATCATGAAAGGTGGGATGTCCACCCTTGGTGATGCTGAACAGCCACTTTAGCACAGTCCTGGGCCACCTGTTCTCTCCAATCCTGGTTTGAGCAGTGGGGTTGGTCCAGAGCTGCCTTCCAGTCTCAGTGATTCTATGCAAATAAGGAAATTTTAGTAAAGAGTCTCCAGTCAAAACAGCTTTTTTGATCTGAGCTTTCTGGCTGAAGGCAGCAATCAATAATAATTTCATTGTAGATAAATACATTTGTGCAGTGGGCAAAAATTGAAACAGAGAAAATACCGTCCAAACAGAAGAGCACACATCCTATATATTCTTCATGGTCACAACTCAGAAAGTTGTGAATTATATTGTTCTTAACATCTGCCACAATAAATGGAAAATATGACTAATTTGTGCTTTCTTTGATTGAGGTGGTATGTGCAAAAATATAGTGAGTGATACATCAGGTTAATAGTATGGCTGTTATCATTCAAGAGCTCTCAGGCAGTTCAAAATTACTAATTGACTAATAAATCTAGGAGTAATTAAGCCTCATAAAAGTGACTTGTTTACTATATCTTAATGAGAGTGAGAGCTGAATTTTTACTTGCAAGGGGACAGAAAATTGTGTATATAAAAAAGTAATTTAAGGTTGAGTTTTATTTGTAGGCATATCCTAAAGGCACATTTATATGGGTTTATATCATCACGTAATTTCTTTTATTAATTTAACTGTAAATGAGAATGTCTTTCCTCTTTTTTTTTCCTTTTTCTGTTAACTTGTATTAAGTTTAATTTTGGAATTTAACACTTGTCTTATTCCTGTGTCATGGTTAATGCATAAAATAATTCCAAGGGAAATGCAAGAAAACCAAGTGGGAACATACAAGAATGCCAAGAGAGATATGGTCAACAGTTAATTTTGTTGTACCACGTTCATGCTCTAAAATTTAATTTTCCATATATTGTATAGCAAATACAATTCATTTGTTTCAGCAGATGGAGACATGGAGACAAAGAGACAAAATAATTCATTTCAGTTAATCAGGCAAGAGCTACTAGTGGAAGCAGAAATAAAAGTCAAATCTACATGTCCCTGCTTGTATGTTTAGGCTCAGAGTAGGATAGGTTTAGCGTAGCATGATGATGAGGAGTTGGCCGGTCTGCGAGAGATGTTGAGGATAGGAGAGTGATCAGTGCTGTTTAAGCAGGGGGCACCTGTTAGCTGAGGGTTTACATGTGTGTGTAATGGTAGGGTGATTTGACCTTTCATTTTCTGAATAAGGGTGATGAGATTTTCCTGGCAACTTCCAAGTGTTTTTAGCTGGGGTGGAATGGCTTTGGCAGGACAGAAAAGTATCATGGCATGAGTGTAGACCTGGAAGAGCATCACCACACAAGGTTGTTGGTGAGTGTAAAGGAGCTTTCTGGATGGCAGAATACATGGTCATCATTGTGTCCACATCTGTGATATCAGGAACTTCGTATACATCAAAATAATCTGAAATCTACCAAGCACCAATTTCACATTTAACATGCAGGCACTCAGCAGTATTCTTAATATCTGTCTGAGTGGCTTTAGTTATCGATTGCTAGTGTCTACCATCTTAAAAAACAATAATTGGTAAGATGGAAATGAGGTATAGAACTTCAAAAGCTTACCAGTATGTATCAGAATTCATTGTACAGATCAGAAAATCTATACTGTTGTGATGGCTCTAGAAGTGTAATATTGTAAATATGGATCTGATAATCTTTCCATAATCATATTGGGAGTTTATTATTTTGGTTGATATGAATGAGAAGTGGATACTTACAACAAAGATGGGTTAATGAATTTTAATTTCTCACCTGATTAGAAATCTGTTTTGGGACAATATAAAATGAACATTATATTTGAGACTGCAGAGGCAGAGCTATAGAGAAATGATTGAAATAAAAATGATACAGTATGTTAATTCAGGGAAAATATTTGCCATTTATTTTTATTGTAGCAAAATTTAAAATAGTAAGAAAAGGTAGAAAGAACAATTTTGCCTTTCAAATGAATCTATCAATACTTTTAAAAATGTGTGTGTGCATATGTGGGAGTAAGGTAAGGGAGTATACAATGAAAACATTCAGTCATCTCTCTTTCTTTTAATGAGACCTGAGTGTGGGATAAAAAGATTCTGAAGAAGAGATAATGTCCTTAAAAGTCAGTCTTCTCACAGATTGACAGCCAACCCGAGTTTATATGCTTATTCATGGTAATTAAGTACATGTAAATTTTTAAGTACACACACTCACTGGGCAAATAGAAGATCATAACCAACATAGTTAAAATTACATTTTGTGCTTTAACTGTTACATTCATTTGGTGTATGTCACAACTACTTGCTAACCTTTGGCCTCAAAATACCCTGTGTGTTATTAGAGATGGTGATCCTGAGAGCACAACTGAGCTGTGACTTTCATAGGAGAGTAGCTGTAATCCATGTTAGGTTGCTCTGTGTACCCATGGAAGGACCATTTGACTTCTCCTGTGTGAAGGAAGCTTGTTTTTGTATGGCTTGTAAAAGCAGCATGGAAAGCAAGTAATGTTTCTACTACATGTAAAATATAAAAACAAACTTTGGTTGGTCCATTCAGTGCTTAGATCAGGCTAATATAAATTTTACCAAAAATTTTTGATTTGGAGTTCGACAGATACAGGTTTCATGGACACAGTAGTTTACATGGTACAGTAAAATGTCCTTGGCATTCCTTGTCAAGTTTGCTTGGCATTTCTCCTTCACAGTTATTCCTTTATTCTCAGGGACAAGGTAAAGTGTGTATCTTCCGGGCAGACTCCACCATAGAAGCTGTAAGTTGGACAGCTATGATGTAAATGTATAAAAGAGCAAAGCACAAATGTATAAAACAGCAAAATTTATTGGGCTAGAGTAATTAATGAAATTACTGTTTCCATCCTGTAGTAACTACAAAAAGGTTTTTGCATGAGGTACAACAAAATCAGTTGTGCTTAGAGATTATATTTCTATAGGAAACACTTGCTGGGCTCCATCTTTGTATAGCAATGACCTAACAGGTGCTTCAGTGGATTTTAGCTTGGAGAGATTTGCATATATTGGCATGTTGTATAACATTGCATCTTATATCAGATAGATTTGTGCTTAAAGAATAAAATTTCTGAAGAATAAAATTTCTGAAGCTTTTTCACTGTTTTTTTGCCATATTAGTTTCAAGTTGCTGTCTCTATGATGACAAAAATGCACTAAAATTGATACTATATTTGTTCCTCTTTTATTCTCCACAGCAATGGAGTTTCATGAAAACCTGCACAATATAGGAGCAAGAGAAGGCCTAAAAGAAAGAAAACTGCAAAAATCAGTAGAAAGTTTTACGTGGAACATTACAATTTTAAAGGTAATGTGTCTTCCTGTGGTTAGTTACTGTACTTTTCAATAATACTTAACAATATTAGTGTCATTCTAATATTGTTACTGGTCATTACTCTGTGTCACAGTTGAACTGGATTTATTAACTTCTGTAATCATAGTCAGTTTGGTTTATATAACCTGAAGCACAGCAGTCTCAATGTGACTTGTCATTCTCATGTGGTGTTATGGAGGCTTATTTCATTTAGTTTGTTTGACATTTTCTTCTTGCAGTCTTTTAACATTTGCAGGATCCTTGGTAATCTTTAATACCTGACTTAAACAATGAGTCTTGACTTCTGCAAAGTGGCTCAGGCTGGAAGGAAGCTATGCCATTGTTTAAGCTTGGTTTTGTGATTTGAAAGGGAATAAGTGTTAAGGTTAATGCAATTTCTGAAAAACAAAAGGAAAGCTGTTACTGCTGCAGTCAGTGATGAATGGTGATTAATGGTAGAAGCAAATTATGTTCATAATCCAGGCTGGAATAAATTGAGTGTATGAGCTGGAGACTCTCTACATTTTGTCACCACATTTGCTTACATTTTGATTAAAGAGTAAATGATGAAGTATAAGAAAAGCTTTCAGCCAGAGACCCTCAGGAAACTAGAACATGGAACAGTTCAGGTTTTGCTATTGGTGGTCTTTCATCTCAGCAGAGTATATCAAAATTTCTAGAGATAGCAAAACTGCCTCCCTTAATTTATTCCCTTGACACTATTCTTCTAGATCAAATTATTCAAGTTTTGTGTTTACATCCACTAATGAGTTCTTCTCTCCCACTCAATCAAATATTTCTTCACTACATTAAACAAAAACGTCTGTTTTAATTATTATGAAAATTATGTTCCCCTACCTAGTTTTTATTTTTAGTTCTTCTTGAAAATATCATCCCATACTGCCTCTTCTTACAGTGAACTATGACAGAAAAGCAGCAATGCATATGTATTTCTCCACCTTCCCATGTTGGTTTGAACTGTTAAGCTTTTCATGATGTTGCTTGGTGCTCCAGTCCCTCTTGTGTTATACTGCACAAATCCAGTGCTGAGGAAAATCAAAAAAGTGGTGAAATTTGCTACAGCATGTACAGTTAATACATTCTAAAAATACACATGCAGGTTCTGCTTACAGGTAAAGGACCAGAACATCACATTTCCTGTATCAGAACAGTTTCCTGAAGACAGTGTATAGGATGTGTCGGCATCAGTCCTGTGCTTCCTAGGGGATAGAGAAGAGTCAGTTCAGTGGCTTTGGGCAAATGTCAAAGAAATAAATTCTTATCGCTTCTTTTCTGTCAAAGGTGTCAGATACCAGCTTGGATAGGCAAATCTATTTTAATGCTTCCTGAAACAGCAGTACCTTTGCTTCATCTCTGCTTTACATTCTGAACAGAAGGGTTGGTGGGGGAGAGGTTTGCAGTTGTGAGTGATGGAAATGTGAAGTCGTGATTTCTGCGTTAGCCAGGAATGGGAAAAGCCACATGGTAGGTCTGGCTCTGAGGAGCACTGAAGGGCTTGTGTACATGTCCTTAGGATTAACATTATAATGAAGTTAGAAGACCTTCCTTTTGAGGAGATTATTGAGAAATCTCTTCAACATGGACTCGGTGGTATTCTTCTACTCAGAGATTAAGACCCTTTCTTTAGGAAGGTACAATTTGTCCCATAATTAATACTTTAGTTTAAAAAAATTGGTGAGATTTTAATCAGTCTGTTCTTGAAACTTTAACAGGAGGCATTACAGAAAGTTCTGGTATGTTGTTACATCTTTGAAGTTATTTACTGCAGTTCAGGTACTGCAGTTCAGATAGGCATCTGCTAAGTGTTGTTGCTCATGTTCAGATGTAGAGAAGTTAAAGGCTGAGATTTGTTTCAAGTGACACACTGAGGTTTTTCACTCCAGACTCTTTAACTGTGGGCTATAACCATACTCTCATGCCATATAATTAAGCAGAAATTAAACAGTTTCTAAGATACTATTTTCCTGCCTGGAGAAAAAAGATCTGTAATCATAATTTTGATGTAACTGTCTTTCCATTGCCATGTTCCCAGTTCTCAAAAGACTATGCGTGAACAGGGATGAAAAGTGAATGTCTGCCTTTTTTTTGAGTAGAAATTGAGTACAAGAGCAACAATCTGAACAACTTTAAGAATTTCTTTTATGTGTTGAATTCCCTGCCTTCTTCAAATTAACTTCCTTCTCAAATAGTACAAAAATCCATGTGAAAATATGCAATAAATACGTGGACTCTTGGCTATGAGATAGGAATTACTGTGTGGCTCTGAGCAGCTTTACTAAAAAACCCTACATGAGTGCCATCCTTGGCCCCTGCAGGGAGGACTCATGCAATGTTCACATGGTGTGGCTAATGTATTTTCCAAACTGATCAAGCTGCATTTTACCCTTGAGACACATATTGATAATTCTCTTTCAATTGGGACATTTTGACTGCAGTTGATGCAATGGAAAGTTTGATAAAATAACAAAATTGACAACTTAATTCTAGGGAAACTTTGTTTAGAACATCTGACACAGTTATTAAGTATCTCTATGTGTTTTGCATGCACATGAATTACAGTTGCTGTTTTAAAGGATTTTTCTTAATTTGAATTAATTTTTCTTAATTTGAAGCCATGTGACAAATTTATTATTAGTATAGTGTGTTTGAATTCAGCTGAAATACTTTCATCCAAATTGTGTATGTGTGCATGCACACATGCCCATTCTTATTCACCCCATATATGTACACAGAGGTATTTAACTTCACAACATCACTTAGAATAAAATTGGTTTGTTGCCTGATTTAGAGATTGTAAACTGCTAAAATATTCAACTGTTTCAAATTGATAGTTATTTGCTAGTAATTTATTTATTTATTGTTACTTCTCAGGCTGATAGAATTCATATTTTCTAAACATAGATAGTCAGACTTTCTGCCAAAAGTACTCTGTTGAAGAAGGAAAATTGCTCTTAAGTGCTGTTGCAGCAGACTCCTACAACCTGTTGTACAAATTTATGGACTTGACTGGCATAGAAGAACTTTGAGGAAAACCCTTCTAAGGCTCAGATTTTGAGATGCCCATAGGAAGAACATAGCAGCATCTGTAAATTAGTCTTGGCAATGAAGAGCTGTTCTAGACACGAAGGGAAAGGTCGATGGAAGTATTTGGAATGAAGGTGGGACTCCTAACTTCAGCATTTGTTAGATGTTTCTTGTTGGCTATGAGCTTTTAGGCATGCCACATTATATGATGTGATTTACTTTCTCTTGCGAGGCATGCAGTCCACGGCATCTGTTATATCTGTAATAGCATTGGTTCTGCATGTACAGTATTTTTAAAAATGTATTTATAAATGGAACATTCAAAGCACTTACAGGACTGCAGCTTCTTACCTTTTTTTTTGAATAATCTGAACTTTTTCCACCAAGTGAATTCTGGCAGCCATGGAACATTCATAAAGCCTCTGATAGTCAGTGCCTGGTCCTGTAAGTCCTCAGAAGACATCCCAGTTCAATTTAAATACCTGAAACTACTAGTCTCCTGATGTTGCTGGACTGATGGGATTTTGGCCCCTTAATTTAGAAGTTAGGAAATTAAGGCCTTTATATCCTAATTCCAAAACTGCACTCAGAGCACGTCAGCTGGGCATGGAACATTGTAGTGTCTCACAGAATAACAGGATGGCTGGGGTTGGAAAGAGCCTTAAAGACCATCAGTTTCAACCCTTCTGCCATTGGCAGGACACCTGCCACTCAACCAGGCTGCCCCAAACAATGTTCCATTGTACTCTGAGGAACACTTTGAGAGAGGGACAGTGGCTTCTTACATTTCCTGATAGGAGCTTCAGGTTCCAGATCCTGAGCTAAAGACCAGTCATTAACGATAGACTTTTTTGGGATTTTTTTTTTGCGTGGGGGGGGGAAAGGGTGCTCATGCAGTTATTTCAAATGTCGTCTGTACAATTTTACTTTCAGGTTCACACACCTAATGAAGAACCATTTAATTAAAAATCATGAGTGACTACATAACATAGCTTATGAAGGTAGCTGTGCTGAGACATTCTAGTTGATTCTATATCCAACTGACTCTGAAATGGTATCTCATTTTGGATGTGCAAGAACTGATAGTAACCATTTTGGATTTGTTTTCTGTTACTATTAAGGAGGTATGATATAAAAACACTGTCTCTTAGCCAAAGTTTCAAAAACAAACAGAATGTTTTTAAAAGGATTTAAGAAAAAATAAACCAGACTAGATGACATGGGCAAATAGGGGCAGAGAGGTTTAAAGGGTACTGAATTTGGCTTCCAAATGAATCTATATTCTTTATTGCTGCTGTTTACTAAAAGCTTTTGAATGAATATCAGTTTTGTTCTTTGGTTTTCTTTAAGGTCTTTTTACATGTCTGCCTAGAAAACAACTTTTTCTGAAGCCTGTAAACATGAAATATTCAAGTTACATAGAGCTCAGTTCTGTGAGTGAATTTTAACCATGGTGAAGGAAAGGGAGCAGTGGTTGCTGTGTGCTGCTGTGAGGAGAGCACTCTCCCAGTGCTCTGCAGGGCCTAAATCCATCCTGCTCCCAGTTGAGAATTGCCACAAGCTGCCTGTTAACCACACTGCTGGAAGTAAATTCAAGTTTTTTTGGTGTGCTTGCCAGACAACACTAAGGACTAAATTAATTTACATTTTGACTTAATCTGAGATGAAAGCCTGGTGAAGGCAGCCCTTCCACACAGCAAGAAACACACTGGTTTGCTTTTGCAACTGCTTCAGATCCTAGCATCGAGTTCTCTATGCAAACCAGCTTTGTTTCTTGGAAAGTGGGGTTTTGGTACTCCCTTAAAATAAATATGCTTGCCTAAAGTTTGGGCTCTTTGTAGGTTTTTGTATTGAATTTACAATATGCATTTTATCAGAGCAAGTTGCTACAGTCATTTGGGTCTGCTGAGAAGGTAAAAGACCCTGGAGTTGTCCACAGATCTGAGAGATTCCCATGTTCCAGCTTGCAGTCAACTGACTTTGCTATGAAGTCAACAGCATCTGCTGTGAAAATCAGGACGCATAGAGTATAAAGAATTGAAACTGAATCTTGAGAGCCCTTGGAGAAGAGACATTTGATACCTAACCAGAAAGAAAGTCTTTGAGATATTGTTTCATTGAGTCTGTGATGGCAGTTTTTTCCCAGATCTGGATGACTTTTTAAACTTTCTGCCTTTCCGATGCATTGTGTTACTTTTCAGTGGTGTTCACTGTGATGACAACTTGAATTTTTGAGATGCATGTTGTTTCATTTCCTCAGCATATGTCTTCATGATCGTGTATCAACAGAACTAGGCACTTCACACGAATCGTGCAGAGCTCTCTCACTTGAGCTCTGGCATTTTTGGTAGCAGTGGTTGGCTCTTGCTTTATCTTGAGATCAAGACCTACCAGCAGATAATGACAACCCAGTTGGTTTCACAAATATTTTTCTGAGTTCAATGGCATTCAGAAATAAATTCTGAACATTGGAGAAGAGAGTGATGAGCACTGATACATTTTTCTATTTCACCCTGGTCTGAACATGATACCACTTAGTCAACTGTGTTTAGTCTGAACACCTTGTCTGCAATAATCCAGCCATTTATCCTAGATCCTCTTGTGTCTTCAAAGTTCATCTTCCCTGATGGGAATTGTCCAGACACTCACAGTCCCTTGCTGAAAACCAGCCATTCCTGCTAAGCCCCGATTCCTTCTTCCCGGCTTTCCTACATCCATTACTCTTTTTCCACTTGGTGCCTAGTATTTTCTTCTTCCTCCTTGTTACCTCTTGAGATTCTTCCCAACGAGTGCTAATTTTCATTTTCTCATCACCTTACCCAATTCATTGCATTCAGCAGCCTTGTCCCTGCTCAGCGTTTTTTTTTTTCTTTCTCAGCAGCTTTTATTCTCCTTACCAATCTCTCACTCTTTTTGAGTTGCTAGTCCTTCTACTTGTGTATAATTTTTAGGCTACTTTCAATGCGGTGAATTTTGTCGATCTGTTTTCTTTTTGTATTCCAGTCCCAAATGTTTCCTCAATCTCTCCCTTTCTCTGCTCACCTGTCACATCCAAATTTAGTGTTGTTGCACTGTTTGTGTTTCACAGTCTCCTCTTGCAGTAAGATCTAGCATCTGCCCAGTATAATGCAGTCCAGCTTCCTTTTTTGCAGCCCTAGGCTTCTTGCCAGGTCAGTCCCAGAGATTGCTCTTGCACCCTCTTTTCCTCATCTGCCTCTTTTCCAGAGTCTGTCTCAGGCCCTTCCTTTCTCCCCTCTAGGCTTTTGGACTGCCTGCACTGGCAACCCAATCTTTGTGGCTTGGAGAAGCCATCCAGGAAAAAAACCCAACTTTTTTCCAAATGCACATTCATTATTCTGTGGGAATGGAATACACATTGTCTTGCCACATTGCTGGAGCTGTCAAGAGATGAAGGATGATGAAGAGTGGAATCCTGAGTGGTTGTACTAACCACATTCAAAATCTGATTTTTGTTTATTAAAAGCTCGTAACTTGGATCTACTGCCCTGTAGTCATTTGAATTACAAGTCCCTACCCCAAGTGAGAGTAGGGAAGGGGGTATAGAAGATTGTTAACAAACTTCTGATGGCATTTCCCCATCTTTATTCTCAGAACTGAATGAACCATATGGATGAGGTTAAAGAATAATATTAAACAGAAATAATAATAAAATCTACCAAATCTGCCAATGGCAAGAATCCTGCATAGAAAGTATCAGCTTAAGTAGTTAAAGTTTGGCAAGCATATAAGTAACTGAAAACAGGGGTGTTTTTTTAACTGAGAAGTTTTGGGCAACCTTATTAATAGACTGTTTGCTAGCAGCTCTGCCTATAATAAACAACTTGATTAAAATTCCAGAACTATATTCTACTAATCCATGTAAAACAGAACTTGGGCTAGAAACAGATGCACTCCAGATATGACTCATTTAGTGTGCTGGAGTGTTTTAAATTAGCTTTTAGTTGTTTGTTAGTTTGGAAAAAAGTATGTAATTTAAAAAAAAAAAAAAAAGTAGCCCTGGTTTTCTTTAGAAGAAAATATTACTGAAGCTTGTGCTTTGATTGATGACATTCTAGATTTTTTCCTCTCTGGTGATCAGAAAAAAAGACTTTGGCTATTAAGGTCTTGGGTAAGGGGAGGGGGACATTATTTCTTTTAAGAAAGTAATATTTGTTTTCAGTTTGTGTGTCTCAAAAACATAAGTGTGCTCACTTCATTGGGTAGTATTTATGTTTTGAGTTGCTAAAGAGGCATCAGAAGTATCACACCATTAGTGCACATGTTTTTATCTGACTGCTATTCTATCTCTACTCCTATATTTTTAAAATCAAGAGGTAAAAACACATTTCAACCTTATTTGGCAGAGGAGAGGCAACATATGATCTGTGAAAGAGATACTAGCGTGTCTTCAAGAGAAGTGTCTGTCATGATAGAGAATTTATCCAGGATGGACAGACCTGACAGGAGAAGGTGCAGTCAGTGTTCATTGGACCCATTGGTACTGGCAGTCTCAGGGAACTACAGTACCTGGGCTTTTTGTGTGTATTTCTCTCCTTCAGGTATTTTCCTGTGAGCTATGGAGCAGTTCTCCCTCAGGAGCACGGGCACAGCACAATCACTTTGGCCCTTGCAGACTTGCTGCTCTTGTTTTTGAACTTTTCTGTGCCCACCAGTAAGACAGACATGCTCACCATGTGCTATACCCTTGACCATTTGCTCCAGGTGGGCAGGATAGGCAGATACCAGCTGCAGGGAAGGCTGTCCACAGTCTACCAGTGGGAGCTGTTGCTGTTGGAGGGCTTTAATCAATATGAAGACATGGAGGACTGTAGAACAAGAGCCAAATCACCTAAGCCTGGGACAATTTCTCTTACAGCTTTGCTTTTAACTTAATTGATATGAAGAGGGAGAATGATGTGGCTCTCTCAAGTATGTGGTGGACTTGGCAGTGTTAGGTAAATGGTTGGACTTGATGGTTCTAAAGGGCTTTTGCAACATAAATGGTTCTATAATTCTGAAGAGGGATAGCAATAGTGCTGAACTTCAGACAGCCTTGTGAAGTCTTTGTCATCACTGTCCTTTTATGTATTGCTCACCAGTCTGTGTTTTCATATTTCATGCATTGACAAGCACTGGTCCTTTGCCATCCTCCTATTGAGTGAATCACATCTCTAAGAAAAAAAAATCCCTAGGAACGAAAAAAAGGAGGAAAGCTTTAAATGGCTCCCTGAGGTATTAAAATCAATCATCACAATTTTATGCAGAAACATTTATATGTTATGCAGAAACATTTATAGTCCCCATGGATTAAAAATACAGCACTGATTACTTCCTTAAAAACAGTTAGGCAGAAATTACCTATACCCTCTTGCTAATGCCACCAATCAGCTTCAGAAAGCAAAGAGCTTGATTCTTTCTAGCACCAAATTATCCATATTTGGGCTTTGTTTTGGTTTTTGAGGAGGTTGTTTGTTTGTTTCATTGGTTGATTTGGTTTTGGTTTGTAGTCTTTTTTGGGGTTGTTTTTTTTTTTTTTTTAGCAGGACAGCTATGCTTCTAATCTGAAACAAGCAGAAGGGTAAAAGAGAAGAGAATGCTGTTATCAAATGTGTATTCTAACTGCATTTTTTTCCTTACAGGGACAAGCTGATCTTCTCAAATATGCTAAAAATGAAGCACTGGAAAATCTGAAGCAAATCCATTATGCCACTCTTTCATGTGGACTTAATAAGCCAGGCACTGAAAATGCAGAAATCTCAAAGCCTCGTCGAAGTCTGGAAGTCATACCTGAAAAAGCAGGTGATGAAAATGGAGAATGAGAGAAGGCTCTTCTCGTAATTTTGGAGTTTATAACTCTGTGACCAATTGTAGCTGCATAAGACATTTGCTTTGCACTTACTGTTGGAAAATATTCGGAATTTTTAAAGCACAACTGGAGAAGCTAATTACAATCTATTGAAACTGTGAATGTATGTAGCAACTCTGCTTGTGAAGGCAATGATTTTGTGTAACATGGAAATTACATTATTGGCCTAAATATAGCATATATATGTAAAAGATACTGTAATTCAGTAATCACGTGCTGAAAAGTTCATTGTAATGCCATCAGGAAATGAACATTTTTTAAATGAGCTGTAACTAGCAGGAAATTGGTTGACAGAATTTGGCAAGAGGCCTTGATTTTTAAACCAATTTGATGCAAAGGTTGTTTCTTTCTTTGCACAGTTTGTTAATTGTGCTGGTGAGATATATTATTCTTTTGAAAATCAGGTCTGAAAAAGTGGAATCCACAAGTTTCACACTATATGTAATTCAGCCGCTTGGATATTTGGGTTTGAAGTGATATTGATTTTATTGTTGAGCCATAAATTAAAATGAGAATGTAATTAGACAGTGATCACTGACTTCAGTGCACTATAGGAGAGCCATTATGTAAAAGGAAAATGTGCAATCAATCTGATAGCCTATGTCAGAAGAAGATACATACCTATTTTGCCTAAAATCTTCTGCAAATGTGTGTAGATAATGTGACCAAACCGCAAGCAAAATGATGTAAATAGTTTTTCATTTTGTGAAGTGAAGTGCTCATATTAAAGAGTTTTATGAGATTGCTCCCAAACAAGTAAAGCTTTTAACTAAATTTTAACTTTTTTATTTTTTGAGTATTTTCTTCCTTACAGAATAAGTGATATCTCAATAAGCAGGTTTGTCAAAAAAATAAATCAATTGCTGTTCTGATGCTGTTTTGGTTTTCTGACAACATTAGGTAAAGGTATTGTAGCTGATATGCTCATTGTAAAATGACTATACCAACCTAGAGTGTTCTCTTACTGTTTCTGATTTAACAATAAAATGGACTATATAATTACAGAAGCTAATAAATTTGAAGAAAAACAAGTGAAATCCTACAGAGATCAAAATGCACTTTTTGTTCAGCTGAGGGGGAAAAGGGAAAGTGGTGATGGTTGTTGAAAATCATTGACCTAAGTAGAAGTCTTCCAGACATGCATTCTGCATGAATTTTTGTTTTAACCAGTTCAGGATGCTCTTTCTGCACTGAGAGTGTAATGAAATCTACATATTTATAACATCCTGTAAAAGTCAATAGAGCTCTGAACAGGAACAGTTACAATGTGCAGTTACACTTGGACTTCATTGAATTATTAGGGACTTAATTTATTTTCTAGTCGTTATAAAATTAAGGTGGGGATGGGGCGGGATGAAAACAGTTTGCATAGTAAATGTCACATCTTGAGCCTGCACTTTTAAATGTCAAACTGTATGGGTTAGGAGCAGTTTTAGAAGGTGCTAAGCTCTTCCAGTATCTGGTTACAGACTGTGTGCCTTAATGTTAGGATCTTGCCAGGAGTGAGTTCTATTCTGTGTGGTACATAATGAAGCATTTAACCTGTGGTAAACACCTGCAAGTGTTGCTTTTTAGGCAGTCCTTTTCTGTGTTGGCAGCCGAAAGTCTTCTGATGGAACCTGAAGTTGATGGGAAGCAACTTGAAATTCACACTGTTAACTGTATTCTGAGCCACTGTGAAATTAGTCTTCCAGGGCCAAATCTATTACATCTAAATCTGATTTAGTTTTAAATCTATCTACAGCGAAACAACTGTGTTAGGTGAAGATCTATCTGCACTGTCAATATGCAAGGTCAGTTTCACTTTATCAGAAATTCCAAATCCCAGACCGTTGGAATTTTTTCTCTGACTTTTAGTCCTAATTGAAAGATGTAGGCTGTGGGAAAATGTCGTCACTATTCACATTATGCTTCAGAGAGACCAAAACCAGTAAGGTTCCTTTTGCAGTCCTGCCCCAGCACTGTTTGCGTGGCATTCACAGCATGACATAAATTATGTCACAAATGAATTGTTTCTGTAGAGTCTCTTCCTCAAACCAGGTTATCAGAACTGATGTCTTGGCGATTCTTAGCATTTATGTATTTCTGTTTAGCACATTACAACCTGAACAGAAGTGTGGGAACATTGAAAAGATTCAACACAGTTTGATGGTTTTTCCTGTGTTTTAAGGCAAAAAATAGTAAGTGAAGAATGATTATCACATAGACAAGGGCTGAGAGATTTTGAATGTTCCACTCTTACAATATATGTAATTGTTAATTTTTCTACCTTGTTAAAAAGGAAGATAATATTTTTGAGTAATATGGATATATAACACATTTTTTAAAAACTTAAAATGCATGCATTTAGCTAACTGGCCCTTTAAATATGTTAGGGTCTGATTTTAGTGCTGATTCCTTTACATGGAGCTCACTTTTGTGCATTATTCATGCTCAGTCCAAATCTGTATGTACCATAAAGTCTTAAAGTGAGCTGAGTCAAGTAGATACTCTGAAAGATGATGTGTAGCTAAAAGTGCTTCGGAGAGTTTACATGTTGCATGTTTAAAGAGTTCAGGATAAACACTTGCAAGCAAAGTATCTGGCTCTATTGGTAGCCCAGTGATGATTTCAACACCAAATGTATTTTTTTTTCAGTTGCATTCTCTTAAAGCATTCTTTGCATCCGTATTATTAACTAATAATTTTTTAACAATGTTTATTTTAGGTTATATAGAAAGATGCAAGCAAGACCCAGCGGAGTATTCTAAATAAAATTAATCACAGATTGACTTTGCACTTTTTTGGGGCCTTTATTTTCTTAAATGTGCTGTAATGCAGTTGAACTGTTTATGTAGTTTTTAACTGTGGAAGATGGACCCAAATTATGAGTGACTATTTATCTAACTGCCTTTTTAGCTTTTGTTTTATTCCAATAATGATTGAATGAGTACATGGCAGTATGTTGCTCAGTTTAAAATTAAAGGATAATTGGGAAGGGACATGTTCACATACAGATTAACCATATAGACACTGACAGTTAACTCTCTTTTTGGACACAAGAAAAATGTTAAACAGTGCCTGTTTGAAAAAGGAGTACCTCTCTAAACCTCCTCTGCAGTCTTCCTCTCTTCCTCATTGCTTTTGCTTGGTGCAGTACATAGCAGCCATTGGATATTTAATCACAGAGACAGGACCATGCCTTCCATCCTCTGTACACACCAGCCAGCTGTAGCAGGCAACTCTGTTCTCCAGGAATCCCCCAGCAGCAGTTGCCAAGGGACACTCCTGAGCCTGGTGATGCCACCAAAACAGCAAAAGCCTTCAAAGCAGAGCTGAGGGCTGAGCTCTACTGTTGAAGCTGTGGCTTTTCTGATGTCCATGGTAGTCTTCTAATCTAGTCACTAGGACTGGGGTTTAAGTGCAATGTTGCAAATTTTCCCCTTTTTCTCTGGTCCTTCTTTCTTTTTGTACCTTCACGTTGTTCTGTTGCTGAAGCAAAGAGTGCTAGAATGGTGCCTTGCACAATTTCACGAGCTGGCCCATGGTGAAAGATGCTGTATGAGTCAACCATTTTTTCAGCAAATTTGTACAGGACAAGAATAATTTTATAAGACTCCATCCATGGCTGGTTACTGTATTCACTTTTTCCTGTTTTGAAGTTGAAACAGCAAAGAGAGATGATTCAGAGTTGCCAGCATGAAAAATAGAAGTGAGCTCCAAAAATTTAACACTGGTCTACTAATCAAATAAGCTAATCTGAAAGGACACAATCCTTTGCTTTTACAGTGCTTGAGTATCCCTTCCATTTATATTGTTTCCTGACATAGTTCTCTCTGGCATGGATTTTAAAAGTAATGCTGATTTCTTCTTGATGTATTAATTTGCTGGCACAGATCAAGGAAGCTCCTGAGTGTCTTGTGCATGGTGTAATAATCTTTGAATGAGCTTTAGCCTACCTAGGTTTGTATTTGTGTTAATTGAAGGTTAAAAGTTAATACAAAGAGTGATACTTGCAAGAAGGGTAATCATACAGCCATAATCATGGCACAGTGTGCCCTTGCCAGAGGTATGTTCTTCACTGTGGAATCATTTTATGCTTATATAGCTGAGAGCTAGAGTGCTACAGCTGAAGGATGATGAACCCATGGGTTTTGATACTACGAGCAGAATTCTGAAACTGATGATGTCCCCAGCTAGCTTCTTTTAACTGTAATGGGTGTAGGACTTTACCACATTTTTTTTCTCTGTTCACACCTACTCATTCTTTACACACCAATTAAACTTTCTAAATGGAGTATTTAACAACTTGGTTTAAAGATTAAGAGATCTGCATGTATCCTGTAAGGACCTTCAGTCTTTTGATCTCCTGTAAACACTTCAATCAAACCCTCCACCATCCTCAACACTCCCTGATTCCTGTTGCTGTCAGTATTATGAAAGCAGCTGTGGAACAGATCAGTCTAATAATTTTCAAAACTAACCCGTGTGATGTTCTTTAGTCATTACAACTTGTTTGTTCTCAATAAGAAAAGGGCAGTAAACTGCCTAAGTAAAACTCCTGAGGTTTTCTAGTTATTTCTGTTTTAAGACCCCATTAAACTTCCCTTTCTGACTCATCACCTCTGTTCTGTGGGTGGCTGTGGAAACAGGGTAGCAAAAAGGAGCACAGCAGAAAGATTAGAAATAGGATTTTGTATACAAGAGAACAACAAGTCCTCACAGGCTTGGGGGAGCATTCATTGTTGTCAACCAAGCTGAAAAGCCCTTAAGGACTGAAAGGCAGCATTGAGGAAGAGAGTGACAAACAGAATTGGATGTTTTAAAAAAAAAAAAATAGCTCAGAAGTGTGGGTAACCAGAGGATGGGATGGTCCTAGTGCCATTCTGATGGATCCCTAATGCTTCCCATTGGTTACTGGTGCTTTGAGACAAAAGATAATGTTTCTTCCCATTACCATATAATCTAGTGTGGCAAAGAGAGCAGTGATGCTGGAGAGTGGTCAGGTACAAACTCCAAAATGTTAATTTCTCTTTTTGGGCCTAGATGCACGCACTGCTTTGAGGTTCATACTTTTGCCACTTGAGGTCATAGAACTTCCCACTGAGTGCCTCTGTGGCACAGCAGAGTCAGAGGAAGGAGAGTGTGTGTGTGTGTGTGATCACAAGGAGAGTGTTCAGGAGGTGACGTGGGAGGGTGGTATGAAAGGAGGCAGCTTGAGCTGTAGTGGGAGTAGCACAACCAAATAGTGATTCAGCTGTCATGAACCTCTCCTGTTTGTCAAGAGCAATCCAGCCTCGTTAAGCTATCTTAACAGTCTGTAGAAGAGCTTTCTGAATAAGCTTGGGTGTTTAATTAGTTGCCTCTTTTCCATGGAGATAAATGTGAGGGAGCAGAGACTCTTCTTGGCTGGCTGCAGCGTTGGCCTGTGTGTTGGGGACTGGCTGGGAGAGGGAAGCTGCACAGCCAGGAAACCATACGGGAACTCGAAGGCGTGCACTTTGTTCTCTGGCCCTCAGCTTCCTCCATCAATAAATGGGAGGAAATGACATCTACCACATTTTAAAGTAGCAGGAGAAAAAATACTGTGTAATGGCAGAAAAGAAATAACCCCCTCAGAAGGTGGCTAGGAGTGAAATGAACTGACATATAAATAAGTGCTTTGTGAGAGGGCAGCACTCTGTGTTAGAAAGCCATGAACATTAGGTTTCACTAGATACTGGTTTACAGAGTGCACTAATGCCTACGTAGCTGTTCCGTGGCATGTACTTAGCAGGCATTCTTAAACATGCTACTGATTGGTGAAAAGGGTTTTGAAATACAAATCCTGTCAGTTGATTACGAACTAACCATGTCTGTGTGAGGTCCCAGGTCTTGGAGAGTTCCAGTATTTTTCCTGTCTAGTAAGAGAGTAAAAAAGAATTTGTTTCACTCTTATAATACAGACTTTATGCTGTGGCTCACAGCACAAGCACTTCTTTTATTCTCAGATGTGTTATTATCTGGATAAAAAACCCAAAACCTCACAAAAATCTTAGAAAAAGCCTTAGGATTCAGCTGTCTCTGTTCTGAATTCCAGAACTGATGATAGCTGCTGTGATTTGGATATGTCCTTAGGCAAATAATGATTAAATTTTTCAATTATTAATGTATAACAAAATCTTCCATTCTTTATTTTTATATAATTTACTGGTGCTGCCACTTGTGCAAGGATTACTGAAAAAAAAAGCAATTTCATTTTATGGAGAAATAAGGACCACATCTTAGACCAGGAATCTGTTATTGTGGAGGTGAATGGTGAATTTCCTGGAAGAGTGATGGTCTGCTGCTGCATTTCAGAGACCCATGCCTCTGTCAGGGAGCAGTCAGTAAGCAGGACAGGAAACAGCATTTCACGAACATTATTCTCTAGGGTATTGGCACACAGTTGTACAGAAGCATACAGAAGTATACAACTTTTTTTTTTTTTTTTAGCCTTGATTCATTACCAGTATTCAAAGTTTATTTGTTTGGAGAATGTTGGATTGATTTGCTGAGTAATTTTACACTGCTATTTCCAACATGCTTTTAACAGCTAATAGCTGACAGATAGTAAGAACCAGACTGCATGAAGAGCACTAGTGATGTCAACACTGTGACAACACATAGTTCTGGACTGAAAATCTGGTCAGTATAATGTGAGCACAGCATAATGCTCAGAGAGGCTGCACTGGAGATGGTATTAACTGAGGAGACCTGTTAGCCCATGAAGAGGAGGTTGCAGCTGTTAGGAGATTAAGGACAGAACTGGGTATGAGAGATAGGATATGTTCAGTCCTGGAAGAGGAATCAGCTGCTAAATTCAGCTCCTTCCACTACCCTGTGTCACAGCCAAGACTTCTCAGACACGACAGTTCAAGATAAAAACTCAATTTTGTATTGGAGATAATTCTCTGTAAGTGATGATCTGTCACATGTGATGGAGCACTCTGACAGCATCTCCCCAGAAGAATTCTAGCAAAAGAAAAATGGCATTTTCTACCTACGTAAAATATCTACCACAGCTCAAAGCCCAGAGGAAAACTGCATGAACAATGATTAAATATGAACAGAGTGTTTCAAGCTAATCGGTGATGTACTTTGCCTACCATAGCTACATTAGCAAAAGTAGAATGATCCAAGAGTAGGACCCTGAAAAGACAACTTGCACCAGTAATGGAGGAGATGCACATGATGGGTGGGAGCACTATATGCTCTAAAATCCATCACCTCCACAGTTTTCATAATCCACATAGAAAAAGCCAACTTTAACCCAGTTTCCAGCAGTGCTATATTTGCCGTATACTTTCTTCCTTGTACACACACAAACTAGAAAATAGTTAATAAATAACACTGTAGTAAGAAAGATGGAATTGCAGCTTTTGTAAAATGCCTAAGTACATAACATGCAAATGACGGTGATGCAATTCCCCCAAGTGCTGAATCTCTGAAAATTAGACCCTCACATTTAAGATTCCATTCACAGACTATTCATTAAAGAGCCATATTAAAATTATCTTATGATCTGTGCAGCAAGTAGTAGTATCTATAACGCTGTAAGAATTGCTGTATTTCATTTGTGTATTGTTGTTTCATAGGTTCTAGGCTGTTTCAGATACAGATAAAGTAAGTAAATGGTGAAACACATTAATGAAATAAAAGGCTGCAAAATACTGAGATCCATAAAGGATTTCTCCATAGTAGCTAGTAGTTACAAGCCACAGGATTTCATTGAGGCTTAGCAAGCTCAACAAGGATACCACGCAATTTATATGGAATAACAGAGTTATAGTGTATTGCACTAAATAAAGAATGAGTAGATGTCATGCACCAGGGCCTTAAATATTCTCTGTTTCAGGCTATCTACTGAAACAAGTGGTACAAGTCAATGGCCAATGCCAGCCAGATCTCCTGCTGCAGATCTTCTGTTTTCTGTAGATATTTCTGTGTTACACTTAGTGCACATAACTTTTAATTAGCTTTATTGAGCCATAAACATGTAGAAAACAAGCCTTCCTCCTCCAGCATTAGTGATAGTAAGCAGGACTTCCCACAGATTTCAGAACTCTTCAGAAGCACATGATCACACTGAATACCACGAGCCCTGCCTGTACATTGGAATTCAGAGACCGGGTTGTGTATCTAAATTAATTTCCCAGTGATGTAGCAAAGTATTCATGAAACACCTGACATCAAGAGATGTCTTTAGCTTGGCAGGGCTGCTGATGGCTGCTGTGTGCTTGACAGACTCTTCTCAGGGAGCTCAGAAACACAATTTGGTCTCATTCTTTTTTTCTCAGTGTCAGCAGCTTCCAAACCTGCCGTTTCCATTGTGGTTTACATACTTCCCTCCAACAGCTACCACTGACCTGGCATGGGCTGCAGCAAGGCTCAAAACACCCTGCAGAGCAGTTTTGAGGCAGGGTACAGCAGTTTTTGAGTTGTAGAGATGAACCCTGCTGCTGAACTGCAGGGTTCAGCAACTGCAGCTTTATCCCAAGGCCCTGGAGGCAAGAGAGAAAGTCTGGAGAAAGGAATACTTTTCCTTAGTTGAGGAGGATTGGGTTAGAGGCACTATGGTGCCCTGATGGGATGAGTGCTAAGGAAGCTATACGTTATTGTTAAACAACTGTCCATCACCTTTGAGGGGTCATGGAGAACTGGAGAAATGCCAGAGGGCTGGAGGAAAAGCGGTGTCATACCCGTCTTCAAGAAGGGTAAGAAGGACCCAGGAAACTATAGGCCAGTCACCTCACCTCAATCCCAGGAATGGTGATTGAACTACTCATCCTGGATGTCATCTCTTTTCAGTAGTTCCTGCGATAGGACAAGACACAATGGGCACAAACTGGAGCACAGGAAGTTGCACCTGAACATAAGGAAGAATTTTTTCCTGTGAAGGTGACAGCACACTGGGAGAGATTGCCTGTAGAGACTGTGGAATCTCCTTCTCTGGAGATATCAAAAAGCCATCTCAACACGATCCTGTCCAAGCTGCTGTAGGTGAAACTGCTTTAGCAGGGGTGTTGGACTAGATGACCTCCAGAGGTCTCATTCAATCCCAGGGTGGACTGTTCTGCAAGAGCTGAGAAAGAAAGGGGCTGGGGACTGACAGTGAAAGCACTTCTGAAACAGGAGTGAGGGAACCCTGCAGTATTAGGGAGCAGAGGGTCACAGAGAAAGGCACGTGAAAACTAGAACTCTTTAGACACCTTTCTGAACCTTTCTTCTTGGCATCAGTCTAAGTATGTATCAAGTGGCTTGTAAAATCTTTGATTAATCTGCAGGGAAGAGTAAAAATTTATGAATAATCAGAAGAAAAACAATGATGTTTGGCAATGCAAAGAACAAGATAAAAATACTTTTATATATAGTCATATTGATATTTATGATGTTTCTATAAGGATAGAATAAAAAACCCAGAAAGGGATGAGAGCCATCCTGATCATACATTTGCATGTTCATAGCCTGGACTTAACTGTGGTTTAGGGAGAGACAGACTCTAAACAGAACTTTATCACATTCTGTCTTCCCAGGCAAAAATCAACAACTAGAAAGAGATAAGCATCTTTTGTCAAAATCAGGCAACAACTTTGGCCTGGGTCATTTCTAGCTGTTTTAGACTGAGCATGCAGAAAAAAATGAATCCTTTTGCAGTAATTGGTTCTGCTACTGTACTTATCCCCAATTTTCTGAACTGTCAAGCCTTATTTCTTCTGTTATGTAGATTGACAGTCCTCTCCACAGTAATTCTCATTATGGTTTGAAGGACACCATGGCCTACTTTTCTGGGGCGAGCACTGACCGAGGGAAATGTAGCCTGCCATTACATTGTCCATGGTGTTCTGTAATGCTGGTAGTGATATTTGGTTCCTTCTCCTATGCTGGCAATTTGCTAGACAGGAAGATTACAGAACTGTAATTCATCAGCCACAAGCTTGGGTGTAATAGACTGTGGCAAGGTGACAAGTGTCCCAGTGCAGATGATTTGAGCTGAAAAAACCAGGGGGATTTCAAAGGTATAGCTGCTATTTTTAGGTATTTTGATGCAGCCACTTTGAATAATAATTCACTCAGGATTACAAAGGGAGAGGATGGGCTGCTGAAAAGAGAGGAGGAACTTCTACTAAAACATGTGGTGGAGGGCAGGGTTTTCTCTGCGCTTGTCAGTCCTCCTCTGAAATAATATCCCTCATAGAGTTCTTTGAATTCATTACCAATTCGATATGAAAAAGGTTATGTTTCCAGCAAGCCTTTCATTCTTTAATTAGATTTTTCTGTTATTGATGCTCTCATAATAAAGGTTATATTTGAATGGAACTTATACACTTACATGACATTTAAAACTGCATAGAAACAGTGTGTGAAGTCATTGCATGCAAAAGTGCTATTAATTGCATGTCAGCATCCAATAAACTCTCTGCACTTTTAATCCTTTTTGAAGATCTTGAAGTTTATCTAATGTAGTGACATTTTATAGTATTTAACTGTCTCATCAGTAGGACTTTGATCTTCTCCTCATGCACTCAGCTCTTCTAGGACTGAAAGAACTCTAACATTGCAGATGAAGCAGGGAAGATGACAAAATAGGATGGATTGCCAACTGTTTCTCAAGTAAATTGTTATAGTCAGCTGAACTGCAAACATAAGCTGAAAGCTCAGGCTTCTCCAGAGGTTTGAAGCATCCTGAGGTGATCTGGAGTTGGAAGGATGCTTATGCTGAAAACAAAGTTAAATTTACATTTAAGCTGGAAGGCTTAAAGGGCAGAAATATAAAACACCAGTCTTGGTACCATAAAGCCATATTACCACATACTGTATGATCCATTGTGAAACTGTTCTTAAAAGTTTCAAACTGCCAACTGGTTTCAGATGCAACGTGAGGGGTTTGTGAAATGAAACCTGACATGTGAAAGTAATTTAAATGATTGAGAAATGGAGTGAACTGTTTATTTTATTAACTGTTTTCCCTGCAGTGCTTCAAACTCTAATGTCACAGCAGTGGGCAGGTGAACAAGGAACCCAAACCCCAGCTCCAGCACAGCAGCTGCCTTTGCATCCAACGCACACATGGTGTGAGTGGAAAGCAGGGTAGGAGAGTGGTCAAGCCTTTCCCCCTTTGGTAATGGGATTGGGCACTTTGCAAGTCACTGTTCTCTCACTGGCTCCACACATTAGGTGTGAACACACTCTCCGTCACACCACAGTTTTTGGTTAAGTGTTGTCAGCCACTCACACGAGTGTGGCCTGTCTTCCACCAGGCCTCCCAGCTCTCAGGTAAGAAGGACTGTGACAAACCACCTCATCCATCCTGTGCTGCACCTCCGCCTTGCAGCCATACAGAGGTGACTCAGTAAAGGAGGAGCTGTTAACAGAAAGTGCAATGAATTCAAAAGAGTCAATGGTTGTCTTTGTTACTTGGGTGCTTTCCGTGGGTCTGCTCTGCTGATCTGGATGCTGGTGCATAGCACTGATGAAGGAGAGGATGTTGAGTCTTGTGGGAGCATTGGAGAGGTCTGCCCTTAATTAAAGGAGCTTCTAATATATAAATCTGTACATAAGATTTATATAAGAAAATGAGATGGGTATGAACAGACCTTGTGCATGGGTCTTGCACATATCATGTGCATCAGAGACATTTTGAGGTGAAATCCACAACGGGCTCTTCCTAGTTTCCATTGTCTGTCATCTCATTGCAGAGTGGTGTGTTTCCAGAGACCTTCAAATGCTTGCGCTGATTTACTGCTTGTCCTGTTACTGAGCCAGGAAAAGTCTGAAATCAAATGGCTTTGTCTCGTAAAGAATGGCCAACACCCTTCTAAGAAACAGAATTTCATCTTTTTCCAAGTAGCATAAATTTTGTGCTTGCTGAGCTCAGCCTCCAAATTGCTTCCCTGAGAAAACTGATCACACATAAAGAAAGAGTTGTTTAGTGCCTGTAATTGAGAGGAGAAATGAGATCTCAGGGGTGTTTGAGACTGAGCTGAGGCTGATCTGGAATATTTTGAGAAAGAAATATATTTTTGTAGACCTCAAAACATACTGTGTTGTTGAGCCCAGCTGAACACGACTGGGTGTCTGTGGGACTGAATATAGGTGTGCTGGCATCCTGGGATGTGGCAGGAAGGCTGTGTATGGTTTATGTGAAACATGTTACTTGGGGTGCACCACAATCTATTTATGGCTATCCTGTGGCAGAGCTCTGGATTGTCTCCCTGAGAATACTTAACAAAACTAAACTACTTCCACACTCACTGAGAGATCTCATGTGCTATTTAGAAGGAGCTCAGCTCTAGGTGAGCAAAAGCTGGGCCAGATGGATGTCATCACTGCTGCTGGGAATGGCTATACACAGACCAAAATTCTCAAAACGGAGAAGCACCATTGAAAATCAGGGTTTGTGGGGCTACACTTCTGGGACTCCAGCTTAGAAATCATCAAGTCATGATGAAAATAGCCATCAGATGTCTTCCCTGGGGTGCTTTACTCATGTAAAACATCCTGACTTTAGCCACTGACAGCTATTTATATTCCAATTTTACCACATATTTTGTGTAAATATTAGTCTGTGTCCAGGCTGAGGTTGTTTCTAATTTTACCTCAGGTGGTTTGTCTGCCCCTATTTATAACACTCTTGCCTCCTTTCCTTAAAATTTGCCACACAGCTAAATTTATGATCTGACCAGCCACCATTTGTTTACTCTGCACCTTTGCAGAAAAGGAAAGAAAACATCACAGCTCCATCTCCTCAGCATGAGGGATGCCACTGTGCAGGCTTAAGTTGGTCTCAGATACACTTTACTGAAAAATTCTGGCAAATATCCTTTTAATACATGAGAAAAAGAGGTATTCAGAAATTTAGATTGAAACACTTCAAGTAACTGCCTGACACCACATATAAGCACCAGTTCACCTAGTTCTCCTGTCTAGACTCTTCACCTTCAGCAGTTTTTAAAATCTACATCCCTTCCTTCCTCAGAGCTCTGAAATGATTAAAATTAAAAACTAAACAATTTTTGTAGGTTATGTTTTTCAAAGGCTAGTTTTTCTCATGGTAGAACTTGCACTTTGAGTTTGTCTGCCTTGAGCTTTCAGTCATCCACCGAGATCACAGTTCCCTCTATAATCCAAAATCTTTCCTGTAGTCTAACCATGATGGAACATGTATTATGTATCAGAGGAAGAATCTCACTGAAGTGCATTGTCAATACCTCAGGTCACTCTTTAGCTTTCATTATTATTCTTTTTTGATCTCTCAGCATAAATTTTGGTGTTGACAGTATGAAAATGTTTTCAGGAATGACAGAGACAGGATCCCTAATAGTGCTATATCACATGAATTTCCATTACTAATCGCAAGGTTTTTTCTTTCCTAAATGCACTTAATGATGTCATGTAGTCAAGTGATGCAATTCCATCTGTACAACATGATTTCATCTCACTTTTGTTTACACTTTTTTACATGATTATATGTGTTCTCTGTAAATTGGATATTTAATTATATTGTTTTTCAGATCAATATAAAGAAACTGAAAGCAGCCATCAGGCACTGCCTGACACTCATCCAGAAACACTCCTAGGTGGTGTCTACCCACTTGAAGTTAATTACATATTAGTATCATTAAACTAATTTCAGATAGTTTGAATTATTTTAAAATTGAAGATATGGGGCATGGCATGGAGCATAGTACAAAATTACCAAGTTATAATCATACCAATGAAGAAGGTAATCTTACTTGACATTTTGCTTGGTAAAATAACTTTAACTGAAATTTAATAAGTTGTCACTCTTTGGTTGCCCCTATCCACCTGTCCAACGTAAATAACACTTTATGTTATATATTTTTCCATGATGGCCCAGATAATGAAAGTTTCTATATTTACTCCTTTGGAGTACTACAGGTCTTCTGGCTTTTCTGTCCTGGGAACTTTCTCAGCTTACCTTACTTAGTCAGAAACAATGTCAAATCTTCAGAAAGTTTCTGAACAATTATTTTGATATTTCTACATAAAAAAGGGATCCAGATCCATCCTTCTTACTTAAAGGGTACCACTTCTTTAGCAATAAACATTTGGTTGAAGCAATGTTGTAGGACTCAGAAACATCAATTGACACAGTAAGAGCAGATGGCATCTTCAGTGTGAAACAGGAGTTTATGCTCAATAAACAAAGCACAGACCAGGGCTTGGGTTTTGCTGCTGAACATCATGTGAGTGTTGATGGTCCCCCAGCAGGAAATACGAAACACCACTTTGGTGTGTACTGCAAAAACTCACAAAACACTATTCTTTGAGTCTCACACATCTCAGGCTTGGCAAAGACCACCAATTTATGCATTTCTTCCATTTTTTTTGAAGTATATTTTCTGTATATATTTTGAAGTATATTTTCTGAGGAAATTGTTAAAGCTTGTGCTTGCACAGGGCTATGATGGTGAGAAACCTGTCAGAGCCACCTCATTGCCTCATGCTACCTCCCTTTACAGGATCTCTCTGCTTCTGTAAGGATGGAGTCATTGTTCTGAAACACTATCCTTTGGAAGGACAGCAACAAGCAATCCTAAGTTGTGTTCATTTCAAGTATCTGTGAAAAAAGGGGAAGTTTCAAAGCTTATTCTTCAGATTTCAGAATAGACGTGCGAACAAATTTTCAACAAACCACAGCAGTTACCAGTTAGTATTTAATGAGTGACAGGTTTCATTCAGACTAAGATACACACTTTTTTTTTGCCTTCCTTCCCCCCACCTCCCCTCACTTTCTGGCACTGAAATATAGAGCCAGACTCTTTATGATAACTCTATTTTGCTAATTAATCTAATTAAGTGCTGTATGTAATTTTGCAGAGTAGAACAAGCTATTCAAGATTGTCATCATTAGGTTAAAGAGCTGACAATTGATGGAGATGATTTTTTTCTTAACAGGCTGTAACCTTTCTGCAGGCAACCCCCTCCCCCAGGGGAGTTCTTCAATTAAATCAATAATGCTTCTGGGGAGAAAGAAGAACTTTGCTTTTTAAGAATCATGTAAACAGACCTTAAGCAGCTTCTCATTGCTTTGCTTGAGAAGAAAAGCAGCAGCTGTTTATTAGTACCTGCTGTGTTTAGATGAGTTTGCCTTTAAGAACAGCAGCTACTGTCTAGGTATGGTACAAGTTGAGAAGTAAAGGTTTTGAATGTATTGTGTGGGGTCTAGAGAAACCTTGGCAAAATAAAACAATTTCTGGATCGGGTAAATGTCAGGACTTGGAGTGGTTCCTAGGCAGGCTGGGGAAATGAGCTTTAAACTGCTGGCACATTTGTTATTGTTTGGATAGAGAAGGCCTGACGAGAAGATAAATGTAACCGGAGGAAGAGGTGGGGAAAGCTCATTGTGATGACTTTTGCCAGCCTTAAGGCTTTAATAAGCAGGATGTGGTTGAGGCTTTTTTGGTTTTTTTAACACAATTCCCAAATGACATTGTTTTGCCTGCAGAATACCCAGTGGGCTCAGAAGTCCTGGAGAACCGAGTGTTCTTATGTCCCTGCAGGAAAGAGCCCCTCAGCCCTCAGAGGTGACCAAACACTGATGTCCCTGGTCTAAGCAAGCTCTGGGAAAATTCAGTGGTGAAAAATGCAGCTAGAACAGAGCTGTGCCCATGGAGTGCCTAAATCCATGTGTGTCCTTCTGATGGCTCTGGGGGGCTCTGTAAATGGAGGCTTCTCTAGCAGTCAGTGGGAGATTTTCTTGTGCTTAATCTACTTAAGATGCCTGCTTTTCTTTTCTGAGAAAAAAGGGTGTGTAACAGCTTGCTGTGGCTGGGTTTCACCTTTTTTCCTTGGCTCAGCTCCTCTCGTCTGCTGGCTCAGGGTGTCCCGAGGATGTGACCACAGAGATGCCTCTGTCTCCCTCTCTGCACAGCCTGACTTCACTGGTAAAAAGCTCATCTTCTTTAGCTCCTGCTTTTGTGTGAAATATCCCTTTGCTTGTAGCTAGGATGGCTACTTTCTCTCTTTTACTTCCCAGACTGATCCTTTAACCATAGCACTTCTCAGGCTGTCAGGCACTGGAGCAGTGTCTGCTGCAGAGTCCATTCTCCTTGATGGAGGAGTGCCAGGTCTGCTGCACAAGGATTTCACCAGTTTGGAGAAGTACATGAGAAACAAAACTCACATGAGGTAATACGTAACAACAAAACTTAGGCTACAACAAGAAGCAAGCCTGAAACATCACAGTAGCTTTGGGTTTTGGTGCATTTTTAAGGTTTGGTACCATGTTAAGATCACCCTTAGCTTGTCTGAGTATCTATCATCTCCACTCAATACGGTTCATTAAAAGCTCCATCAGTATGACACGGGGTACACCATGCTTCATAAAAGGTCTCTGAGCATGGACTGCCGATACTGAAACAGGAAAGTTAAGTGAAAATGCAAGTCAGTGCTGAACTGGCTATCAGGGATCCCATTGGGCAGGGAATATTTGGACAAATGAATTTGGAGAATTTTCACTATGAATTCAGAGACTCAAAAGATTGGGCACTTTTTTTTTTTTTTTTTTTTTTTTTTTTTTTTTTTTTGGCTAGGTCTGCAACCCTGAACACTGCAATAGGTAATATACCAAAGCATACCATTGTTTCTTGTTCATTTGTTAAATGGGACTTTGATACTGTTAAGGACATTAAAACTATTTCATTCCCTGTATCATACAATTATAGTGGTTTTTATTTAATTTGGTTTCTGTCCTTGGCTGTTAGAGCTAGAAAGTTACTTTATGTAATAAGGAAAGAGAATTATAGCTTTTATTGAAATGTGAAACCAGCTTTATAGGGGTTTTGAAGGTCTTATTCAAGTCCTTTCATCACTTTTGCAGTATTCAGTTAAATTTCTCCTAGAGATGCACACAGAAAATAGCTCATAGAGGTGCTGTCCCAGCAAAGCTGACTGTGCCACCCAGAGAGTCAGTGGCACAATGTGACTTCTATGTGACTTCAATGCTATGGCCACAACTGAAAGCTTTCTGTTTGCGTCAAGAAGAAAGTGTGGTGGAGAAAAAAAAAAATCATCCACTTACTTTTCTGTTGCTGTTGTGTGTTCAGTGTGGTTTTAGTGACAAGAACTATTGACAAGACTCAGAAGCAATGGTACAAGAGGTTCTCAATGTAGGAGATGCGGTACCATTAGCCGGTAGAATGATACTGAAGCTTAAAGTTTTTAGGACTGAAAAATGGGACTGCAAGTTTTGCACTGGACACTGTTTCTCCTATGGGGCATTTCCACTAACTACAACTGTAACTATGCTCAGCATTGCTTTCTTCTGAGGGATTGAACCATGTGCTTGTCAGAGCGCAAGTGCTGCTGCAAGGCTATTTATGTAGCTCCTGGTCTGTGACAGATGCGCCAAAGGAAAGGGGCTGCTTTGATCTCAGGCAGTGAGAGCAGAGTGGTGCACACACGAGACCTGAGCCCTCTTCCTGGCGTTGTCATTCAGCGCATCATATTACACCAGGCAAATCAGCTTCCTTACCTCTCCACCTCAAAAGTGAAACAGATGGGCTGTATCAGCTTTCTCCCTCTGTTACAGGAGGATGAAGCACATACTGATGAAAACTCCCCCTGGCAAATGATTCTGAGAGCTACAGGCTCCAAGGAGCACAAAAGGGTTAACCTTACAGAAGGGTGAATTTTTTCCGTGTTGTGGGTTTAGCGAGAAGAGATGTTTATTTTTAATAATCTTCCATTTAGATTTTGTCTTAGATTAGTTTTTGAGGGTGGATCTACATTAACAGAATGTTCATCACACTCACTGCACATGGCCACGCGGATAATTTTGCCTTTAGGAGGAGGCAGCACATAAATGGCAGCAAACACTGGACATTTCTCCTGTTGTATTGGTATTATACAAGTGAAAACAACCCATGCCTCTGCAGATGCTGTGTGTGATTTAAGGGGAACTAGATGGACCTCAGTTTTTTAAATCCAGTTCTTTGTGAAATGTAATTTTAGTAGGAAAATAACATCTGATACACAGTCAGAAACAAATTCAAGTCAAAATTAATCTAGAGATAACAGACCTATACTACATAGTGATCTTCAAATGGGGAAAACAGCAGTGTAGATTTATACATTCATATATCTTGCTTAACACTGTTTACTTCTTCTAACGACTTCAGTTTACTCAATCAATTTTCCTCCAGCATGGCTTATGGCTGGAGGGTATTTTGGACTTATTCAAGCATCTCAGAATACTTTACAAATAAAACAGAGGCAACTGACCGTAAAGCACATGATATTGCCAGTAGTGTTATTAACTTTTTCTCAACAAAAGTGATGGAGGTGAGAAAAGCCCACTCCCTCTTTGGGGAACGAGAGCTACATCTTGGGCTGGGGGGATCTAAGAAGGAATGTGGACTTGTAAATAATTGCCCTGCATCTTAATTGCATCAACATCATTGTTTCTCAGGCCAGGACTGTGTTTTGGTAAAGTTACTGCAAGACCAACATGAGCCTTCCCTGCATTCTCTGGAAATCATGAAGGGATTAGATGTGTATGTTGTTTGTGGTCACCTTGTCCACAGACTGTTGTGCTAAGGGTGACCCAAAGAAGCTGCTTGCAGTGGGAACAGGATGGATCTCCTGTACAGATAAATCTAGGACAGGGGATGGCTCTATTCAGTGTTGAACTGGCAAGGCAAAATAAGGAAAACAAAAAAAGGCAAATGCGTTACATGAACGAAAGAGGGAACTTATTCAAAGCAAGAACTAAGATTGCTGGAATCTTTGTCTGCTTTTCAAAATAAAATCTCTGTCAGAGTAAGGGGAAAGAGTATATTTAGAGCCTGAGAAACAACTTGGCTTTCCTGGCTCTATATATGTGCAATTTTGCCAGGCTCCAGCTAAAACCACCCAGTTCTTCCCCTTAGAAACAAACAACCCTGTTTGCTCCCAAAACTCAAAGAAAGCTTAATTCGCTTTAAGCTGCTAAAAAACCTTCCTGCATCTTGGGTTAGCATTGTGTGCCAGGCTTCAGCATGCTGAGAAATGAAAAACTGCTTTGTAATGGAAAGCTAGCTCACTCTGCGCTATGTGGTGCCACAGCAATAAAAAAGAAGGTTGCAAACCTTTTGCTCTTAAAGAGGCCAGAAGGAACAGGGGATTAATTAAAAAAGTTCAGACTCAAGATCACTGTGATCAAAACTATAGTTTCTGACCATTCCCAACCTCAGAGAATGCTGGTTTTCTTGGATATTTGGTAATTCAATGAATTGCACGATAGAAAAAGAAAGCTTCACAAAGCTACACACTGTTATGGAGTGGGAGGTTAATGAAGTTCATTTAACAGACCAATGGTGCAAACCTGTTATCAGATGGCTTGTGCAGATCCCAGATGGCTTAAGAAAAGCTGAGAGCTTGAAACAGGTTCTTCACATTTTGTCTTTAGATTACTAAAGCATCAAGATACAGCTCTTCTGCAGCAAGGTTAATGACTTTCCATAATTATGTGTTTTCACCAAGAAGGAACATATTTCAGCAGCTCTAAGTCATATTTTTTGTCAGATAATTGAACTATTTTTCTCATGGCAGAACAGTACTGGAAAACCTCAGACTTTGTTCTTAATTGCTACGTTGTCCATGAAGCAGGCATCATACTGAGCATGAGCTACTCCTCCTCCTTCCCTGCCAGCTGAGGAGCCACATCTGGCCACTGGAAGGAGAAATCAAGGAGTCCCCCACTGCATTGCTGGCTGTGGTAACTGCAGAGCTGGACAGGACAAGATACTCCACCCTAGCTGGGCAGTACATGAGATGCAGAACTAGCTCAGTTTCCAGAAACTTCTTTGTGTCTGTGGCTAAATTCTTCAGACTGTCATATATCACTAATGCCCTGCCAGCTCAGTCTCTGCACCACCTAATGCTTGTAACACCAGCCTTCACACTTGAATATATGTCATATATACTATTGTTTGTTTGTAAAGCAAACTGTATTAATTAATTCTGCCATTGGTCAGTTGGCCACACCATTCAGGTAAACCAGCAACTCCTCTTGACAGCCTTGGTTCCCCTCATCACAGCAGGTATGCAGTGAACTACCATCACTGGTTAACCTTTCACATACAGCTTTCTCCATTCTCTCCTCCAGATGGGTAGACAGTGTTTTGATAATGCAGTTCTTCTAAGTGCTGAGAGGATGGAAATCAAATGTTTTGTCGGTCTTCTAGAAAAAAAATTCAAGGCAAGGTCTTGCAAGAGCAGGTGTGGTTCTAGGTTCAGGCACGTGGTTGCTGTGAGACTATGAAAAGTTTGGTGGGGTGTAGACTGTGTGTATATATGTACACATGTGAATATAGATATATAATCTTCATAGATATCCTCTTCATTCCCAGGGTTATGTTTACTATAAACACCTAAAAAGCCCTGCTGGCTCCACATTTTTCACCCAGCACCCGAAAGCTTTGCTCTTTTAGGACTGAGCACCTTGAACCACTTCATCCGCACATGTGCTTCTTGGTGAGAGGTGTTTGTGGAAGGCTGTGGGGAGGTGCCCCAGGAGTGACCTTCAGGTGGGACACCTACCTCCAGCTCCTTTGACCACCCAGAAAGAGCTCTCCTGCATAGACCCATGTCCTGCACTTACCTGGACACACTCCGAGAAACTGTGGCCAGCATTGCTGCAGGGATTGGGTAGGGAAGGCAAGAGCCCTGTGACAAGAGGGCTTTCCCTGCATCTCTCTGCAGATTTTCTTGGCAGCCACTGGAGGACAAAATGGCAGGCACCCGCCCCATGGTCTGTGTCTCTGCAGTTAGAATGTTTGCAGATGTCTTTCTCCCTCCACACTCACCCCAGCAGGCCATGGTCACATCTTCCCTCTGGCCAGAATAAGGCTCTGTGCCTGCCTCTCCCTGGGGATCTTAGACTCAGTGCACCCCTCAGGATAGAGGCACAGGCACTGCAGCAAGAACAGGAAGGTTGCTGGTGCCCAGGCCCTTCTTCAGGCCATCAAACAGCAAGACTTGATTTCTGGAGACATCAAGAAATATTCCCTCTGAGCCCACCCCAAAAGCAAAGCACTCATGGGGGTTTCAGCAGCTCCCTTTCCTGACACTAGAGCAGCAGCTTCTGGGTGTGAGACCAGGCCCTGACACAGGGAGGATAATACAATCACATAACATATTACATAATAAATATAGGTAACAGTAGCACTAACTTTAATAATCTATTGCTTTCAAGGGCCAAAGCACAGCATTTTAGTTAAGACATTGCATTTCACTTGCATCTGGTGTTTACACAAGCCAGTGATTCAATGCCAGACAAATCGTGCATAATCTGTTTGGTAAAGGGCTGTTGAAATAGCTGCCTGCAGCATTTCTTCTCTGTCATCTCACTAGTGGCAGTGCCTGGTTCTGTGGGCAATAAAAAGCCAATGACAGTTCCAGCTTAATCAGTTCATTCACCTTTCAGGAGAAATGCCCAAAAAACAGCAACAATTTTATGTGTCTCCAAAACTGGATAACTTGGTAAAGTCATGTCTTCAAGGTGGCTCTCTAAGCAGCTCTCTTTTCTGCATATCAAGAATGATAACATATGGCATCTATGAAAGAGGAGATTTAAAGCTATGAAAGTTAGCTTTAATCTTCTGAGGATGCCTCAGCAAAGCTTTGTGGAGGTCACTCAAAGGACTTCTGCCAATGTTGCTTAAATAAAAGTAAACTCAGTTATTCATTCATTTTTTTTAGTCCCTGTTTGCTTCAAGTTCTCTGTCAAAGATATCTTGATCTTTCTTCTTTTTTCTGTGCCTCCTGGCTGAGTAAAATTAGTAATTTCGGGTTTGAGGATGTGGTAGGACGAGCTATGCTATGAAAGCAGTTTCAGACTGCTTATCTATGGATCTGTTTTTGGTTTCCTTTTCAGAAGTATATTCCATGAAGAGACAGTCAGGTTGACTAGGTGCATCCTGCACTTATGAAAATAAAAATGTGGACATCAGAGTAAAGGGAAGAAACAAACACTCAAAATTAATTCCTATGCACTCATTCACTAATCTTCCTGGAAGTAAAGTCCTGTGTGGAGATAAAACTCTTCTTTTTCTGTGCCAGTTTTTAAATGAAAGTCAGCATCCTTTGCTGAAACACACGAAGTTTGTTATTTAAGTGGAGCAAACAGATGTGTTGGTGTGGACAAGAATGGTGAATTAGGGTTAATACTACCAATCATATAAGAAAATTACTTAATGTAAACCACCATATCTATGCAAAAATAATTCATGAGTAGAGTGCAAGTGTTCAGTGGAGGCACTCTGGAGGATAAGCTGCCACCTTACTTACTGCATTCCTGTGCAGGACCCACAATACACTGAGGGTCCTGAACAGCACAGCCAAGAAAATGGTTTAAATTGCCCCTTGCTCCTTGTTGCTGCACATCTGCTAGGAGTGTGCTGCTTCCTGTTGCTCAGCTGGCAGTCTCAAGGATATTCTTGGGAGAGAGGAGAAGAAGCAAGTCCTGGTATACACCGTGTTAACATCAGCCCACTGCTTCCAGCCATGGACATGATCTATTTGGTGCATGACTGGAAGGTCTCTGCACTGTGCCATGTTGTCCAGATGCATCTTCACCCCACGGCTTGAGTGGAATCTCAAGAAATAAAACTGTCTTTTATGGACAATCAACTCAGGCAGGGCAAAAAGGAAATGAAAGCTAAAGCAACCGTGAGCTTATAATGAGTACTCCTGCCCAGTTTCATGTGGAAAGGCTTCTGTGCAGAAAACAAAAGGCATTAAAAAAGTGATCTAGCTAGTCACGACAGCAATTGTTGTAGGTGATAGAAGGAGAAAGATACAACGTCCTTGCTTTCCCCACAAATGCCACAAAGGGCTGGGAACACACTGCAGCACCTACCTCTTCCGCCTAGCAGGGCATTTGAACTGTTCTTTTCCTTCTTAGGGCAAAGATCAGTTTCAGCCCTTCGCCAGTGGACTCCAAAGGACATCCTTTGGTGGACTCACAGGATGTCTCTTGTCCTCTCTCTGCTGAAATGGGAAGTACCAGCCAGGCTGGCAGCTCCTTGCTTCTCTGTTCTAGTCCTAACTATTTGGAAAGCAGCTCCAAAATTCTCTGTGAGATTCATCCCAGATTCTCTAGAAGGGCAGATGATGTGAACCACGACGCAGTAACTCCTGTTAGGAATACCTTTGTAGATTGCCATACATGAGATCAAAATTAAATACCCTGAAGAGGCACATCTTGCAGAGCTTTCTCAGCATGTAGCACTATTCAGAAGCATCAATACACGGCAAGATAAAAACCCTTCATGGTGAAATAACATACTAGAATAAAAGAGCAGGGGAAGAAAAGGTCTCTCTCCAGCTTCGCATTAACCTACCCCCGACTGCCTTCATCATGTAAATTTTGTATTTTACACGTGTTAGATCGACAGGCAGCACAGGTGGCTGCACTCACGTGTGAGACTGCAGCCACCCACTGGGGCACCAGCATCACCTCTGTCACTTCCCTCTAATGTGGGGAGGGGGGCTCCTGCCAGCCGAACAACAGGAGTAGGTCACTGAAGGTTAACAAGAGCAGTCAGCACACAATTATCACTCCCCCGTTAGCCTCAGCCTCTCAGGAATAAATTAGAGGGACAAAGTAAGGAGGAGTAGTGAGAACATCAGAGTGGGCTGCACTTCTTCATGCAACGGGAGCGAGGGCCACCATCCTGGAGATCCCTGCTTCAGTTCACAGGGGTATTTTAGAGCCATCTATCTGAGGGGAACTACTAGCATTTGAACATTTTAGGTAGCTACATTAATTTTCCTTAAACATTTAATAGCTCTAAATATAAATCCAGAGAAAGCAAGTTTTCCTTCCTCTTTAATCCAGCGGCCATAGGCACATCTTTCAGAGGCATTGTTTTCACACATCTCTCCTCCAGTTCCTTAATCAATCTACATTACTCTGGGCTTGCAGTAAAAAGGACACTTTAAGATGATGAATAGTGCTCTTGAGACTACAGCTCCAGAATGCTGGTCTCATTTGCAACAAAGATGACAACAGCTCAATTAGCCATCTCTTTGCACACTGGTAAGCAATGAAGTAAAGATTTTCTCTGTATCAAGTTAAAGAAGCAGATGAATTCCCAAGGTAGTGTGCTTGCAAGGCAGAGCTTGCAAGAGTCATGTTTGCAATTAACTTACTGCTGGCTGTTTCATCTCTGTGCTGTCAAATAATGCATGAAATAGCTTGGGGTAATGCACAGTCAGGAAACATTGGTCACAGACCTAAAAGGTCACAAAGTCCCTATTCTGGCTGACAGCAGAGCAAAACAAACTAAGGGAGAATAAGAAGTTCACTTCTTAGGTGGAAGGCAGAGTGAAGTTACAAAAATAAAGCATAAAACTGAGGTATTCTGTTTATTGTGGCAGCCTTGAAAATCAGAAAAATACCACTCCTGGTGTCACTTCTTCACTTTCATTATAAAACACTGCTCTCCTTGTAGTTTTCCCTTACATTGGTAACACATACAAACTTCTGAACAGCACCCACATCAGAAACACTGAGGGGTTGCAGAACATTCTGTAAGTATGTGTGACCTGATGTCTGAGAAATCTGGCCTCCTTGGAGTGGAGCAGAGCTGGCAAAGCTCTCCTAGGGCTGCAGCTTCTCAGACTTCTCAAGGTAATGGGTGTCTGGCCACAGGGGCTGTCCAAGTATGTCCTGGGTTTATTAGGCATCTCCTCCTTTTCTCAAAAATAGATTTGTCTTGATGCCAGATACTAGTACAAGTTGTCACCATCCTTGGATGCTTATAGCTATTTTCCACTGGAACAAAGCTATAGACTGAAAGTCAGAAACTGTTTATTGAATAAATAATTGAATTAGGATCATGCTTTGCCTGTGTGGCTGGACAATTTTGTCAACTCTCCCAACCTGGATTCTAGTTTGCCAGTTCAATTCTTTACACTGGAATTTACTTACATTTAACTGTTTGGGGGATGCTTACTCCCAAACACCATTATCAAGGTTAAATATACAATGAAGGCATCTCTTTGGAGAAAACTTTTGTGGGGTTCATAACCCCACCATCTGCATGCACCAGACTTCAGGGCTCCTGCTGCCCAGCTTCTGCCAGACCTGCTGCCTTTCCTGTGTTGTATGCAGAGGACATTTTCCTCATGAAAGCTCTTCAGCAGGTAGATATCAAACCATATCTACAGATATGGGATCACTCTCCTGTAATATTCAGTATTCCACAAGTCACCAGAGCCATTTCTTCAAGCCTCACATGTTACCTGTAGTTTGTATTTTTCCGCTACATTCTTGGCTTCCTCTCCTCAGGGAATTTTCTGGCAATAGAAAATGAGTAATTTTTGTTAAATAAACCAAGGCTTTAAGAATTTTACCTTTGTATTTTCTTGCTAACAACAAAAAGAAATTGACAGACACAAAGTTAAACAAAAAAGGGAATGGGTTGAAGAGACCCCTCTATGGCTGCAAATTCCCAGACCCTCATCCACAGACTCAACACTTAGGTAGGCACCTTTATAACATCAGTGGAACAAAACCATTTTTGCCTTTGCACATTACCCTTTAAAATTACCTCTAAATCTCAGAATGACACAGCAACAAACATAATCCATGAAGTCATTGCCAGAAACTTCACAGGTCTCTCTTACTGTGGTGAATACAAATTCCTGTGTCAGTGTTCTCAACACCGAATACAAGATGTTCAAAAGTTGTGCATTCGGGACTTCCTGCAAAAGCTGTTCCCTTATATAAGCAGCAATCACTTATCTGCAGGAATGTGCTTCTGTGTGAGTCTGCCAATCATTTCTGTTAGAGACAATTCTGCCCAAAGAGATTTTTCTTTTCCCTTGAGAAAGCACTAAGAGAACACATTCTTCTGCATAGAACAATGAAAAAACTCCACAAACCCTTGAGCAGAGTATTCCTGCCTCTTTTCCTTGCTGCTTTTCCACATTTTCTATAATGAGCTGGTGTATGGCCTTGCAAAGCTGAACACCGTTGAGTCACCCCAATTTTGCCACCTGAACAATGACTGACTTTGGTGATGTAGCTGTTGTACAAAGGGATTCGGCTGAGACCTTACACTGCCTGGCATCTGGCCTTTGCTGGGCTGCATGTTTGAAAGAAGAGTGATTAAAACTCCACCATGAGAACAAAAATTCTACAGCATCCCTCTGCAACACAGCTTTATGGAGAGGTGGGATAATCTGGCCTGTATTGCTGGTCATTTGACAAGATTTTGTTTGGGAGACACACAAGAAACAGATAACTCCTGAAGGACTATAGGGAAGTCTACACTAAAAATTAACTCCCAGAGAAACAGCAGCTTCATGGTGTTAAATTTGTTTCACCTCTGGATTAAATAAAGAATTGAGATTTCAGGAAATCTAGGTGAACACTTTTAACCACTGCAAAAGCATCCATCTCTCCCTTCCTCTCTATTAAACAACCTAAAAATATCTCAGCAAGCACAGTTGTACAGCAATGTGACATTTTTACTGGCAGCTCCTTTCCTCTGATTACTCTTCCCTGCCCTATTTCAGGATAACTTCCCGTGGCTTGTGCTCTGCGATGAGGGCCTGGTTTGCTTGAAAGGCTATATGAAGTAAGGCAGGATCAGTCTGGGACAGAGCTGCCTCCAGCCACTCCTGTTACCCTATTTTCATCAAGATGTACAAGGCTGAAGTGAAACACGCCCCTTTCCGAGCTGTGTGGCTGCCTGCTGTGAAGATGCAGTGATGTCAGTGCTGAATAATTAAGTGATAATATAATAACTGTGAGTTTGTGCTCCATTAAGTGAGCTCCTGCTGACTGCTTAATGAGCAAACAAACACCCAAACCCCTCTTTCGTTTATAATATTATTCCTGTTACATTAAATGTAAGAAAGACTCAAATCTTTAACAGCAGGCTAACTGGGAGGCTTCTGAAAACACAGATCAAGAGGGAGATCTGGAACTATCACATTGCCAAAGTTTTGAAAGAACCAGAAGTCCTTTTTCTTTTCAAAGGGTGGAGAACGAGGTAACAAAACTGTCAGGGTTGCTGTTTCCTCTACATAACACCTAGATCCTTTGTGGCAATAAGAGCCTTGATAGGTCTCCTCTTCCTGTGGCAGCGTTGCAGTGACTGTAACTGTATTGCAGAGACTGGGAAATGCAGCTCCTTGGTTGCTGGGTGTTAGCAATTTGAGGAGAGTCTAGATGAAATATCCCAACTTGTCAATAAAACACACAAGATTTACAAGATTTACAAAAGATCTAAAAAAAAAAATAAAATTAAAAAAAAAAAAGAAAGAAGTATCAGTGGCATAGATGTTGCTGCAATGTTTGAGAAGAAGAAAATCTAAAGTCAATTTCCCGTCTCTGTTTCTCCTGCCAGGACAGTGAGTTAGTGCAACACCTTTTAGTGAGGAGTTGGATGAGATACGGACACTGTAAGGACACCTAGAGACAGAGCAGCCTCAGGCAGCCAGAACCTCAAGTCACACAGAGCTTTTAAGTTAAGCTTGCTGCTTTGAAAATAAAGCCATCATGGTTCAGAGATTAATCTGAGGTTTAGGCTTCACATGAACGATGACAGACTCAACACAACAAAGCAAGCGATAGCCCTTTTGCTTGTGTACGATCTGTGGAAAGACAGTAAAGCCTAGATTCCATTATTTTCCCCAGATGGTATTAAGGAAAAAACAGGATGTGAAGTTTACAGCTCAGTGCCCTAATTTCTGGAGGTCTGCTAGCTGAAATGGAGCTTCTAACAAAATATTTATATGCTCTTAGAAGTTTTCTCATAAAAAGGAAGAAGGATTATTTGCATTTTCACTGGTTTTATTTGAGAATCCTGGTTAACATAAATTATTCAATGTACAGAATTTAAAATCAAAGCCAAAAGATCTGTATTAGCTTAAGAAATCTTTCCTAGTGAAATATGCGTTCCTCTCACGTATCACAGAAGTAAGTGTAAGCCTGGTTTCAAGATTTGCTGTGCTATTAAGGAACTGAAACTTCGTACACAAATAATGTGAGCTACCTGCTATTTCAACTCATAACAACCTGCATCACTCATCTGGGTGTACCCTTATTTACTCCAACCAACATGCAGAGCCTTACAGGAAATACAGTAAGATAACAAGCAAGAACATCATCTCCCCGCTTCCTGAAGGACATTGTGACCAAGTGATTTTTTTTCTCCACTTAAAAGTACCCTGATCTATGTTATTTATCATATGATCTGCAAAGCAAGGCCTTCCCACCCTTAGTAATCATATTGGGTGTTTTGTAAGAGAGAGTAATAACAATGAAAACAATGACAAAGTATAAGAAAAGGACTGGGGGAAAGAGCAGGTTAATTGTCATTCCATTTTTATAGTTTGTAGCTTCAAAACAGATATCGAAGGGTGAGGTAAACTTCAGCCCTGATCCTCAGGGAATGCTTTCCAGTGATGCTCTTGGACACAGCTCTCTTCTCTAAGAACTGTAGCTATGCCAGGAAGATTCCTCTCCATCATAAAAGGTGTCTTCTCATGCCCCTCACTCCTCAAAAGAATTGTAATCAGTCCCAACAGAGTAATATTTGTGCCCTGTGCTGGGTTCTGTCTTTTGCTGTAAGAAGACAGGTAAGATGGAGATTGGGAGGTCCATTAGGGGTCTCATTCCCTAAGATGTTCAGATACGGAAGAATATCATTGTAAAGGACCAGTTTGGAAATGTCAGCATCTCACAGTAAGTTCTTTGCTTCCTAAAACTTACTGTATCAAAGGCACACTGAAGGATTTGCTTTTAAAAACAAAACAAAACAAACAGTCATGGCTATGGTGACTTTCAAAGACCATGATATTAGTATCTTATTCAAGGCAGATAAACATTGCACGTTCTTTATTTATTGCTTAAATGAAAGTTTTCATTATATACAAAGGGAACAAGATAAAATACAGCAACTGCCAAAATGTTTCAAACCAATGTTTGGTTTTTGATCTTGGCCAGGTCATCCTGGTCCAAAACTCCTTCATCCTTCCATAAAGGCTTGCTCATGCTCCCCAAAGATACTAGGTCCTCTGTTAATATTAGAGCTTTGCAGATGAAGAAAGATTATTTAAAGTCATCCCATGCATGAGAGTTCATTGGTATTCTTTCCCACACTTTCTAAAAGGAGAATTCTTGGTTTCCAGATTCAAACATGAAGCATATCGTATTTATTCTGTGCAGATTTCTACAAGTGATTTTTTTTTCCAGGAACCTTCCTCTCTCACAGATTAAATGAACAAGTGAATTCAAATAAAAAGTTCAGCAATTTTATGTAAAAATAATAAACACCCTGAAATAATAAACCACATGTACACACAGAATTACTTCTTCCTTTTTGCAGAATAGGTTGAATAGCAAAGGTCTGGAAATGTACTTCATGAAAGACTCTGAGAAGAACTTGCTCTAATTTTCTCTCATTTTCTCATGCTGCAGAGAGATTGCACTACATGATATTGGCTAAATTGGCACGTAACAGTGCAGTGGCTGACGTATCCAACACCCTTTTTTTTCTGTGCTGGATTTATTCATTAATGAAGGCATAAAGCTCGTCCACTCTTTATTGCTGAAAACTATGAAGGTAACCTAGAGCATGAATTATTTTTGCAGTCATTGGCAAACAATAGGCACTGTCTGTATTTTCTGCATTAGTACACATAGGCGAGTGACAATTCAGGAGAAGTCATGCATCCATCAGTCAATATTTCCATGCCCTGAGAGTTATTGAAGTCACAGAACGATTTGTTGGGGCAGCAGCTTTCTTTCAGCATAGCAAGCACAGTCTCATCTGATTACTTCTGTTGCATGTACCTATTTCATCAAAGCTATTCTTCAAACGTGGCCCTAATCTTGAATTCCGTGGAAAATCAAACCAAAGCAGAGCCATTACACTCTCAGCATCCAGGCCACTGCAGCTTTTTCTTTGCAGCATTAATACAAACAAGTGTGTGACAGGAGTGATATATCTATAGTACCTTTAGACTTAATCTCTGCCAACTACTTTTATTTCTTTTCTGAGTTTATAGTTCTCAGAAATGTTGTAATCACTAAACCTACTCCAGTTATCAATCCAAAGTAAAGCAGGGTCTTCCCATTATCTCAGCAGCAGAGGACACAATTTTTCATAGATTTGTTATGCAATATTAGGGAAGAGCTATAAGTATACTCTCCAGAGCTTAGAAAAGGGCATAGAGAACAGCTCAGACAAGACTTTAAAGCTCCTGTCAGTATTTTCAGAAGCAGCAAAGCACTTCAGCTATTAAATCCAAATATCCACTTCGGTGGTATTGAGGCAGTTAATTTGTTCAAATGCTATCTCTGGTCTCACCTCAGCACCCTATGCAGAGGCCGCTCTACCCTTGCAGATTACATGGGGTCACAATGAAACCAAAACCAAAGACAAACCAGCTTCTGCTTGGTGCAGCTCTGCCACTGTGAATTCAGACATCTGGTTTGCTGATAAGCTGTCACACCAGTCTTCTCCAACAGCCAAGTAGAAGCATTTGACTCCTCAATTCTCTGTATGACCCTGGGGTAGCTGGTGCAACTTGATGCAGCTGTGGTGGGAGCACAGCAAATTCCCTGTTTCCATAAGGACCACAGAGATCATAGCAGAGATGGCAGCATTACAATCTCAGACTCCCTGGTCACAGGTCATCGACAAAGGAGAAACAGTGTCCAAGGTGGGGCAAAAAAGGCAGTGCTTTCCCTGGCATTGAGGCAATTAAATGGGAATTGGCAGCCTCCATTTGTTATGAACAAAATCTCTCTTCAAGTCCCCATTTCTTGTCCTGTTACTACCAAGAGTTCTGTGAAAATAAGAGCTCAATGTAGGCTCTTCTCTTGATTTTAACGGTGCCTATGAATTTACGACACTTAAAGTTGAATCTGATAAAGCACGGATGCTCCAGGAGAATTTCTAACTTTCTCCAATTTATTGCTAATTCTGAAACAATGTTGGGTATCCTATCGTTGTCTCCCTTCCTAAGTGACCTAAACACTGGACAAATTAAATCCAGAACATGTTATCAGACCCATCTTAGTGAATTACTTCTGAAGGAAAGTGCTACAAGGCCACTTTTCATAAACACTTCATTAAGCCCTAATGTGACTAATGTACTTGTTATTCATGTGATCTTAAATTTATTCTTTGAGCTGTTTGTAGGTCTGTTTCAAGGCAACTAGAGTCAACAGCCTTCACACTGCTCTCACAGACTCTCCTCATTATGGTACAGCTAGTTTCTTTTACTCACCCACACCTTTACTTTGAAAAAATCATCTTTAGCTGAGAAGGTAGGTCACAAAATCACAAGACACTATATAACATTTTTTAGAAAAAGAAGTTCTTTTAATGAAATGTTCTACTTACCAAACATTCCTAAAATTATCCTCCTAATCAATCTTGCACAAGCATTTTCAGCTAAATCTCTTAGCCACTTTCATTAAGCTATCTGAGATGTAAAATAAGGGAATTCAGGAAAACTCTGAATGCAACAGTAATTATGGTGCTAAAACATGGACTCCATAACAAAAGTCTAACCAGATGTTAGCTGCCTCTTTACTGCTTAAGAAAATCTATTCAAATGCAAAAGTCAGCAGCAGCAGTGAGCTCATGCTTCCTTTTCGCTCTCCCCAGTCTTGTGTCTTGGGATCTATTTTTGATGCTGTTTCAGGTCAGTGCAGATTCATTGTGCTGAGGGGCACTGGCAGTCCACAGGGCACTGCCTGGCCCACGCATTGCCTGGAAGAGGACCTTTGGTGATGGGGCTCTTCATGCTCTGCTTATTGAAGAGCCTGGTTCACAGGAAACTTGGAGGCTGTGCTGAGCAGCCCCCTGCTGACACAGGCTGTGGCACAGCTTGGGTTTCCAGGTGTGCATGGGATGGGCAAGGGCTGGGCCTGCTCAGATGCAGACAGACTGGTGGTACCCATTGCTCCCTCTGAACATGCTGAGCAGCCTGTTGGAGCCCTGTGATCATCGCCCATGGCACAGAGCGGCACTGGAGAGGCAGTGTGCTCATCCCCAGGAGAAAGGCCCATGCATATTTGAAAGAAAGAAAATAACCTCTAACATTTCCTGACTCTGAAAAAGTGGAGAGCACCAATGCCTCTCCCTTCACCCCCCAATGAGTTTGAGTTCCAAGAACACCTCTGTGAAGATTTTTGGCAGGAAGCCAATTACGACCAAGAGGGAAACTTTTTTCCCCAAGTGTAGCCAAACTGGAGGACACATGGATGTATGAAAATTAGACTTACACCAGCCTGTAAGTGGCTCAGTGCCCACTCACACCAAAAGCCTTTGCAAACTTGCTGCTACCTCCACAGCAGCCCCAGAACAGCGATATGTGATGCTGAGGGGCTGGGGAGCAGAGCATGGGGGGGTGTCTGGCACAGAGTGCACTGCAGGACAGGTGCCAAATGCCCCATGCAGCCCCAAAATCAATGCTGGAGTGGGCAAGGGCCAGCTGCTGCTGTCCATGCGCTGCTGGTGCTCAGCGCTGGGCTGCTGGCAAGTGTCCCATCCCCACCCCAGAGCAGAGGCAGAGGGTGGCCTGTGATTCCTCGTCGAGACTTTCCCTGAACCGAGACGAGGACTTCCAAGAAGTGTCGGCTGCCGCCGCCCTCGCTGGGGTTTGCTACGTGCTTCAGCAGCGGCGGCGGCAGGCGCTGGCGGGAGCGCCTGTGGTGAGCTGCTCCCTGCAGAGCTGTAAGAACGCTTTCAACACGGATGTTCTGTGCACAACAGACCAGACCCACAAGTCCAAGTGTGATCAGTGTCTGGAGGCCTTGAAGACAGAGGGGTATTTAGGGGCTGTGTCTGCAGTGGGCATTTCCAGTGACCCTGGACAGGACAAGAACCCATTTCTTATGGGTTCTTAGAAGGACACACACCATCGGCAGAGATGAGCAAGTGCTAGCACAGAGGTATTTTGATGGAGCAGGAAGGGGAGAGGAGGCTCTCCCCAGTGCCCAGGTTACCCAAGTTACCAGTGCAGCAATGTAGCTGATAAACAAAATGCTCTCAATAAGCTTAGTCCTCTGTTATTCTCTCTAAGACTCTCAAATTTTAACTGATCCTCCTATCAAACAAAACAAACCAAACCCCCCAAAACCAAAAAAACCCCAAACCAAAACAAAAAACCCAGAACAAAAACTTCTCGGTGGTGCCTTTGTTTCTGGAGACTATTTGCACTCCCCTGACTTGCTGGCTTGCAGTGCCACCCCAAGCCCTGTGATGAACCACTGAGGCACATGGTTATCTAGGCCAGCAGATGTTGGATAAAAAAGAAATATACCTTGATCTGAATAAGCTGCTGTGGCTGTGGGCATCAAAGTGCACTGATTAACACTCAGGATGATCTGATCCAAGCAGGCTGGGTCTGCACTGCAGGCTCTGGAAATGGGGATTTACCTCTCCCCATGGCGGCCCTGCAAGCATAATAAGGTTAGAGAGAAGATTGCCCAGCACACCGCTAAAAAACCTTGGGTTAACCTACTCTTCTTTCATCCAAAATATGGTGAATACTGATCATACAGCTAATGGTTTCAATATTGATGCATCACCCCAATCTGCCAGCCAGCCAGCCAGGCATGTTCAGAGACAGGAGACAGACAGACAGCTCCATCTGCCTCAGTGTATGAGCTGTCCTTGACAGTGCTGCTTACCAGCTCTCCTAGACGAGTGAGTTTTTCAGGTCAGCATCTACCTCCAGCAGCCAGCCCCATAAAATGCCAGCCCTGTCTTTTATGTAAGCCATAAAGCCTCACTTTCTGTTTTAAGTATCTCTCAGTTTTAAACTTGCCCGGCTCTGTTTCTAAGGAGCATCCTGCAGCACAGGCCCACCTGCCTCATATAGATTTTATTTCTTATTAAAGATAATCTCCCCTCTATCCAAAAACCAGTGATCGACGAAGGAATTTTAAAACACTATGAATTGAAATATATTAGTTTTAAAATTTTTGTATATGTTTCACCTTTTGTATATATTTCACTTTCTGTAAAGGATTACATAAAACTTCCAACTGAAATAATTTTGACTTTCTCTTAGAGTATCAAAGTAGTATACTTGAAATTTTTACTGTTTCTTTCTGAAGGAAGGGAATGGTATTTCACATTTTGTTGAACTCACCTGATGGTTCTATTTGGTCTCATCAGCATTTTGCAGAAGAAACTGTAGTTGATGTTTTTATCACCAGTCACCAGCGCCTGTTGCTATCTTGATCAAGGCAACATCCACTGTGTGCATTGACAGGCTTATGAAATGTGAGAATTTTGGGCTGTTTCTCTGGGATTGAGGTCTTTGCTGTGCATTTTATAAACTTGCTGAAGGTTAGACTCACATTTTCTGATTTTCAAGGTAAAGGATAGAGTTATTCTCAAATAACGATACACCGCTTTAACATGCAGATTGCTTCCTACAAATGATTCCCCTTCACAAGAGGCCAGACTCAACAGCCTGAGACCTTTGGGGTGCCTGTGGCTTTCCAAGGCCAGAGAACCACTGGATGTTTGCTGGCAGGGTGTGACTTGCTCATTTGCATAAGGTTGCGATTTGTATTGTACTCTCGCATCTCTTGGTGCAGTTTCTCCCAAATAATTTGCAACTGGATGCCTCATAAATCCCAACCTGGGGAAGGCAGAGATGGGGAGATGAGATGGTTCTGCAGGTCATCCACATGCCAGGGTGCAAATAAAAGATAGAGGATGGTGAGGAAGAAAAATATCTTATAGAAGCCAAACAAAAAGGTCTTTTCAGAGAATTAAAGATTTTAGAAAACAGTAAGAAATTTTATATGCAAATGCAAGTTACTGATTTTATTTCTTAAAAAAACCCAAAAAATCTGCAGAAGCCATACTCATTGTGTATCTTCCTCCAGTACAGCCAGATTAAGGCACCTTAACAAGCACTGTGCTTGTTAACACACTGCTCACGTGGATGAAAATTTGTGGACACTTTTTTTCTCTCTAACATGTTTGAATAGACGCTGGTTGTCTACTCAGTGCAAGGCTACCAAGCATACTAATACTAATAATCACATAAAAACTCAGCACTTAGATTACAGGAATTTTAAAGATGCTCTTACTTTCTCTTCTTCCTTTGGCTTACTTCAGAATGTCTGATACATGGAGGAGAGAGGAGGGAAGTTGCTGCAATCTCTATGTGGACATACACCAATAACATCTCTTTTAAAACCCAAAATATTCACATACAGCAAAAATGTCAGAATATGAAAAAGGAGATTTTTATTTGCTCTTTATAGGCCCCTCCACAATGCAAAATTTGCATCCCAGAGAAGGAAAACACTGAGGAAAGCACATTTCTGTGACTGCAATGCCAGCACAGTTAATGATGCTTGCAATTTTCTCATTTTTATTTTCTCTGAAGCTTAAAGATCCCCAGAAGGTAAAACACACTAATTTTCATCTTCTGTTCCTCCATCTGTCCAGCAACACTACAGCCTGTGGCCCCTGCACAAGGATGGGTCTTCCTATGCTCCAGTCATGGGAATCCATGCCAGTGTGGCGTGGCCTTGGGTGTCCTGCCTTCCCACCACGCACAACCACAGGCCACCTTCCTCTGTGCCCAGGAGCACCTTGTCCCAAACAGAGTTCTTCCTCTCCGTGGTCTCACCAGGGGGAATAGTAAATTTTAACTTTTTTTTTTTTTTTTTTTTTTTTTTTTTTTTTTTAAGAAAATGGCATAGTTTGGTAGAGGGTATTATTTGTCCTCCAGTCTGTTTACTAAAATACGTTGTTTTTTGGAAATTGAAAATAGACACTATTCCCATTCGTATTTTTTTTAAAGTTTATGCTTAACTCAAGCCCCATTTATTATGGGACGAAGTTCAGAGAGATCAGTGTTTTGTTTCAGCATTTTTAAAGAGAACATATATCAGAACTTTACCTCACAAGCAGTATAAAAACACATAGGCAGTTTTACAAGAAACAACCAAAATTGCTCTGTACAGAGACTTTACCAGTAAAGGCAGAAGACAAAAAGCCAAGCATTTTTGAGTGAAGCCAAGATTTTCTTCTATTTTTTCTTGATTGTAAGAATTACAACAGAAGTATGGCTAGAGAAAATATTATGCAATAAAACTGACAATAAAGTTTACCACAGGGAAGTCATGAGGACTGGATATGGACACCACCTGCTGTTGAAGTATTGTGAGATTTTCATAAGATTTCACATTTTACATGAGAACAAGAAGCACACTGGTTGGGCTGGTGGCCAGGCTGCAGGCATAGGGTATTAGAGTCCTGAGACGATTAATAGCTAACTTTGATCACAGTGACTGAGAATTCACTTGTTCAAGAAGATTAAACAGCTGAAGTTTTTATGGGGACCACAAAATTGTCAGATGGGCTTGACTGTGGGTAATGAGAACAAAAGAAGTTTGGAAAGAGGGTCTGCTGAGGAATTCCCCCATCATGACTTCTTTGCAACTCAGTAAACATGTGCAATTCATTGCTTACATGCTGGAATTAATGTTCTCCAGAATTTGAATGTTACAAGTCTGAAGCACAAGAAGTTCATTGCAGTCCCAAAGTCCTGTAGGTGCTTCTTTAAGTCACCCAGTGTTATCACATGGAAACTGGAGTTCCATCTCTTCTAAGAAGAGAAGTCGTAGTTCCAACTTCTCTAAACTAAACTTTTTTGAGACCTGATAATCTTTACAAACCTAAATAAGCTTTGTGTGTATTTATTTTGTATTAAAAAATAATTTTGGTCCATTTTTATCCTTGAAGCTTTAAAAATGTTTTTATGAACAGGCTCACTTTCACTTACATTTTCTGCTGCATGTTCCAGCACGTTGCAAGCCTCCCCTTTTTGTGGCTAGAAATGATGCATGTTCCTGACTAACAAAGAGATACAATTATCCAGCAAGTTATATGACACTGCTGACAATCTGCCTTCTAGTATCTGTTTGCTTGATACACTCTTATTTTAAAGGGCAGTTTAATGATGCTCTAGAAATGCTGCTATATTCCCCATCTGCTGAATTCAATTAACACAGCAGGTGGGCAGTCAAGATATTTTGACAACTATTCTTCCATCTCAAAACTATGCAGCATTTATATTCCAAAGAGCTCAAATACTGACATGATAATTTGCAATATCTTCAAATGCTTCTTTGTATGCGTTAAAAATTCAGACAAACCTGGTTTTGCTACAGTCCTCAAAACTAACAGTCAAAGGCATAGCTGTGAAAACTTTCTCAGCTCAAAGCTCTGCAACTGCACGTGATGACAAGCAGTGGAGTTCCCATCAGGTCTCTGGAAATGACTACAGGGTTTTTCATGTTGTTACCATGGAAGACAGTGAAAGTGTTAAACCAGTGGGATTTGAAGGATCAAATTCTTACCATTCATAGAAAATGGAACCTCAATGTCTTCCTTCTGCAGCTGATATATTTTAATACTTCCCCCATCCTGGCATCAGCTAGGCTTTTACAAGTTAAAACCAAAGACAGGTTTGCATAAACCTACCTGACATAGTCAAACAAGGTACACAAGTACTACCTGAAGCAAAGTTTAGAAAATACTTTTTATATTTCATATATATCTGGAAAAAATACAGCTTTTTGTATTTGGCAATATTATAGTCCTGTTTCTGGTGTAAGGTTTCTTTGGTTTTAATTTATTTATTTAAACTTCTGTTCCTCATCTGGACTTATTTCAGCACTGTGGGACCAGATTCTGCTGCTCCAACACTACTGCTATCAGCTGAGTTACTGTTACTGGATTAAATCTAGCTCACTGTTTGAAAGAGCAAAATCTGGTGAAGTAATGAGTATATCATTATTATTGTTATCCTAATTTTGACAGTGTTTGTGTTGCACAACATCAGAGAAAAAGATGGTTCCTGCCCTAAAGAACCCATACTTTCAGAGTCTCAAGCTGCATCCCTTCCAGCTCATTGTCTGTTTATAGGGTTATGCACTTTGCCTCTTGCAGGATCCCCTCACATACCTAAAACTTCCCTTACCATTTCAGTGGTTAAGTAAGTTGAGAGAAGCAGGAAAGCAAGTTGCCCGTGTGCACACTTCAAGTTGCTGTTACTGTAATGACCTTTTATCATGCTCTTTCATCTCTAAATTTAGCTAACTACTAAAGCCAGAGTCTAGCAGACTGGGGCATACAGGAAATACTAATGCACAGACTATATATAATCACTCTCAAAAGAACAGCACAGATTACAAGACAGTGTAATTACTATTCTGTAGCCAAAATGAAGTTTATTTTATGAAACTGCACCATTTCAACTCTAATAAACCATTAAAATCATTCATTCAAGACCTACACATGCAGCGCAAAATCAAAAGTATTATTAAAGAGTTGGCACCAAGAAGTGTTCACCAATTTTGAACACTTGAAAATCTGTTCTTGTTAGAATTGTATTTGAACAGATGATATTGTAACTGCCAGGCACAAGTACACCTTAAATCTGAAATGTAATCTTTAAAAGAGTTGCCTCAATACCATTTAATGCGAACATACTGGAGAATCATGGGAAAGAATTACGAGTGTGAATTCAAGTATAGAGATTCAGAAATGCACGGTACAGATACTGGCACTGTTACTGAGACACAATGATGATATTATACTGAGCTTTATGAAATTGCAGAAAAGTTAGGTCATGGTAAATTCTGGTTCATTTTCAGATACAAGAAATATGGTAAACCAGAAAATATTCTATATTGTTTAGTTGAGATAAAAGACAAGCAGTCTTATTCCCTGGATCACATACATAAAATCAGATTGAAGTATTAATAAACTTTGTGCTTATATAAATAGTTTTAAAGTTTTAATCATGCTAGTTCTCAGAAATTATACTTGTATTCTCTCCAAGAAGCTTTCCCTCTTTTTCAAGAAAACAGCACAAGCACAACCCAGAAAGTTTGTTAATTCTTTCTTTAATAAAGCGGGCTAGATGTTCTTCCAGAGTAAAGATACAAAGCTCCACGACTAAATCAATACCCAGTCAAAATATGACACTGCCTTTCTGCAGTACATACAATTGACATGACATGCAAGAGACTTTAAGGGAATAAATTACAGATGTGAGATAGAGTAAAACAGTCTCAGATCAGCAATCTTAATGCAGCTGTAGTTTTTGTCAGCAATTTGCAATGCTTATAATTTTTCTATCTGATTATTGTTATCCAGAAACATTCTGAGCAGGTCATTTCCGGAGGGAAAAAAAAATCTTGTATTTTAAATGACAATTTCTCTTTCAGTATATTCTTAACACAAAACAGGATGATGATTTGACGTTTTATCTAACTTACAAGTTTCTAACTTAATGAATATACTAAAATACTTTTGACTATCTCTGCACTATGATCAAATACCAGAGTCAACATATTTGAGATGTGGAAGGACATGGTACAACCAAAGCAGATTCATTTACTGGAGTTACTCTAATCTTATTTGTATAATCATCTCTCTGCCTTTGAAGATTTTTATCATATCCCATGGCATGAAACGCATTCAGTTCATCGGTATTCACTGATTCTTCTTAGAAACTCCTCAAGTATTTATATACTTTTACTACTGTTTTAAAATATGCAATATTAAAGATACAACTAATTTACAAAAATAAAAAACCTGTACAAATCACGCTCTTCTATTGGCAATGAGACTGTTCAAGAAAATAGCAATGTGATCCCTGAAACAACCCACTAGAATAGAAATCAAAAGACTGATGCTTAAAAAAATAAAAAAGAAGTAAAAACATTTTCTCCTGCCAAGCTACTGGAATCTTTGAAGGTTTATGTATCACAGAATATAAAACTTTTCTCTCTGTCCCTAGAATATTTCTTTCATCTTTCCACAGGTACTTCTTCAACAGCCACCCTTTGCTGATGGTGCCACAAGCCTTGCCGTATAGGTTAAGGCTAGAAAAGCTTGAAAGACCTAAATGAATCAACTAGCCACCCAATCCCCTGGCATTCATGCAAACTCAGGGTAATGAAATAAACTGGAGACAGGCATGCATGCTGAATTCCAAAGTGATTTTTTATGAAGCTTAAAATGAAATCAAAATAAACACCTCTCCAAAATGTTACACATTTAAGATCCTTCATCAAAATAGTCATCTGACTGTTTGCATCATTCTGTTGCAGAGAGGTGTGATGCTATGCCTCCTCATAACATTCTAGTATTTTAACATTTTACAAGGCACAAATAATCTCTGAAGAACTTCATGGTGGCTTCTGAACATGTAAGGATGGCAGCTACCATGTAATTACATGACAATTCATTCAGTCACTGACACAGACCTTGTAAAATCTAAGATCAGCAAATTACATGTCACCTCATTTTTGGGATACGGTACTTAATTTACAATTACAGACTAAGCAGCAAATAACTACAATTTCATAACTTTGAACAAACACAAGCTTTGCCATGCAAATAGGAAGTTGTTGCATGGTATGATGTATATGCATCTTAAAAGCAAATAATGCTTTTTTTTGCTGCTGTGACAGTGACGTTTTTTCCTCAAGCTAACTCTGTGTAGGTCTTGCAAGAGGAGCAGTCCACTCACCACCAGTTTTGTTCTGTGAATTCCAACAGAGGTTAAAGGGATCAGAGAGTACAGAAAGCCCCCCTCATCTACTTGAAAAAAAAGCTGTTATTAAATGTACTATTGACTTGATGTGAAAGAAATACACTTTTCCATAGAAGAACAAGTAACAGAGTTAATCAGAAACTTTCTGTTGGTTAACGCTGCTGCACCATTATGTTTCTCTTGGTTAAAAATATGGAAATCGTATAGGAATACATGTAAACAGAGTCTATAGAAGATAACAGCAATGACACATAAAGTGCTTTTAATTATAAACATTTCATCTCACTTTGCAACTTTCCCTGGTAAGTTATCATACTTGAGCTAGCTTTAGTTCAACCAGCTCAGATCTACATTATGAAACACTGTTATTTCCCTTGCACCTACTGTTTTAACTGTGGTAGTCTGACTAAAATGAAAAAAAAAATCATGCCAGGGCAAGTAAAAGTAGACAAAGATAAAGAGGGAAAGAGGTGAACTGGGAACTCAAGGGGAAAAAGCAGACAAAGGCAAATAAGTCTCTGCTGTGTAGGTCCCCATTCTCAAGGAGTTTGTCACGTCTCCTGTAAGCACTGAGGAACACCTACACAAACCTCTGCCCTGAACACGGCTCAGGCTATTGCCAGATGAAAATGAAGAAACTAGGATTCCTCAAGGGAGAACAAACTTCCTACCAGGATGATGCTTTTAATCTTTTTGATACTCATTCTCTACTTCTCTAATCACAGTCTCTGAAGAAACAGTACCCTTTCCTACACAAAAAACCCAGTCAAGCATATTTTGTAAAAGGACAATATTAAATCTAGCCTGTCTTTGCTTCTTCAGGTCTGATGCCAAGTACTCACATATTTCCATTATGGTACCTAGCATATACTATTCTATGTTCTGGGAAAGCAAGAGTTCTATAGCAACAAAGCCCCTAAGTAAGGTAACAGCATCATTAATAATAACTGTATATTAGAACTGGGTTTTTCTGGGTCTTTATTTAAGGCAGTTATTAAAATGTATCTATTATTTTTTAAAAGTAGCAAATTTATGTCTTATTTTTTGTTTGTTTGTTTGGCTTTTTATTTTAATCCAGGCTTTTGGCAGCTGAAATGGGTTACCTTTATCTATTTTCTGTCCTTGTAATCCAAAGAACTATCCGGCCTGTGGAACCACAGAAATTAGAGCTGAGTTGTAATGACAAATTTCCCAAACTCTCCCAGCCTGCTTCTTTAGATGTCCAGTGGGCTGACAATAGCAAAGTCAGAATCTTTGCTGTTATTACTACTGTCGTCATCAGGGCTGGAGCTCAGATTGCTGGAGGAGGCTGAAATGGAACCCATCAGAGGGTCAGAAAATATCAAAGAAGAACGAGACGGAGCTTCTGGCTTCACCGCTGCCTCCTTGTGTGCCTGAAGGGCCTGCACCGGCTCTGGAACAGCACTTTTACTTCTTTCCTCTTCTTTGGAAACCATAATATAGTCATCAGCACTCTTGCTCTCACTAGTGCTCGAATCAGTCGTACTCTGTGAAACAATGGCACAGAAAGGATTTAAGTGAGCACCAGTGTTACCACTTAAGAGGCTTATGAAGCATATCAGGCATATGGGAATGGGACAAAGGAATAACTATTACCCAAAAGTGACAATAACTAAATAAAGTTAAAAATAAAGTGGATATTAACTTTGGATAACACCCTTTGTTATTTCACAGAATCACAGAATATTTTGAGCTGGACGAGACCCACAAGGATCATTGAGCCCAGCTGTTAAGTAAATGGCCCATATAGGGATCAAACCCACAACCTTGGCGTATGAGCACCATGCTCTGATCAACTGAGCTAATTTAAAAAAGCATAAAATATAACACTCTAAAAACATGTTTTTTGGTCTAAGAGTCTTACATGTCTCATCATCATAGTGCATCCATGTAGTGACCACAGCAGTCAAGCATCGAACACACAGATTTCAGCTGAGAAGATTTTCAGCAATTACAGTGGGTTTCTGTAGTATGTAGTGAAGTAGTTTTGAGAATTTTTTTGCTGGTTTGCCTGTATAATAGTATTTTGGAGCTTGTCAGGAGAATGGTTTGATAAAAAATTTCCTAGTAAAACCTGGACTTGTGAAATGTGAACCACCCATAGACCTGGTTTAGGGTGCACCAGTTTAGGTTCAAACAATCAGGGCTGCCAGAGCTTCCAGGGTTAGTGTTGTTCACTATTTCCTAAGTATTCCAGAAAATGAGGGTCTGTGAGTCCCAATTCTGTCTGGTTACACCCTGGGAAATGTGTGTACACCCTGTGCACTTAGACAATGGCTCAAGACCACGCATCACTTCATCAGAAAACTCTACAAAGTCTCAGTCTTACATTCCATTATACTAGCCACACTCAGAATCACAGCTTTTCCAGTCAGAGCCATATGTAATTAGAAAGGGATGCTGCCCTACACAGTCAAGTGGAATTTCTCACTTGTTGACAACTGGCAGCCTTTTAGTTTGGTTGCAACCCAAATGGACAACACCTAGTTTCCTTCTGCAAGAGCTGCAATCAGCTCCTGCAGGGCTGAATTCTAGTGCTGTGTTCCTCTGGCAAGAACATGACTGCTTTCTTGGTTGCTTCCACACAGGTCTTTTTCAGAGTAATAACGCAACCTGCCAAACAGCCTGTAGGTACAAGCATCCTGAAGTGGTGTGATGCCAAAACCAATATATTTGATTACCTGAATCCAAGTCTGAGAAAAAGAAGTAGAGGGAAACGTGTATGTCCACATTTGTGGCAATACAAGTCCTCCAGCTGTGACGCTTCCCCAAAAAAAAAACCAACCAAACCCAACCCCCCCCCGCCCCAAAAACCCAACAAACAAACAACAACAAAAAACCCCAATCTGAGTGAGATAAAGGTGAACCTACACCATGGTATATAAAATTGGAGTATCAAAAGCATCAGCAAGCCACAAGTGCAGTTGCAGAATCCATGGCTGCCAGCAAAATTTATTTCGAAGAATTTCTTATTACAGCTGAAAATTATTTTCTTGTTTTGAGTACTGATTACAGATCAGAATGTTCTTGAAATGGTACTGTAGAGTAGCTCAGGAAGCAAAACCCACCTGTGATTATAAATGACTGTAAGATGAAATGAGGGAGCTGGAAGTTTTTGGTTGTCATTTACATAGTCATTACAAATGGTTAGAAGTCACAGTCAAGATAAATATCAGCTGAATGTGAGAATATACTAAAATACAGAATTGTGCCCAAATTTATATTAATAAGGATTCAAGGATCTCCCTTTTAGTAGATTTTGAAATATTCTGTTCTCATAATTTATAATTTTTGTGTGTTATCTACAAGTATGCAAGTATAATTATATTATATATTATGATATGTTTAATAACATATAATATTCTGTTTTGTAATGAACTAATTTGAATACTTTGTAATTCAAGTGGAAGTATCTTAATTCCAGAGCATTGGTTAAAATTTTACCTGGCGCAATGTAAGACGGTTGTCACACTGATAGGAATTGACATTATTATTTTTGATAGTAATTCTCTTTTCACAGAAGACTTAATAAAAATCATATAAAAAAACCAGATCAGTTTTAGAAAGATCAACAACTAGCCTTTTTTGAGTGTTATCAATCTTGATCTCTAACTCTCCTGATACATGCAGAACCAGAGTAGTTCAAATGTCAAAACCTTCATGCAGTTTCCACGAAGTTAAAACCACAGAGTTCTATACTATAAGGAGAGATACTTCACTGTTGAAACACTTCTGAGCTGAAACATAATTTGTTATTAATTAGCCTTTTGCTTTTATCTTGTCTGTTTTAAATGCTGTCTCCATGAGCTGTCAGTGAGTCAGCTGCCATCTCCACAGGGCTGAGGACACAGGCAGCACACAACGGTGTGCTCCATCAACACAGAATCTCAGAACAGTTTGGGTTGGAAGGACCTTTAAAGGTCACACAGTCCAACTCCCACAGCGAGGCACAGGGACATCAACTAGACCAGGTTGCTGAGAGCCCTGTCCAACCAGACCATCAGTGTTTCCAGGGATGGGCACCCACCACCTCGCTGGGAAACCTGTTCCAATGTCTCACACCATCCTCATAATTAAAAAAAAAAAAATTCTTCCTTAGATCTAATCTAAAATCAACTCTCTTTTCATTCAAAACCATTGCCCCTTGTCCTACTGCAACAGGCCCTGCTATGAAATTTGTCTCCATCTCTCTTTCAAGCCCCCTTTAAGACCCCTGAACAGCCACAATTACATCTCCCTGGAACCTTCTCTTCTCCAGGCTGAAAATCACCAACTTTCTCAGCCTGTCTTCACAGGACAGGTCTCCTGCTCTCTATTCATCTTTGTCACACTGCTCTGCACTTGCTCCAAGGTTCATGTTCTTTCTGTGCTGGGGACCCCAGAGCTGGATGCAGTGCTCCAGGTGGGGTCTCACCAGAGGGGAGCAGAGGGGCACAATCACCACCCTGACCTGCTGGCCACGTTGCTTTGGATGCAGCCCAGGGCACAGTTGGATTTCTGGGCTTGAGTGCACATTTGGGAAATGTCCAGCCTGTCATCCACCAGTATCCCTGAGTCCTTCTCAAGCAGGGCTGTTCTCAATACCTAATCCTCCACCCTGTATTAATACTTTTTTGGGAGCTCCAAATGCCATAGTCAAAATTTCAGCACTTTGTTCCCACCCCCCTGCCCTGTACAATAGAAATATACATTCCTCTAAACAACCACTGCCACATAATTCACCTGGCCTCTTTCCACACTTCTATTTAAAAGCTCTCAGGCAATGCAGTACAGTCTCATTTTTCAAAATTATACACTTTATTATTCCAAGCTATCAAGAATCCTTTATTTCAGTCCTCACAGCCCTCACACCTCCACCTTGCGTAGGGTGACACAGATCTTATTTAGTAAAACACTCGCCCAGCAAGATCTGTATTTTTGTCTTTGGCACTCCCCAGTTTCCTAAATTCTGCTTTCAAGAGTGTGTTCTAGTGCAGTTGAAAAAGCATCCTGCTCTTTAATAAAGGAAAGAAAACTACTCATCCCAATTTCTTTTTGTTAACTGTTGAGCTTCCCAACAGTTCTTCATGCCACCCACACTTTTTGGTTTGGTTAAGGAGACCTATGCCTCTCTGGAGTTAACAGAGAAGCAACAAGCAGAGATATTGACACCAAAATCCTTTAAAAGTGCTTCCTGTAAATGTTTTCCTATCCCTAGCATACACTGGTATTTTGGAACTGATATTTCCAGAGGTAAAATACCTCCTTCCTTCTTCTTTCGCCTGTTTCTGTTTCAGGAAACTCATGCTGACGTGAAGCATGTTTTCTCCCATCTGCTGCCACTACTGAATAAATGAAAAATGACAGAATTATACTTCCAGTAGCTTTGAAAGTTAACAACCTTACGCCCGTTGCCATATGGCTTCTCCAAACAATTTTTCCTGATGAATATCAGCTACTAGGACCAGGCTTATTTCATTTGCCTTCACACTGTGAATGAGTTAAAACTAACTGCAAAGATACAATTCAGGAAAGCTTAGAAGAACAGCAGCTCATTTTGCCTCCTTCTTTGAACAGACATAAAGGCAAGATAATGTGTTAATTATCATTCATTATTTAGCAACAGAAGCCTTCTGTTTGTCAACTGCATGCTGCTACCAAAGCCAAACATTCCAAAAAATGCTTGATTTCTTTTAGCCTCTATCCTATTTTTTTTGCATTTTTAATTTTGCAGCTTTCCTTTCTAAAGAAGGGCTATATCCTTATTCTCGCTTTGCAGAAAGGGATTTTGAGACAAAAAAGAGGAAGAACACTTTAAAAAAAATCTAAGATGATAATTTATACTTATATAACAACCAAGTACAAAAGACCAGATTTCAATCTCAATTACGGAATATCTACACCTGTAACTGTTCCAGCTGCCCTAGGAGATAACCCTATAACTCTAGCAAAGAACAAACTCTACAGTACAAATCACACCAAATAGAATTACAGGCATTACCAAAGTCACAGAAAATGCAAATAGACTAGAAATTTATTTAGCAAGAAATGCATTGAAATGCCTAGAAGTGGTTGTTTTTTAACTCCCCTGCAGCTCTCAGTAAGTACTCCTGGCATGACCCAGGGCACCACTGCAGCCTCTTTTCTTCAGCAGAGCTTAAAACCTGGGCTGTGTCCTGGTTTGGGATAACAACTGAGCCCATCAGTTAACAGTCTAATATCACAGACCACTATTCCACAGTCCTATTTTCCTGTGTTCTATTAAAAGGGCTCCAAAGCTTTTTGTTTGATTTTATGCAGAGTGGTTAAAGATGAAGGGCTTGGAAACAGCACAGACTAACTAGGAGGTAGTTAGACAAACAGACAGACAAACTATCCCTAATTAACTAAGAATACTACCAGTCCTCCTGGAGTGCCATTTCTAACACTAATCTTTTTCTTTCTGTCAAAGGTGCTGTTGCTCATTATCATAATTGGAATTTCCAGAAGATAAGAGGAGAGCAGGCTAATCCATATGAATGTACTGCACCTTCAAATGTAAACCACGCAGTGCTAAAGCCTCATTAATGCTCTACAGCAGCTCAGCTTGCACAACCTCTACTCACGTTGCTCATAGTTGACTTATGAGCAGCCTTGAAATTGTGGGAGCCTTGGTTGCCACTCAGTTCCTGGGGCTGGATGTATATACCCTGACTACACACTGGGATAAATCCAGACTTCATTATACATCACCCTGAAAATCTGCACTGGAGAGAAATCTGTGCAGACCAGGCTTCACTTGCTCCACCCTCAATATTGGAAGAGTCCCAGTGTGTCCATGATACATAGTTTTAGATCGGCCTCTGAGTGAGGGCTTCTCCAGCATCAGTAGGGTCTGCAAACACACACACACACACAAAGCTTGCTGCCATGTTATATGGCATTCCACCTTCTAGTTTCTAGAACTGAAGAATCATCAAAAAAACATTATTTGCCATTTTGGGAAGAAAATAAGAGGTATTTCATATAAAATACTAGGAGATCAAGGACTGTTGTGGTTTTAATTTGGTCATTAAACTGTATCAGTTTAACCTATGGCTTTATTATGGCAGAAAATAGAGATTGTAATGACAACAGCTAAGCAAACAATGAAAACTCTCTAGCAAAGCTTTGCTCTTTGCCATTACTGAGTATAAAAAAACCAAAATCTTGGTATTGCCTCTAATACCGAAATACAATTAAAATATGATTTAGAACATAGAATGTTCTAACTCAGGGGGATTGTGTGTAATGAATCAAAATGACCCTGTGTCATTATTTGAAAATGAATAAATATTTCCTGTAGCTCCAAAGTAAACTTGTCAAAAGTAAACTGACTGCAGACTCAGTTAGACTTTGAGGTGATAGTGCTGCCACTGATTCATGAGTGTATCAGCAGCAGGCTGGCAGACTTAATAGAACTCCAACATAGAAATGAGCAGGCACAAAAGCACTTATTTTTAAGATCACGTTTGGGTTGGGCTGAGTCAGACAAGAGAGGCCCCTTTGTCTATGAACTTGTCCTATGACTGTATGCTTTGTATGTGAAAACACTGTTTACAGATTCAAGGAGAAAGTCAATACAATGAAGTAGAAGGTAAAAGCAACCTCCTTGCTATTTCCTTTTTGGCACTGGGCATGAATACACTGCAATGCAGTTAATCAGCTCTTACATAATGGGATCCTGGAGGACAAGGACAATGAGAATAATCATGTGGGAACATTTAGTATGGGAACATTTACCTGCAGTTTTTACATTTTTTGTAGGAAATTAATCTGTGATTCAACAGTGTGAAAGAACTGCCCCCGAACACTGCCTAACATGTAGACTTAAATATCTGTATGTGAAGCATACGGCTACAATAAAAATAATTGATCAGACAGTAGGACAGTAGCTACAGATACACTTTTAACTCACTCTCCATATGGAAAATGAATGCTGGTGTGTCCCACGTAATGTCTGGACATGCTGGAGGAAGTCTTCAAAAAATGGAAGGCCATCAATAGCCTGCTTGAAATGTTTTTATTTTACCTGTTGTCCTGAGATGAACTGTTGCTTTGTCATGACAGGTCCCTTTAGGACATCACCTGCCCCCTTGTTCTGATTGTTGGAACAGTAATGATCATCAGCAATAGTGATTTGCTCATTTTCTTCAGCTTCCAGCTGGCTCTGGTTGAAACGCAATGAACCTTTCAGAATGTCCTTGATCTGTCGTTGAATAGGAGGGGAGAGGATGCAAGTTAAAAACTGGGAGGAATTCTACATTTTCTAAAGCTCTGTACAAATTCCTTGTATTCACCATTTCCCCAAAATACTTGCTTTGAAAAGATAGGAAGAAAGTTAATATTCATACCTATAATGGTTAAATATATAAATAAAAGTGAAATGTGGTTTTTATTAGAGTTTGAAAAACAACTGTCCAGGAAATCTAAAGAGAATAAAATTCTCTTTAAGATTATTCCCTGCCTCATTACAGGTTTAACATATGTCACAGCAGGGAGCAGAGGACAGTATAATCAGAGCTAGAGCATTCTCATTTTATGTATGTAGTATTTTTTCCCTTTAATTCAATGATGTTCAAGTGTTGTCACAATGAAATAATGGGAACACAGGCACAGCTGATGTCTAGCAAGTACATTTTGCATTAAGAGAAATGATAGTGTGGCTTAAGTCCAGCACCTGGTGTTGCACTTCTTTAGTTTTGATTTGAGGCCTCCAAAACTTCCACAGGAGCAAATACTGTGCAAGATGTTTGAACTCTTTATAACTGAGTTTTATTGTTACAAATAAAAATACACCACAAGGTTTGATGCACCAGTAAAACAGCTACAAGAAGACAAAATAGCAGTATACAAAAAGAATAAAATAGAAAAAAAAGAGGGAACATTAATAGCTCTGAAGGGCACAAGAAGGTTAAGCTAAGCAATAGTAATACCTGCTTCAAACCAGCCAAGGAAACCAGAATTTCATCTTCTTTTTCCAAGCGTTCTTGCAAAATGACTTCCTGAATATTTCCTGTAACATCAAAAGAAAAGAAAGATAAAGAGAGAAAACATCCCAAATAAACTAATGTGCTGTTACCTACTGCTGACTGATGCTTTCAAAACAAACTTCTGTGACCTGCAAACACAATTCCGTATCCAAACCTAGAGATTGGCAACTTTATTATCTGCAGAGGTGAAGCCAGCCTGAGCCTGGCACTGCAGCCAGGAAGCCTCCAGCAATGCTCTGCTCCTGCAGGATTTCTGTTGCCCCTGTGTACCAAGGAACTCAGGCTACTACTGGCCTCTAGAAGACCACACCAGCCTCTGTGTTACATACAGAAATTCAAGTTTTGAACTTGAAAATGCTTTGGAAAACATACAAAACAAGTCAGAGAAATCTGCTGCATCTCACAGAAAGGTTTAGGTGGAAGCACAGCAATCTTCATCTTGATCCCATGGCCACTGCAGCTGCTAGAGTACTCTTCTTTATAGAACGACTACAAAAAGTTTAATTCCCTCTCTATTCTCTTCTTCTAGGTACAAGACCCAGGGCCAAGCAAAACTTATTTGACAGAAGGAGCAGTGCAGTACCAACACTTCAGGAGACTCTTGCCCTCTATACCCACAGCATGGTCCTTCAAGGATGCATTTCACTACTCTGGTATAGAGTGTTTGCAGGAAGACGACCCGAGGCAATGCTACACTCCAACACAGAGAAACTACAATAGTGATAACTCTGCAGCTCAGTTCATTCCCTGGCCTCCCAGCTCCTACCTTCCTCCCTTTAAGAAAACAGCAAAGATTCCTAGAGACAGACTGGCAGAATGAGATCTGTCAACTGAAAATAACAGGATACTCCTTTGTGCCACTCCTGTCTTACATAAACAGACTGAGCCCAAATCCCTCAGTGGCTCTCATTTAGAAAGAATGCTTTGCTGCTCATGAGTATCTGTATCCCAGGTACTTCACAATTAGAGCTTTGTACCATTAACCACACCTGCATTGCATTTGTTTGTTTTTAACAACGTCCTGCATGTTCAGGGCCCAAATCAGTGAAAAGCCAGAAATGCTTTTTAGATGATCCTGACAAGGACAAATATGATGACACTGCCAACTCTGACACAATATGAAGTTTCAAGTAAAAGCATTGAGTAATTTGGTATGAGCTTTGTGTTTACAGAATAAATAGCAAAATAATGAGATGTGGGAGACAGCACAAGAAGAAAGATTAGAAGTGGAGAGGTAGATTTAAAACTTGTGCATAAACACAAGTTTGAAATTGAGTTGGGGCCAGAAATCAGTAATTGGCATAAAGGCTGAATGGAATGGACAAAGAAGAGAAAGGATCCACACCTCAGCACTAAATGAACCACTAAAAAGCAATATGAGATGCAGAAGGAATCAGAGGCTAGAGCCATGAAAGGCAATAGCTGACAAAAGTCAAGTGATGTGATCAAGGTCAAGAGCATCAGGGAAGGTACCATAACTCAGCTTTGCATAAGCAGCCTGCCTGAACAAGGCAATCAATGCTCACATTATTTAACACACATTATTTACTATACTACAGTGGCAATGTCCTGCAGCAATGTTGTACAGTTGTCAAATTGTTGTACAATTGAACAATTTTATATGAGAAAGACACTGCATTATGAAGGCCAGAAATAATAAAAGCCAGATCTTTATGCAAATATGTAGCATCTTGAACTGAGAAAATCCGTAATTATTGCAACATTTTACTTGCTTTTTAAATTTTACATCTAAATTCGTAGTCCCTCAATTTGATAAATAAATATATTAGTATTTATTTATTAAAGAATAAATTACATTCTGCTTTCCACTGTTTCAAAGAACCTTCTTCTAAAAGGTTCCGAATTTGAAACATCAGGAGTCCAAAGCCTTCATGGGCAGGACAGCCATGCTTGACCACAGCCTGAATCACTGAATTCAACTGTCTTTTCCAATTCTCAGCATTAGAAAGAAAAGTATTCCACAGTACATGATCCTCACATAAATTAAGCTATATATTAAAAAAATTGGGCATGCATACCGACTAAGCAGATGGACCAAGAAAATAATTCAAAGCAAACTTCCAACCTGCTGAAGACTAAAGGAAGGAAATCTAAAAAATTGGGACAACAGAAGCAAGTAAACAAAAGCTGAAAGATATTCCACGCAATGTGGAAATACTCTACTATTATTACTGTTCTTTAGAGATGTTTTTAAGCCAGTATTTTAAAAAATATGGAAAAGAATCTATCATCACTATAAAACCCAGCTGTAACCAGGTTTGATGAGCCAGTACATGGAGAAATTTCTAAACACTTAATAATGGAATATGACAGTAAGCCAGCAGGAAAAATTAATAAAAACGTTTGTATCATCATATATTTACTATAGCAAGATTAATGCCAGATCTTAATACTAGTTTTAGAGGAAAAAAGATTAGTAGCAAAAAGGTAGGAAATACAGCCAATAAGTATGCCAAGTGAGGCATAAAGGCAAATTGGGATGCCCTTCTGTAATGCAACGAAACAGAAGGAAGGTAGAATTCCTTGTGGAATTGGCAATGAAATCTTTTCTTAAATATGTCCTTGAACTGCATATGGCTTCTAATCTGCTGCTCTCATCTCCTCTGAATGCAGTTTTTAAACTTTCAAATAAGTGAAAACCAAATTTACCAGTGCTCATTCTTCTCTGTCTAATGAGTAGGGAGGAATTAAAAAAAAAAAAAAAACCTCTTAGATGCATGAAGCGAACAGGCAATGTGATTTTGTATGAGTGCCTCCTTGACCACCTCCTTCTGCTAGGACCACCCTTTGAAATCCAGGTGGACTGAAATGAGAGGTGTGAAGAAGAGGAGGGATGGCAAGAAAGTTGGTATGTGCTCTGCAGCTGCTTTCCTGTGAATGGCTGTTCCAGGGCACAGCATCCTCATTGGGGGGACCCTCATCTAAGCTTTTTCCCTCTGCTGGGAGGGACCTCAAAGGGCAGTCAGTTGTTGAGATGAAGCAGGAAAATAACCTCTCAAGTGCAGACAAAAGTTTATTTCTCAAAAGATACCCTTGCAACTAGAAATACTTCAAAAGAGAAAATTTCAAGAGTGCTAGGAAGCATATTTGATATGACATTACTCAGCTGAAGGACTTTCACTTTAAGCTGAGATGTATAATTTAATTATTCTTCCTTCATAGGAGATGTTACTGTACTTTGAGAGAAGTGCTTCATGTATATAAATGAATTGGTCACATATTGATTTTTTTCCTTATCTGCTGCTCTTTATCAGTACCTCACAGCTGCTTTTTTTTTTTTTTTTTTTTTTTAATAAAAAAGTAACTATCTTTAAGAAACCCTGCAGATGTCCATTTGGAAGTGAAAACACCTTCCTACCTTTAAAGAAAACCACACTGATACAATGACTCAAACAAACTAATTATGTAATTTTTATATTATTCAAAACTGAGTCCAGTTTGATTCTGTGGTATAAATATCCATCTATTGGGATAGCTGTTGTTATTCAAAAGTTATCAAAATCCTATTGTACATATAATACTAAGGTTATTAAGGTCAAATATTCCTGACTGCCTTGTTTTTTTTTTTTCTTTTTCTTTCTTTCTTTCAAGATTTCATTTGGCTGACGCCAAATGTTTTCTGCAGAAAAAGACAATATTTCTTTATTCAATGAAGTTCTTAGTAGTGGAAAACAAGAAGTGAATTTTGCAACTTCTCACCTGGTGGTCAGAGCACTGCTGTGAGATGTACGAGATACAAGACTGCCATTACAAGACTCTGGATTTGTTTCCTGATTCCGACTATCACAAAATAAACTGTCATAGCCTGACTGGGACCCTGACTAAGCCTCAGAAATACTGGAGATGTTAAACCAGTTGTTGTCTTCAGAAGTCAACATTATCCACTTTGATGGATGCCCTCAAACCAGATTCACATCTCAAAGGATGCCTTTTACATAATGGATTAGAATTAATTTTGGGTGCTTGTTCTTAAATGAGCAGACTCGTTTAAGTTTGATAGATACTAGATCAGTAAATCAATAATTACTTCCTGAGTGAGACTGTGATCAGCTGCCTTGATATACTGTAAATCCAACTACAGCTACAGAGCAGGAACATGCAAATGATTGCATTCACATTATTTTTTTAAAAATATGGAGAAACACTTTAGCAGGTAGTGAGTTTGTTAGCAAGAGTTGAAACAGTTAAAAAAAAAAGGATGAAATATATTTTTCATTTCTTGCTCCTACAGTAATTGTGAATCACTTTACATGCACACTCAGTGTAGCAGTAACTTTTAAAAAAATCAGGATTTCTATTTCCTTCCCCTAAATTAATTGCTAAATTTTAAACTGAAGACATGCTATCTATAGTGACAAAAGCAGCTTATGGCAGGAAAATTAGAGAAAGCTTATGCTCTCTGACAATTGAAATGCTCCATATTGCATGATTGTGTGAGCAGTCACTGCCGAGTTCCCAGGCCAGGGAAAGGGGCTATTCAAGATGTTCCTCTCTGAATGTGGAAAAGCTGTTAGGCTTGGCATAATTATTTTAGAGGCTTATTAAATTAAGTAACTTTCACTGAAAATTTTGTTTGCATTCAATACAGATTTTGCAAGAAACCCAGCCGGAGCTGTACCAAATGAATGGGAAAAGTTGTCTGCTGTAGACGAGGTCCCCTCAGGCATCTCTTCATGCCCATCCATCCAGAAGATAAATCTGCACTTCTTCCCTTCCACCGAGGAGGTGGGAGACAAACACCCTGCCAGATGAAGGCACAAAACACACTTGACATAAAATCAGAGAGAAGCAGAGGAAACCAAACTTCTCTGAGGTTCCTTGTTTTCTCCAGCACTGCTGCTTTTGCAGTGCATCTCCCTCCTAATGATTTCTATTTTAAGCTGGTCTCTGTGGGGCCTTTCCAGGAAGATGACTCCTGCTGAGAGGAGCTAACTCGAAATAGCTGCAAGCTGTATTACGAATGCTGCTTTTCTACTACTAGCTCCGGATCAATGACTTGTGAACAAGCAACAGTGCCAGAGTCATGTTAAATCGACTTTTTTCACCCTTGTTCTAACTACTGAGAAGAGAGCTCTAACTCAGAATGCAGAAGTACCTTCTCACTTCCATCGCAGGCAGGAGGAGGGATAGAACTGAGGGTATTACTACACCTCTTAATTTTTCCAAAAGAGGACAGCCAAAATATCCCAGTGTTCCCATATATGTCAACACACAGCCAATTCTCTGGACTCATATTCCAGTACTTTTCTATGATTGTCTTTAAAACATGATTGTCTTTATGAAGTCAGGTTCACAGAAAAAGTTTCCAGCATTCCCTGCACAATATACTGGTGATAGCAAGACTGCCTTCTCAAGGACATTAAGGGGCTAGAAGGACAGACTGGGATTCTAGCTTCTGATAATTAATCTTTCTCTCTTTCCACAACAAATACTGCTTTCCTACCTGAACTTGGTCTGATGAGCACGAAAATGAACTCTAGACCTTAACACTGATTTGTGGCCTTTCTAGAAAGACTATGCTGTATGACATCGTGATACTGCTGTTTAATAATGAAACTCAGGATGTTTCTAACTACTGCATTTTCCTTCCAACATTAAAAATACAAATGAGAGAAGTTAAATTCCCTTCTAAAACAATAGTGTTTGTGATCTAAGTGTTGATGAAGGCAACACTGCTAAGCAGCTTAACCTTCATTTACCTATCTTACTGCGAATGCCAACACTTACAGTAACAATTACACATTATATTAAAAGCATCACTTAGCAACATCTGAGTCTTAAAGAACTTAAAGATCCTAAAAATCTAAAGTATGAAATTATCTGTGAAACACTGCATTCTTTAGAACATTTATTTGAATATAAATGATGTATTTATATGGTGTTGAATACAAGTGATATATTTATACTTCTGATTCATGCCTCATGTGGAGCACCAACACCTTATCAGTATTTTAAGTTTGGTAATGCTTATGACATCAGAGAAACAGTAGTAAAAAATTACCAGTCATCAACTCACAGCAAGGCACAGAATTTCAGATGTACAAAGAAGGAGATTGGTAGGGTCATAAAGTCATTTTGCCCATCTCTTGCTCAAAGACACAATCCTTAACTGTGAACTCGAATTTACACACAGTAAGCAGATTATGCTTAACATATACCTTACACCTGTATATTTATGGAAATAATGGGAAAATAACAATTTAATCATACAAAAATTTCACTTTTGCTTTTATTCCCTTAAACCTGGGACTGGAAGAGAAACCACTGCCTAAGAGATGCTGGAAAGGAAAGCATGGATTGTCAGTGTACTTCAGTATAAGGGAGACACTCACTGAGCAGCAGGGAGGACGCAATGGGAATTCACTGAAAGTTGCAAGGGAAGTTGTTAATCAGTTAATGAGGGGCTGTGTAAGCTTCATTATTTTAATCTCCTTTTCACTCAGACTACTGGGATCTGTAGGTGCCTACCACAGCTGGACTTTTAGGACTGGCACAGTTGTTATAGAAAGGAAGTAGGCTTGCTCTGAGTTGAACCAGTTGTTTTTGACCTTAAGAGCTACCCCTAAGTGACAAAAAGGTGGTTAAAATACATGGAACGTGAAGAAGTACACTTTTATTCTTCATATATACAAATATGTATATATCTCAAATATATGTATCTGTAAAATGACCAGAAGTGACAGTCTGAAAGAAAGTCTGTACAACAATACTTGTTGTATATTATGCTATACAACAAATACTCATTTCCCAGTAAATATTCCTGCATTTGACTTAAGAAATTTGCTAATGTTCTTTCTTTATATGCTGTTCTTATAGGTTATTTTACATCATTCCTAATCAAATACAGCAATCCCTTAGACTCAAGGGCCTGTGTTTGATGTGGCCTTTTTTAATGATAGCATTTCTAATCACACTGGATTTATAAAACATGGGTTATTTTATTTATGTCCCAAGCATAAGAGAACTCATTTAATGCATTTACTTCCTCAACAAATGCTGACATATTTCATTTCAACACAGGGCAGCAAAATAATTTCCATTTCATTCTTACAAAAATGTCATAACCTTTCATCTCACCCCATGACACATAAAACAAGAATTCAGTACTATCTTGCATACATGTAACAGGCATTTTGTCCAGATCTACACTGGGCAGTATGTCAGTCCCTAAATACTGAGCATCAAATCAACTTTCTCCTCTCCTTTCTCCACTGTAAATGATGCTTATAATAAAATGCATCCTTATAACAATTGCACTGACTGTTAAGAGGGAGGAATGAAATCAGTCTAAGTAAAGCTTTAAAGGTACTATTTGACAAAACTAAAATTATACTAGCAGCAATATCCTGTAAGTTTTTATTTCTTTATTTTTATATTTTTTCTTCCTTGCTCATGCTGCTTGCAGTAATCACAGTGAAAAGGTGGCTTTGAACTGCTTTTAATAAGTCTGCCAAATAATATTTGTCTGGGAGATGTCAGGAAGTGCCAGTGATCATACAAGTGCCAGCACTGCTTGCTGTTTGTGGCAGGGATGTCCTGTGATCCCATCCAAAGAACTCAAAAGATTGGTTTTCATTTTTGTTCTTACCATGATGCCATAACTTCCGGGCATTTTGTAAATAAATACAAGTTTTTTACAGGCTACCTATGAAAGCTGAGAGCTGACATGCCATTCCAAAGGCAGGATGCTGGTGGTGTTTAGAATAATGGGAGATGAAAACTTCACTTTTCCACACCCCTTCCATAATCCACAATGGTGAGGCAGAGAGGTACTGGAATACTGGTGAAGGAACAGCAACATGTTACAGATAGCACTAGTGAAATTGGAAAATGTACCACAAGAAAAAGCCAACAGCCCTGTATGGGTAGCTCAGAGAAGGATTTATTTGCTTTGGCTTAGTGAAGCCATGATGCTTAAGCATAAACTTGCTAGATGTGGGTCAGAGCTAAGACGTTTTTGTGATGTTGCCTCCAAGACAAGAAGTGATTTAAAGACCTGGATATTGAGCAACATATTTCTGAGACCCACCTGAATCTCCCTCTGGCAGCTGGTTCAAGTTAAGCAGTAACGGTATGAAGGTGAAATTAATAAAACCAGGCAGACTTATGTTTCCTCTGTATAATAGGGTACCTTTGCACATATTTCTAGGGCGTTGTGCAGAATCCTATGAGCTAACTCTGCAGAACTGGTATGAATCCTCAGGGCTTATTAGCTGAGGCTCTGTGCAGCAAAAAAGCAGCTAAATTGCTGCTGAATCTCAGCTAGCTGGGGAAGCAACCTTCTACATTTACATAGTGCTGCCCTTAAGCAAAAGCAAGTGGGGAATGACCATAGTTTCTCTCCTTTTATATGCTGATGAATTGCCCATCAAAAAAATAGTTTCTATATAAAGATCTTCACATCCAAGTTAATACTGAACCAATGTTCCTTTAAATTGCTTCTCATGAGAAGGACTTCCTGCGCTACATGTGTAATTATTTGGTAAATCTCCCACACTTGGAGAAAACCATGTCTCTGTTGGAAACAAATGGTAGGTTCTTCTGTCTCAGATAATAGTGATGGATTGGTTCCTGTCCCATATAAAGAGACAACACTTTGAAATTCAGCACTTTTCTTTCTGGAACAAAACTGGCATATTCATATAAAACCTTCACAATCGCTCATATTGATACTTGCCCCTGGAGGGCTGATACTTCTTCAGGGCTTTAATTTAAGAAGTTTAATTTAATTTAATTTAATTTAAGAAGCTGCACTTTAATTGTGGGCTGGAGTGGACATGGTCCAAACCGTGAAGATACCAGAACAGCAGATGGTGTCAGATGACAGTGTCATTAGTTAGTGTCACCTGAACTACCATTTAACAGGCTTGAGCCTGGGATGTAACAAAGCTTTGCTCTTTGAGACACTCCAGACTGACTTCATGTTGAACAAACACCTCAAATTCAGTCTCATGTATGATATGAAGGACAAGAGAGGAAATCTTCCAGCAGATACTATAAGGCCCTCTGAGTGCTGTTTGTGTGCATGTCTCTTAAGACATGTTTTTCATTATCTAGTCTTAAGATATCAGACAGATGTCACATTTACCAGTTAGCAGGAAAAATCTTTTTCTGAATGCACTTGCTAGCTTCATGCTTTTATTTTCACATAGTGCAAGAAAAGAGGAAACAACCAAAATTCTTCAAAAACGAAGTAACATTATGACAGGTAATAATACTGTAATACCATTACAATTATGTATTATGATGTATTGCGACTTTCTGAATCATTGAGCCTTGAGGAACATATATGCACTAACAGTAGAGTATCTCCCAGAAAGAAAAATGCTAAAGAATATTACCGTATTTCTGCTATCACGAGTGACAATATTATTTCCTGAAAAAGGCTAGTGCTTGTGAGAAAGTAACATCAAGAAAATGTATCTGTAATGATGCTGGAGCAGTGATAGCTATGGCAACTATACTTTTTCACTATTAGCTGAGTAATATTCTGCATTTATTTAGTGAACAAAGCCACATGACAGGTTTACAAGTTTGGATGTATCTTCATTTCAATAATAGAAAAATTGAACTCAGGATTTTTTTTTTTTTTTGAAAGCTATGACAAGCTTGTGAAAACAGGTGGAAGCAACAGCAAAATCTGCTTCCCTGTAATGCCACTTCACATATCTAAATTTTTACGTTTGTTTTTGGAGGTATTAAAAGCAATTTCCCCTGAGCAGTGCTCTAGTGGTTAAGGGAGAGAGGGAAGAAAAGTAAATCTCTTCCTAATGCACAGCCCTAAGACAAAGATCAAAAAATGACTTCTCTCCATTTTAATAATGAAACTCCTATTTCTAATTTCTACCCATAGCACTAAGAAGCAATATTTCAGAACCATCATTCATTCCCATGGTAACATGCCCTGATATTACAAGCAGCTAATTATGTCGTTGCCATGTTGTAGACTGTGGGGTTTATTTACAGGAGGAGATAAACATTTAATGAAAGCATCTTTCAATGTATGAACAAAATAGAATCTGCTGTTCTACCCCTCATATTCAGAACAGCATAGATAATTTCATGGTTATTTTGATAATTTCTCAGCTACGACACACTGTCTCTGTCATGAAGCAACTCTGCACCTGACTGTCATCTGGATCCCCCTTGTAAGGGAAAGAACCCGAGAAATCAGCCAAAAAATGCTCAGCTGTCTCATTATAAACCACGAGAAGGATATTCCGTAATTGTTTGATACTGTGATAATTTGGTGGCAAATGATCACTGGATATGCATCATACAGGAAAAAAAATATTGGTTGAGTAATAATATCTGAAAAGAAAGGTTCACAACATCAATTAAAAAAAAGGGAGGTTTTTAAGAATAAGCACCTTAATTTTATCAAATTTAAAAGGCAGGCCTGACTGCTTGACTGACATATTTGTAATTCATAGAAATATTGTCTTAACTCTTTGCTGGAAGAATTAGTTTTGTAAGGCTCCCCAGCTTTTATATATCTGCATGTTTTTATCAACAATTTAGACAACTATTAAATATATGATGATTATGTCCGCAGTTTGAAGGGCAGAAGAAAACTGAATACATCACAGAGTTACCTGAATTATTCAGCTAAAATGCCAAATGACAAGAAGTGAATTTTAATATCATCAAATACAAGGAACACATGTGAAATAAACATTTCCTGATTTTACCAACAAGATAAATGCCTCTGTTTAGAAAGCTGTGATTCACCAAATTTTAAAGGTCATAACATATTATCACCTCAAACTATCACTGTATCAAAGAGCACTAATGTGATGCTGCATTGCAAATGTTTAAAAAGAGCAATGCCACATGAGAGTATAGAGATGACCTTCTCTGTACTAAATAACCACTTTTCTGGGCCCAGTGCTGGTACAGCATATCCTGATACAACTAACTCACTCGAAAAGACATATGAAAATCCTGAAGAATTCAAAGGAACACCACATAAATTATCTGGTCTAAAAAGTAACCAACATAAAATGAAACATAGCGTTCTACTTAGCAAAGACAGTGCTGAGAGATTACTTTATCACTGCATACAGCTAAGTTAAATGAAGATTTTCAACTTTGCTATTAAAAATGCTACATGAGCAAATAGGTGGGTGATGAAGTCAGAAAAATTCAGCCCCAGAGGAAGAAGTAATATTCCTGAAGTTAAGTGTTCTGACAGCTTACAAGAGGAGTGATATAACTCATCTGCTCTGCAATTTCTGAAACAAAGCCATTTTCATGGGTAAATGGATACCTGAGGGAGAGCCAGATCAGGTGCTGTAGCAGCCCCTGCTAACTTTTTCCTTTAGAAATAATTGGATATGCTCTTGGGCTCTATATTGCTGCCCTTCTCTGAAGCCCTGAGCAATGTATGGACTCCGGAAATAATCCTCAGGGAGTGTTCTGTGATGCACCAGAGAATGCATTTTCTTGCACAGCTGGCTGGCTTGTGCTGCATGGACAGAGAGATTTCAAGTGAGATGGGATTTTGCACATCAGCAAGAATCGCGGTGGGTTTTCTTCCCCTGCTTTCATGTGGATCATCTGCTGGCTGATTTGGACATAACTAAACTCATCAATGTGTTACAAGTGTAGAGGCTGTGAAGGTTGGTGGTGTCTCTGTCTCTCCTGTACTGTTTATCACACGTAACTGTTAAACCGTACAGGATATAAACACACTAGTGTAAGACAAATTTATAAAGTTAATAGTCCATGATGCAGACAAGACATGCAGGAATATTGTGAAGCAGCACAGGGAGCAGACATGGAAGAGACTAGGCTGGCAGGCTCTGAGAGGGTTGCAGGGGTGTCACAATGCACCCACCATACCCCACAGCCACAGCTCTAAAAGGGATGGCTTTCCTTGTCCTGTGAGGGTAACAAACCACAGTGCCCCTGGGACACTTGTGGCCCTAAATGCTTTTGTTTCCAATCTATTTGGGAAAAAGAATGTAACACCTGAATATGATCACAGGTCATATCCCTTCAGTTCATGAATCCAGTGCTGAAAGGCAGACTCCCCTCCTCTGTCAAGGAGCTTTGTCTGGGTTTATTCTGATCTGTCATGCAGCTATAGTTGGTGAAATGTTTATGCTTGGAACTGATACCCTTGCTAAACATGCCTTGTCTTCCCTCCTAGAGGAAAGAAACCTCAGTTTTTCTTCTTGACACAGCAATCTTTCCCCCATCATTTCAGCAGCTAATAATTTATCCCTTTTCTTGCTTCTAATCTCATCATTAGTCATGTACCTTCACAAAAGCAATACAATACATCAGACTAAAGCTGCCAGGGTTAGAGGTTTAGACTTGGCTTTTCAAGGCTGTGATTCCCAATTTTCAAGCAATACAATATTTGTAACTTTTCCTAGGCTTAGAACAGTGGCTAGTAAAACATCTACATAAAAGAAAAAAAATAAAAACAATTTGGTTTTCACATCTGAACTCTCTGTTTTCTGAACCCTTAGATATCCACTAGTTCTACCCACTGAAATATTCAACTTTAATTTATTTTGCTCAGACATTGCAGGCCATAAATAAATCTTAAAATTATTGCAGTTTTGCCCTGATTTCTCAACAATGATGCCTTTTCACATAACTAAATATACTAACATTTAGAGTTCAGTTCAACACAGTTTGAAAACACCACTTTTATCAAAACCTGGTTAAAAATATTTACTCTCGATCTGAGTGAAGTTTTTTGTTTATTCTCTGTTTGTCTTGGCAATATGTAGGCAGAATTTTAGACTGGAGTATTTGCTGATTCTTTTCCCAATGTACTGACTTTTAACTTACTATATTTCTCCTGTTCTGAGACAAATATTACAAGCTATCCAGCCTACAGTAACATTTTAACACATCAGAGGTAATAGTAGATTATGAAAATGTTACATTTAATGAAAGCATATGAATCTTATACAACTATTGCTGCACACATCAAGTAATCACTGTGGGACTGTAGAACTGCAAATGGACTTCAAGTCTGTTAAGTTCACATGGTTTGAGCTCCAGCAAGTCTGTTACAATACAAGAAATCTTTTTAAAAATTTACATTTTTAAAAATGTAAAAAATTTTAAAAATTTTTAGAAATTTTCTCTACATCTTTTCAGTATCATCAGTGGCTATCCTACTCCCAAGTTTAAAAGTATGACAGGATAAAGATACGGTGGCTGGCAGCATCTGATAGAACAACTGAGTGCATCAATTCAATCTTCATCATGGCTTATAAAATAATATGCACTGTACTACATAAATATTGTTTTAGTTCTAATACAAATGCAAGAAGAGCCTTTGCAAAGATTTACAGGTTAATACAAGGTAGTGCACTTACCAAGATGTGTGTTCATCATCTTTGCACAATATTTGCACATGGCTTCCAAATCGTTTAGCTGTCCTTGTAGGAATGAAATCTGGGCCTCTAATTCCTCCTCCTACAATTAAGAGATTATTAGCATTAAAATCCTCAAAATTTCTATAATGCAGAGTAAAAGTAGTAGGTTAATCCTTGACCTGCTTAGACCTTTTTTAACTTTTTCTATTCCTTTACTCTTGGAAAATTTTGTCATTTCATGGAAATGCGGTTTGGTTTTAATATTTCAGTGTTTGTAAGTACTACTCTTTTTCCTTCTAAAGAGTTAAAGAAAAATCTGTCTACATTGCCCTCAGAAAGGTTAGTGATTCAGAGTTCTTTTATAGACCAGCTACCTGATTTTGCTTGTGCAGACACAGTACCACAGCAATGGCTGAAAAAACTCAGCAAATGAGAAAAATTCCAATTTCTGCCAGAGTAATTTCCTCAGCCATTCCTTTGAAAGCTTTTTATAAAATTTCAAGACATTTATTTCATGAGACCTAATATCATACCTCAAGGATGCCTTAGTGCCATATATTTTGGCACACTCAGTTTTGTAACACATCATCCTCTATCTGTATTTAATCCTATGCACAGCTAACTTCATTTTTAGACACCATTATACATAATGTTTAGGTGAAAACTATTTTTAACAAAACATACTATAAAGTAGTTATTCTAAATTATCAAGTTATGTTTAAAAATATGCATCAAGTTTAATTGAAAATAGGAATACAAAAAAAATTATTTTAAGACCCAGGAGAAGCATTAGTATCCAGCCACATGCCCTGACTAAGCAATGAGAACTACCTCAGCTAAGAATTCCTCTTTGAATGCCTTTGTTTGCTAGTTTAGAAATCCAACCAGTTTTGACTTTGAAGACCATACTGCAGAGCAAGGTCAAGACTCCTTCGGAAAAATTCTTTCAAAGCTAAGTTACAAACAGTATTAAGCAGGTTTTTGTCTAAGTATGCAACTGAATTGAAGGTATTCAGAGAAGGTATTCAAAGACAAAGTAGCTTTTTAGCCTGGTTTTTCTTTGGAGCTTTGCAGTTCTATCAGTCTTCTTTGATGGCGATCAACTCTGCGCATTAGAGTGTGAGTTAATTTTCAAATTAAAAAACCTCAAAACTGATCAGCAAGAATAAAAAAATAAAAGTCAGTCTTGATTTAAAAGTGTAAGTGATCTTAATCTCCATCAGAAACCAAGCCAGAACCCAGTAAAGGAAACTTTGCACTAATATATCATAAATCCATAAGAAATTGATGAATAAAAAGTATGTAACTGTAGCATTTGCAAGATGTAGCAGTATCACTCTTTACACACATACATTTTCCTTACACTTAATAAATACGAAAAATTTTTTTCCTTGCTATTTCTTTATATTTTTACCCTCACCTTTTTCTTCTTATCCTCATACTTTGATCACTTAGACCTCAAAGAACTGGCAAATTCGTTTGCCAGTTTAGAGTAGCTGAGTGACCTCATTCAAAGTCTGCAGTTTTGTCACAGCCTACACAAGCATATCTGCATTGACATTTCTATTCAAAGGATGTTCCTGCAGAAGACCTTTTCCTAGTACAAACAGCTATTGACTGCAAGAAATAATCTACCATAAATTTTAAACTGCAATTGCCACTGCAAGTGCAGCTGTAAGATAGGGGAAGGTGACAATATTTGAGTATTCTACTATAAAATAACACAATCAAATTCTAAAATCATTAGCCAGTAACTGAACCCCAGTTTATCTCCTACAGGTGAAAAAGAAAATTTAACTTCTTATAATAAATATTTCTATGTCTCCCAGACTATTTTTTTTTCTTATTCATAGGTAAGAACTGCAGTAAATTGGTCTTGAAATGCTTTTGGACAGCTGAATCCACCCAAACAGAGTCTGAAACTGACCTTTTCAATTATACAACAGTACCTCTTGGCAAGTGAAAGCAGTGCTGATTAAACTACATCCCCTGTTCTTTCCATTCACTGGGATCCAGCATGGGGAGGAGCAGTGTTCAGCCGAACCAGCAGGCACAAAGGAGGGAGCTGTGGTCAGGGAGTCACAGACAGAGCAAGAGGTCTCCTTTCCAAGTGGGAAATCTTGCACAAGGCTAAATGAACTTGTAGTTCCTGACTTATCTGGCTCCTGCAGGAAGGGCACCAAGGAGTGCTGGCAGTGGGATGGGCAAACAGGCTAGACAGTTAACTTGGCACTTGACACACAAGAGACCCAGGGCTTTTTGTACAATCAGACAACACTCAAATGATGATGACTTGCTACAAGGCGTAACCTCCACCTCTGCTGTCAGCAGCAGTGCTGTAACAACCTCTGTGCAGACTGTGAGTGACCTCCCTTGACAGGGGGTTTGCTCTGCTGTAGTTCCCCAGGGGCTTGTGGGGAGTTGTAAGAAGAGGCAAGTGTGTTTTATTGCATTGGGGTGACTGACAGGTGGTTGACAAGATTTTTCCAGTTGTAAAACTCCATGTGACAGACAGGAAAGGTGCAACTAAGGCAAGATACAGTGAGAAGAGGCATGCAGTTATAAGAGGGAGGGAACTGTAAACTTGTGACTTCTGGCAGCAGAAGGGCTGCCCAGTGGTGCAGGGCCCTGGCAGCAGAGGGCAAGAACAAGCTCCTTCAGAGAAAGAATTCAGGTTGGACACTCTATCAGAGCACAACCAAGGAAAAGTGATGAGTGACAGTGTGTGGCTGGATGACTCTTCCACCCTGACTTGTCAGCTAGGGAGGTTTCTTGCTTGTATGGAGCCTCGGTTTGTGGTGTTGCAAAAGATGGTTTGGGGTCACCTAATGTTCTGACTTTTTTCCTGCTAACTCATGTGTACACCAGAGACAGGGTGATATGAAACCATTTTAGTTCAAAAGTGACAGTAGGGCTGCTGAGCAAGGGTGAAGGAGACAGGAACCCTGATGGTGTTTCCCTTCAATCCTATGGCAAAAGGGGAAGTCTGGAGAGCAGCAAGTGTACCAGGGAGACCACATACTTGGTGGCATTAGCTGGGCTTCAATTATTTGGATTGTGGCACCCAGTTCGGTGAGGACAGATAACTTAGGTCTATCTGGCAAAGATAGGGAAGAAATCTTTGTGAACAGACTTGCTGATCTAGGGGGGAGGACTTTGCCACAGACCAGGGACCTAAAGTGAGGATATACGTGAGGAATCAGCACATACAGACAAGGCAGGCAGCTTAGGCAGAGTAAGGAGCTTCTTAATGAACTAAAATGGGAAAAGCACATATGGAGCTGGAAATGGTGGAAATGGAGAGCACATGTGTGGAAACAATGACAGGAAACAAAGGCCAGGCACTCAATCACTGTTTGGGCACATGAACAAAACTAGGAAGGACAAAACCCCATCTGGAGCAAAAATTAATGGGGAACATTAAGGGGTAACAAGAAGTAATCTTATAAGTATACAAAGCAGCAAAAGGAGATTCAAGGAAAATGGTCTACTGCTTACTAAGGGAGATAAGACAATGACACATGATATAGAAAAGGCTGCAGCACTTGAATCCATTTTTGCATCTCACTTTTTAGGCCAACTCTGTTCCCAGACCCCTACACGTACTGTTTGGGAAGGAGAGGAATGGCTATGGAGGCGGGAAGGGCATAAGACGGTGAATACCTGAAGAAGCAGTTTGTGCTCAAACACATGGGACCACATGGGATACAGTTATAGGTGCTGAAACAACTGACAGGGTGGTTGGAACGCCACTAGCTACCACCTGTGAAAAAATCAGTGCTATTACAGAGCATCCTTGATGACTGCAGAAAGGTTAATTACATACTAAACAAGAGTGAGGAGGGTATCTAAGGAACTATACAATGGTTGGCCTCACCTTAGTCCTTGGAAAAATCGTGGAGCATGTCCTCTTGGAATCAATTTCCAACATGTAAAGGACAAGACAATAATCAAGAAAAGTCAACTAGGATTTATCAAAAGCAAATCATGCTTGACCAACCTGGTTGCTGACTATGATGAAATGACTGGGCATGCAGATGAAGGGAGGGAAGTGAATGAAACAGAGTTTTACTTTAGTTAGGCTTTTGACACATTTCCAAAAGCATTGCCACTTACAATATGATGAAGTATGGGCTGAATGAAAGGACTGTAGATGGGCTGGATTGCTCAGAATCCCAAGCTTAAGGAACAGAGTCAACAGCTTGATGTCCAGCTGATGTTTGGAAATGAACACAGTAACAAACAGACTGCTATGAAGACACTGTTCAGCATCTTCATCAATAGCCTAGATAAGGACACAGAATATACTCTCAGTAGATTTTCAGATGATACAAAATTGGGAGGTGTGGCTCCTGTGCTGACTGGCGAAACTTAAACTCATGAACACCATGAGACATAGGAAGCCTAGGCAAGAGAAGTCTTTTTGAGATTTCTGTTTTAGAGATTTCCATAAGTGCAAAATTCTGCACCTGAGAAGAAAAATCCCAAGACAGGGAAGAAACCTTCAGATCTGCTGAAAAGGATATGGAGGCTACAGTGGCTGTTGAGCTGTTTATAATAAAGTTCTCTTATCATGAATAATGTAAACAGTTGCACTGGGTTACATTATGAGCAATGTGGTCAGCAGATCCAGGAAAGTCATTACACCCCTTTCTACTCAGTGCTTGTGAGCCCTCACCTTTAATAACACTTTGGCCATGCAGTTCAAAGACATTGAGGAACTGGAGAGGGCCCTGTGCAGGGCTGCTGTGAAGGCTACAGGTCTGGAAGAGAGGCTGAAGGAGCAGTGCTTGTTTATTCTGGTCAAGAGGAACCCGAGGGGGATCTACTGGGAGTCTGTAACTACATGAAGTGACAAAGATGATGGAATCAAACTCTTCACGTATGACATAGAAAGCACTGCAGTCCAAAACTGCCCCTTGGAAGGTTCAAATTGATCATTAGGAAAATATTCTTCATTAGAAGAGCAGAGCAGCACTGGAAGAAGTTACTTGCAGAAGAGGTAGTTTCTATTCAAAGTCACTGATCTGACCCAATGCTAGTGATTGTCTTATTCCATGCAGCAGCTTAAGCAGAAGTCTCTTCTATACAACGTTTCTAAGACTAATCTTTTCACAGTACCTTTCAAAGATTGCTTTGTACAGGTAAGCAGCAAAATCACAAAGCCTCTCAGGAAAAAGGACCTTTTTCAGTATGCTAATGTCAAATTCTTTAGCAGTACTAGATAAAACAATTCATTTATAGCCAGCATAGTGCAGATGCTCTCAGTGCAATATACACTGCACTTTCCTCTAAGTGCAACATTTCATTGTGCTAACAACATGAGTAGCCTGGATACCATTTTTATTTTATGTACATATAGCAGTGCTGATTTGATCTCTCTTATGCATGAACAGAGACTTATAAATTCTTCCAACAGGCCAAACCTAAGTCAGGAGAAATCCAGTATGTTCTGGACCAACCTTTCAGCTGAAACAGCCCTTTCAGCTGATCTGACACACACAGCACCAGAAACACACAAACAACGATTCCAAATCATTCAACCAAAATACAAAATCAGTGTCAATTTACCAAACAACATGTTCTATAAAGCTCAATATTTTCTAATATTGGGAGCTGTATTATGAGGAAGAGAAGCAAGTCAAGCAGCAAATCAAACAAAGGAATCACTGCATCAGACATGGGAGACCAAGATCTGCAAATTTATGTATGCAATCTTGCAGAAAAACAACTTAATACTTTCTGAAAATTCAGTTCCAGGGTTCTCAAAAAACTATTACACACCTTCAACACTGCAGATAATTTAGAGCTTCACAGATAACCATTAACATCTGGAATTTAACAGGAGAATGACAAAGAAGTAGTTTATTTGTGATACTACATTGATTTACAATTCACTAACAACATTAAGCTGGCTAGAATTTATGTCTCCAGTCAAATCAAGATTCTATTTGAGTGTCTTCATATACACATCTCTAACTATTGTCCTTTATTTGGCAAGACTGAATCTGCAAAAAACTTGATTTACAATTTATGTTTCTCATATTTGTTTTTCTTCTTATCCACATATAGAACTTTGCTTATATTGTTACATTTCCTTATTTTTTTTTTCCCAAGAGAACGAATGCCTTTATGATTAATTTTTTGACATTTCTTCGCTATTTCTCCCCCAGTCTATAGGGTCTGGGTACTCTATTTGTGCAAAGCTTGTTCTTCTGTTTTTATCACCCTTTCTTTCATCTACCTTCTCACCTTTAAACAGAGCTGTGGAAATAATTGTTTATATCCTTCCTTTTCTCCTGAGCTCATAATGAGATCAGTGATGCCGCTCCCATGCCCCATTTTTCATCAAATTTTACAGCATCAGAAAAAAAAAAGCTGTGAATAACTGAAAGTGGTCAGTATAGTCAAGAACAGAAACTTTTATGCTTTTGACATTGTTATCCTATCTTTTACAGCTCATGGCTTTACAAGCTTCACTATGGTTTGCAGACCTGGGTAAGGGCACTGGAATTTGGCATCCTTTACAAGGTCTGATGACATATAGTTTTGGAAGAAGCCACTCTTTCTCAAAATTGCTTTCATGAATTTAGACAAATTTTCTCCCAAATACATTACATGTAGCTTAATGTAGAATTATGGAAAACAGAGAATATAAACCTGAAAAATCAGGACTCTAAATACCTTTCTTTCATAATACCATTTAGTTTTCAGTCTTGCTATTCAGGAGATGAAAGAAAAATTGTACTTTTGTCTCTTTAACCCATTTATCAAAGACAAGGAACAGCAAAATCTGTTGTCAAAGCTTACAACAAAGTATGTCCAAGCATTTCATTAACGAATGCTCAAAATGGCAAAATTCTATTCTGAATTCTGAATAAGAATTAACTTGGCAGCACTATCAAGTGCTAAGCACAGTGGAAAAGAAAAATCTTCGAAGAGAAGAGTATTTAAAGGTCTTTAAGGTATTTAAGCACTAATGCTGAAATTTAAAACATAAAAAAAAAACCCAAACCAGTGACAGAACTGAGCTGGTAGAAGAGACCAGTCTTCCTGGGGTCTGTTCTGATGCTGGCCAATGATGGATTGGGTGAAGTTGGGAGGAAACAGAATGTCATGATAAACATGCAACAGCACTGCCTGGCATACTCTTCCAGACTATACAGATTTACACACCAGAGATGTCTTTAGCTCGAGGAGGTGTGGGTTTTTCTTGTTTGCTTGTTTGTTTTTTCCTGTAGTTAATAGCTACTTTTCTTATATTAATTTGCCCACTTATATTTTCAGGTTTTTTCAGTATTCATAGTAAGAGCACTCAGGAAACATCCCATAGCTCTTGGAAAATTGGCAGGGTAAATTAGAAAATAATTTTGATGAGGTATCAAAACATTTAGAGGAAGAAATAATGGGAAAAACAAGACTGATACATGGAAATCCTTAGGTCAGGGACTTGCTAAGAGTCTTACCAGTACTTAAGTTCTTATTCATAAATTATACACAGAGTACACAATTCAGATATCAGTAGCAGTTTACAAGTCAAACAAGATTAAGATGCAAGGCATAAATTGCTTTCTCATTTAATTTTACGCAAATTCCCCTGGAGTAAAAAACAGTGGTTACTCCTTCCATTTTGTGGGAATTTATTTCATTTTCTAATCTAAGAATTAAATACACGATTTAACCTTATAATCTTGAATCTGTGACAGTGAAATGTTGGCTGACACCTCCATAAATTTTTATATTCTATGCCAGAATAGTGTACAGCATACGCTGACATTTAAACCAGAACTCCCTGTTTCTGAGCAGTGAATTACATACAGTGGAACTTAACTCAATCTTTCAATTTATCTTATTTACAAATTTAACTTGTTATTTAACTGTATCACTCACAGTCCCTCATCAGGACCAAGGCCTTGCTCTGCTGGGTGCTGTACAAACATAAAGAAAAATCCTGCTTCTCTGAAGGACTTCACGGAGTAAGCCAAGAGACAACAGATGGCTGGAGACACACATATGGGGAGGACATGGAAACAATATGGCTATATTAGTCAGTCTTCTAGACATGGCTTCAGCATGGCGCCAAACTGTTGTTGATGACAAGGTGGAATTTTTAAGAGAGTTTTCATAAAGCATTTATTTTGCAGATGTTTAGAGAAAGCTTCTTCTGTGTGGAAGGAGCTAAGTAATGATATGAAAGTGCACCTAGCACATCAAAGTCAGGGGTGAAATGTATATTGCCACTTTTACAGTGAGAATCTTGGTACTTGTGAAATCTTTGCACAAAATGAAATTTTGTGGATATTAATACATTACCCAGGGAAGACATAAATAAGTTCAGATACTGCCTTCATATATCTCAGAAGAAGTAGAGGTAGAGTAGAAGTAGAAATAGAGTATATATATACTACATAATAGTATATAGAAGCAGAGGTTATGTATTGATTTCCTGTGCTGAACCATAATCATAGACAGTAATTATATGTCTATGTGCTAATTCAAATATCTCCATGCTTAATATATTTCCAAATAAGTCATGTCTTGTGTTCTTCACATCTTCACGATTTCCTAGGTTTTATTATTTTGAATATACTTTCCTAAATGTTAAGCATTTTAAACACACCACTTTCACTAAGTGTGAAGTTCTAAAAACTTGTATTTTGTTCCTTTAGACTGTATGCACAGCAAACCCAAAGCATAGTTTTATTTTATACCACTTTAACTCCTGCTCATGCTTGCTTTTTTTACACCATATTAACTCAGACTGCTATTCCACTGTGGTATGAGATAGCTTAAGTAGGAATGTCTTTCTTCCCTTTTCTATTTCTATTCTTTAAAAATTCTCTTAATTTCACAAGTGTAGTGTAGTGCTAGTAGGCACAGTTGTTCAGACTTTATATTTACTGATAGTCACATACTTTTTTCAGTGCTTTTCTAGATCAGAGCCCTTAAAGCACATACAGGTTCTCTGTCAGATTAGAGAAATCTTTTTTTTTTTTAAATCTCTTTTCTCCTCTGTCTTATTACTTTGACCTGTTGCTTTGCGATTTTGCTGTCAGGTAGTACTGTATATCTCAAAATATATCAGAGAACATAAGAGCAAGCACAAATGAACTAAGCAAACAGTAATCCTAGAAGTCTAGGTTCTAAACTTAGTGCTACCAAAGCCAAACATTTCAGGGTCCAATGCATCCTCTTCTGCTCAAAGAAGTAAATTCAGAAGAGTAGTTATCTGTTTTCAAAACTGAAACAGAACTGCCACTGCCAAATCTTTTGTGAACCTTTATCTGTGACAACTCTCAGAAAGGGGTAGGGGAATGGGACTGAGGAAAAAAAAAGAAAATAAAACAAAGAATGAAGGAAAACTCAACAAAATATGCACTTATCCAATACCTAAATATCCAAATCCTTGCAATTCCAAGGGGCCAAGTTAAATCAGGTTATGTACCGATAAAATAACAAAAAAATATTTTGTTCAGAGGACTCTGATTGAAAACAAGTATCAAAGACAAGAAAGGAATTTTATAATACAGATAAAAATGTTCAAGTAGAATGAGACCAAGACAAATTTGGCAATAAATTAAAATGCTAGAAGGCATTCATCTGCAAAGGCACATGGGTTTGGGCATTGGTACAATCCTTACTTCTTCTGTGTGCTCTCTGTAACAACACAGTAAGAAATGGCATCTCATGATGCTTCTCCAAGCTATGCACACATAAGCAGAACCAAGAGATTATAATAAAGGATTAAAAGAAAAAGAATTTCAGCCTTTCTGTACTTAACATTCCCCCTCAAAATAGAGAACAAGCCCCAGCGAAACTGAAAGGGGCTGCAGCTCAGATTCTGAATAACCAATGACCCAGGAACTCTCTTCCAACTTCCAAATTTCTAGCATTCTAGAGTTAGCATTTCTGTTTTTAAATTTGAATATGGGTGACATAAATGCACATGTGTATTTTACTGCATTATATATCTGTAGCTTTCTTGAAATATAAGAAACAAGAATTTGCGGTCAATTATTTCTCTTCTTCCAAACTAGAATAACTCTCCTCTTCCTTGAACCCTTCCTTTAGTAGTTTACATATTTATTTATTATTCTTTACATAGAAACAATATTTATTTACCATCCATATTGACTTACAAACTCTAATAAGATTGGTGACTTTGAGGCAAAACAGCTGTTTTATTGCATTGATGTATGATTATCAATATATTTGACTTACTGTCTCCTAAAGCTAAAAAATACATAGAAATTTAGAAGAAAATAGAACGTGGTGCCTCAGAGGATCTCCCTACAACCTAACAGACATATTTAATTTCAATTGAAATAGCTGAAGCGCTGGCTAACAGCTTCTAATCACCAGGTCCTGCGGTTAAATTTCCATCTTAAACAGTTCAAAGTCAATTTGCCAGCTTAGTTTGCCACATCCCACCTTGCCTGGAGATGTTAGTGGCAAAGGACCATGGGCTTGGACATTTCCCAAAGCAGCTCCCACTGTTGAACCTATTATTGGAACAGCTTCTTGGTGAACCAGCCTCACTGTTCAGAGTAGGAAACAAACAACACTACTACTGGAGCACAAGAAAGAAGGACTTGTTTTCATATAATTTGGGTACATTTTCCTCTTAAAAAATTCTACTTTATGGTCAGCCAATTTTTCCTTGGCAGGAAGATGGGAAGCATAAATACAACTAATGGAGAAAGCTCCTGTCTGGAGACAAAGAAAGTAGGAATGAGAAGAAATCTCTTCTGCAAGCAGCCACAAGACATGGGAGACTTATCCACCTGCTGCCTCCATAAGTCCACCTGCTGGCACTGCACTGTGGGACTGCCAAGAGACAGTTTAAAAATGAAATCCATAAGAATCTGCAAGATCCATGGAATGCAAAAAGCTGGGCATAACTCATTGTGGATGGGTAGGCACTGAACAGCTGAGAAAATATGTAGTATTCCACTTGGTAAGGGAATAGATAAGAACAGAAAGAGCTGTAGGGTACTAGAAATTATCCCTTTGAACAGAAATGCTGATAAAAGGTTTCTCTCACTGCTGCTGTTGAGACTGTTGACTTAAGAATATTGGAAAATTTCTTCATAAATAATAAAATGGATACATTAATTTAGTTGGTATGGCCATAAGCATTTTGAAAGTAGTTATAAATAAACACATGGGCAAATGAGAACACTATTTCTTCTATTATGTTTCTCTATCACATCTGAGGGACTTTCTGCCCATCTGTTGCACACACTGCTGGCCTTTAAGACTGCATAAGCCCACTGTGGCAAATGTAAGAGAAATGTGAGCAGGGAAACACTAACATACTTACTTGAACCTTACTGAAAGAGTTGATTAGGTGTTATGTACTTACATAATTATGCTTCTTGATTTTGCTGCCTGAATAAGCTTTTTAATACAAACAGTTCAACATACACAGTCCTTTATGAAGGACTCTCAAAGCATACCCTTTGTTAAATTCATACTCATTTAAATTCTTTTTAAGCATCAGTTGTGAAATAGTTTCACTAAGTCTTCCTCTGGTCAGGCTGTATGTATTTGACCTTTGCCATGGTTCCGAACATGATTGAAGATGTAGACAAGAACGGGATTATTTATTTAAGGGTTTTGAAATCTCTAATTTTTCAGAGTTTAAGGAAGGTAAAACTTAAGTATAGTGATTATATAGGGGCTATAAATATCCACCATTTATACTACATTGTTAAAATAAGAGAAGTACAAGTCTTGTTGTTTTATAGGGAATTGTTTGATTTAACAAAACACGGACAAAAATAAGAATCAAGCTATTAAATGCATAGCCACAAGCTATTCCAGTGGGGAAAGAAATCTTCCAAACACAGAAACCTTTTCCACCCAAAAAACTCCCAAATAAAACAGCAGCCTGGTTTAGAGGCATGTGTCTCATCCACATCCATGTTTTTGTTGAGAGTTCAGTGAAGGTCTCTCAGCTCTCCACAGAGATGGTCAGTAATTTCATGGTGTTATCTTAAAAGAGCAGGATGAAGAGATGGAATTCCCAGTGAAAAGGAAAATGAGGCTGCTCAAGCTCCCAACATAGACCGTCTGATGTTTTTCTTTGCCACTGGGATGCCAAAACATTAACTTCATGATTAATGTATGGAAAGGGGATGGACAGAGCAAGTCCTGTGCCTCATTGCTGTGAAGTGAAGCATCACACTTCTTGTGTCCCCAGTCACTTTGATCCTTTTGTAAACATTGCTGATGGTCTCATCCATTCATTATTTTGGTAATTTTTAAATTCTTTCTGACAGTTTCAAAGGGCTGCCCAATAATTTTTAATGTTCTTACTGTCTTTTTTCAAATGGTATCATTCTGTTTCTGTGCAGAAGTTTCTGGAAAGTATTATTGTCCTACATAGATCAGAATCTTTTGTACCAGAGAAAGAGAAGTTTACACTGACATTTTAAAAATATTCCAAATGGTCCCACAGGTCTGTTCTGTATACATGTTTATTGCTGGTAATATGACAGAAAAAGCACTGCAGAGCCTCTTGGGTATTTATTCGTCTTTCTTTTTGTTCTAAGCAATTAACTTCCTGTTTTTATCACTGTACAATTTTTTTTCTCTGAAATGAATCACTCCAAAAAAGATAAGGAGCTCTAGGATTCAAAGCTGCCACTCATGCATACAGCTGTTGCTTTACTAAATTGTAAGACTCTTGCAAGTATTTCTAATAAAAACTATAAAAGGCAACTTATTTTTTCTTCTCCTGTTTTCAGCTCTTTCATTTGAGTTACAGGATGTCATGCCAGTCAGAGGAAGGCAACCAAGAAAAGAACCATACTTCCAAAATATCTCTGCTCATGTGACCTGTCAGCATCTGAAATTTAATATTCTTTTAATCTAACCCTAAAATTAGACAAGCACTGAAGTATTTAATAAATTGCCCTTTTTTTTGTGTCTGAGTTGGCATGTCACATCAGAATAAGGAAGACATATGTCCTCCAGTATTAACTACAGTGAAACATTAAGGCACTAAAGTATTTTAAGCTTAATGACATTGAGAACAATCAACATGTCCTTAACTTTAGGCCTAACAAATCCAATATACTGATCAAGAACTGGCTGATGTACACAGACAAACTAACTTATTCTGGGCACATTTTATGATGCTTAACAAAAAAAGAACATTTCATCATAGCATTTGTACTTCCAAATAAATGTTTGGCATCGGTAAGTCTGAACTAAGAAGTATTTTGCTTAAAACATTCTAAAGAAATTTAAAAAGTAACAGTCAGGGAAAAGTTATATGGTAATAAAAACCATCTCCAATGCACAAAAGGCATGATCTTCTTCAAATGAATTTTTGCATGCATGGTTTTCTTTGTGTGGTTATCTAGTATTTATTTTATTATCTCTTTGGTTTTCATATACCACTTCTACTTGAGCAGAACTGTCAAGTTTGTATGCTTAAACTCAGGCTCTTAAATCACTACAGCAGATGCTTATTTAATTGAAAATAATGGCATACATTAATTTTCTAACCTGTAGGGGTACTCATAACTAACTTCAAATCAGTGAGACTAGCTACATAAATCACAGACAGAAGCAGTTGTTTATACATGCTTGTGGGGACAATAGCATATGTTGTCAAATTTGATTTAATTAAAAAGTCTGTGCAATCAAAACTAGCCTAATGCATGAAACTTCTGTTCAGGATATTTTTGCAAAGAAAGGAGGATTCATACTGACCATGCTTGTAAATTATTTTAGTAAAGAAAATAAACTGCTTGAGATTTTCCTTAGAAATGCTTTCTTCTTGGTATTTTTTTAATTAATGTATTTTCCAAATGGGTAATTTGATCTTTCTTAAGTTGAAACCTTTTATGTAGAAATTTACTTATTAAAACACAAAGTTTCTCTGAATCAAAACTTTATTTTCAGTCAAATCTACATTTTCCTTATTTTTTTCCTTTTGAATGAAAGTTTTAAAAATTTTTATATTGTTTGACTCAGAAGTTTCTTCTCTGGCACATCTCTATGTCTGAAAGCAATTTACAGAATATTCTGCCAGAAACTGGGACCAGCCAACCATATTTGCCAGAATCAACGTCTAAGCAGCTTTGCTATTTGCTAAAAAGAGGGGTAAAATTTCTTTAATGGTTGCTGGAGACATAAATGAAACACAATGAGAAATAAATGGAGCACAAATGTACCCTTTTTCACAAGTCCACTGAAAAGTAGAGGGCAGTAGACAGGCTGGGAGATGAAATTTTATAGGACTTTATTCCAGCAAGACTGGACCATTAAGGAGATAGTGGACACTAGAGTGCATTACAGATTTTAAATTCCTGTGTTTGTTTATGGGAAGACAGCTCCAGAAACTGCTGCCTAAGTTATTGCTGTCAGAAAGCCACAAAGGATACAAAAGAGCAGGGAACCATCTCAATGCTGGGCACAAAATAGGCTTCCAAACACCTTTGGTGGATCTCATATTAACATACAGTTTTGTGCCACTCAACAGTAATGCCAAAAGCATCAGCATGCCATGGGCTCCCAAAATGTGAACTGATATTGTGTATTCAGCCCTGAGGCTGTAGATTCATTTCTTTAAATAAAACAGGGGACATCTGTTTCTGGTAACAGAAATAAAAAAGTCACTCCACTGATCCTTGCATCTGAGGGGAAAAAATATGTAGAAGAATAAATATAACTCAAATGTTACTAACCTTAAGGAGTCCGTAGTATGAGAAATGGACACATTTTATTCCTGGAGGCAATGAAACAACTTAAGTACCAATTTTGATCCTAACTCTCACAGATAAAATACAACTTGTTGGACTGGCTTTAGGAAAGAAAAAATTTAGACATATCACACCCCTCTGTGAGAGTTTATCCTCTCACAGAATCCCAGAATGACTGAGGTTGAAAAGGACCTCAGAAGCTCCTCTTGCCCAAGCCCACGCTCAAGAAGGGCCACCAAGCATTCTGCCTGCCTAGGATTAGTGTCCAGATGGCTTCTGAATATCTCCAATAACAGAGAATCCACAATCTGCCTGGGAAACCTATGACAGTGCTCAGCTGCTCTCAAGAGCAAAAAAAAGTTTCCTTGATGATCAGACAGAGCCTCCTGTGCTGCAGCTGGTGCCCATTGCCTCTGGTCCTGTCACTGGGCACCAGTGAAGAGAGCCTGGCTCTGTTCTCTTTATACCCTCCCTCCAGATATTGATACACACTGAAGAGATCCCCTCTGAGCCTTCTGTTTTCCAGGCTAAACAGTCCCAGCTCTCTCAGCCTTTCCTCACAGGAGAGATGCTCCAGTCCTTTCATCACCTTTGCTGGACTTTCTCCAGAAGGCCCACATCTCTCCTGTAGCGGGCAGCCCAGCGCTGGACACAGCACTTCAAGTGCAATCTGTGACAATGACATTCCTGTCCATCCCATGACACTATTACAGCAATGCCCTCTGGTCCATGAAAATGACTTATTTTAACTGCACTATAAAGGATGAATTTTTATGTATGCATTCCATTTCCACCTTGCTTGGAAAGGGTTTGTATTAGAAATACAAGGATCATGAGAAAATGGATTATCTTTCATCTGCCACACCAAGAATAAGTGATTTTAAAACCATCTTTTTATAAAGAGATTGATGCAAGGCAGTGTTCCAACAAAAGTAATTTTTCTAATACTTAACAACATAATCTGTATAGTCATAAGATTAAAAAAGCAAACCAGTTCAGTTTGAGAAATATAACAATGTGGATCCATTATATTTTCAAGCCTTCTGCTTCCAGAAAACAGCTGTAAATGAAGTAATTGTACAACTCGAGAGTACTGAAGCAACTAATTCAAGACATCAGGAAGAATTCTTTGGGGTCTTCTACTCTATATGGAAAATGAAGTACCATGAAATTTACAGGAAAACAAAAATCAAACATTCTCTTGTGCAACGGAAAACAGATTTCAACAAACCTTTTCCTCTTGGATCTGCCACAAATTCCATTTGCCTATGTTAAGGGTCAGCCAAAACCTGAACCCAAGGAAAGGGATTTTGATAGCCTAAAACCATTTCTAGCTCTTTAATCATAAAATGCTAAAATATAAATTACATATCACAGTTCAAACAATTATTTTGAAAATTTATGCCCTGATTTATCATGATTACCAACCCACTAAAAATTATCATAAGGACTGCTACAATGCATAGTTCTTTATTCAAAATTTTTAATGAAAACATCCAAATTTGGGACATCATTTACCTGAAGAAAACATGTTAATAATTAATGGATTTTAACTGAGTATGAATATATTATGGTAAATTCTCCTGTCTCCTATAAGAGGACTAAGGAGGAATTATTCTTGAGCTCTACTGGTGCAAAAACCCCAAGTTCTGGCCTGGATAAAAGTTGCAAATGAAAGCTGGATTTAGATCTTGCTAAGCCACATAAAAAGAAAAGTTAAATATTGCTGTATTTATTTTTCCTCAACTCATGAGGACAAGCAGAAAGAAATTAAATTGTTGTTTTAGCTTTAAATGAAATTCAACATGTTTTAAATGGTCACAAACCAAAATTGCAGCTTCTTGTTGACTAACCACAAAACACAGCTTTTCTTTAGACAACAGTAAAGCATTTGGAACAAGAATAAAACACTTTCATTCAGTGAACAAAAACTGAACAAAGTTGCACAAAGTTGTGCATTTCATTAGAAGGTTTTGAATATCAGATTGAAAACATGATGTGACTATTAATATAGATTCCGCTGTTTAAAGTAAAAAGCACTGAGAATTCAGATGAAATTTCTGTGCAATATTAGCTCGGAACACCCAAAGAATGTTGTAACAGAAATCTGGCTATTACAATTCCTACATATTGAAATCAATAGGCAGCGACATGAGCCTACATTTCTGAAAAAAAAATGGAAAAAAACCCATGCCTTCACCTTACAAAAAAACCCAACTTATTATTACTATGTACCACCTATTATGTAACTGTTTTCTAGTCAACAGAGAGACAAAGGGAAACGTGTATAGAGAATAAACAAGAATCCTCATGTTCCATGGCATACCTAGTTTATCAAGGTAGTGCTTTTAAAATATCTTGGATGGGATGAGAATTTCTTTGGAACATACCCATAAGAGCTGATTTTCTTGGATGAGAACAATTTGTTTCAATACTAGCTTCTTGTGACCAAATGGAAGGTCAGAGCTGGACAAGAAATAGAACTGTGACTGCAGACTACAGATGCTATAGACACTGGGAAACCTCTGATGTATTAAGGAATTTCAGGGACAACAGATGGACATGTTTGGATCTGCTGAGCATTCAAGCTTCCCATGGAACTGTTTATTAACTTCAGGACTACAGTAAAAGTCTAATTAAGCAAAAAATATTACAGGACTTCTCTCGTCTTTCTCAGAGGCAACAGGCACTTTCACGGTTTCATTTCAGGCAGGATAATGGGATGGAAGCCACAATGGAGATGACACTCAACACAAAAAGTTGAAATAGCCTATTTCTGCTTTGGCCATTAATGCATGCTCAGGGAAACATTTCCTAGTGCAAGTGCTCAATATACGGAAGAAATGAGTGTCTCTAATGAGTAATGCAGTGTAACATTAAAATATCTTAAAAAAGTTAAAAGAACCCACCGACTCTTTTCTGCTTATAGTTTTGCTTTGGGAACGTGAGCGGGAGATGGTGCTGAAAAAGGAATCCTTTTTAGATGCAGACAAAGGTGGAGATCCTGTAAATTCACGTCCTCCAGACAAGCTCTCTATGCTTGGAGATGAACTGATGTTTTTTGAACTTTGGCCTGTAAAGCAAGTATAAAAAACCAAAACAGTTAATCAATGGGCATTTTCTTTTCTCCACAAATACTTCTTTGTCTTAATTGACATTGACTGAGTCACAGACAGTCCAACACAAAATGAAATGTTGAAGTGTGTCAGCATGCACTGAGAGATTGAAGGACTATTTTCACATGTTACTTAACTTCTGCATGAGAGAAGAACACAAAATCTTTGTGCATATACAGATATATACACAAACATACACTATTACACACCTGTATCTATATATATGTTAAATGATGTATGTATATATATATATATATACACAAACATATATATATGTATATGAAAAAATACCACCTCACTATATGCACCCTAATATATCCAGACTGAGGAACTTCATGCCCTGTGTGGAAAAATGAGCAAAGCACCATTTCATAATAAAAACCCCAAAAACCTGATGTCATCAATGCTACAATGGAAATAGTTTTTTCCAACTATAAAATGTCACAAAGAATGCTAACAACAAGAACTTCAGATTCAAAAAGTGAGTTGAACACTGAAGATCTAGATCACAATAATTAGACTTCAAATAGGAAAAAAAAGTAAGTTAAGTTTGGAAAAAAATCTAAGTTCTCAAGCTTCAAATTTTAAGGCCATCTCCACCTAACACTTTGATGAAATCTACTTAATAGTTACTTATTGTCATTTCATGGAGCTTTTGAAAAGAATCCAGCATTGTCCACTATCATGGTGAAGACTTCTGAGGAGAAGCCTGGGCTGGTTCACCATGGCAGTGTATGCATCAGGCAGCCTCTGATAAGGATAATTTCTTTTAGCTGAGGCTTTCAAAGTGCTTTCAAATATTTAAACTAAAATTTTGTTTTCATTAGTTCCAGGAGGAAAAAAACCCCAGAATGTCAGTTTTCATCAACTTTCATTAAAAAATGTTGCCTTAGGAAAGATGCTAGTTTAAAAAATCTGTTTATTATGTGTAGGATGAAGTCAAGCTAGAATGACTCTATGAAATTGTGGTTTTTCCATTCTGGAAAAAAGTTAAATAGCATGTAAAGCTAATGCTCAAGAATTCTCCCTGTCTCTTGTTTGATGGCTATTCTGATGAGAGGGTTTATGTTCTCCTTTTTCCTTTCCTCTGTTTTTGGTGTGCTTTCTTGCCACCATCTATAACATCAAGTATGATCCTCTGCAATTAAATCATTCACATTTTCTTAAGGGAATAAATATAGACTTATTTGAAACACACTTTTTGCAAGGAGATTGTTAAATGCAAAGAGACTGAACTACCAAAGAACAAAACATCATGTGTGAATAAACAGACCTTAAATGACAAAACCCAAGAAAGGATCTGCGTTTAATATTCTGAATATTTTCTAGAAGAAAACTCATATAAATTGCTTCTCACCTTGTCCTTCAATCTCTGTTGCTTTATTCTGCTCACCTCTCCCATAACTCTCCTACATTTTATGCCCTGCTTCTCATGCTTCTGTGAATCTTCCTGTCTGCCTCCATCTTTTCTTCAGATCCCTCCACAATGCCTCTTCTGCAACTTCTTATTCGAACTTTTTTCTTTACATATTCTTTACTTCCCACCAACTTCATTCAACTGGATTTTTCTGTTTCTTCACAATCCTCCTCCAGGCACTTACTACCTACCACCTAGTTTGAGGAGTTTCCTTAAAAGTGCATGAGACAGAGGCTTTTATAGATCTCACTTAACTTTTGCCTTCACATTTTATGGAAAAATGGGATATGCATTAATCAAGTACACCGTAAACAATTCTGGAGATGAAAAAGAAGAAAACACTGCATGGTAAACAGCAGAAATAATTCAGTTGCAAGAAAATATTTAGAAAATTTCTAATTTTAGGATAAAATCATGTCACTTGGCAACATCGTTATCCTTACAGTTGCCTTTATGTACGAAAAAGACCTTTTATGCATTTCATAGCTGCAATTTACAATGGAAGTATGCTTTTGCAGTAGGTAAACTTAAAAATAGTTTTGAAACAGATGTAATTTGCTAAACATATTTTAGCAAATAAAGCATTTATAAAAGCAATTCACACAGCTAAGCAAGAGCAGCCAATATAGAAGCTAAACGTAAAAAGATCTATTTGGTGGACACAGTAAGGTGCAACAGAAAAATGTTTTATACCATACATGTCAGATTAAATAGTCTCTCTTTACCATCCTAATAATAAAAAGTTATATTCCCCATAGGGTAAAGATTAACAAAACAAACAAAAATGTTAAATCATGTGCAATGTGTGTTTTTCACATACTCCCCACTGTGTGGCCTGGGCTTAATACTCTTCACCTGCTAATAAGCAGATTATATGATAAAAATTCACAAATAATATTGAGAGAAGAACACTTTAAATATATTTGAGGAACCCCCACACATGAAATAATGCAGCTTGGTAAAACAGGGAAAAAAATGATTTGTGAAGATTTTTTTTCCTATATTTTGTCTTTCAGCTCCAAGGAATAAAAAAAGTCAAAAATATAGTAAGAAATTGAAAAGACAGAGAAGTGTCCTCATGGCCACTGCAAACAGCTACACTTCAAAACACGGATCAGAGGAATAGAATATGCAATTATTTGCTTAACCAAACAAGATTTTGTGAACAGACTACAACTGTCCTAAAAGAGAATTTGCTCAAATAACATGAAGAGCTTTCAACAGTCTGGTTCTTAAGGCCTACAAAATATATGATGAAAATAAAAAATAAGAGCAATACAAGATCTAGTTAAACTAAGACAGAGATGCAGTAAACCAGAAGTGATAAAAATACTATATCTGTTTGATACCCAAGTAAGAAGAAAGGTTAGAATGCACCTGATCCTTCTGCATGAATAAGCAAATCTGGGGAAATTATCATTAAGAAATAATATTTTTTAATTAGGCATACAACCCTGTGAACAGTGTTGTGACATGAATTATTTGGGAATATAATTGCAAATTAAGACAGAAAGAGCAGCACTTATGAATAATTACAGTGTGTTGCAACTCATAAAGCAGAATTCTTGGACTGTAATAGGCTTTTCTAATTTCCAAATGAGTCAATGTTTTTATAACTGTAAATAAGAAAGCTGGAAGACAGGTCACACCAATTGTATGTGTTTTCCTTACGGGGGGGGGGGGAGGAAAAAGTCACCTATGATTTTCCCAATATAGAAATTTAATGTATCACAGAATATTCTGACTTAAAAAGGACCCAGAATATTCTGACTTAAAAGGGACCCACAAGGATCGTCGAGTCCAACTCTTAAAGGAAGCTGCTGCAAAAACATTTAACTGAGTCACCATGCTGTTTCTAAAGTCATTCAGATGTGTCATGTATGCACTGAGGCATTAACAGTCCTCACATAACTTTGGAAACAACACTGTAGCACCAACATGCAGATTTTGGGAACTTGCGACAATGACACAAATGCCATTTGTACCTTCTCTGTTCTGTGTCTCACTGATTTTACATCTTTCTTAATGTGCAGTGTGGTACATTCTGCTCACTCAATAGCTTCACAAGAAAGTAATGGGACAGAGTTTCTAATTTTGGATTATTCCTCACAAGAAAAAAAAAAAAAAAAAAAAAAAAAAAAAAGAGGAAAAAGAAAAAAGTCTTACCCTTCAAGTAGAAATAAAACACATAAAGTTCACAATAAAGTACAGTTAACAACTATACTCCATGCCCTTCTTCTTTAGCACTTTAATCACCAACCTGGAAACACCACTGAATCAAAACTCTCACTCTCATTTTATCTGCTCATTCTGTCAATATCAGATAAATACATTACGGCTCCTTAAAAAACATTGGAGAAATCCAATCTCTGACCATCTAGGCATATACCAGAAGGTCTTAAAACCTATACAAAACAGGCCGAAAAAACCCCATAAACATGGAAATCAACTACATGCTTATGAAGCACACAGAACAAATACGTAAGGATCCCTGACGTACGGAGCAGTCAGAACGCATTAGCACGTAGGATGTCTCAAAAATATATATACATGCACCCTAAAATGCATAAATAGTTCACAGTAATGATGCACAGGATTTCACACACTAAAAATACATCCATTTCTGAGGCAAAAAAGGATCAGTGTTATCTCCATGTGCTGGCTTCTAAGTGGCTCGCTACTTTCCTGTTGCTAACAAAAACTGACCCCAGGGTGACAAAAGCTCTGACATCTGATGTCTTGAAAACAATGATAATTTTAATTCAAATTGATCAATAATTTGGCAGCATAATAAAGTAAAAGGTGATGGCAAAGAGGAGGAGAAGATTTATAATGAAAGGAATGTGAGCTTACTAAGTGACTCTTACTAAGTTTAAGTCATGAGGGATATAACCAGGAAATAAAATTACCTGCTAAAATATATGAAAAAAGCTGAGAAAGATACAAAAACGCCATAGAAAACTGATGGCTCATTCTGTTTGTTCCTTACAGAGGAAAAGAATAGCTTTCATAGTTATAAGGAGAGAAAGAACAAAGATACCAAGAAGAGCAGAAGTACAGCACCATATATAATTCAAAACCATTCAGATCTGTTCATCTGTCTGTATTTGCCATAGTGAGGACGTAGGATATTAAAATTTGCAAAAAGAATGAGATGAGTTTTATAAAACTTTTCAGATAAATTAGTTTCCCTTTCTCTCCTACAGAGAAATTGGAACAAAGGCTTCCAGCATTTTTAAAATTCATTCAAACCACCTCATCACACAAATCCATATGCTTTTTATTTCAGCCAAGGCAGGTAAGCTCCCTTGCTCCATGTTGTGCACATGTGCACAACATGTGCAAGTACATGTTTGGCTCAAAATACCTGCCCCAAATACAAGAGAGAAGTAATGCAGCTAAAAGGGACAATGATGGTGGAACTGGCCCCCACGACAGAGTGGGAAATGGGCTACAAAGTGCAGGAGCACAGAGGTTTGTAGCACAGATGGATGGTGACGCACGGCGGATGCCAGTGAAGAGACACAGACACACAGACTCAGTCACCGAGACACACAGAGACACACAGACACAAAGAGACAGACACAGACAGGCAGACAGACACGCACACATGCAGACACGCAGACACACACAGAGACACACACACACACAGACACACAGACACAGACACTGGCACACACACACACACACACACAGACACACACACACACACACAGAGACACGGGCACGCAGACACAGACAGCGGGCGGCCGGCAGGGACGCGGAGCAGCCGAGCTCTGTGCCGGCACACGAGCGGCGCTCGGCGGAGGGCAGCGGCAGCGCGGCCCGGGCCTACCTGCGGGGGCCGGGGGATGCTGCTGGGCCTGGGCCGGCCCCGGCGCCGCCTCGCCCGCCTCGCCTGGCAAACAAACAACAGCGTTAGCGCGGCCCCGGCGCCGCGGCTCGCCCGAGGGAGGAGCCGCAGCTTTGGGGGCTTCGGCCGGAGCACCCTGCTTTGAACAGAAAGGACATGGTGAGAGAGCGCTGTAGGGACAGGCAAAAGGAAACGGGAAGGTTGGATAACCAGTAGTTACAGGCTGCAGAACCCCAGTGGTTTAAAGCGATGCTTTAGATCAAAAGCTAAACTTAACCGAAGAGTCAAAAAACCCCACGTTTTGTCGCTGGTACTTTACAGAGACAGTGTAATTACAGTGTCATTCTGCTGTGTGGGGGCTTCACAGAATGGCCGAGGTTGGAAGACCACGGGAGGTCACCAGGCCCAAGCCCCTCGCTCAAGCTGGGTCCCCAAGGGCACATTACTCAGGATTGTGTCCTGATGGCTTTTGAGTATCTCTAGGAAAGGGGACTCCACACCTTCCCTGGGCAATCTGTTCCAAGGCACGGTCACTTGCACACTAAGCAAGTTCTTTCTCATAGTCAGGTGGAATTTCCTGTGGATCAGTTTCTGCCCATTGCCTCTTGCTCTACCGCTTGGCACCACCAAGAAGAGGCTGGCTCCATCCTCTTCAACTCCTCCCTTTGGATACCATCCCTCCTCTAGCTTCTCTTCTTGAGGCCAAACAGTTCCAGCTCCCTCAGCCTTTCCTCATAAGTGAGGTGCTTCAGCCCCCTAATCTTCTATGGAGCCCTCCACCAGACTCACTCCATGTCTCTCTTATACTGAAGAGCTCAGAAGTTGTATCCTTACTGTTAGAAAGTTTTAAAATTGCCTAATATGTATATTTCTGTGTTTTTTAAAAAGGAAAAAAACCCCCATTTGTCAATCTATGTTTTATTCCTTTAATTTGTACTCAGTTCTGCTATTGATAAGGACAATTTCTTTATCCATATGAAAGCCATACTAATTTTCTAGAGATGCTTCATAAATAATTCTAAATTGAGGGATCATTTCTTTAGGGTAAACGTAGTGACTGTGGAAATTCCATCTGTGTTACAACAAACACCACAGTAGTATTCACTCATAAAAACAGAGTAGCCTGTTGGCAGAACCTTGTCTTTAAACTGGTCCTCTAATGTGTCCTTGTGATAAAGTTGCACTCAAATCAAAAGCCTTTTGGGTTTCACTGTGAAATAACCTAGAAGGAAAACTGTATCTGGCACTGTCAGGGAAGAAGAGAAAGAGAAATGCTTTTTTTCCTTGGCAATACACTGCCATTTGGTAATCAAAGAATATCCAGTTTCTGAATGATGAAGGATCCACTGGAAGACACAAGGCAACAATTGTTCGTTTTTCCCATCTTCCGTTCATTATCAATATTTTTATCTTTCAAAATAACCACCTCAACTGTAAATCAAATGAACTCAATATTTGAATTCAACTTTTGTGCCAACAAATTACTTCACTGTGCAGGATCAAGAGAATGTTTTAATCCCTCTTCTGTTAGCAGACTACCTTGCATAAGTAATCAGTAATGATACTCGATCTTCTTCTGTGCTGAGGACAGGCTGAATGGGATTAATATATTATTAGGAAGAACTGAATTTCCAATTAGGTGTCTGGATACTTCGTTCAGCTGTGATTTGTAATGCTGAAGACTCATCTGGAATTACAGGCTTGCAATTATGTTTTTTTTTTTTTTTTTTTCAGTCTGCTGTTTTTCCATTTGCATTATCTAAATTATATGCATTTTTTTTTTCCTTACAGAAATTCAACAAGTACCAAAACTTTGGAGTGAGAAATAATTACAACTGATTATGTAACCAAATCATCCCTCACTAGAGTATGGCAGCATGAATGGTAGCTGTTTTGTGAGTGGCAACAGTTGAAACAGAGCTGTTAAAGCTGGGGATAGGATTATTTTGACAGTCCTGCAAGGTACTTGTTACCAAGGACTTCTTCACAAAGTAGATCAGCCAATTAATTTAATCTCTTCAAACTTATAAATTTCTGCATATTCATTTAAATTATCAGCACTACTTGAGCATTCAAAACCTGAAAAGACCAATAAGAGAAAAATGGATGACCTATTTTATTGCTTGAAGCCTGTTAGATTTACAGCACTTTGGCCTGTTATACTGTCCAACTGAACATCTGTGAGTATTACATCAGCTGGAAGTGCAAATGTATGTCAATTTAAATCCTAAATCCATGTTTCTGCCTACCTCAGCTAAATAACCAAGCTCCAGGAGGCTGAGGAGAGCTGAACACACAGTGAAGAATAAGAGAACAAGAACAGAAGACAATTAGTGACAGCTAGTTAGTAATTTGGGAGTCTTGTATTTCCAAACCATGCCAAATAGCTTTTAGATACTCAAAACTTACAGCAGAATCCAGAGCTAGAGAAAAGCCAGTGTAGAAGCTAAAAAGTTCAGCACAAACTTGAGTGGAATAAAAGCTTCTGAGAGTCTGAATATATTTTAACTCCTAAATCTCAATGCCTGGGAGAGAAATAGGGCAGCTTCTCACAGCTGCCGAGAGTGCCCTCATTCACTGGATTTGCTGTACAGCTCTTTCTTGAGCTGGTGTTACTGTCCTCCACAGAACACAAAAGACTTACTCTTGCTCTTAAGTGTGATGGAGATTGTGCTGTTTACAAAGGTCCCTGCAGCAAGCTTCAAAACAGTTTTTAGTGTGTCTCCACCATGATGTCATTGCAAATAGGGATTTCTTTTTGCTGAACATTTAAACTTCAGAGAGGATTCACTGGGGAGCCTCTAGAACACTTTCTATTTCCTTTTGGTATTTTTTGTGTCTCTTTAAAAATATAAATTATGGCACTTGCAAACATAGCTGCCATAATTTGAAATTTCTATACAGTTATAGGCAAAATGCTTATAAGTATGTACAGGTCTGGAGCAACAAGCATAGCACTATTATGTAAAACAAAGCTCTGTCATCTGAACCTATTAAAAACAGTATATTTACATTTTTTGCCTTTAAATGACTTCTGCAAAGGGTGTGTCAAATATGGATGGACAGAATACACTTAGGAAGAAGCTGCAGTATGTTTTTTCCTCTTACCCTGAAAATGCTCTATGCCCTACATCATAAATTCTTCATAACTTTACCAAATCTCCATATTCCTGTTGACAGAGCAATATCTGCACAGCTTGTACATGACAATGACCAATCATAACCACAATTTTTTATTCTGATTCTTGTATGGAAAGTATCAGGTGGATTTCCTGATGATACAACATGTTAACTGGCACATACGACAGGCCATCCATTAGCAGCCACATCAGGATTAAGCTACAATCCATTCCATCTATAGAGGTTGCTTCAAATTGTATGCTTTTATTATATTAAGCAGGGAAAGGAAACAGCCACTCAAGGACCACTTTTAAACTCAAAAGGGAAAAGAGAGAATAATGTGATAAGGGAATTATGGCAAACTTAAAAAAAACAATGAAAAAGTCTCTCTGAAACAATACAAGTAATTTTGTTCTACATCTAATTTTACTTTCACTGTTGTGAACAGGATTTGCATCAAAGTTTCACTGCACTTCAGTTTCCCCTCTGCACTGTAAAACCCTTGCTGGGGCAAGTTTTGAGATTCTTCTATAACTGAGAGAAGCTGCATTATCTGGATTTTGCCAAGCAGCTGCAGAGGCCCTTACAGAAGCGCCTGTATGTGTCTGCTCCAAAAGAACAGCTGTATCGTTCAGTTCTGCTCCCTCAGTGTCTGCTGGGCATGCCTTGCATCATGAAAGGGCCTTTGGACCATATGGGTGCCACAGGAAAGAGAAAAAACACCAACTTCAGTTATGAAGTGTTATTTCCCTTCTTTTACACTTCCAAATCTGGTAAAAAAAAAAAAAAGGATGCAATCCTGTGCAAAGGTTCAGGGCAACCAGCACCAGCCCTCAAGCTCATAACCATGACACTTGATGAGTTGCTAAAAGCAGAAGATACTCTTTTGCTCTACATACTCATATTGCCATGGGCTGGCTGAAGATGAAAAGTAGTAACCTACCTTGAGTGTGGCAGAGTATAGCAAAAAACTACCAGAGCTGAGGTTGTGAATTTGTTGTTTGATTAAGCTGTTCTCAAGAAACATAAAAAGAAAGGCTTGAGAAAAAGACAATAGTGTTTGCTAAATAAGGTGCAGAGGGCCATCACAAATTATTAAAAGTTCAAATAACTTCTTAAATTAGCTTCACACATTCTAAAGGGAATACTTTTTTGTTTATTAAGAATTATTCTCTATCTTCCTTCACTTACTATTAGGTATTTAGCTAATACTGTTATGCATGGGATTTTTTTCCATTAACCTGAAAAAACATGTATGAAATTAGTCTTCCAGTTGCATCTAAAATCTGAAAAAATTATTGGCTCAAAAACTTCTTACAGTATTTGTGCATTCTTGAGGTAACACCTAATTCTGTATTGCACTGCAAATGTGCTGTTTTACCTGGCATAGGCATCCTGCCTAACAAAATACTGCTTTTTCTATTTCCTCCAAACATGTAAACACTGATATAAAAACGAATAGAAAAAAGAACTTTCTTCAGCCCTGAAGATGTATGACAAAGCTTCCCTCAGTCATGGCACTGCCACAGGCTTCCCCTTTACCTTTGCCCAGCTGAACTGGCATGCTTTCAGACTTCATCATCCTCTGCTGCTGTGACTGGTGGTGATGGTGGTGCTGCTGCTGCTGGTGGTGCTGCTGATGCTGAGGGGCTTCCACTGTGCTCCTGCTTGGCATTGAAGAGGGAGGGAAGCTGCTCCCACCGGCGGGAGTGCCCACTGCCCCACCTGAAGCCATGGCTGGAGCAATGAGCTTTCGGCCAAAATTCAGTAAGCTGTTGGAGACTTTGTTAATGTTCAGAGGGGCGGCCTTAGCACTGGCACTGAGAAAAGAAGAGGAGAAATCATCGTGTCATTGCCAGTGGTTTAGACAGGCACAGTCATACATGCATTGTTCTTCAAAACTTGGAGATAAAAATACAAGATTTTAATGTTGCAAAGAAGGTGTTTTACTACAGTTGCACTGAAACAAACAGAGACCACAGGGACTGGGCGTGGTATGAATTTTTCCCAACCAGAAATAGAGACATTTTTTTGGTCCTTCTCCCTGAAGAAAGCAGACTAACCCCAAACAAAGTCAGTTTCTATCAATTTTCTTAATTTTTCTTCCTAAACTAAAACAAAGAAAAAATGAGTGACAAAAAGCTATCCAGGCTCCACGGAATGAAAAACTTTATAAAATTGAATTTTTGCACTTATTTGAAGACTGCTTTATTTATTTCTGCTAGATTAAATTCTCTCCAATTTTAAAATTACCTCTCCATGTTTAAAATTACTCAATGCCAAACATTTATTTCAGCAAGCAAAACTAACACTAGACTGTCCTTTTAGGTTGGCGGAGCTAGATGTCTCTTGCTCTGAGTTCACCTTCTGCCCAGCCCAATCACTTCAAGCCAAGCACTTTATAACAGGAGCCTGATTTCTAAAGTGGTTTTGCTGAAGAACTGCTTCAGGGTATAACACATATAGTGAATCACAATCCTTATAATTGTTACTTTTTATTTTTAACTACAGTGGCTGTTTAATTCACTTCAGTTATATGCAACATTAAGAATGAGGAAATTGTTGAACCATTTAATTTGTCTAAAATAAAGAGGCAAAGAACCTTCTAATTCCCAGTGGAAGTGTTCACATAACCCACAGATTAGCAAAGCCATTTCTGTTTGTTCATGCAATAATTCCCTGCCCTATATAATTAATGCTTGAAATACCCTTCACAGAAATATATCACAACCACAAAGACCTTTTCACTCCTGAGGTTTTATTTTACTGATCTGTATTTCCATGATATAAATAGCTGTCCTTTAAAAACATGAAGAATTGTAATTAAAGCAAACACAATCATTGTACTGGGGAAAAATAGCTTTACAATGTTTTGGGGAAGTTGAACTAAATATAAACTACAAATGAATTAATATGGGTAATTTGTAACTTCTTGCAGACACCTGGAAGAGTAATTTTGATTTTGTTCTTCCTATAATTTCTCTATTCGTCTCCAGAGATGGTTTTTTTTTAGAATACACAATACAAACATGCACACACATATAGAGCACATCCAGAAAATAACAACAGCTGAGTTGTTTAGAGTCAGAATAGATACTCAGGATAGACAGAAAAGGAGAGCTATCAGAAGGAAGTACGTGGGCCTGCACACACACAAGATACAGCTCAAAGCTGTATGGAGTGCTTCTGCCATATACTGGTGATGAAGAAAGATGGCATCTAGAATTTTTTAGGAGGAATAGCAGTGCAGAGACTGGGACCAAGTGTTGCTTCCCAATTTATGAAAGCTGGGAAAGAATGAAAGAAAGCCGAATACTAATTACAGGATGTTTCTGTGTCTCCTGATTTTATTGATTGCTGCTAGTGTTACAAGTAGTCTTTCCACAGTCACCTGAGAATGACTGACAAAGTCACTATGAGGAAAGCATCTGAAGAACTATAAATACTGCTGCAAGAGATCCAAATGATTTCAAAAACAAACTGAGTAGTTGTGAGAGACTGAAGTGTTCATGGTTAGTGACTCAAATAATCGCCCATGTGCAAAAACTGCAGGTGCTTTGCTGAGGCCAGGTTTGCGTCCCCCAGCTGAAGGGCAGGAGTAGAGTTTTTGGATGTTTGATGGTTCCTTGATGAGAAGCAGAAATCTGCTGACCTTGACCCTAAAAGAAATCCAGAGACAGCAGTGCACTTGGTCCACGCAGTGCCTTCACTGAGTGATTCAAGAACTGACTGGTGTGTCACAGTGCTGGATCTTTGCTGCAGCACAAAATGGAATTTCTGAAGTTATAGCTGATTTGGTTCCACTAACAGCTGCAACACTCAACACTGCAAACCCAACAATATAAGCACCCATGTGATTGAGCATTGATGGGTTGTTTTCAAAACCCTCTTCTAATTGTCCTGCATGGGTGATGAAGGAACCAAGAAAGACTTGTGGGTTCCAGTTTATTTCAGGCAATTGAATTCCAACACTGCATCTTTAAACACTGCTCAGCTGGCACATGCTTGGAAGGGAGGGCAATACACCTATAACAGTCTTCTGCAATGGTATGAACATTCATCCACCATTGCACAGGCTGTTCAATGAATACTCTCACTCCCTCTGGAAATGAAATTAATTGAAATTCTGAAAAGGTGGGGGAAGCAACAACAGCAGTGTGAAAAGCACTCCATGAGACTGAAGTTGAGATTCCACATGAGAAATATCTGAAGTCCAAACTGTTAAACAACTTTAGCCACTAAGAGATAACCTGTCCAGACCAACCCAAGATTTGTATTCTCTTCTTTTGCCAGGAATGATGACAGCACATTCCCACTGAAGGTGGGAATTAGTCACTCCCCTAAGGGCAGCACCCTCAGGAGTCCAACACTTTGGTCCCCTCAGACCCTCCAGAACCCGGATTTACCAGATGAACCAATTCTGAGTGAGTGATGGCCAGTGGATTTATATGCAAAGGCTCACAGGAAACAGCCAGAGAGATTTGATAATCACTCTTCTCTTGGGCCCTTTTAAATATTTGGTTATTTTTGTGGTAGATACAGGAGGCACAAATGTCAGCATTTCAAACTGCTGCTCGTGGCTTATGTGAGGCAAGAAAATGTGTTGGGTATGTGAATGGTACTCAGTGGATTGCTTCTTTTTAATAATCTGCCTATAGTAGGCTCAGTTCTCTCTTTTCTTTTTATAGGAACCTGGTACCAGATAAGGTCAAGCTCAAAAGGATCTCAATCAGCTGTCAATAGTTGCAATAAATCTTATTACACTGCTGACTTTGGGGGTCATACCAATAAAAACTTGGCTGAGATTCTGAACCCAAACTTTAGTATATTTTCCCCCTCTGTTTACTGAAAACAATCACTGAAGTTGGAGTTTGGGGTGGTACATATTACTCACTCACCTGAAACATTACCTTATAAGGAAGATAAAGGCTTGTACATTGAGTCCTAGGTTTACACTGTCTCTAAGTCTAGAACCTTGACAATCACTAAAAAAAACACCTTTGACTTTGCACAAAAATTGTATTTACTGAAAGTAAGTGATTTACATGGACAGGCCACCTGAGCAACAAAGCCACTGGACACTGAGCTTAATGTATCATTGGAATTGTGATAGCACACAGATGCAGGAAAAAGAAATTATAGAGAGGCTTGTGTAATTGTGTCCAGCAGCTTGCTTCTTTCTTGTTTCTTTATTTTTCAGCTATATTTTGCTTAATAAAAATGTGTCAGTTTTTCTTCTGCACTGTTTGATTTGCTGCTTTGACGTCTATGTACACCAGGACAAATCAGTTTATTTGCATTTTTCAGATGGTTGGAAAGAGACTTTTTGAGAAAAACTTCATTTTACAATAACTAAATAATGAACAATAAACAATTTCCAAGCCTTTATGTCCGTAACATGGTTTTTAGAAATGTTTTCAACAGTGAAATGCAAGAATGTTTTAGAACTACATGACAACTAGAAAGGATAGTTATCACAGCTCCTAATAACCTGTGGTGTGATTTGGCTGTGCTGTGAACTGACACTGCTAATGATCAGCTCAGAATATATAAAAATTAATGAAAAATAAATAATGATGCGACGCTATCTAAATATCTTTTCAAGAGGTGGCTTTCAAAAATGTATTGTGAAGTAAAATCTGTGCAATTTCTCTGAATGACAGCTTCAGAAAATGAACAATAGTGAGGTGCTACATCTCTGGAGGACTTACATTATAAGTCAGCTGAAGTTCAGTAAAATAAGAACAATGTGTCTATTTCATACCATTTGAATGTCTGATATATTAATGCAAAGGATGATTACAGCCATTAAATATGGATCAATCTACATTTTAGCCATCCAAAGGTAGCAGACGTGCAAAACAATTACAAGAAAAATACTGATTGATTTATGTTGTAGAGTTTTGAGCAGATGCATTTAGAAGTAAGGCATCAGTTTAAAAATATGAATATCAAGGAGACATGAATTCCATCCACGAGGCAAACAATTTTGTTTCATCACAATAAGCATCATTGACCTTGACTGTGAATGGTGTATTTTTAAACTAGCAGTAGGAAGATGATTCAATCTCTGCAGTTTTCTGCTAAGATGGAAATGTTTTGTTTTAAACAGTCCTTATTCAAAGGCATTTCTCTTTTCAGTAAGTAATCATTACAAGAGAAGAGAGACAAATATATGAATATGACCAATTAAAAAGTTTTATATGTGATAAAATAAGCAATATATTAGAGATTTGTCAAGATATTTTAAAAATATCACTGAGCCTGTGGAATTAAAGATGAAATAGACCTGGTAGTTGATTTAATCCATCTCTGCTCACTGCAGAAACATTTCCTAATGTTACATCTTCCCGTTTTCTCCCTAGTCCAATCTTAAACAGTTTTACCACATTTCACCTACTCTGAGTGTTCCTGTCTTGAGATGAATTTATCTCAGATTATCTTCTATCTGAATTATTCTAAACAACTTCCCATCTCCTTCGGTATGTATTCTGAGTATATGTGTGCAATTAATTTATATTCCTACATAGATTTAATGATTTTTTTCCTTGGAATTTGGGTTCCTGGCAGGTGTCATTGTTTGGGCTTTATGATTTACTTGTCTTTTCAAAATCCTTGAAATCTTTCTTTTTGAAACTTAGAACAACTTATTTTTCCAGTTTAGGCAACACTTCAGATAATTTTTCAAAAGAATAAATACAAACATTAAGAAAATGCAATAGAACGCAGTAATTTTTGACACCTGCCCTCAACTTTAAAGCCTGATTTATAAAGAAGAAGATGATTTTGCAGTCACTCTATTTAGCTTTAATTTCTGCTTCTTTGTCCCTTTTTAAAAGCTTCTCAAACTACTCCAATTTCATTTTAATTGTTTTTTGAAGTAGCTGATTTCAACAGGATTTGACAGAGATGCAGTGTCCAAAAGCCAGCAAGTTCCCATGAATCAGCAGGCAGAGGGTATAGCTGGGGCCACGTGTAACCCAAGAATCTGCCCGTGACTGTGTCAACTGAAGCATTATGTGTTGTGCAGGACTGACCTGCAGCCACCAGCAGCCACCAGTCATTGGCACCCACCTTGTGGCCACCCAGATAATACAGCCTTGACGAGGAATTTTGGCATTATTGATACAAACCGCTTTTAAAGATGGGAGGAAAAGTTTTGTAAAAATTACTTTCAACTGGATCGACACTAATTCAACTTAACTTAGCTTCTGATACATGGATCCTCCAAATTGCAATTAGGTGCATTATCAAAATTAGTTCAGTTACAGAACTCACACTGGCAATGTTTTACCTGTTTTTAGGATGCATGTCACTGTGTAAAAGTGTCCTCAGCCTCCCTTAAAACTATGCCAGCGAGTGACTGCAACACTATGTGTAAAAACTTCAATTTTTTCATGTAATAATAGTCAAGGGACAGATTTGAAATAAATGTCATGAAATAAACACACGTGCTTCCAATACTGCTTATGTAATTCCTGTTTAGGATAAACGTGAAACATTTTGTTTATGTAAGGTCTTAGTTTGGTAAACATATATTTAGAAATAGCTTACCGGGTTTTGTTCATCAAGTCTGCTCCACGTGCTTTGTAATAATCTAAATTTTGTTGGAACTGGTGAGTCACTGGTCTTGGATTTCGCTAAAAAAATAAAACAAAAAAGTACTTCATTGTAATTTTCTGGGGGATTTTAAGCAGAGACATGAAATATGTTCATTAAAAACAATTAGAAACTTACAGAACAATTTTTTTTCCTGGGACCTTAGTTTTTCAAGGCAGTAATGTCATTTACATCGAAGTGCCAACTTAAAATACTTAACATAACACCACATTCTACCTGTAAGTCCATTCTCTGCTCACAGAAATCAGTATTCTTCCACCTGGTGATGAGGCTATTTGCTGTAGTGTTAACATTCCTAATTAAATCAGTATTTCTTGGACAAGAACAGATACTGATATGATTTCTTCTGCATGTCAGGTATAGAATTTGACAACCTTCAAGCTAAAATGCTATGCTTTTAAAGAAAAAGGTAATAGTATAGAGAAACTACAACAAACAGTTTGAACTGAATACATCCCTATCAGTATCTCTGTTAAGCAAAGAATTAATTTTAGTGAGACAACCTGCACAATCCCACTAGATGGCACACGAAGCCTATTTTTGCTCTCCAAATTTCACCCTACTCAAAACTGAGGCCATGAATAAAGAACTGTTGTCCTAGAATAAAGTGTCTACAGTATGTATTGAAACCAGACTCCAATTGTTATTCTTCACTTCTGACACCACAAAACTCTTTCACGGAATCATGCTGTCTTCAGTAGTTCTGAAATCATCCTTTTGGGATCTATGAATCCACTGAACATTAAACACAGACTGCAGTATATGCATCAAGTGTCTTGATCGAATGCATGAATCCTGAAGGACACTATTTGGTGGGTCAAGTAAATATTTTAAGTAAAATTTTGCATGCAGATAGAAATGAAATAATGGAGCAGTACAGAAAGGCCCTTTAAATATATATATATATATAAATGAGGAATGGCTTAAATAATTTCTAGTGCAGGAGAAAACAAAATGGTATATGTCTGCATTATGATCAGATATATTGTATAAAAGAGATCTAAGTACTTTCTAAGCATTTTCTATAAAGGTTTAATAATTTATTGACCGTTGCCTTATATTCTGATCTGCCTTCGTAAGTCCTGATAGTAGTAAATACTTATAAAAGTTTATAAATGCAAAACCATGTATTGACCTTTCCAAAACTGTTGTTCACAGGTGAAAGCACCTGTTATATTTTTGACAGAGTCAGTCTTCAGTTGTTTCAGTTCACATGTAGTATATTTGCTCTCCAGATTTCATTACGGACTGGAGTATCTACAGTCTTATCCTCTCATTTTCCAGGTACCTACAGATAGCCCTCCTTCCTTGAAAACCTTGTTTCTGGAGGAGGATACCGGACTTGAATTTTAAAAACCGAAACATTCCATGAGCATAAAAGCAGGGAAGAAAATTTATAGAATCCGTAAATACCAAAGGCCAGGATGATTTCTGGAAGCATATTTAAGGGTGGGAAATTCCAGATTCTTTCCTGCCGTTAGACTTAATCTTGTATGAAATGTCTCATTTTCCTTCTTTGAAAACACAATAAACATTTTAAACATATATGTTTGTAATGTTCATTAAAAAATGAATTGACTAAAAGCTATTAGACCACCATTAAAAAATTCTCATCTATCCTACCACCCACACTGTAATGGCTGTTCTACATTTTTCATCTCCTCTTATAAAAACAATGTTTGAATAACTCTACCTATTCATGGAGTTTGAAAGTCAGTCCTCATCAACTGACAGCAATAACAATGAATCAGCTTTAGTTACTGTTGCTCTAGTTTGGTAATTCAATACATTTCTATGATAATCAAATCCAAACTGACGTGATGAGGGTAACTGATGGCTCTGCAACTTCTGTACGAGTAATCAGTGTAACTTTTCTCCTATGAATTAAGAAACTTCTTTCTTTACATGTTTTGAAGGGTAAAGTTGAAGAGTAAGAGATGGTTTAAATAATGGGCACTTCTAAGCCATAAGACAGCACTTTGAAAAGTACAAGTTACCAGGTGCTAGCCAGATTTGAAATTTGCTTCCAATAACTCAGTATCTATTGATGGCAAAAGCATTGAAATTTCTTTTTCACCGCCCAATAAATAATAAAAAAGATTATTACACGTTGCTTCTGAATTAAATAAAAACCCAGAATCAAAACAAGAGGAAAAGATCATGTGGAACAGTATCTTGAAACATATTTATGCAGAAATGACAAGCAATTGAAGACACGAAAAGCTGATCTACTATCTAAGCACTTAAAGTCATTAATAGGAATAACAGCTAACTCGAACATATGAATGAGGCTCAAGCATTACTTTCACAGGGGCCTATTTAAATTCCTGTGAGGTTTAAAGGTATCAAAGAAAAAAGCAGTTTAAAGTACTATTGCATGCAGTGAAAAAAAAAAGCTATCTGAAAAAACATTAGAAATGCAATATAGTAAATGCCAAGGGTTACTACTGCAACTTCTTTTGTAGCATCTCTGAGATATCCTCTCAAAAAATTTCTGTATTTAAAAAACCCTAACCTGATATATATGTTAGCAGACAAGTATCTGTGAAGTATGACCACAGAAAATTTAAATACTTCTTAAAACTGAAATTCAGACACTAAAAAATACGTTGTTTTGAAGATTATGATCTTTATGTCACTGTGGTTGTCCTTTAAGTTTTGTATTTTTTTCAACAATTTCGGTAAGTAGTGTAAAAAGCAGAACAGAAAATCTACACAGTTACAATGCTTGTTCTTTAAGAATTTTCAAGTAATTCCCCTCCCTAAGCATTCAATTTGAACTGTCCCCTAAATTACAACCTGTGTATTAGGACTAAGGACTAAATTTATTTACAGAAAAAATACCTCTGTTGCTTAAAATATTTGCAGCAACCAGTTTTTTTCCTACACAGTACAATTTACAATGATCAAATTTGTATTTTTCATTACTTAAATAAGTAAAGTTACTCCTTTTCTTTTTCAATTTGTGTACATTTTGTTACTAACTCAGATAAGATAATCTTTTTCTTAAAAGAATAATGTTAAAATAACAGTGAAATCAATCCTTCAAATTTACAGTTTGTTGAATTCCTCTAAGAAATTGTGTGAAGGCTGAGGGCATTATACAGATTAACACATATATGATTTTCCCCTGGTAAGGAAAAGAGATCAGAAGTCAGAGAAAAGCTGTCTATGACAATACTAGAACCCCCCTGTTCCTACACCCATTTTGTAGGAGCAGTCTGCTGGATTTATATTTCTTTTAATATTAATGTCTATTTAGAGTGAACATGATTTCAACTGGTAGAAAACGCTCAATTTATGCTTTTAAAAGGACAATGTATGAAATTCACATACAGAAACACATAGAAATTGATGTGATTTTGGACTTTCAAAATGCCTAAAGTCCAAATTAGTCACAGTCCAGAGGGAAAAAAAAAACACCCTGAAAATGTTTCAGCTATCTCAGAGGCACTCTTGCCTCTGAGCCTTTCCTTGCCTAAAAGCTCCCTCTGTCCCCGGCTCATTTGCCTGCTGAAGTCCTCTCCCTGTCCTCCTTACTATTCCCAGCCAGCCCCAGACTAACTAACTCCAATTCCCATGGCTGCAAGGAGGTTCTTGGGGACTTTCTGTTGTCTTTTTCCTCTTCCAGGGACACGGGGCTGAGCTGAGTTATACCCACAGCTGCACGTTTCCTAGGCGAGGGACTGACGCTGTGGTCAGAACCACACTGAATGCAGCCGATTCCCTAAACCTGCACAAACTGCTGAAAAGCAGATTTCCTACCAGCTAAGGATCCTGCTCCATGTGCTCAAATTCCCTGGTAAACCCCTTTTCCTCCCTGGCCTCTGGAGACATATTGCATCGCATTCCCCACGGAATAGACAGGATATAGCAAAGCATGTTTGTGTGTGACAGAAGTCAAAGGCTGTTTTACAACGTACCTGACATCTCACCCCCTGAATACACAGCACGTTTAAGAGTTTACATGCAGGTGCAAGTGGAGGAATCTTGATAACACTCTCCTTTGTTGAGGTAGTTTCTTTTCTCCCTTTTTAGTTTTATTAACAAGAGGTGAAAAAAAAATACAATTCTGCACAAAATTGGAAAGTTCAGAATAAGAGACAAGAATGAAGATAGATTTTCAATATATCTAACAAAAAATGAGACTTATTTTAACAAACATGCTATTGCCTCAATGCCAAGGGAAAAGCATTTGTCATTTGAGAAATGAATTGCTCAGCTGTTTATAAGCAAAAAGCTCTGGGGGAATTTCTCAAGGCCCAAACCACAAAGCATTGCAGGGTTACACAAACATATGTTGCAGGTGTTTTAGGGTAGACAGGTGGGAAAACCTCAGCAACTAAAAAAATACTCCACCTAATAGATTGTATCTGAAACTAGATAACCTTAGTGCAATAGAACAAAACCAAACAAAATAGCAGCAGTGAATTCTACATCCAGGTGCAATAGGCTGACCAAAATAATCATCTCACTAGTGTCAAATGGAATTTTTTAAAACAAATTTTTCTAATATATTATCCAAACTCTGCCAAACACCTATTGCTTCTTCCCCCCAAACTACTAATATTTTAAGCCTAAATCAAAACCCAGACTGAACCAAACATATGTAAAAAGAAGAGAAGGGTCATAATGGAATGTTGTTCTACTTATTTAAACAATTAATTTTAGGGAGCCAATTTTCTCCTTTTTCCCCTCATCAGCTGACATGGCAATATTGGATTTCTTCATAATTCTTGTACTACCTATGACATTTTTGTATTAAAATTCAAATCTTTTCCCTTTCATTTGTTTCTAATGAAAGTTGGGGGATCATGTGACCCTAAATTCAAATAGGACAGAAAGGTCAGGAAAGATTGACCTATTCTTGCTAGATCTTCTATGCTACTTTCTTCATTAAAGATGACATAAGCATGACAAGAATTTTCACTCAGAACAGAGCTGAAATATAGCAGCTGAGGTGTGGGTAAGGAATACAGGTTGTTCAGTTCAGCAGTAGTTTTTCCATTAGGCACTAATAATTAATATGAAGGATTTACTAATTATTACCTAATAACTTGAGAGAGAATTTCACCTTTCCTCTTTTTTTCTTTTTTTGTCAGTAATTTAAGTAGCTGTCTCCATCCCACATGAACACACTTATACAGTGTAAGCAAAGGCTTAATCTCACAGTATACAGTATTTTGTATACTAAACAACCAACCCATCCCCAACTCCAAAGCACCCAAAGCAAAAAAAAACATTCCCCAAACAAACAAACCTTTCTTTTCACCTGCTAATTCTCCTCTTCCTTTATTATACCTTCTGCAGCAAGCAACCTGCTGGAGCACAAAAGGTATTTTATCCACCTATGAACCACTGAGTTATTAGAATGAAAACCCAGTGAGACATTAGATAATAAAAGGTACTATTGCCAATTCAAAAGTGGTTCAAGGCCAAGAACAAACTACCATCTAAAACACAGATTGACAGTCTGTCAACCCTGTGTATGAAAGCAGCACAACATGAAGGTTACACTGCACAGAACTAATAAAGAACTTCCTTTAATCACAGGAGTCAGGAGATCCATGCACTAATATTGGTGTTGGCAAAGGAATGCCATAATCCTCAAACTGGGAATAATGCTTCCTGTTTACATTCTTCAGATGATGCTAAGGGTCTCAACCATGGACCTTGTTATTTACAATGCAATAAAAGCATGAAGAATTATCATATTTAATTGTTTCTAAAGAAAATGAAGGAGGATTTTTTTTTGCCTAAGCAACAAAATCTCTCAGAAAAAAAAACAAAAAGGAAAGAAATTCAGTTAATTGGGTCAAGAATTCAACCCCTGAACTCTGATTAGGCTGAAATAAATTATCTCCAGTTTTGTTACGTGACAATCCTCCATTCCCCTGGCAACTAGAAATTTCAGACACCAGGAAGATATTTTAAATACTGTGCGTTATGGTCTGTTTTTAACTTCATACACACATGCTTTCTCTCACATGGGCATTCTATGACAAGAGATGAAGAACTGAAAAAAAATGACAAGTGAGACTTAAAAATGCTTCAGTGACTTGAATGAAAGAAATTTCTAGTTGTGTATTTTGGCTTCTTGTCCTGACTGCTTGGGAAGCCTTTTTTTATTTTCATTTATAGTATTACAGTATATTGCATTTTAACAGGTAGATCAAATCCTGCCAAATCAGCTCTTATTGATACTCCAGGCAAACAGACTCTGACCTGCCAACGCTGAAGTTCATAACCTGTGTAAAATCCCCATCTTGCGTCAACAGAATCGCTTAAGTACCTTTTAAATCTGCCTCTTAATTTAGTTGCCTATTTTTCAGCTGAACCCTTGGTTTTAAGAAGTAAATTAACTAAATAGTAAGGTATAAATCTGACAGTGTTCAGCTCTACCCCGTGACAGATTTATGCTCTGGCATCTTGCAGCCTCGTACAGTCAAGAACAGGAGTTTTACAACATTGTGGAGGAAAGCTCCAGGCTTTTGAAGGGAACACACAGCAAGCCTTGCTTTAAACCCTGGAATGCTCCAAATTACGAGATTTAAAATATGACATCTTTATGTACAGAAAAGCTACCACATTATGGTTTTATTGGCACTCGTTTTGGACAACCTGCATAACTCACTGATGGCTTTGTGAGTAATGCAGTTATCCGAAGCTTATACTTATACACCCCTTGTAACCATACTTACAGCGTTACATCTTCTCCAGATACATGCTTATACACAAATCTCACATATCAGGGAAAAACAAGAACATTTTACGGTGCTATTTGGTTATTTCCGCTACGAGGAGAAGAAACTGGATAATTCATGTTCTGTGTGTAATGTGCTACGTAAACCACTTGAAAAAGGTCCCCAGGGGAGGGAGAAAAGCTCACACACAGAGCCCCATGCACACACCACACCAAAAGGAATATCATATCCAAGTCTTCTTGTGAAACACAGAGAGAAGCTACGGCCTGGTGCTGCGGGACAAGCAACTCCTTTCATTTAGGATTCCAATCACGAGGAATTATCCTAGAGAGACATTTTCATCACTACTGCTCCTTAAAAAGACAAAGGACAGAAGACATACCATCTACAAACCTAATTTTCCATAAAAAGTTACAGCAAAGGATAAAACATACCAGTTCTATCTTGACAGCATTTTGCTTTTTCAGAGAAATGCTTCCCAATAAAAATGTACTCGAATAGCCTTCATTACAATTGATACACTAATATTTATTATAAAATATATAGGCACACAAGCAGTATATCTGCATTTATATCAGAAGAGTCTGAACTCAAATTCCATCATAATAGATTGGATATGATTCAGTAGTTAATCTTTCATATATTATTGAAAAGTTATGAATCAATTTTTATATAACTCACAGTTCGTGTTTTGCAAATTTTAGTAAATAAATTATGACATGAAGAACTTTTGATTAAGTAGAATCAAAGTGCTTTAAGTGCTTCCTTTTGATAAACTATCTTGCAAACTAGAAATGATTAATTGAATTGTCAGCTTGCATAAGAAGAACCATAATCACCTCACTCTAAATACATTTTATAAGTGTAGTTTTATAAATAACATTATTACTTTTTTAGCAGGGGGTCAGTAGCTTTAGATGACTTTTCAAACAGAAGTAAACCTATCAACTGAAAGAAACAGCCCCAAGAAATTCAGAAGCAATGTTTTATTGGTAGCTAAAGTAATTAAGAACTTAAAATGCTTCAGCTTCTTGCTTTAGCAGCAAGTACAATCAGAATTGCTTTTACTTTGCTACTGAGGAAGTAAACCTGCTCAAACAGAAGGAACAGTTGAAAAATTCTGTCTTCCAAAGAGAGCTTTCTGGCCCATCTTGTCTTGGAGACTTGCTGTCAAATGTTGGCCAAAAGTAGAAACAGTAGTTCCTAACTCACCTTTAGCCATTTCCTTTGAAGGACTCTGCACCTTCCGACCCTCCCAGAACTCAGCAGCCACACCACCCACTCCTTCCTGCCCCTAAGGAGGCCAGCAGCTCTCCTTCCTGCTGGGCCACACAAGATGAGCAATGAGGACAACAAAGTCACCTGGCTGGGCTCTGCCAGCAGGGGACTGCAGCAGCACCTCGCTTGGCCCCACACAGAACTGGAACAAGTCCTTTGCTTCTGCACCATCTTACCTGTGGCATGGCTTTAACTATGACAGGTGTCACTGTTTTGGAAGCTTTGCTTTATTCCATATTATTTCCCACCATATTGATTTAAATGTAATGGTTGTTTAGCTTAGCTGGGTATAGTATTTGTGAGCTCTTACCCACACAGCTGGCCTGTGTGTGCAACACTACAGAGTGAGCAACTTGGGAACTGCGTTGCCATTGGCAATCCAAGAGATCAGCTTTCTCCCTCGAGTGATGACTACTGTCTTGCATATGGTGCTGCAGAATAAGAAGGACTTAGAAAGGTTTCTCATTTGAAAAGTCTTGACTAGATGACTAATCAATCACTTTCCAAGTTTTTTTTTGTTTTTTTTTTCCCTGAAAATATTGCTTGTGAGATACAGGATATATTGAGGATGACTATTTTATAGTGGGTGGATTAAATGGTTAATGTAGCAGTGAAGAGATTGCAATGAACTCTGAGAGAGAGAACAAAGCTATTGTATCACCAGTATTGACCATGTAGCCTTTTTGTAGTCTAAAATGCATAGGTGCACTAGGAAAGAAGGTGTTGAAACAAATGTACAAAAATGAAGCGGATTTTTAATTCATGGTACACTTACTATTTTTATGTGGTACTATGGCAACATGGTTATTCCAAGTAATTTATCATTAAACTCTTAGCCGCCTGTCATACCTTATTCTATTAATGAAACACAATAACTGAATATTTAAATCAATAATTCTTTAAACATAGCATAGACTATTTAATTGGAAAATTAAATAAGTTAAGTTTCTCATTTTAAGAATATGAACATAAACAAAGAGTAAGTTAATATCATGGCCATCATTAAAAAGCTAAACATGTAGTTACAGAAAAACCATTGATTTATTTAAAATGAGATGTTTAGATTACATCTAACCTCACTGTATTTGCAAATGGGAATGTTAGAACATCAAAATGCTTGAGTTCACTACAAGGAATTGAATGTGGTTATAAAAGCAGAGGTCAAGTTTAGAAAGGTGTCACATTTTTGTCCATAAAAATCTATCTACCTTGCATTGAATATGCAAGATCTTGAACTTTCAAAAATTAAGGCAAATAGAAGCTCTCTGTGAATCTCTAGAAGTAAATGCATTTATTTTTTGTTTCTCGTAAGTCCTTTTCTCCCAGATGAAGAGATGTGTAGTTAGCTTTTCTGAAAAACCTCACTTCCTTCATCAATAATATCCCATGTAAAGGTAACCCTCTGTAAAAGTACAGGTGACCTTACTCAATCAGGCAACTCTCCTTACTCAAAGTACAGGCAGCTCATATTGCACTAGGATATCCATTATCCCAGCTTCCTGATAACTTACTTGTCGTGCACCTAACCCCCCCCTCAATGCATTACTGCTCCTGAAATACCAGCCACATTCCTCATGATCAAAACTAAAAAGCAGAAATGTTTGTTCAGAGTCCCCCTCCCCTTGCTGGTACCCCTGTACGGAAGTGGACCCGCACCCCAGCAGTACCTCTGCGTGGAGGTGCAAATTAATGAGCTGCTAATGCCGGAGCAGCGCCAGATCCCGACTTCTGATTGGCTGCAATCTGGTCATTAAAGAGAGGTAATTAATGCCAGATTGCACACACACTGCTAACAAACAAACAAAACAACCCCAAACCTGCTTTTCTCCTGCCACAAACGGCAAAACAACAATACTGACATAACGACAGCGTTCAAAGGACAGTTGCAGCTCTGCAGCAGCACCTCAGTTAATGAGTGTATAGAAAAGAATTTATCTGAAGAAGAAGAAAGTGAAACTCAACAGCCTTTCAGGCACATGAAACCAGCTTGGAGAAAACTATGAGACGGTGGCAGCTACTTAAGAAGAAAATTCAGCTGAAAATAAATGTACAAAGAGTTTGGTTCAAAATTTCAGCAATGTGTTTTCCCCTTGTCACTCATTGCTCGGCTAGTGAATAGTGCTAAAAGCTAGAATGCAGATTTTTCCAACTATTCCTTAATATGAGTGATCATGACTATATTTTATTGCTTAAGTTTTCTGGCAGTACCTGTAATTTCAGTCATGATGAACTAATACGACTTCTTTGAAATGTCATGTATGCCTCTCCGTGGATTTAGCTAGAATTTAATATCATTATATAGCCACTTCCAATGTCAGCAAACAGCTAAAATACAATGTTGAGAAAATATCAGCAGCAGTAACTATAATATTATTAGCGTAAGTCACAAAATTATTTCCATGAACCAAGCACATTCTTTTTTTTCTTTTTTTCTTTTTTTTTTAATTGGTAGTTTATGATAAAAGATTTCTCTACTGAATTAAGCTCCTAAATAGCTTGCACAATGAATGGGACAACGCATCACACTAAAATACCTGAAAGTAAACCTATTTTACAGCAAAACTGAGAATAAATACAGTAAGCTTTCAGACAAAGGATAGTTGTCAGGTTCTTAGTATGTGGTGCAAAACTGTAACATTCTACGTAGTGCTGTAGTTTTCTAATAAGTCATTGTGATAAGGTTAACGCTTCAACATAGAACAACATACAAATAAGAACACCCAAAGATGAAAATTACTTTGCTTATGTTGCTGTATTAGAATTTTATTTGCTAAAGGGTGAAAACAGATTTTCAAAATTCACAGTTAACTTAAAACAATAGTTTTAAACCTTTTATTCCTAGCCCTGGCTGCCTTCAGGAAGGAAAGAACATCTGGTTATTTAAGGAACACAATATGTTCACATTTTCTATGACTTTTGTTTCTAATTGGGTTTTTTAATTTTTTTTTTATTTGAACAACTCTAGTTAGAGCTATGTTTTTTAATCACTTTATATTTTTCCAATGCCCTATCTCCATATCTCTACTTCTTAATTTTGCTGCCTTTGCTGTGAAAATTAACAGTGCTCAATGGTTTTGATAAGGAAAAAAACTGAAGAAAATGAGCCACTCATGGTGTATTAAATATGCAGACACACACCTTCAGTAAATGTTTTTGGATATACATAAAAGAACCTTCCCTTATTTTTTCATTTCACACATACACAATTTTAATAGCCCATTCTTCCATAAGAAGCTCTACTTTTATATTCAGAAGGACTGTAAGTGCATAGAAGTTACTTTAATATAAATAATTGAGGCAATTATCTGTTCAAAGATTAGAAATGTGAAACAAATACTCTGCTAAGCAGGTTAACTTTATCACCCTATGCAAAGACAACAACACTGATTTGAGCTTTTCATTCCACGTTTTCCTAAGAAGGGGAGCTAGCCAGATGCAGAAAAGGCTGAAATTCAATTATCCCGCATTGATCCATACTCATGCCTGTAAAATTAGTATCTCTCAGGCCCGCCCCGCTCAGAGACAGGTGCATTAACTTGTTGTCTTATATTGCAGAGAAGTGTATTTCTCTTCTGTGGCACCGAAAAATATCAGGGATATGGTATCTAAGATGTTCTCTCATCTCAATTGCCAACTGGGGTTCGCAAAGCGAACAGGAAAGCTGCTGCAAGCATTAGGTTAATGGCAAGTACTAATTACTTTTCATATTATTGTTAATACTGGATAATGCTAAGGATTCTGGTAAGGTTTGATTTCACAAAAGGTCAGAAAATTGTACTTGTCCATCTTTAAGAAAAAACTTCCCCCCATCTTTTAAGTACAGCTTTCTTCTGACATTTAGGTTGCTCTCCTGTTGATGACTGCAGCGAAAAGCAGCAAAAAACCTGTGAGAGGCTCATCAAGCCTAAGTTTAGCTCTCCTGGTGGACTATATGAGAAAAAGGAAGAAGGAAATACCTGTTATGCCAGAGCAAGGAAAGAGAAAAAATAATAGATGTTTTTAGATATACAAACCCAGGTTATCTCCAGAATTGGAAGTTACAGATGGAAAAGCTGTACCAAGTTTCACATCCCGTAACAACTTCACCATTTATGACAAGATTGTTCCTTAAGAACCTTTCAGTTTTATTCACCTACCTTCAACATTTTTAGTCCAAATACCCCACAACCTCCCCTCTGTAAGATGACTTAGTATTTACCTAGCTGAAAAAATAGTACGGAAGACAATATATGTAATAGCAAACTAATATATGCCAGAGGTAGATTCCTGTTTCCAACTGGCCATGCCTTCTAAACTGCATTTCTTGTCCAGCTGAAATTTAAAGCTCCAAGGAGCAGACAGCAAGCTTCTCTGAGATATTTGGAACAGCACTGAACATTCTTGGTTTGTTCAACAAATAATGAAATAAGCCACTGGACCATGCAACAGTTTTCCCAGAGAAGTCCCCTGATTTCACATATTGAAACCTAAGCAAAATCCTGGAAGAAATGCCACACAGAAAAGCTTGGCTTGGATAAGGAGAGATAAAATTGTACTGAACCAAATGTAATTTCCTATTAGAAACCAGAAGCTTGTGATGGAGAAGTGCACAGGAAAACATCAAAGGAGGAAGAAAAATAATTAAGCACTGAATTTGTTAATCACCACTTACAAGTTGCACTACAGACTAAAATATCTTTGTCATTTCTTCTAATCTCCTTTTATCTGCACAGGGAATAAGGACAAACTGAATTATTTCTATGCAACTAGCCAAAAAAGAAAAAAAAGTATAATTTTCCCACTTATTTTCCTATATAATCTGTGCACTGACTTTAGATTCCTACAGCAGCCATGATGCCTTGTTGAGTCTTCCTTTTCAGTCCTTTTCATGAATGATGTTGACAGACTTGGAAATGTTTGTGCAGAGGTCTTACAGAACACCAAGACTTCTGTATTTCAGATATATGGAAAAAGACTGAACAAACATATACTTACAGATACCTAAGGGAAACCTAAAGTCACCCCTAGGAAAAGGTAAGAAACAGGTAGTCAAGTCATAGCCCTGAAAATATATTTATTTATCAGACCAGGAGTTATTTTTTAGTTTTGGAATGATCCTTTAGAACAGTTTTACCTCCTTACTGTAAGAAGTCCTGATTCGTTTACGCAGCCTCAATGCAAAGACCCAGTCCAAAATTAGAGGTGGCTGCAAGTCCCTTAGGCTCTTCATTCTCTGGAAATCAGAACTTTTCAACCTTCAGAGTATTTCCCAAGCAGAAAAAGTACAGCTCAGAAATGAGAAACAATTGCATTTTGCCATATTTAAATTGACAAAGCAACTACTACTCTGCATCAAAGAGTTCCAAGTACTAATTCACCTGAGCAAAGGGAGAACTACATGAAAGACATGACAGAACTACATCCAGTATTTATCTGAAAGGTGTTCAAGGCCCTCCTGAGGATGTTAATTAATAGGACACCAAGGCCTTATGAGCCTGACAACTTCATTCTGTTGGAGACAAGAGCAAAGGGAGTGGAATAGTGATTAAGCCTCCTTGTGGCAAGGTGGTGGTTAATTTTTGTCCCCTTCAACTGATAGGATATCCTGTATGCTGCCTAGCATGTTTCAGAGGACAGCTGAATAATTAGGAATCACTTTATTGTTTAACATATATCTTCAATAGATGACAGATTACATATTGAATTTAGATGGATAACTGAGCAAAATTTTCCTCCCTTTGTATCTTTCTTCTAAAAAATATTTCTATCTTGTTTCGCTATGAAAGTACGTAAATAAATGCTGGGCAGTTTGATTTCACGGACTGCTGCCAAAATCTTAAGAAAGATTTCTGAGATCTAACATTAGAAACTTTCTTATACACTGAAAAGATGATACATTTTACTTCTCATCATGAAAGAAATCTTTGTGCCTGAGAGGAATGAAAAAAACAGCTATAAGGATGCAGATTTCTGCAAAAAACTGATAGAGAAAAACAAAGAGACAATTTTTTTTCTTAATACATAAAAGTGTAAACACTGGTACTGAATGAAATTTTGCAGAAGGCAGTCAGAGTGCAGAAGTGATGAATTTTTTGCTTTCAAAGATGTTCTGCATCAAGAAGATGAGGGAAATCAGATTTTACACTGGCAACCTACTAATGGGACATGTACAAAGACAGTTCAAAACCAGCAGCACAAATTCTGCTATCTGCCAGAGATCTGAGTAAGCAAAGATCACTGTGTACAGCTTCATCTCAAGCACTGTATCCACTATATAGTGTCTCCTGTATAGTATACCTACACATATACACATGCCATTCTGAAACAGGAAGAGGTTTTAGTTTTTTAATAGATGAGTACATCAGAAATTGCATGCTAGTAATATGTGGCATAAAATTTATGAATTTATAAGTTTTATACATGTGACTCTTTAAAGGCTGTAACATCAAACTCTTGTTTTTAATAAAAAACCATCATATAACCATTATATATAGCAGGGGTAGTTCTTTAAGGATTAACAGTGATTAAACCCAGAAATCCCATGAAAAAGGTCTTTCAGATGAAATTGCATGATGCTTTCTATACAGCTTACTAGGCTTTAAATAGTAATATTAGTGTTTCCTTGAAAAGTATATTTTATCCTAAAAGATGTCTGTGCAGAATAACAAACAAAGTTAATCTAAAGAGCACATCTGCAGTTACCAAAGCTCCTGGATAACTTTAGCAGAGTGTCCTTCAAACTATCCCTTAAAGAGTAAAGGAACTTGTTTCTACTCTGTTTCCATCTCTTCCCTTCAGCTCTTTTGTCAAGTGAGAAGAAACTTGAAACTACCATTTAGTTTGCAAAATGTAGGTTGTTATTAACTTCATCGCATTTAGAACATTTTATTACAGTGATTTATTTCATGTATTAATAGAGTGAGCATCTCACCTTTGGATCTCGGAGAAAAAGTGCTCTTAGGATAAGGGAGTGAACATCTCCAATAGGTGGATAATGCATAAGAAGTCCCAAACAGGTCTGATAATTACTTGAAATCACTAGAATTAAAATAAAAATATAAGAGAGAGAGAGAGAGAGAGAAAACATTACTGTCTTACTTTGATATTTCAAAACAGTACTTTTCCCAGTAAATTCATTACAGTTCAGATTTGACTATCTTTCCCCACATGGTCTCTCAGAACTCAAGCAGTGCTCAGAGTAAAAGGATATACACATAATCAAGCCTCATGACTGCACTTGGTCCAGTATAATTAAGAAGAGTTCTAAAACTACGACTTTATGTCACAGACATTTATGTTATACTCCAGATTCAGATGCCTCAGTTCAGACTTCTGTAGCTGTGCCTGCCCCAGCCAGTGGAGCTCAGGGAAACACCATCAGCAGAGCTTCAAGAACTAGTCCTATACTGCAAAATGGACATAGACTTTTCAGACACTCTTCCACTGACATCTAAATTTAAATGTGATAATATGCATTTATGGCTTTATGATTAAAAAAAAGCTCCACTCTGACCAATTTCTGCTGAAATATCTTTTATGTTGTTCTTAAATACACACTTCCATACACATACACACTTAGATACCTATGTATATGTAAAATAATTCAACAACTCCTTGTTTTCTTCTAAATCAGAAACCTCACAAAATATCCAGGAAAAAGGGGAAAGACTAGATTTTAATTTGCTTAGATTTTAATTACTTGCTTAGATTTTTTCACTTATTCAAGAAAATTTTCAGCATGCTTTACTAAATTTTATAAATTTCTTCTAATCTGTTTGATTTTATCTGAATCTATGTAAGCATCTCTAGCTACGGCTTTTTGCTTGTTATTGTCATCTTCTGTTTTTTTTTCTTCCATTCCCAAATCAATCTAATTATGAGTGCAATTATTAAAGACATCTTTTCAAGCAGGTCTATGTAAACTACTTCATTTCTTTTGCACCATCTAAATCCAGGCAATCCATCTGCCACAGCTGTCAAAGCAATGCCTGTTAATGATGCCTCTACTCTGCAACATAAAGACAGCCTCAACAATAGTAATTGTAAATAAATTTCTAACAAACTTTAATATTCTGAGAACTTTAGGTGTAGTAAGAAATACCTTTAATTAATCAAGATATTGCAAATATGAAATTGTTTTGAATCAATAAAAAGCAAAATAAAGGGAAGTTTTGCGGACAGAGAAATTTAAATGGTTTACTTATTTTCTTTCATGTGAATAAGCCTCATATTCTCCTGCACCTTACCTCCCTCAACAAGAGGATTATGGGGAAAAGATGCAGGACTGGGCAAAATGAATAATTATAATCTGTGTAAGGAACCACTTTATCATCTTCATTTCCGTTGCTGATCCGACAGCTTGTAATTTCATACATCTGCTTTCATTTGTAAAGCACTCACTTATCCCACTCATTCTTTATCTGTTCTGCCTGGTTTTTTTTCCCCTACTCTTTGTTTTTCTTGTTCATATTCAGGTACCCGCTTTTTCTTCTTGAAGTCACAAAGCTGGCATAATGAACACAATACAATGGCCTCTGTTAGAGTTCTTTCATAGCATAATACGAGCACCACACAGAACATACCCAATCAAACTCTTGTACGTAAATCAAATTTAAGATACTGAACTGCAGTTGTGATCATGATGCCTTTTTTACCAAACCAAATAAAAACAGTGAATATTGATATTAAATGCTAAATAGTTTTATTTAGATAGACAGTAACACCAATGTTTCTCTTTTGAACAAGTATGTGTTCTATTCTGCAATGTAAAATGGATTAAAAATACCTTTTCTTTATTTTTCCTGGAAGAGTTCTTTACTGTCTCAAGATACTGAGAAAATGAAATAGTTAAAAAAATAATTTATTTTAATGGTGCAGACTTGACCCCTGACAAAAACCGCTTATCATCCAGAAAGTTAAAAAAATTCCAGCACTTTAAAGTGAAGACTTGTTAACTTTTATCTTTTCTATCTTCAGGGTTTCCCTCACATATTTAAACTGAAAGAGGGTAGATTTAGATTGGACATAAGGAAGGAATTCTTTACTGTGAGGGTGGTGAACAATGGCACAGATTGCCCATAGACGTTGGGGGTGCCCCTGGTTCCAGGTCAGGCTGGACGGAGCTTCAAGCAATCTGGTCTAGTGGAATATGTCTCTGTCCATGCCAGGAGATTGGTCTAGATGATCCTTGAAGGTCCCTTCCAACCCAAACTATTCTATGATTCTTGTCTCCTCAGGACAAAATGTGTAATATTATACAACAGAGGGGCAGTTTTCTTAAAATTACAGATAAACAGCGGTAAACCAAAATGGAATACATGGATTTCTAAGAATCATCTGTAGGATGAAGTTTCTGGAAGGAGATTCTGTCAAATACAAATATCCAGTCTCAGCGGTAGCTGCTGTGTCCAGCTGCCTTGCAAAAAGCTTGCTGTGGTTCTTCAGCTGTGCTTTTCTTTCTCTCATTGTCTTAGTGTGAGTCATATCTAGATCCAACTTCTACTGTGAACCACAAGTCCTCATTCTCCAAAGAATACTACTGGTTTTTCTAGGGAAAGGAAGAGAAAGACTCCTCTCCACAGAGAAAACAATCTTACTGTCCTTTTCTTAATATTGTAATTCAGTGCACAGAGTCCATCCAATTGCCTTTTCTCTTCTGCTGTAGAAAAGACTGACCTTTCTCTGTTGGCACAATAACCACCCTGGATAAAAGCAGCACTGATGAAGTGGAAAACCTGAGAATTCACAGTACTGTTCTCAACAAAGTGTAAATTTTCTGAGACATTTAATTTCTTGAAAGTTTAATATTCAGTGTCACTGATCCTGTATCTAGATTAGTTCATAACCCTGGAGAGGTGGGATTGCTTCCCCCTGCTGCTTTACACACGTTCTCCTTAGTAGCCCCTAAATTGAGTTAAACATAGACAAATGAACATCTTGCAGTATAACAAAAATAACTAAACAGTTCCTCTAAGAAGAAGCTATGGCTCCTTTATTTCTCTCAAAATATTCACAGTGCTTTTAGGGATGAAAAACTAAATTCTAACAATGGCCATACCTACTCGTTGAGTGGAAACAAGATAAAAATACCCTTATTCTAATACTGATCAGTCAAAATTAGCTCCTGGTGCAATAATAGCATTAATTTGCTATGCAAAATATAGACAGGTCTTCCAGGTTTTCCCATTCTTGTCCTCCTTGGAAGGAAGTAGATAAAATACATCTATTTTTGCATCACATCCTTCCCTCCATTCTGATTTAATCAACAACTGCATTCACACTGGTGAAACAGAAGCATATTCATGCTTCTGATTTGATAGATTAAAAAAAAAAATTTTGCAAGAATTTTTCCAAAGAAACTTGGCAATAATTTATTAAAACTTACAGCTACACTGGTACACAACCCTACACTTGGCATGTGAGGATTATCACTCCACAAAGATCTGCTTGGATACAAGTGTAAAACTGAACAGAGCAGTTTACAGAATGGCTGTGTACATGATTACATACCTGTAATCTCTAAAATATATAAGCAATAATCTGATAACCTAAATGTTCCCTTCTCCTTGCACAATATATTGTTTGAGCAACAGAGAATTTCAAAACTAAAATAAAGATGAGAAATACAGCAGAAAAATAGTTTTTTTAAAATCATGTCCTTGAGAACATCATAACAGAGCACAGAAAAAAAAATTATCAATTCTCAAACCAGCAACTTTCACCCATCCCCAAATGTGTAGTTATAAAAGAATCAGCACAATTTCTAAACTTTCAAATGCTTTGAGTACTGTATTATTATAATTGCTTATATTTGACATTTTTATAACATAATATTGTAGAAGCTTTATTATTGTTCTTATTGTTTCGAAGTTTCTGAACTAAAATTTTCCCGATGGTTTATTTAAATTAAAGATGATTATCACCATTGGATGTTTTGAGCTTATGTTTCCTTTCACCAAATAAAGAGAAGCTTTTATAAACTTACTTTATTTGAAAATGCTTTTAAAATTACTACAACTTTGAACTCTGTTCAAAGCTCAAATATTATCAGCAATAAAAAACATGAGGAAAACCAGAAACAAATATAGATATAAAAACAGATATATAACAAAAGGTTTTTTATGTAATCAAGAACTGTGGAAATTGTTATGGCTTGAGTTTGACTTTGGAAAATAGGTTCAACTTTACAGTAGTTATGACTTATTTTGCTTCCCCATTCTATTGTGCTTAGAGTAACTAAGTAGGTCCAGCTGTAGAACAAGAAGTTACTTATTACAGAAACAGTCAAAATATGAAATATTAGCTATCCTGATGAGATGACTTTGCCTCTCATCTTGGTAAACATACTACACTGCAAAGCTATTTACTACTCTATTTACTAAGCTGGGAAGTTCAGAGAAAAGAGGGAAGAGCGATTCCATACAAAAGCCTGGAACACGTTTTTAGCTCACATTTTAGTTAACTCATAATATGTGTACCTCAGCAACAAAAATCAAAAGAAAACAATGTCAGAACAATTTTCCCTCCTCAAGAAGAGAGAGGCTTCTTAAAATCCCAGTTCTAAGGTGCTGTATTTTTTAAATGTAAGCAATGACACAAAATAAAATACTGATGCTCAGAAACTTTCTTACATGCCTCTTCAGAACATATCACTACCAAAAATTTTAAATTACTTCAGTTTACTGCATATAAACAAGTAAGATTTAGTCTGCAAAACATAACGACCTGGAATCAGATCATCTTGAAACATCAGCATTAATTTTGAAACCTCTAACCAGAATAAATGTCCAGTTTTTTGAGAGGAACGAAAGGTAGCTCTATATTCTGCATGTTTATTAAAAAGCAATTAAAAAACACATGAAGGCAGGCAGTGGAACAACATGTACGTGTAAAGTACCACATTATATTTTCAAGACTAGGCCCTAAAATAGGAACCACAGATGTTGAAAACTTCCTATGTCCTAGAATACAAAATTGTGTCAAATATGTGACCTTGTTATAACCTAAAGCTTACAGATGGTATATACTTAACTCTGAATAACTTGCTATAGAATTCATATACTTAATGACAGCCATACATCTTGCTGTGAAATGCATACTTTGTGGCATCAGTTGCATACAGAATTTTTTGCAGAATCTGATAGGACAGAAATAAACACCTCAATTATTATTATCTATGTTTCTCGTCCCATTTACAATTATATAAGCTAACAAAATTTTCTTGATTGCTTGTTTGTCTCAACTTAATATTATTAGTCATCACTAAATCATAAGAATTCACCTGTGCACAAATTTCAGGGGTACTGAACCAAAATAAAATAAATAGTAATTTTTTTAAGATGGCACTCTTGCACAGAATAAACATATTCAGTAATTGCTAATGATCTTTGTGTTTTACTCAAGATATCGCTTCAAAAATTGTGAGCCGTTGTCTTGTGCATTTTCTCCTTTCTCACAGGGGAACAGCATAAAAATATTTCAAGTGCCACAGGGAAGCTTTACTCAATTTGTGAACTTGGTCAGAAGGTGGAGCTCTATACTTGCCTGTATCATTCAGAGCACATAAAATCTGCAACTCCATGTAAAAACACAGAACTACTAACAAAACAAACCTGCATTTAACTCCAAGATACAATTTGTTTCATAAATACGGCAGGCCATGTCTGATAATAAATAGCTCCTCTCCTAGTATTTGGAATGATTTTCAGTATGTTAAAAAAGTCATAATGAAATTTAGCATTTTTAAGGTCTCTTTTTCTTTCAAGGAATAGGTTTGCATTCTTTAAAAAAAATTGTAAGACAGCTGATACTTACAGGCATCTCTGATATACAACAACATGGCTACAAAAATGTAGTCGACTAAATTCAGGGTGATACTATCAGCAAATAGAGCATCCCAGACAACCAGAAGATCCTGAAGAGGGAATTCACGTCCAAACAGGAGCCTTACCCATCGCCTGAAAAAAAAGGGAAAAGTTATGATTTGCATTTCTCCATTTTATCAAGTATGGTAAAGTCGGGACACGTATCACAGGATCAACTATAGTCCTAAACATTTTACCAGAAAATTTTGTGAAGCGTCAGGATCTGTGATGATGACTTGACTAATTGTATTTGTGGAAATGTTACTGCATCTACATCAAAGAAATTGTACATTAGAGACTGTAGAAGCTTCGCTGACTAATATTATTATGTGAGTGACCCTCAAAGGACAAAATACATCAATCCCCTGTACCACATTTTTGAGCATTTAATTTGATAGTGACCTAAGATGAATGGGAGACAACGTTATGCAAAAATGGCCTGGAACAGCAAAAACAGGAGGCTGAAGCCAGTGGTTTCTGAGAAGCCCTGGAAAACACAGTCAAGCAAAAGCCAGTTCAGAAGCAGATGCCAAACAGCAACTAAAATGGACCAGGTCACAGTTACTGTGAAGGGGCTTTCTCCCTGTTATGGATGACAGTGTTTGCAGCTCCGTGTAAAATATGCTATGGATTCTATTTTTATTTAATCTAATTGAAATCTTTACCAGATTTAGTGATAATCTGCATGTAGACTATACTGTTAATTCCTGTTCATCTCTGCACTATTTTCATACCTAGCAAAATGTGAAAATTTGTCATTTTAAATGCAGTATTTGCTTGAGGCTGAAAGCTTGAGATGCAGTAGAAAAAAACTGTTTCTCTAGATTTCTCATTTCTAGTTCTGAATCTTACACTGACTTACTTAGTGACCTCAGGAAAGGTACTTCTCTGCCCTATTCCAGAACAGAATCACTAGCTTTGTGTCTTTTTAGGTAGGATTATCTAAGGTCACATTTGAATGAGCTAAAGAATAGTTAGTAACATTAATCCTGAAATAGTTATTACGAAATGGACTTAAAAATAATGAATTACATTTTTAGCTGGGATATGCAAATAGCTACGCATGTGGAATCTGTTTATTCAGTGGCAAGAAAAGATTGATTGCAAATTTCTGCTAAGCAAATTAAGTCATTCTTTAAAACTCACAAAAATTTCCAAAAAGGCAACTCGAAATTTCTTGTTCAAGATTAGTTTCACTCATAAGAATTCATGTTTAACCACTTTTGTTCCAGAACTCATTGTTCGTTTAAGGCATCTGGGGTTTTGTTTTTGCTTTTTTTTTTCCTTTAAAACTCACAAAAAATTCTAAAAAGGCAACTCGAAATTTCTTGTTCAAGATTAGTTTCATTCACTCATGTTTAACCACTTTTGTTCCAGAATTCATTGTTGGTTTAAGGCATCTGGGGTTTTGGGTGGGTTTTTTTTTTCTGATTCCAGTATAAAGAAAATACTGGACAAATGAATTCCAGCATGCCTGTCTAGCACAAGCTTTGAAGATAGTAACAATCAGTACAAAAGGACAGTCTCTTATAAAACAAATTCAAAGGGACTGTTGCAAGTGAAGGTTTTGTTCGCTAAACTTTTATTCCCCATGCCACTGGAACCATAGGTACAATCCACAAAAATATCCACACATAGATTTAGAGATCACTACATACAATCTTTTCCTTGCAAGATGTCTTCCCTTTTAAAAGTCAAAATACGTGATTTCAAAAGACAGCATCATCTCACTCTTATCTCAAACAGTTATGTTCTACGGTCTTGTAACTTTTTATGTTAGTAGAGTAATTAAGAGAAGTCCCAATATTAGCTACAACAAAACAAAACCCCTGAATTTCCTTCCCTGATCAAACCTCTTTCCTCTAAGGACTTCTTTTGAGACCTCAGGAAAAGAAATTGGAACTGTTACACAAAAGCAAGGCTTAGCTAGTGCATTTAATACCGTGTCTATTCTACCTAAGGGGTTTTGCCATAGTGGCACATTCCCCTGCAGTGCCCAGCCCACAGGAGACTATCACCCTATGGTGACACAAACATTACCCAAACTCTGTGTGAAGCCCATTACCTGAATTAGCAACCCCTCCCACCTGTAAAACCACAACTTTCAAGTTACACAAACTGTCAGGCAAGAAATCTCAGCAAAGCTTGAAGCGTTTGAGCTGACTTTGCTTGCAACTACCCAAGTCTCACTCAAAAGCCTTGCTAAGAGTCTAATACACTTCAAGAGAAAAAAATACACCATGGTGTAATGGGATTTGTTATTAGTCCTTTATTAGAAATCTCTTTTGCTTCTTTACTACTTCATTATGCAGTGTTAATCGTTTGTAGATGCAGGTTTATTCTGCTCAAGCAGAAGTCATTCCTTTTTTTCTCCTGCTTTTATATTTTCTCCTGGGAAAATTAAATCTCGTTCCCCAGAGGTATCACGTTTCACAGATGTAGACTGCTGAAGAACAACTGGACTTCCTTTTGCAACCATAATATTGCTGTTAATTATTTGAACCTTCCTGTCTTAAAGGGGGTAAGCAATTCATACTGTTGTAAATGCATATATACTAACGGCTCCCTTTTTTTTCCAGCAACGTTTAGCTCACAGCATCTATAAACTGAGGGGCCTATTGCCTATGAACCATGCTGCCATATGGCAGGACTTCACTCAGCTTTTATATTCATGAAAGAAGATCTTAATTCCTTAACTAAGTGTCCACACTGAAAAGCTGTCTTTCAAACGAACACATTTTTACTGCTTTTACAAGTATTTGCAGAGAATTTAAGACACCCTTAATAATTGCCTTGCACATGATAAACCTTTTTTTTTTGTTTCTCCCCCCCCCGCTTTTTTTTCTGTTGAGATGGCTGTCTGTGTTTTAATTATTGTTCTGTCCTGTTAATCTTGCCTTACATCTGTTACACCTGCAGACTGTGAAACTCACAATAGTATACCTTTTATCACATGTGATAATACAATAATTCATATTTTACCAGGCATACTTAGCAATTAAAATCTACAAAAAAACCCACCAGATTCTTTAAAGCCATAATACACCAAGGCACTACTACCTACATTGTAGAATATGTAACTGTATCTTCCACTTACAATTCCTATATAATTAAACCAATATTCTCAAGAGATCAGTAATTACTAGCAATAGATAATGATTCATTAATGACCTTACAATATAGGAAAAGCAGGAGAAAACTCTGCACTAGTAAAGCCATTAAAGAAGGCAATGATCCAGCCTTACCAGTTTTAACTAACACCACAACCATTTTGACAGAGATTTACAGGACAATTCCCCAGCCATCAAAATTTAAATTTATGTTATATGTTCCATATATTTAGTTGCTTATCTTCTTAGTCTTTTTGTGAGGCAGTGAATTCTTTTTTAAAAAATTAAATAAGCCCAAGAAATGTTTACAAATGAGGCAAAACAAACAGTTTAGGAATGTTTATGAGGCCAAAACAATACAACGAAATCAGAAAGAATAAGAAAAATTGTAACAACAGGAAAAGGGAAAGCATCACTCTGAAGCTAAATGACTTGATCTACGATTTACAAGTTGACAACAAAGTGCCTAAAAAAGTCTATTGTTAGGAGTATGTTTTCAGTCATTTTTACATTTGCTAAAAACTCAATGTTCAGTACAATTTCCACTCCAAGCATCTGCTCAAGGCTTGATTTTTTTTCATTCATTGATACTATTCATTAGAATAAGCCTAAAAAAATTCTGCTCGTGCTTAACTTAGTTTTTTCTGCAAGCATTTCACTAAGGTCTAGAATCAAAACAACAAGGTCTCTGGTATCTTCCTTTTTACTGTGCATATAAAAAAAAGAGAAGCCCAAATTTGGTAATTCCTTGTTTGACCTAAACACAGCAGAGTAAAGATTTCCACAGAGCATCTTCTGTTTCTTCCTAACTCTTGCCACCAGCCCAATAATGCATCTGCCAGCCCGTGCTTCATCCCAGCCACACTATTCTCCCTGCATGGGAAATGGCAGAAGTGTGTGTCACCCCCTGCAGTGGCTATGGTCACTTGGGGGATGTGGTGGCAGAGGATCCTGTTGCTCTGGTTTCCAGTGCTGCAAGACTAGTCAAGGTCTTTCAGAGAAAGGAGGGTCAGTAGGATTTTGCAGGATGTAATTTCATTTTCAGTGCAAGTTTTGCTGCCTTTTTTTTTTTTTTTTTTTGAATAAGAAAATTATTTAAATGGACTGTAAGTATTGAAAAGAACACCATCTTATCAAAACTAAGCACTTGGAAGCTGAGAAATGCCAAAATTAACATCAGTTGTTTACTAACTGAGAAAATGATATGTAAGCTCTGTCTCTTTAAACTCTGTCATGAATTATGTTCAAGCAAACATTTGTAGCCAGTGCAATTTACTATGTAAAGTCATGGTCAATAATTTAGGAGAAAGGGTAGACAGACTTGAGCTGTGATCTGCTTGTTCAAAATTAAGATATGGGAAAAGGATGAGGAGCAACATTTGTATAACACTTTCAAAAGAACTTAAAATTATACAGAAGATGAAGACTTTAACAGTTCAATGCCACCAGAAAGCTCTGCTCTGGGGAGCCTTGATGCCTGCACTAGGATTTCAGGCTGTGTTTCTAACCTAGGGACACCAGTGGGCTGCAAATGAGGTAGGCTGAGTACCTCCTGCAGAGGCACCCAGGGGTAACATAGAGGCTACTGCTCCTACAGCAGTGCTCAACACTTGCGTGGATGAGAAGGAAATACACAGCAAAAGCACCCTCAAAAGAAGACATTTGATTCCAGAAACTCTCAAAGATTTGATATTGCAGGAGGCAGAGGGGAGACAGGTAAGTTCAATCAGAGGATGTTTAGAGTAGTCCACTTTCTTTTAGTGACATGAAGGAGATCAATCAAGACAAGCCATAGCAGCATTCCAGCTTAGACCTGTTACACAGCCCATTTCTCCAGTGCTCCATCTCCTTCCTTAATAAATCTCATTTTTAGTAAAATCGCCATGGCTTTATTTGGTTCAGCACTTTGTTCCAAATGTCATAAAGAGATTAATAAAACCTTCAAATCATGCAAAACAGAGAAGGAAGCATGCCTGAAGTATACTATAATCACAACATGTTCTTTCAGCTACTCTTCTCCAAGGCTTTTGTGGAAGGGCAGTACTGCTTTTGGTGGCATGAGGAACTCTTAATGATCACAGATGAGAAGAAAGACAAAACAGCTAAGTGTCACAATTAACAAAATGGCATTTCTAAGATAAACAAAACCTTATTAAAATCCAATATTTTGTCAGAACAGAAAGAAGCCTGTGAAATCCCTCCAAAGCCAAGAAACTGGTATAAGAAGTTATGTGGGAAGCTCACCAGACTTTCAGGGATTTACAGAGACTTCTAATGTGTTCGATTTAAACACTGAGAATTTTACACACGGCATACCCTCATATGCACACTACCCATAAATGATGTACAGTGTGATATTGTTACAGCATATGCTCCATTTTTTGCCTTAATCTACTTAACTTGTGAAGGGAATGAAAACAGACATCTTGCAAGAAGATGTGTTTACTTCAACCATAAATTCAAATGTTAATTCCGGATTTATTAGATAAAATTATGTGGCCTTTGTCATTTGAGAAGGCAGACAAGATGATCAGATTTTCCTTAGGCTGTAAAACATTTAAATATTATAGATTTCTACCACATTGTCTCCAGCAGTGTACGCTGATTGTAAAAAAGTGTGTGTGATAAGGAGGGAGAAAGTATGTGCCAGCCTCTAACACATCATTCAGCCTCCCACTTAGACTAAGAGATAATAGTGAGTATATTAAAAGATTCTTCTTATGTGTGTCGGCCTTATCTGTTGAAGTAAAATCAGACTTGTATATGGAGTTGTCCTGTCCTGGACTCCCATAAAGGTTGTTCACTTCTCCCCAGCTTCTTCTGTACTGGCTGCATGAAGATTTGGTGGATCATTGCAGCAAATACAGGAATCATGGCCCTGCTGCTGGGTGGATACACAGTTATACAGGTTATTTGGTTTCTCTTTTCTTTTTAAAATTCTGTTTGGCTTGTGGTCACATCCATGCAGTTTTAAGTTTTACACAGTTAAATTAAAAACCCTTCAACTTGAAAAAGTATGATATCCACAAGCTTTTTGTTCCAAAGCTTAGACACTAGGGTCTTAATGCAAAGATAAAAATCACAGTGTTTGATAACAATTCAAATAAAAAAGAAATGACACATTTAGATTACAGATCATATGTGTTTCAAATCTACCGTAAGTTTTCCTGTCAGAAAAGAAGCATTTAAAATTAAAGAATAATGATAATAACCATTCATTTATTAATATATATCTACTCAAATTCAGGCTAAGTAACAAATAAAAATATTGTACATAGTTTACTTTGTTGCCTTTCTTCCACTTGGGAAAAAGGTTTTCCTATGCTCAATATGCTCTATTGACATTTCCTACTACTGTACATATCCTGAGCTTTTTTTATATTAATTACCTTATCAAACACAGACTAGCATATCTCTTAAAAAGAAATACGGTGAGTATGATTTTTACTGAAAAGTGACACAAGCATCTAGTTCTTATGTGGATTATTTCCTCTCCCATTTGATTTCTTTCAGATTGATGGCAAAGATTATTCAGTATCGCATTTAAGAAAAATTCTTTGTGTTTTGAGAAAACTCTATGCATTTCCTTATCAATGAAGGTTTCTCTTTCAAAAAAATGAATTCCTAATAACTATCTTTCCTTCTTACTGTGATTTACCCTTCTCTGCAAAAGCACTTACTGCAGTTCTAAGCCATACAAATTCTAATATACTCTCTTGCAAAAATGCACTTAAGGAAAAAAACCAAACAAATGTCACTCCTATCCTCAGAAAGGTTAAAAAAGACCCAAGGAACTACAGGCCTGCCAGCCCCACCTTGATCCCTGGAAAGATGATGAAGCAGCTAGTTCTGGAAACCATTTCCAGGCACGTGAAACACACACACACAAAAAAAATCATACGGAGTGCTCAGCAACTGGCTTTTCTTTAACACTAAATTTCAAAAACAGAGCTAGGAACTTGAATCTATTTAGAAGAGAAAACAGAAAGAAATTTCCTAATTTTTCAGAAGGGCAGATGGGAGAAACTGGACCTTTGGGTGCAAATTAATACTATGGATGTAACTCTAGGAGACTTGCACTAAATGTAGCATTCAATTTAAGAAATTCTCTGCAGTGGGAGAAAAGTACTCTTCAGTTTCTTTTGCATTCCTCCTAACCATTACAAGTTAAAATACTTCAGTTTTAGTATTTCAGATAAATAACACTTTATAAAGGCTTAGTAATTAACAGTTGTTCAAGCACTGCATTGACACTGCCAGCCTGTGCTTGCAGCAAATACACCAGTTACTGGACTGTAACAATTTACCAACCATTTGTTAGCGTGAAAGGTGGATAAAAATGTTATCCAGAAGTTACCTACAGGAAGAATGATCACAATGAAATAGCTAATGTACTTTCAGCCATTGCTGATTTTTTAAATGACAGAAATTCTAGGCATTTGTTATTATTTTTTAAGAAGGTGGGTGAAGTTGACAACAAATATCACAGATCAAAGCCAAGGCACATGTTTTTTCACTCTGGCCAAAATACAGATGTTACATGATGAAGGTTTTAGCTGTTACACTCTGACTTATTTAGCAGTTATCTGGGCTAAACCGTGCTTTTATTTAAAGGAAGAAGACTGAAGAACACTGCTGTGTTTCTGTGAAACAACTGAATTGAAACAGCTCAGACAATGTTCAGATTCAAAGAGCAAGGATCAGCCTGATGAAATCATGGTGACAAACCAGAATGAAGAGAGGGGAATGCAACAGTATAGTGGAAAAAACCCCTTTGAAGCCAATGATAAGGATCCCTTAAGTGCACAGAGTAGGGGACTTCATCTCATCTTCATCTTCACACTCTGTAAACCCCAGATATAATGACCAATATCTGCAATTGCAAGAGAAAGATATAGGAACCTGAAGGTGTGCCTACTGAATCCTTAATGTTCTTTGCCTCTGTGCAATTAAAACCCACAGTCCTAAATACTGATGATGAATGTGCATTTTGTTTTGAAAATCACTGCAGAGTAGCAAAAACATTTTCTTTTTCTTAACAAAAATAATTACAGGTGAATGATTCTAAACACTGTTTGTTGTAATAAACCTATTGAAACAAAAGAGGCACTTCTAAATTAGTGAAGTTCCTACTGATATCAGCTATTAGCAATTAGGAAATCCACCCCCCCTCAACTTTTCCATTTTTAAACAGCAATGATTAAATTTGGTTCTAAAGTGGAGAAATTATATTAGAAAAACAACTCTCGGTGTTGCAATTAAAGCACAGTTCTTAAGATGATAAAATAAATTTGCTAATAGCTTTATCCATTGATTCAAGATGTACACAGCAGGCTTACAAGATATGATCCTTTTGTAGAATTTCTCTTTAAAAGAGGAGTCTATAATATTTTATTGTTCCATGTTGTCAAATATTCTATAGTGTTAGTACATTTTTCTGTAGAATCCACTTGGGCAAGACTTAATCAAAAAGACATGTATTTTAAAATAAAAGGCAAAGATATAATTTTGTTAATTGCTCCAAAGTAAACAAATAAGCACTGATAAAATATTATAAAGTTTATAATCTGTCTTTGAGACTTCCCTCTTATAATTGAATAAAATGTCTTTTCTGTCCATAAAAAATTGAAATCTATGATAGAACCATTTTTCTATTACCCTGTAGTGAAATGTAAAACCAAAGGAGCTATTTTTTTCTGGTATGCCAAGTAAAACATTTTAAAAATTTCAGGAGATCTAACTTCTTTTAAATTCTTCAGACATCTGTGTCCAGGAATGGAACTGCTACACTTTATATTTAAACCAACAAGACAGCATGTCTGTTGTGAATCTACAACCAGCTTACCAACCTGTGGTAGTCTTTTTCTACCTCTCTAATCCTGCTTTTACTATCACAGGTGTTTTTTTATGTAGCAGAAAATTCAGCTGATAAAAAAGACATTTTTAGGTTTTCCTGGATGCCCTCTTTTTAATAACTGGTCTGTAGTGGATCAAGTTTACTCTTTTCCTTTTATAGGAAAATGCTATCAGGTGAGACCAAGCTGCAAAGGACCAATGAAGCTTTTAAATGCCCCCATAACTGCTTGTACTATCAGTTTATTAATATTTGGGGTTTTTTTTGTGTTTTTATCACAAACAACTTATTGGGAGACCAAATATTAGTAAAGTTTTATGAGACAGACCCATTTACATTTGTTAATTCGATTTTTATGAAGTTTATTTTGTCATTTTACCATTAAAAAAAAGGTATGGGAAAAGCCTGTAATATTTTTCTTATGGATGTAGAATTTTGTCTCAATCAAATGGGAATCAGTGAATTCAACCAAATTTAGCCTGGGAGCTAGTACAAGGATTTATGAGTATTTGGAATCATACAAATTAAGGAACATGTATTAACCTTCCCACTTCTGCCTCAGAAGGCTTTAGATTTATGATAATCTGGCTACATTTTTCAGAGTTATTAACCAGTCAACTAAATAATCTTAATGAAAGAAAATGTCATATGGGGAGTTGTTTAGTTCCCCATCCTAGACCAGAAGGAAGGACAGCCATGGACTGTAAACAGGACATGGATAGAATATCAGCTCCCATGTAACTCTACCAGGAACCATTTATGGAACCTAAATATTACATTGTGAAATGCTGCTTTTATTCCACAGAGTATGGGCTAGGTGGAAGGATGTAGTTGCATGAGACCTTTTTACTGATAGGTAGACTGGTACAAGTATTCACTCTAATTTTTTGCGTGCATAATAGCATTAATATTAAGACAGATGATTTTAGCACCCTAATCATACCCTATGGTGATTCTCCTGATGCCTACTGTTGTATTTTCATTTTGGTAATCACATTGTGTTTGACAATGATACGTACCATCCCTCTTCTTTCTTTTCTCCGACTGTCTGCTATGTGAAAATCACCACCATAGCAGAAGATTTGGAGTGAGCAGCAGCAGAAGAGAAATAACAAAGTATTTGAGCCATAGGATGGTGTGAGAAAATGAAACATTGATTGTTAATGACTCAAGCAATTCCCATTTGGAAAAGCTGCAGGGGCTTTGCTGAGGCCAGGTTTGCACCCCTGGACCAAAGGGTAGGAGGAGAGGTTTGGGTGTGTGGTGGGAAACTTCAGATCTGCACAGGAGCAGCCACCACCAGAGGATGACCACAACAGTGACCTTTGTTAGCTACAAGCTGGGTGTGAGCCAGATAAGGGAAAAGGCCAGGGAGAAGCTGCTGAGGTGGGATAATGCTTTTATCACACCAGTGTCCTCCTCACACAGCTGGGCCAGCTGTAAATCCCCCTCCCAGGGAAGGTGTCAGGACACTGGCCTTCACCCCTGGGCCTGAGGGTGTTCATCCCTTCTGTGGGGCAGAACTGGCTCAGTGACCCTGGCAGGAGAGGCAGCTGTCATGGCTGGGGGGGTCATAACCCATCAAAGACCCCAAAGCACCCCCAGACTCATTTCTGGGCCCTTCCACCAGACCACTGCACATGATCCACAGTGCTGGAGCAGTGTAAAACTCCCCCAGGGGAGGCACCTGTTCCCACCTGAACCTGAATGTAATGAACCCATTGAAATCTGTTTCAGGGGTCTTCCCTCACCCCTGATGGACCAAGGCTGCAACCATCACCTGGACCAAGGGGATGCTGGATCCATGGGTGAGGATGTCTTTTCTCTCCACTATCTACTCTTACCCTTTCTCCATCTTTTCCTCATATATTTTCTTATGTGATATCTCTATACTTTTATATAAATGAAAAGTATAAGATAATTTCTGGAGATAATAACCAAAACTTCTACATAGCTCCTTTCCACTGCAACTTGCTTGTTCTAAAATCAACCTGCATTATATCTATATCTATATCTAAATCTAATCTATATCTATATCTGTTTCTCTACATATACTCAATAAAAACACCAGTCATTCAGCATCATTTCACTCTAATCCACCTTAAGGGATCTATTACCAGGAAACTCAGTTACCTTTGCCTTCAGGGGTGGGTCATAACACATGGCAAAATTAAGGATGGCAATATATCCAAGAATATGAATTATAAAGTAAACTGGTAACTTTAAGATAATTAAATTATATATCAGATTGCCTCCTTTATCTCATAAAAATGCATGAATATATGTCAAACATATCTGAAGTAAAAGGACATGGCCTTTACAAAGTGATAATCTTTCAGCTGGGTTTACAACAGAAGAAATTGAGATTGTGATACTTTGATATGAAGAAAATAAAAATCTTGTTATTTGGCAGTCATACGCAAAATCAAACAGGCATCAGTAATGAAAATTATTAACTTCAACAAAATCTTACTAAACAACATACCTTCAGCAGAAGCCTTATTTTAGCATTTGGAAAATTCCTCCTAATTACATTGAATATGAACATGGGTAAAACCACAGATAAGTAAAACCCTTACCGATAAACTGGTAAGGAAACTGTGTAGAGATACTAGGACACCAAAAGAGATGCAAAATCTTACTTGGTATTTTCCCCTTCAGAGTTAAAATTAAACAGCAATATACCCAAAATGAAGAGAATTCCTGCCTACCACCTGAACTGGGGTCTTATTTCTGCAAAACACTTTGTAAGTGTATTGCAAAATCTCTTTGTGGATCTCTGCTCCAAAGACGAAATTTATTTACTTTTTAAAATGAGGAGAGAAGATTTATACCATCACAGAATTCAATATTACATCTACTGTATGCTCTAAAACTAAATTAAGAAGCTGTTCAGAGGCCATACATGCAGCAGTCCATTTCAATCTATTAGTCTGGCTAAATGCCTTCATACATCCAGTGAAAGGAGTCATCATCATCAATCTGCCAGTTTTAGTGACCAGTCAACTACATGTTGATGCATGCACTGAGGAAACACAAGTGTTTCCTCCCTGCTGTCATATTCCTGAAAGAATTGAGGGAGGCTGTTCTAATAGGTAGCACACAATGATGATTTAGCTGCTTAGTGTAAATAACAGTGTTAGAATCACCACTTATACCCTTAGTTCAAAGGCAGAATATATGTCTGGAGTCCAATTTCATTACTAAGCCGGGTAAGGCAAATAAGAGTTAACTTCTTTTGCTTGGTAAGTTAATTGTACCACTGTTATTCAGAGTCTTGATTTCACTTAAACTGTTAAGCAAAAAAATGCACTCTCTCAGTTTGTTTTATCCTTTCTCCAAGTCCAGGGATATGAGCTTCAACTTCTGTGAAACAAAAGTACCTCTGACTGGTGAAGTTCTGTGTTGTGTAGCTGCAGCCTTATGGGGATTATTCATCTTTTCAGAGATGCACAAGGGCTTAGTGGTCTCATTTAGTTACCTATGTGCCCCTGAAGAAGCCCTGCTAGCAATAAAACACTCTGGTGGCAAACAGCTAATTCATTAATTAACCACAGTATTTGCCGGAAAGGAAAGCACTAAACAACGCTGCAGAGAAAGTGCAATTGTGCTTGTTCCAGGTCCCTGTCTGCAGTATGTGAGGCAGAGGCAAGCAATGCCTATGCTGTTTCTAATTATTCCAATTATCATGGCACACTATGAAAACTTGATTAATAACACTGAAGATATTGTTGTGGCAATTAGCCATATGGTTGTGGGACTTTATTCTGTCACGATTTAGCCATTAGCATCTACTTATGTTTGTCAGAACAGAGCATCCGTGACAAGTTGGAGTTCCGCTCACCTTGCCGAGTCCCTGGTGAGCAACACCAGAGAAATGTTTATTCCTGGGAGCCCCGTGCCTGAGTAAATTTTTCATGTGGCATCCGGCCTGACTGGGGACAAATGTCAAGTAGCTTACGCGACGACCCATCAAGCCAGGCCCCTTCTGCAAAAGGCACCTCGTGAGTGGCTTGTCAGGGCAGACTTCTTTCAGGGGAGGATTTGACCAGTAAAATTAGTGTCAAATGTCTTGTATTCAATGTTTTCAATGGTTAGCTGTTCAGACAGCATGCACCTGCCCTTATTTAGATGTGATGAAATGCTCTATTATGACTTTATACACCTATGAGTTACATATTACCATGTGCTTGAAATGTATCTCTCCAAGCAGAGGGACCAGGGGGCAGCACTCCTGTCGGGTCGGTCAGCTGAAGTGACAGCTAAGTAAGCTGACAATTTTTATGAGCCACCTTTTTAAAACACAAAGTATACGCTACAAAGCAACACTTATTCTAAGTATCCTTTCCTTTAATTCATGGTCAGAATAACTGCTCATGTTAGAAGATCATCTCTAAGACATGTGGAAGCTTGAAAATATTCATTAATAATGGAAGGCTGCCTTGCTTGCCTCCTGAAAGCACAGCAGTAGTTTCACCGCTTCTCCAACATTTCTTGCAGATCAGCTACCGCCAATGTGTTTCTGTCAGCAAGTCACTCAAAATCAAAATGTTTGCAATCAAAGACAACTCCAAACTTGCCTAGCTGTCCACAGTTAGGAATCAACAAGTTAATCTTTATCAAAAGGAGCAGAAAGCACTCAAGAATTAGCATCTTCCTGCACAAGGAAGCCATACATACAGCTGATGAAAGTGTACTTATGCATTTCGGACATGAGCGGAGGAAGCAATAACCCAAGTTCCTGGAAATAACAATAAAATGACACTATAAAAGAAGTTTTTTAAATAGCACAGAACTTTAAGAAAAAACACAGTACTGTAGAAATTCACAAGCTATAGCTAAAAAGAACAATAAGAATTGTTATTTTTCCTCTATTTTTCCAATACTTCTACCCTAACAGTAGCTTTCTTTTTATAGTCACCATCTTCCATCTGTATAGATCTTTCACACACTGTGAGGAGACAGAGACATCGTTTAAAACCATAAAAGTAATTGCAAAGAAATAAAAATAGACAGAGGACTCTGAGCAGGTGTAATATTTTTAACTAAATTTAACTCGTTATTTAATGACAAAAATTTAATTGACAAGACATCTGGGCATAAAGCTTGCTGACAAATGTCCACGTAAGAACGATGTGCACACCTCACTACTAATAGGGCTATATCAACAAAATAAAGTCATTGGCAAAAGGGAGGGACTGGTTCTGCTTCTCATCAGATGTAGCAACTTTAATGGCGAGCTAGTTTTAAAACTGAAAAAAAACCCCCACCCTAAAATCTTTTTTTCCATTTATGCCCCTTTGATTGAGATGATCGAGTTTGTTTTAAAATAACAGTGTTTGTGGAAAATTATATACTGACTGTCCTAGAAATCCCATCTGTGCACATAGACATTCATATGTGGAGGGGGTTTGGGTACAAACGAGGTAAATAATTAAAAGAGGAAAACAAGGAGAGAAATAAATACTGTGCAGGAAAGAAAGGAGAGACGAAGGATACACAAAAGGTAACAGAAGATTTAGCTGGAAATGAAGCACCAGTGGAGCTGGTACTTTTTCATGGAAACTGTGGAGACCAAGTCATACAACCTACGAGGCAGTTTGGACACAGGGCTCTGCCCCATGCCAGTGCCAAGGATTTACCTGTCTCCTTATCCACAGTGGTGCTGGTAGGAGGCGAAAGCAGCAGCCCACGGCCTTGCTCGGAGCTGAACTGACTGTTCTCTCCACAGGCATCTGCAGAACTCCACCCCTGTCCACCACATAGATTCTGAGGCAGAGAAAGAAGACCCTGCAGTTGGAGATGTATCCTTGCAGGGGGAGCAGAACTGCTGTTCTTGTGGGATATGTGCTTGTCTTTGCCAAGATGGAAATCTGCTTTCTACTTTGCAGGCCATTATGAAAGTACAGTTGTGATTATAATGAGACTGCAGACTACAGTCTGATGATTAAGATGATGTTTTCTACTTGTTAACCAGCCACAAATTTTGGACACAGTTTAGTTGACTGTGCTGCATTTTCAGCTAGTACTGTTACTCACTATTTAGAGCAAACTAGAAAGATGAAAGAGCAGTTAAAAATGGTGCTATCCAAAAGCAAAGTCAGCTCAGGCCTATGCCTGAAATTCTGACAGATCAGACGAGGCCATAATCCTCCTTGGCCAAAGTCATCGTCTGCTAAAGCTCTATGCTGGGAAGCTCTGTCCTTGGAAGAGATTTTGGCATGTGCAGCAAAACAATGTGGGATAGGGAAAGTGAGACCTTGGGTTGTCCTGAGATCTGGACAAACACTTGTTGCCACACACATTTGGGACTGGCCATATGAGTACCCCCGAGTACAAGTGTCACAGCTCCACACACTTTAAACAACTCTCGTGTCCCAGCTATAGCCAATACTGCTTAGAGACAGTGGAGGATGTTTCTTTTCCATTTCTATCTTATTTAGACAGCATTAAGTATTTTCAGAAACTTTCTACTAAGTATATGTGGATTTGTGATTATTTCTGGAGCTGCAAATTTGTCTGGAAGCCCTAGATCCAACTATTCTTTGCTTATTCACTGTTTTATATTAACTTATTGTTATATATGGACCAAAACCCATGACAATGAAAAATATGGCAGGTTTTACAGCTCTCTTACTCTAACAGGTGCCTAATTTCAGAAATGAAAAAATTACTTTTTATTATTTGTTTTTTTTTTGCCAACCAGAAGTATTCCTCCAGCAAAGAATTCAAGTTTTAGTATGTGTCTCAGAAATTTCAGGGTAAAAAAGTGGCACTAAAAATCCCTCTCTGACTCTGGCAGAAAATCTGTTGCACACTTGTACATTTGAAATAACACATAACATAAAATGACACTAATGTGAATTCTGTTGACCTCTATATACTTTGATCTGTTTCCTTAAAACTGTATTTTAACTTCCTTCTGAGGAGAACAATATTTATCTGAACCTCTGACCTTCCAAAGCTAATGTGAGAGGGACAGAATGAACATTACAGGATTGTTTTCAGGCAACTGAAAAAGGACCTGACATCCCAATTCTCTGCCATTTCCTATGACTAGGAAATGTAGATGGGGAAAGCATCAGTCTGATGGGCTAGAGGTGAAAGAGGCATTTCCAGGAATCCAGGTAGGCTCTTCTGCGGGCTACTCCCTGGCTATTGAAGAAAGTGAGATGTGGGCAAAGATGTGATCAGATACAGGGTAAATGATCCCTAAGGGGAGGCATGAAAAGCAAGGGCTGGAGGCTAACTGTCTCTAAAGGCTAATTTATCTGACCATACTCTTCCATGATGCAGCATAATGAAGCCACAGTGTACCCAGAGGGTAAGAAGCCAGAAACATATCTGGTGTTGCACCTGGGCTAGTGGAACCAAATGATTAGCCTGTTAAATGATGGCAGCATGGCACCTAGCACTGGAAACCTCCTGCCAGAAGGACTGAAATATATTCCCTTCAGCTTGTGGGAACAGAGTAGCCCTCTAAAACAGATCACACTGGTTAACCTCAACAATTTCTTGAGGCACATCCTGACTCAGTCATTGCTTATGGCTGTTTGGGATGTAGGAGGTGTTTTATTTGAGGTAATTATGCTATTGAGCATTTAGTTGGCTGTGACAGGTAGAATGCATACTTTGAGGAGGTGGCATCTATCTCTGCCAGTTGAACCATGCTGTGAAAACAGTTGCCAATGATTATGATAAACTTTCCTACTGTCTTGGGTGGTATTCCACAATCTTAGATATGTGATCCCTTGCCAGCTTTTGAAAGGTCACTGTTCAGTATACCAATAATTTATGGAGTTTACTTTCATACAGAGCTGGCATGGTCACCAAAGGATGTGTTCACAGAGAGTTTTGCAAGCTTTTGATGTCCAAACCATGCTGACTCAGCAACAGCTCTGATTTGGATAAGAGACTGAAAATGGAGGCTATCCTTGCAGCACTATCTTTTAGATTTTCTTCTGTTAGAAGCTCCAAGTCTGAAGTTTATACACACAGGTTCAAAGAAGTTTATACCCTAAGACCTCATTTGTAATTGAGGGAAGTAACTTGTACCTCAAAAATGACTGGAGCAATCAGATCCAAATTCCCTGTTAAATTGCCAGAAGAAAATTACCTTCAGAAAATGCACATCATCTCAGACTTCATCTTGGCTTCGTGAGAATTTGTGAAGTCTTGGGAGTTCGTTTTGATTCTGTCCAATCATTGGTAATAAATGACTTTTTAAATCCAGCATCAAGTTTAGGAAAGCACTTGAGGACAGTAAGAACTACAGTATGGAGAATAAAAGAACTGAAAGTACATCCATCTTTTGAAAGCAAATGTAACCCACAGGATAAAGCACCAATTTAGGAAGTGGGAAGCACAGCCACAGGCAAATTATTGTCCCATATAATTATTCTCTCTTTATGGAAGATAAGCATAATAACTTTCATCAAGTGTTATGCATTAAAACCTTATCAGAGAAATTCTTATATTAAAAAGCAGTATTTTACTATTATGATAAAACAATAGTGAATAATCTTATAATGAATACCATAACATATAAAATGATGGAGTTTTCACACATCAAACCCAAAGGCTGAGATTTACTCATATAAAGGATATTCTTTTCTTAGCATGATCTAAAATTATAGCGATGATAATACCTATTTATCAGTTATCCTATCAATATTAGAAAACAACAAAATGGCACAATTTTTGATTTAAATGTGTCTATCAGAGATACAGATTTTACACAAACATGGCAAGAAGGGAAGAAGATGAATATCTGAGGTAAGGATAGTGCACAGTATAAGACTCAGTTCTACTAGCTTTGAAGGCTGATTGGTCAAACATAGAGATTTTATTTTAGAGAGATATAAAAGTTTAGATATAATAAATAAGTTAAAAAAAAGACACAAGTTTTACGGCCTACTGTACTTTCTCTCAGCCTTATACTTCAAAATCTGTAAAGTGCTCCTCTACTATGCCTAGTCAAAACCACCTCACCACTTGACTTCTCTACTAACAAACCTCTATTCCACAGGTATCAGATACTCTTCAGATTCACTGGCTGATGATTACTGAACTTTCACTGAAACTCCTGATTTATCATCACTGCCTTGAAAATAGACATCCTGCCACACAAAGGGACAAAGAAAACTTTGAAATGATTTGATAAACTTCTTCTAAAGCAGCTGGAATTTACAGAAAGCAAAATGGTGCATACAGTTTTAGAGATTTTGGAGGTTATGCCCCTAGTATAAACTTTCGACTCCAAATTCTCTTCAACATAATGTTGATAAATGTGAGTATTAAAACTCAAGACATTGAACTACTGGCTGTCAGTTGTGCCACTGCACAGATATATGCACAATTATTAACTGCATCAAATGCAAATTTACTGAGACAGTAAGTAAACTACTAATGTCAAGGATATAGGTGACTTGGGTGCTAATAAATTTGTGTATCATGGATGATTAAAACTTGGAGTGGAAGGAGGACGACTGTGTTGGAACAGTATGTTCCATAGCTATTAGCAATTTTGTACTTACTGATGATGATGATGCAACTGTAACTGGCATAGCTGCAATCATGAACTGAGGCCAGAGGAAGTGTTTTAACCAAGGAGGCATTAGGAAAATAGCCTCAACCTGCACTACAAATTGGGCAAAGTACAGGTTCAGTGAGCTTTCAGAGGCTCCAGCTGATACAGACACTAACTTTGTGGAGCTGAATGACTTCTTTATTGTCTAGTTATAACATGGAGTTTCACTACCATGCCAAACTGCTCCAGCATAATTCATTCAAGGCAAAGAAGAATGATGTTTCAAAGAGAAAATCTGAAGTCACACAGTTAAAACTCAGGAAATGCACGCACCTAATTCCTGTCATATTATGAAATCCTAGTTCTGCATGTATATCTCCTTTAGCTCTGATTTCTATCAAAAATATGCATAATTTTAATGCTAATTTCTATTAAAATATGCATCACAAAACATAGCAGATGCATGCAGACAATTAACATATTGTATTAACTTCTGAATTTTTTATTCTTTATTGAATCCTCTGTATTGCATTAACTTTATTTTGCATTTTTCTTTGTTTTCATTTCACTACCATAAAACAGATTTGGTTTTACTAATGTTATTCTAAATGCTTTCAATTGGATCAATTCACTTTCCACTTTTCATTGGGGTGAAGAACTGAGGAGGGGTCATCATGAACCTTAGCTGCTGAAGTCAATTTTCTGCTAGACTGAATCAAAAGAGCAACACTGCATCTGTTTGTATTGTTGTATTGTTCCGTATCGGTAAATGAAACTTTTTTTTTTTTTTCCCCACAAAAGCTTGGTATTTGCAGAAGCTGTAAGACTGTGGAGACCATAATCTGAAATCATGAGAGCCACAATTTTTATGACTACAATCTTCTTTTCCTGGTGTTCAGGCAGTGGTTTTGGGGTGGATTGCGCTGCATGCGTTCTGATGAGACATTTACAATCTCCTTTATGCAAATTACCCCAGCAGCTGTTTAAGAGCTGTGGTTGTCAGACCAGCAAGGAGAATGTGATTTGGTATGTCACAAATGGGGCAGGGCTTTATTAGGCTCTGCTACAAAGTTTTAGCAGATGCCTTAGCATAGATTCAGTGTGATCTTGTAACCCCATTATAACTTTATTGCTTATGGAAAACACAAAAAGCTACGAAATACTGTGGGGATTCTTGGAAATTAGCACTTCACACTGCCTATTTCTGAATTAAGTGCAAATAATAAATGTAATCTCATCATTTAGAGTGGAAAAACTACAGTTTTCCCCAAAGAAATCATATGCAGCTGAAGGAGTTTTCCAGGGACAAAAACCAGCAATAACCCCTTTAAGAGACAATTTTACCAATAACCAGTGAAGACCATTTTTTGTCTTTAAAAATGACTCATCAATAAGCAAATACTACCAACAACACATAAAAACATTAGGAGCCTTTGATAAAACTGCCTATTGAAAATGCTGTATCTGGATTAACACTGGGTAGTCCATGGTTAGGAGACAGACTGTAAGATCCACAGAGGATCCTTTTAGGCCTGAAAGACAGACACATCTCCTTTACTTGACTTCCCTGTGATTATGAGTTAATGTATTACAGGTTTGCTTTTATTAAGATTCACCTTGAACTGATGTTTCTTGGTCTTATGCTTGTCATCACATAGGTCCAGAACTTTGCTTCTACAACAAGTAGCAAGAACTACATCCCCTTTAAAACTTCCTGATATTCAATACATAAATTTGAGGCCATTTTGGATAATTTTGCTTTTGACAACATTGCTCAACTTTAGCTCACTCCCCTTCTTAATCCATGTTTATTCCCTGACACATTTCTATTGACCAGATATTGACCATCTCAACTTCAAATGATGATGATCTAAATTTGACAAATGATGATGATCTAAATTTCTTTTTAATATTGTTTACCAAAAACATATAAGGCATTTCAGGTGAGGTCTTACCTGTACAATAGTACTGACACTTTCTTATCTCTTCTTGAAACACAGGTAACCCGACAGCATTTATCTTTTACGCAGGGCATCAATTTGGTGGCTCCAAAGCATTTTTCACTTTCATCTTTTTATCAAACTATTTTATAAGGAAAAAAAAAAAACCCAGTGCCCTTTTCTTCTGCTCTGTCAACTTGTGTTTTAAGTTATGCCTCATGTGGCTGGATGGACAGACATCACTAATATTGCTACATAGTGATGATTTATAACGTAAAACTGTATTTTGAGGGGCAACTGTTTTTGATGATTTTAGCCCCTTCAAAAATTTTTCAGAATATTCCAATCTTCATTTTTTAAAATGCTGATAAGATGCAAATTCAAAGTCCTCAGAAGAATAATGTGACCAGTCCTCATTTGAATCTATTCAAGGACTGTGTATTGGTAAAATTTGCTTCTTACACAAATACAAAAAGAAAATACTTCTAGAACATACATATATTTAATCATTTAGTGGTGTCTGTAATTATGATTACATTTGCCTGCTATTCTTCTAATGAATAGCAGCTTTCCTTTAAAGTTTGAGTTAAGAACAAAAGAGTTCAAAGGAGATGACTTGGAGTGAAGGAACAATAAAAACAGTTGTTTGTAACAGATCTTGAATTTTGACCTTAAGTACAATATTTGCTATGGCTAATATTATAACATGTATGGCAGGCATAATAAACAAATCTTTCAAGTTGCCACCTGCAAATGCCCCAATGGTATCTATATACTGAGGGAATTAGGGAAAAGGACAAAATTTGTAACAACAACTTTAAGGAAAACCACAGTGCAGTAAATGTGTTACCCTCAATGTATCTGTGTTGCTTAGGAGAGTATACTAGTGTCTCTCTAGATTGACGGTTCATGCTCTGAAAATACAACCTTCAAAAGTCAACTGAAATGTAAAGCAAAAAAAAGAACTTGAATCCACTTTGTGTGTGTAAATACACAGTGCACTACTCATAATACCTGAATGCCAAGCAAACACATTTGATCACAGAGTGATGCTGCTACTCAAAAGAATTACTAACACAAGCACTGGGATAAATTTTTTTTCTGACTGTAGTTATTTCATGAGGAAACTAGAAGTAACTGGTCCAAAGGACTTCAAAACACTGTGATTAAACCCAGCAAAATGCAAAAAGAGAGTTTCACTTTTTCATCTGAAAGTATGATCAGAATAAACTTCTTACATTACCTCAAAACTATGTGAAGATACAGAAGATCTACTAAATCTCCCCCATAAACTATAATTTAAACATTTTATTTTCCTCAAAAACAACTTTCTCCCACTCCTCTTGTACATTAACCTCTTCAATTATTTCACTGATCCCCTAAAAAACCTATGTTCCCAATTATACTCAAATTCTTGAATGGTTTGTGCCAGCTTTATACCAAGGGTTTCTATTACTAATTTAGGATCTATCTGAATTGAAACTGCCCATGATTTCCTGAGAATACATTAATCATGGTCCTTTAGTTCAACATTCGTCTGAACTTGGCTTGTTACCTTTGTAAATATGGACAAATATAAAGAGATACATCTTGAAATGACCATTTTAACAAAATGCTGTAGCTAGCTTTGAAACCCACTGTATGGAAGTCCCAAAGTTTTCTGGCTTTCCAACCAAAGTTGCTTTCTCCTATGGAACATCTCCCCCATTGGAAGCAATGGAATTGGCAGGGCACTCCCCTAAGTATGTATTTCAACCTGACCAAAAAAAAAAAACTCCGAAACAACCCCCTCCCCCTCCCTCCCCCCCCCCCCAACAAAAACAAAAACCCCCAACCAAACAAAAAAAATTGCCAACACAAAAAACTCAGGCTTTCTTCATGCTTAGTTCAGTAAAGGGAGCTGTTTTCCTCATTCACACTGATAGCTTCTACTCACTGTCCCCTCAAACCTGCACCTACCAGCAGTTCTGCCATCCCTCTACCATTGCTTCTTTAGTAAGAGTTGCCTCTTTTGTGTCTTCTGTCATTTTGAATATTCTGTTCTACTCTGAGACCTAGCAACTTGGCTCTGTCCACACATCACGCTCTGTCCTGTCTTCTCTTTGTCTTTTTTTAAAAATACCAAGTTACTGTCAGCTTGAAAACCAGCCTGCGAAGACAGATGGCCAGATATATATCACAAAAGTGAACCAGAGTCAAATTCAAACTTTTGTTAAAATGAAGAGTGAGGAAGTTAGGTGGTCTGAAATACTTTCACCAGCTTATGTTAAAAAGAGTCTACTTGAATGGGGAAGGAAAGCAGAATAGTCATGCTCTGCACAGTTAAAGATTTTGCAGATAGCCTTCTTGGATCCCTCAGACTAGACATCCCACTGCTTCCCCACCCACCTCCAGTAAGGTCTGGCAGCTGCATTGGTTCCACCTCCACCAACCCCAACAGCACCTGAACAATTGCTGCAGTGCTGTTTTCTTGTGGAAAGGTGGTTGTGGCACTAATAAGGCCAGAAGGGTCAGGGAGGGAACAGCAGCAGGGACGTGTTCCCAGCTGGAAATGTGCATGTTGTCCTCCCCAGCAGTGGCAGCGATTTCAGCTGCAGACTGCCAATCTCTGGAATTTCTCAGGTTCTTCTCTGAAGGTTCATTTTTGGCTTTACGAGTTAATCATGTCAGGAGAAGTCATTTCCATTCAAGTGCCTTTAGGAGTAATTATATATTTAAATGATTAAACAAATCAGTAAGAAAACATATCTAGTGCAGAATGAAAGCAGTTAGCATCGAAATTCTTTCTTATATTTTTTTGTATTAGTATCACAAGTTGTTTGTAAATAACTTGCTCCTTTTACATATGTAAGGAGTTTTGTCATGCCCTGCAAAAATAAATTAGATTTTATTGGTGCCCGGGTATTTAATAACTTCTATTTATTTGCTGCAAGAGTGGAGAATTAAGATAGAGTAGTTTATTTCACCAAAAGACTGACAAATGGCTCATTAGACACTTATGGAACTGAAGCTAATTGTATGATTTTTTTTTTTGTATTAATTGTCACTGCCTGCTTAGCTGGCTAACATTGGTCATCAATACAGAGCTTTTTCCTTTCAATCTCCAAAAGAGATGTAAAAAAAAAAAAAAAGAAGGAATTTTAAGATAAACAGAACAGTATTTATTTCCTAATATAAACAAAAATACTATTTGGATTGGAGGAGCATGAGGGAGGAGTAAGAGAGGATTAATGGGCTGGCTGTTCCCCACTGGGGCCACCAATAACAATCAATTCCAAACAGCAGTCACCTCACATCATCTAACAGCTTGAATCGTCAATATTCAAAGATTCTCTGCCCCCCTTTTTTTTTGTTCTGATTAAATATCATTTAAATTGCATCCTTTTTTTTTTTTATTTCGTCAGAGACATAAGGTCAGAATTGATTGAATATGTACTACCTGCATATAATGATTCCCAGTTTTTTACAATCATGTGCTAATGCTGCACAGTAATGGCCTATGGATGAAGAGACAGATGTACTACCAGTCATTCGCTACACATTTGCATTAACAAATCATCATTTAATTGAAGCCCATCCAACAAGTTTATGCTACTTAAATAAAGTTCCTTTCCATAAAAGATGCTGCAATGACACATGGTTGTTAACTGCAAGGTAAATAAAAAGTAGTATTTATTTTCTTGTCACTGGTTTAGGTAAGTATTAAAATGTACACTTATTAATTTGTATTTTGCTCAGAAATAAACCACCTGACATCTAACGTAGCAATCCAAGCTAGTACTACTATGAGATGAGATAATTCACTTGTAGAAATAATCGTTTTGTAACACCACAATTTCATGCTTTACAGATTTTTATTTCCCCCCAAAATATATAATAGAACATAGTTTATATGAAGGCTATACATGAGTTGTGTGTTAATATTTTAGGCAAGCTCTAATAACACAAACCTCAAACCCTGCTGCTATCAACATGGGCTACAATTTTTTTTATGTCTCATTGTTGACTACAAACATTGGCACCACACTTAGAAACCTAGTTGCCTCCCTCCACAATTTAGATATTACTGCTTTCTTTTTAATACTGTCTAGGGAACAATTCAGGTAGGTTGTGATGCCCCTACATGTTTCAGATATAGAAAACCACTATCTATTCATTTCTCCTTTCAGAGCATGTTGCAAAATATTAAAATCTGAGAAGAAAGCATGTCATAAAATGAGGAACCTATAAAACCAATTTTCTCTCCTTCTAGAGATGGTTTAACAGTACTTTCAGCATATTCAGTTCATGGTACATTTTTGCATCTGCAAAGCAGAAGAAAGATATTTTGATACTGTCTGTTAAACTGACAAACAATACTTCGAAGCTAACATCCTAGGACAAGGAGATATATTTTTAATTGTGTTTTTGGCTTAAATCTACATTTTCTAGAAACAACAATCTTTTAGGATGAAAGCACTATATAAATGAAAGATGGTATTAGTAATAATAGTTGACATCCTTTACTATGCTGGTATTGGCTTACATCTAAACACATCATTGAATTTTTTTTTACCTAAATACAAAAATAATCATCTATTTCCCTTTCTTGACAATAAACTGAAAATAAAATATTTATTAAAAAAAAATGAAAAAAAATAAGTGTCTTAGGAAAACTAGAAAATTCATTCTGAGAGTGGGAGAAAGTAGTTTTTTTCTAACCAGAGCCAACAGAATTAAAAGATAAACAGATACATTTTCCTTTCCTTTAGAAATGTGTGGGGATGTGAGGAGACAGGGGAGACTCCAGGTTGACCTTTTGTTGTTGTTGTTACTGATGACAGAAAACATATTAAACATTTTGCCATACCAAGATTGAGACTACAACGTAGAACTCAGAAATATATCTAAAGCACATTGCAACACACAAGAAGAGATAAAACCAAAGATTTATTTCTTCAGACAAGAAACAGTGTATAAAAGCTACAAAATGCAATCCCATACAAAATAAACAGACATACAAAAAAACCCTACTGTGATTTGCCGGCATGTTCTCCAAGCTTTTTTTATATCCTAACTCAGAACAGTAATTACAGATCTTGCAAGTTGACTTCTGTTTTCCACAACTATGAGTTGTACGTAAAACATGTCTTTTCATCGAAACAATTACAATTAATCAAAACAGTGAAAGCTAATACTACTCAAGTCCAACCTACTGCTGTGCCCAGCAATATATCAAACTGTCTGTTGTCAAACATACTAAACAAACTTCAACAGAATGTTTTCACTACAAATAAGAGAAAACATGCTTGCTAAGTATTTTTTAGTCAAACTGCAACCTCAGTAATCCATTCTGTCACTGGATTTTAATTTGCAGTAGTCAATCACAGTCTCAGACAGATCCGTATTTGACTACAGAGCGGTAACTCACTGGGACTAACAAATGAGTACCTGCAAATGGCTACTACAGCCCCAAATTAGTGTGGGGATTTATATCTGTGTACTTGGGTTTGTTCCTTTCCACCATCAACTTTTTTCAACGTGAGATTTTAAAATGAAAGAAAGAAAAATGAAGACCATGTACTACTTTTCACTGTTACTGTCCTAGAAACACACCAGCTTAATGGTATTGTGTTTTCTTCCATGTTCATATTAATTTAAACTATTACTAGCATTTATTGAAATCTTCATTAAAGAGAAGCTTCTACCTCAGAATTTGCTCATAAATTAACAAAAGCCTCTCTCTAGAAACTGAAATTCATATTAAACACAGATCTCATCCATGATATATTTCATCTATGACATATTATAAATAGTCAACAATATAAATAGTCAACAAAAATAGATATACTTACACTTCTCATGGCACCTCCCCTGCCCTACCTAGGAGTCATAACTATTTTCTTAATAAAGAAATATGGCATTTGGTATCTGACAGAAAAAAAACTGTTTACCAGTGAAGTCAGTCTTTTTTGCAATTGGTAATCAATGCAGAAACTGAAGTTTTACATAAAAGAAGTGATACAGAGGACAGGAATATTGGAGTTTAACAAACAGATCAGGCCTTTATTACCAGCAAGCTCCATTATGGATTTGTGAGCTTTGTAAGCCAAGCTCCCCCAAGTGTAATTAAATTTTTATTTATAATGTGTTTGTGACTGTTAACTTTGTGTTGCCTCTGCTTGTTCTCCCCCCAAATCCAATGTGAAATAGTATTCCACATTTACTGCTGCAGAGAGTGGTGCTTTATTCAGTTGCTGATTTCATCTCTAGCCTTATAAGAGATGAGAAGTACAAATAAACATATTGTATATTATTTATACACAAACATCCGCGTCTTTAAGCCTAGATATATACATATACACTCCTGCATGCAGACGCTCTAAGCCAAAACTGAGGACAAAAGAAGTACATGTCAGTTAAAATTGAACACATGTGAGCAAGCATCACTTTTTTTCCTACCAAGAGCACTATTTATCACATATTTATATCGTGGAGAGACATGAAAGCTTCAGTAAGATAGGGCGATGCAGCACTGCAGAGTACATTTTATGCCGCAAGCCATGTCTGAGATTAGTGTAAATGTACCAGGAAAAGGTTCTAAACTCCAACAAAGCTGGCATCCACGCTTTATTTTTTTGTTCATTTATGAGGAGGACTTCATGAAAAAGCCCTCTGACTCCAAGAACGTATTTTTTATTTTTTGCATTAACTCTATGCCTGCTTTCATTCAGGTATTACCCTCCGGTACCAATACTTATATAAAAAAAAAAGAAGCTTAATATAAGTAACCACAGGAGGATCTCTTCTCCCCTTGAAAAACTGCAAATAAAGATGTCAGCTATTGAGTATATTTGTGGCGTCTCCAGCAGCTGCTGTTAAATACCAGCTGGTCTAGCTGATTAAAATTACCTCCGAGTTGGTATTATAAAGATGCCTGGGCAGCGTTGCTGTATTAATGGATTATTGAGTGAGCGATGAAAACCTTGGCCAGCTGATGCGTTTTATTACAGATAGGCTTTATGATGTGTAATCACTGTAATTTTTATAACTAGAGGAAACGGCAAAAAAAAAAAAAAGAAGAACCTTCTTTCTCCCCTTACTCATAGCGAAATCAGTTGAACCAGATTTTTTTTTGTCAGTCTGTTACTTAGGAGTTAGCTAAATAATTTGGGTTTTAACAGTTTCTGCATATGTAAGACTTTATCCACACCTACACATACACAAAGAATGAGAAACTGTGTTCAAGGCTACCCTGTGTTTACCTATTTTACATATGCTTAGGTTTACACATTGGATATTTATTTCGTCCTTTGACTACCAGGCGAGCGCTGCAACTGGCCATATGAGATAAACCCTTGTGCATTATTTAATGACTGAGCTACATTGCAAATACACCTCATATTCTTCAGGTTCAACAATTCAGCTGGTGAGGTCTCGTGTCTGGTCTCTCCATCTCTTCCCTCCCACACTGTCCTCCCCTTCCAGAAAAACCTTCACACAGTATGTCATTTAACCATCTCTCAAACTTTCTTCCTCCTTACTAACCACATATTTACTATGTTGTCTTGACTTCTGATGGTAGTTTAGTTTGCTACAAAAGCTAAATGTGCTAATTATGAAAATCATGTAACTGTTACCAGTTTTGGGGTTTAAATAAAAAATAAAGGACTGGATACTTGGAAGATTCAGATGTACTGGTGAAAAATTTTATTATAGATGACTTCTGTGGCGAGGTGCTTCAGGATTCAAATGCTATTTACTGAAAGCATCTCGAGTAAATACTGCAATTTTTTTCAGGAATGAACTCACACCAAAAGCCAACTAATGATACCTGAATTTTTTCAGTGGAATAGGAACTGTTGAAATGTAAAAGAGAGTAAAATTAAAAAAAGGTCCTAAGCTCTTAAAACTTTCTTAAGGTAACATAGCATTGCTTGTCTTTTTCCACAGGAGATAATTAATATTAACTCTTCCACAAAGTTAGAGAAAACAAGTCTCTATAATGTTCGTAAACTGATACAAATCACAAAATTTTATAGGAAGGACCCTATGAAATATAGCTGGGTATTATTCCAGCCCATAAAGTATAGAGACAAATTTTTGGCAGTTGCTACTACATCACATACATTCACCTGCAACCTCTATTGAGGACTTTTTACTCATGCTGGTGTTTATGTGAAGTCCTGCAGAGAGATTATTTAAACCATTTCCTAGAAGAAAAAGCTGCTCTAATAATCAAAAGATAAATTAGATCAAAGATGGATGAAAATATAAGTTGAAACTGATTCAATGAAGAAGTTTGTTAAAGGCAATGATTTTACAATTAACAACTTTAAAGGTGAGATTTAGAAATAGATTTTGGTTCGTCCAAGACTAAAATCCCCTAGGTGCTCTCCTTTCATTTTATAAGTAGAACCTAAGCTGCACTATGGTGCAAATGTGCATTTGCAAGACCAACACCTGATAATCTGAATATGTGATATACATCTCTGATGAATCATCTCTTTGTTCTGGAACACTTTTGCACTGCCACGACTAGCTATTGAAATAATGATGCTAGTTGTCTGCAAACGGAGGGAGAAAAGCATGTTTCACTGGGTAGATATGGTGCAGATAAAAAAAGGGCCTTTCTACTCTTTCTAATTCCATCTTTTCTTAAAGAATTTTGTTATCACTGAGGTTGGAAAAGACCTCTAAGATCATCAAGTCCAGCCTAGCACTGCTGAGTCCATGATGAAACCACGTCCCTAAGTGCCACATCTACACCCCTTTTAAATACCTCCAGGGACGGCAATCCCACTACTTCTCTGGGCTGCCCGTTCTAATGTTTGGCAACCCTTCCCATGAAGAGATGTTTCGCAACATGGAATTTTGTTTCTGCAGAACATCTGAGCAGCGGTAAGGAAGATGGGCAAAGCCATTGGGACAGGCCAAGGAGGGATGTGGAAGGTGAAACTAGACCAAGCTGTGAGGCTGCAAAGCTCCCTGCAGACAGTTGTGCCAGTCTGAAGCACCTCAGCTTCAGGCTGTGCCAAGTGCAGCCGGCAGAGCCGCAGCCGGCTGCTCACAGGGGCAGTGCCATCCAGCACCTGCAGTGCCTCCATGGTACAGCTGCAGCCTGAGCGGATCCTGCAGTCTGAAACCTCTTTCAGAAGGGCAGTGCATGTTCACAGTTGTTCCAATAAAGAAAATAAAATGAAATAATAAAATAGTGATGGTTTTGGTTTTGCAAAACACCCACGGTTCCTATTTTCTCAAACCATGTGACTTTCATCATTCTGCTGGGAGCAAACAATGGGTCAGCAGCTTGCAGCCACGAGTGAAAAACCAACCAGAGGACAGCTGTCTGTTCCATCTACTTTTTGTTTTTTCCTGTGGAGCACTCCATACACTACTCTAAAAGCATTTACCCCTTGGGCACAGCTTAGGTGGAGTTTGCTGGGGAGCTGGCCAGGCTGGGGCTGCCATTTCCTAAGGTAACTGCTGGTACTCTGTGCCTTGCCCCAGAACGAGGACGAGGAAATTCAGCTTCTCTGAGCTCTCCCAATGCATATTTTTCATACATTTAGTGAATTTCCAAGTTGAGCAACCCTCACAAAAACTAAACAACAAACCCACCCTGAATCTGCAAGGCTTTGTGGGTATTTCTGGGCTGAGGCATGTTTACTACACAGCAAGGAGGGGTGTCTCTCAGCTCCAACCATGGATGGGGAAAAAACACCTCAGTGCAGAGGAAGACATAGTTATAGTTATGGTTGTGACATAGTGCTAATATGAAATACTCCAAGTTTCCCACAGAAGACTACTTGAAGTATAAATTATATCACTGTCACTCATGGGGATCCACAACAAGACAGCCAACTGGAAGCACTGAAAAAGGACTAAATTATTGTGTCTGAGAAGGAAAAATTAAAGGAAGGCAATCCTCTAAAAGCGAAGACGATTACGATATGTATAACAAGTATTTTTGCATTTGTGGTAAATACATATACATTGATAAACTCTGAATTAATGGTCAATTTAACACACATGGTAAATTCTACGCAAAACAAGATTCTTAATTCACTTGGGTTAATAAACATAAAATTCTGATAATTACAGATACAATAATGTCATATGAGCACTTTAAACATATGCTGTGGGAATTAAATCCAGGCTATTCCTGCCCACTAAGGACCAGTTTTTAATCTTCGATGCATGATATGTAGTAATGGATTTTACGAGTTGACTTTTTTAAATTTGATGATCAGGTTAATGAAATTTATAATGATATTTTTCACACCAAGTTCAAAATAGTAGTTAACTCCTTGGCAGAGGAATTCAGATTGGACATGTAATGGATGTACCAGCAACTGCTGATGTGAAAGGATTAATCATCATTTTAGACTTTTATTAAATTAGATAAAATGGGATAGGCATGAATCAGAATATATAGCAATTAATCACTGGACTTTATTGAGTCTTTTAAAAATCTTATTTGGTCTTGAGTTGACAACTAATCTAGGCCATTCTGTGCCAGTTTGACAAACTCTCCAGATAATGACTGTGACTAGAACATTAATAATATCGTAATTTAGCGAAAAATATTTATTCTCTATGTAAACTATTTTTTTTTAACATTTGTGGGTGCATTAGTCACACCACAACATTGCAATTCAGCTGATCTTCTGCTACTGAAATATTTTGCTTTTATAAATTTGCTTTTTTTTTTTTAAATTCAGGTAATGGATAGACGAGTATGTACAGATGACCAAAGTTTTAGGTATATCCAACTAGCACTTAATGTAAACTGTTACAGCTATACACATTGGAATTGCTAGAAAATAAAAATTACTAAACTTTTGAAGTTTATTTATTGATCACTGAGAACCACCCCAGTTAAATTACCATAAACCTCAACATCACAACAACTACTAATCCAGCTAATAGGAATTAAGGGAGATGGAAGATACATAATAAGCATCTGGGGGATATGGAATTTATCTCATGAGTGTAGTAAAGAGCTCATAATTTAAGAGTGCCAAAACCCAAGTGCATCATGAAGGCCTTTCCTCACAAGTGACATTAATTGCATATCCCACAGATGCTTATTACATATTCTATTTATACCTCTGAGAAGAAAAATATTCGTTTAAAGTTTAAAGGTTTAGTACTGCTTAAACACAATGTAACACAGCTGTCTCATGATGTCACAGGGAATATCAAAGGCTGCAGCACAGAGTCATAATGTAAGAAATAGTTTAGACAGAAGATAAATCAGGGAATGTGCTTCAGCATGAGAGCCCCAGAGCTCAGATGTACATTAAAGCAGGATGTATAACTACGTACTTCAGTTGGATTTCGGATTACACCATTAAGAAGTTTTTTTCTGATTACAACTATTGAAATTAGAAAAAGGAGAATTAAATCTATTTCAATTATTTTAAACAGTTTTTCAGTAAGTAGCACGTCAAACCATTAATACAAATATATGAATTGCTAATATCAAAGATGCCTTTATCTTCTCTACTGCTCAGTCCATACAAATATAACCATCATCATTAATGTTTCTAGATATTAAGCACATTATTATGTTGCAAGTTTTCTGTGAGGATTATTTTCTTCTGTTGACATGACTCTTTTGTTATTTCTTTTATAGATAAGTAAGGCAATAAGAATTCTTTGACTCAAAATGTCCCACATAGCTAACTATATTTCCATTAGTAAACCCCCCCACCCCGAACCTGATATTACTGATTTTGCATGTCATTCCTACATGTACTTGTTAGAAATAGAATAAACTGCAAGGCCCAAGCTTAGACTTTAACAGCTCACACAACATTCACTGATGTACGCTGTAAACAACTAAAGACTTTGTTTAGATGTGTGGAATTTTGAGTTAAACAGTGTAAAGATATTTCATAACACACAACATGTTACACAGTTCTGCTGCTACATACTGCACATGTGGGTATGTGTATAGATTTATCCAAAGTATGAAAATATTTTTTACTAACTTCTCCACTTCTGTGAATAAAAACCTGGTAGCATTATTGGTAGGAGTAACAGCAGTCAGAAGCTGCAGGAGTTTCATTATGTCTTATTTTCTGCATTATATTATATTGAAAATATGAAATCTCTTTTCTCTCTCCCCTTTCTCAATACTAAGAGCAAGGGATATTAATCCTGTGGCCTTCAAAGATCATTGTATTGGATTCTTTTTCAGACAAAAAATGTATAAAAGGTAATCAAAGGAAATATACTAACCATGGTACTAATTTCAAATAAAGTGATAAGAAGTAAAGAAAAGATCATTAAAGGTGACAGATGACAGTATAAAGGCCTATGAAAGGCAACGCTCTCTCATGGACTTCTCAAATTGATGTTATATTGGGTGATGCCATTTTGCTTCTCTGAAATTAGGGCAGAATTGCTGTTCTGCTATCAACACATTTATAGTGAATAACAAAGTCTAGGTGCATCCACGATCTTTTTTCCTTAGAAACAGTGCTATCTGGAAGTTCAAGGGAGTCATCACCGGGAGTCAATAGCAAGCTGCAAATGCTGTGCTTGAGAGTGTTTTCAGAGAAAGAATATATAAGGGCAGCACCCCTTTCTGTAAAGATTCAAGTATGACTCGTTCATTGACTTCAAAATATATACTGGAAATAAGCTCCTACTCTTGTCTGCTTTTGTTCTTTTTCACTAGACAATTCTATTTTGCAATGCTGTGCACAGATTTTCTCTTCTTGCCAAAATCTGTGGAGTCTTCCTGCTAAGTTATGTACCTTAACCCTTTAGGGCCTCTTGCTATTACATTCAGTATGAAGTGTGATGAAATATTCCCATTTTTACAGCATTAGTTTGGTGAAATAATTCTATTCTTAGAAATGTTTCTCAAACATAATTTTTCATGCTTTACCTAGACTAAAATATTGTGAATTCATACAATATGCAAAAGTTTCACAAAATTGTGCACCTTAATTAACAGCACTACTCTTGAGCAACCTATTCCTGTGACCTGTGTTAATGGATTTTATTCTTTGGATATGGATGGGTTGCTTTAATATTTCATAGGGTACTTTTAAAAATTCTTACTCAAAACCACATCAAAACCAGAAAAGATACTCAAGGCATGCACCTATTTGGAACAAGAATTTTTTTTTTTTAATTGATGAGGCTTCCATGACTCTAGGAAGATGCTGGAAAGAGGTTCACAAGGTCATGGAGAACTACTATCCAGCTCACTCATTTTAAAAATTAGGACAGACTGTTGCATTATTTTTAGGGCAGGATCTTTTACTGTTGCATGGACTTCCAACTCTTTTATGCATCTTTCCAGCCCAAGAAGTCCCAATAAAACAACTGCCAGAGAAAATTCAGAATATTTAAGGGGAATTATATAGGTTGCCTGTAGCATTTCCTACCTTTTTCCCCTTCCTTGCCCAAATCCCTCACCTCAGCCTGTAACATCTAGTTAGACTGAAGGGCAGTGAGAGCACTGTCCATAGGTGTTGAAATGGCTATCCAAGAACTAATCTTGGTATCTGAAGCAGAAGCAGAGTGACTTGACTACCTGGTGAATTATTATTTTGGTGGGGAGAAAACCCGAAAAGGAAGCATTCTTCCCAATGCTGACACTATACTGCCTTTCATTTTCCCAATTAACGGCATTCTACTGGGCAATCAGATGCTTATAGAGAAAATGCAGACTGGCTATATTCCTACAGAATTCCTACTTCACTAATTTTCAACAACATTTTCATTAGTGATGAATTGTGGTTTCAGGATATAATTTTCTGCTAAAATGAAGAACTCAGATGAAAATGACCCTGAAGAGCCAGATGATTAACATGTCCTCCTAGGCTAAGGGAGACTCAGACTGAAGACTGCTACCCCACACCTCAAGGCAGTTCACTACCAATTGCTGTATTCTCAAATGCAATTCCTTGTTGTTCTTCTCCCTCTCCACAAAAATCAAAAATGGCCTAGGTTGTTCTGACATGGTATAATGACTAAGAATTAAAACTTCAGGTTTAATATGATTTACCTCTGCTTCCAACAGGCCAACGTTATGCACTTAAGTATTTCATGCTAATCTATTTCAAAGATTTAAGACAAAATTTTCTTAGTTGCATTATCCACTAGATCCTAGTTTTGTATAACTTCTAAATTTTAAAATTTAAGAATAAGCAGCGAGGATGAAGCAGTGGTTAACCAAAACATGAATTATCCATAGGACTGGATTATACAGGAAATATCTTGGTTGCTATCATATGCTTAAGTCCAAAGTGCTGTATTTTGCCTCCTAACATCATGTCAGCATGGGCATTTTAGCACGGTTTCATTTTTTAGGCATGTGCTGAGATAATTACTTTCTGCAACAGTTACTTGACCTACTTATTGCCTTTTTTGTACCAATTTCCAAGATGAGTTTTCTAGACAAAGTTTCATGTAAGCGAAAAAAACAAAATGGTGCACTAAATTAAACAGTCCCTGGTTGACCTGAACAGCTGATGTGACTTAAGTATAAAGAAAGTAAAGGTGAGGTAAATATATGGAACCTTAAATTCCTTACTGGAGTAGAACTTGTCTATATATTGTTCTTCTTTTATAGCCAGCAGCCACTGTCTACATAAATAAAATAAATAAACAAACAAAACCCCCCAAAGATAGCCTTCCAAGCACCTGTCTATATTCCTACTAAATTCATCTCAGGTTTAAGAAGATACTTAATTCTACTTAAATCCAGTGGTTTCTAAGCCTACTTATATTTAAATAAGCTACCAACTTTTTTTCTTTTCAGGGTACGTGACAAAAGTCAAAATGGAAGCTATCTTGCTTTTTTTCTTCTCAGATAAAGATAACTCCCTGTACTTCATATGGGAAACACATCACCTGCATCAATGAGGAACAAAATGACAAATCTGCATTCCATCCTCACAGACATCCCGTACTACTCATTATCATCTCAGCACATAATTATGCAGCAGGAGAGTAAAACTCTGACAAACACTTTTGACACCTCAACCAATCCTTCATTCTGTTTATAGAGTGGTCTTTTAAATCTTAAAGTCAGAGGTAAAACTAAAATACTATTTGTGACAGTTGGGAAAAAGATAAAATCCCAAGTTCATCATACTGTAATTTTTAACCTAATATACAACGAGAAGCAACACAAAATGACATATACATTTTTTTCAATCAATGAACTAGAAAGCTTTTTGAGGAACTCAACAATGAGAAACAGATATATATATAATTTAAGAACATGAAAGGGAGAGTAGTCTTACTTCAAAACAGAAGAAAAGCACCTTGTAAAGTTCAGCAGGATTTGCTTACTGCCTGAGATAAAAACCCTCTCCTGACCTTCAAGAATTGTCCTCATTTATTTGCAAAGAGGAAGTAATTTGAATTAGTAAACCATGGCAGTCCAATTGGTATGGCAACAGTAGCTGAGGCATAGCCTGTCTCCATCAAAATACATGGCAGCTTTCTAAAGTAGCTTTGGATGTTTCCTTCCGCCACCTAACTTAGAAATTAGAAAGGTTTCCTCTTACAGTACTTTTTTCACTATGCAAGACAGTATTCATAGTAATGTCTTCAGATGCCTGAGTCATCCCCCAAAAGCTCTGTCTAAAAACCCAGCGGAATGTATCTTGTAATTTGTGGGGCCAACAGTGGACACTAACATTTCTTAGAATTGCCTGGTCATCTGGCACTAAATCCTCAACAAGTCCTCTACTGAGAGACAAGCTGGGATTTATGGCCCATTAAAGCCTGTTTTATATATAACGCTTTGTTTAATTCAAACAGAAAATAAGTACTGGAAATCAACAACAGTTCCAGATACTAAGTTCATTATTAATTTGGTCCTGGGCATTCAAATGAGAATTATTGCTTTGTTCAGAAAGTCTTTGTATTTGCTTAGTCTTACCCATTTCTAGATACTCACTGCCAGATACTTGCCTTTTAACAGCAAGGCCAGATTTTGGTGGTTCCTCTACTATGTGCACAATAGCTCAAAGTTGCTTTCATTGTAATTGCTGTCCAATTGATTGATGACACTGGATTAAAAGCTACAGAGGAAATGTAATGGTTTTGGACCATGTCATATATTATCTCATTTTCTTTTGGTGTGAGAATCCAAAACAGACTCAGACATCCTGCATGATCTGAAAAGTTCTCTTTAGAAAGACTGATTTTGATCTACTTTTTCTGTAGATCATAAAGATTTTGTATTCTGATAACTAGTGGGATTTTTACTTTTTCTTTCTGATATAATGAATATGATTTATGTTCCTTTACTACACAAGTAAAATCCTTTAAATTCTCCCTCCAGAGGCTGATCTGATTACGCAAAAGAATACTGCCTGGTACCATAATGGCATGGGTGAGAAACTAAAACAGGTGGATGCCCCACAGCAGCGCTCACAGCAGAGCAAGTAAGAATAGTAATAGTGCAACAGCACATCTGCTGTTGACTTTACTGTAACATAACCTTTCCAATGCTACCTTCAGATCTACACTCGTGTCTAGCTCCCCTGCAATGTAGTTTACACCCTTCTCTTTTGTTTTGTATGTCTTTATTTGCTTCCTGAGGTGCCATGGTAGTAGCAGCCCGCAGCCTGAGCACCTCCAGAGTGGCAGGGGCAGCGTGTCCCTGGCTGTGGCTGCTGGACAGAGCGGCAGCGGGAGGCAGAGCCATCACCACCCAGCATCCTGAGAGGGCCCTTTGTGCCCTGAGATAAAGCCACCGCGAAACATCTACGCTCACTTCTGCACATGCTTTACTGTCTGCTGGGGATGTGCTTAGGAAGAGTTTGCTTTGCCAGTATAATGCTGCCATCAGTGTTATGATGCAGAAGCAGGAGAGTTTATGCCAACATTTAAGTTTTGCTCTTAAATGAAGCTTTTTATCTTCATGCCTTGTCATGATCTTTCTGCATATTATTTCTATGCAACTGTATCATATAAATTTACATGATCTGGCTTACTTATTGCATGCAGTTCCATGAGAAATTCATTTGCTGCAATATAATTCACCCCCAGTACATAAAATAAAGTGGTAATAATATTATGTGGGACCTTTCCAATTGGTTAATCTTTTCAGTGAAATGTAAAAGAAGTTGCCTACGACAAATTCCTTTAAATGGAAGATAATGTCCTAAAATACAGGTATATGAAGACTTTCCTCAAACCCGGTCCTTTCTGAAGCTGAGAGCCTAGCCTGCTGAATTTGTCTCTGCAAACACTGGCCACTGCAGAAAATGCAGTATCATTTCACAATATTTTGTAGTTTAACATGAATTAGATGTAAGGGTCAAAGAAATTAACATCAAAGTACCAAGTAATCTAGGACATTAATCATTGTTAACTCTTCTAATTTTAAAATTAAACTGAATATTTAATCTGTCAACCCTTTGCAATACCCAATCTTTACGTTCAACCCTAGCAATTTTTTCTTTTATTTAGAGAAAGGTTTATTATCAGGAAGCATGTCACTGAACTTTTAATGTAATCAATTCCATTTTATTTTGAAACCACTCTTTTACTTAACTTTACGAAGTAAAAAATTAGATATGATTAGATAACTATCATAGTTTGGTTAGACTATTCACTCTACTACCAGGAGAGTGAAAAAATTCTGCAAAGCATTATCTTTGGGTCCAGGCTAGAGACATGGCAAAGAAAGAAGACTGAGGAATGATAAGGCACCAACCCTTTATCTCTGTATTGCCGGTTCCATTTCAGCTGATATTAATAGCAGCTGAGTAATTATCACAGGGACAAGCAGTGCTGACTGCAAGTGAATGAAAGTGCAGTCTCAAAATTTCCAGATACAGAAATTCCTGTGCTAAGGCTGCTGCTGTCTGTGACACCAACTTGAGCTTCCAGAGCATGGAAGTATGGCATAGTCAGGGGCCAGTAGACCTTGCTGTACCTAACTGGGTTCTCTTCCCAATCAGCAATGGAATGAGACAGTCAGGGAATGTGAAGTCTGTTTACTGCTCTGCTCTGGAAGAGAAGGAAATCTACTGCTTTGAGCTAAAACTTCAAAACTGGGCAGCAACCAAAATTAATGAGTTGTACCACACATACTGAAATGCCTGTTAAACTTGGTCTTGTAAGCAGGTAAGCATCATTTAGGAAGTGAATAATCACATTTTATTGTAAAGGACCATTTCTGAACATGGAAATGTACAACCAGCTGAGGTACCTGACCTCCCAGCAGAACAAGTCATGCTAATGTTTGAAAAATAAAAAGAAGCATTTGAGAACATCAAAGCATGGAATCAACTGTATGAAAATGCAAAGAATTGTTTTTGCCTTGCCCCAGAAAGTTATAGAAGGATGCAAAGTATATAATGCTGAATCTTAAAATAACTGAACTTTATAACTTGTGTAAGTTAGGGTAGACTGCCACTAAATATAGTCCTTTCATGTTAATCCTGTTCTCTAGGAATACCATAATAATCTTTTGAGCAAAGTTCCCAGTCTTCCTTTTACCATTTGTGTATTTTTTGAGTGGTATCAAGGCTGGCAGATGAATATTTATTGTTGGTAAACCTTCAGCAAAACAATGAACTTCAACAAAAAAACTCAGATGAATTCCGCAGTTTGGTTAGGTTAAGCAATTATTGATAAACTATGTTGATTAGGAAATGCTGTTTCTAGTTCAAGAAATGTTCGATACAGGAAAAGATACAGTGTCTCAGACTGTCAGTTGGCTCAGTACTGGAAATTACATCTCTGAAGAGTTCAGACATCATTAAAGGTGAGAATAATACAATACTCATGCTTTGTCCCTTTCCTTTTCTCCTGTCTGTATCAAATCAGTAATCGAAGGATATACCTCACAGGTAACCCACTTTACTCTTCTACCAATGCAGACTCTGTTTGTAGACACCACCCATTTCTAAGAGCTTTTCAAAGCCTGCTTTTAAAACATTCTGATAGTTTTTCCTTTGTTAATTTTGATATATTATTTTACAGTCTAACAGCTCCCTGTTAGTAAGGTTTTCCTTATAGTCAGCCTGAAGCTCTCTCTCATAACCCATTCTTTTAACTGTAAATTTCTTTATTCAGATTCAGTTCTATTTATGCCACACCAGACTGAATTGTTCTTCTGTTATTATAATTTTATGTTTAAAGCTAAAATATAATTTTTTCTTCCAATTATTTCTCTTATTGAAAGGCAAGATCTTAAACTGATGTGAATACCTACATTACAAATTATTTTTGCCCCAAAATGTTTATGTGCAAATTTCTGAAGTTTTACTTACTTTATTCTGTCTTTGTTTTCATTAGTCTTCATAAATGAAACAATGTATTCTTGTTTTCCTTGATATTTATACAGCCTACTTATTCATTACTACCCCTGAAGTTTATTAAGGATGCTCGCTTTCTCTTCCAGACTACTGAAGATATTAAAAAAAAAATACACTATGCAAAAAAATTGTAATAGGACAATCTGTCCTCTTTGTACTTTTAATACCTTGAGTTTACTTGGCTTATTTTTATTCCCCTATAGGTAACTCATACCTATAAAGTGTATTTAAGTAAGATTTCTAGAATTACATTTATCTTCCTAATATAAGTTATTAATAAGTAGCTCAACTCTTCTCTTGAGAGTATATTATGTTGCAGCACTTTTACATTTTACAGTAATATCAAATTAGGCTTTAGTGTTAAGTATTGCAGTTATAGCCTGGCATTTACACAGTCACCTTTTCCTTCCCTTTCTCTATTTTCTATTGAGTTGTTACAATCCACAATTGCATTTTCACACCTATAATTTTTTTTCATTTAAGGCAAAGCCAATCTTACTTTAAATCACTAAAAAAAAATATTTAAAAGTGTCATTTTCTCTGTCCCTGCAACAGCACATATGGCTTGCTAACTCCTTAAGGAATGATCAAAATTAATCTAATGTCTAGAATTCCAGACAATGAAGGCAAGATTCTTCTTCAAAACTATGGTTATTTCACCATTACTTGTGGTTCACACAAATTGCACACTCTGTGTTGACCCAGACTGACTACAGCAGCTATAAAGGAATCGTTTGGATTCAGTGCTGCACAAACACATGGATAAGACCACATCCAAAATCACACCTGGCCCAGTAATCCCCCCTGGAATGGAGGTATACAATACACAACCAGTTGACTGGATATGAAGCAGCTTCATGGAAAAGGGAATATCTGGGCTGACTCTGTATATGGACAATTTATTATACCCATGCCTTTACTTTTAACATGCCCTTTCCTCTGTATTACCAGCATCCAAAACCCCATAACACAATAGGGAAAAGTCCACTGGTGAAAAGTTAAACTGGTGATAAAAACTAAGTAAATAAACCGCTCAATGCTAATAGTCTTTTGTGTCCTATTATCTCATGCATTCTTACAGGAGAACTCCAAGTAGACTCTGTACTTGATTCAGAAAGTACTGGAGTCTTCCTCAGGGCCTCTAACATGTAGCTGAATGGACATTATCTGCACTGGAAATGCCAGTGTCACAACTGCAACAGTAGGGTGGTATTTCCTGTAGTGCTATAAAACAAGTAAGTTCTAAGAGAAAAGTACTTCTTTTTAGTCCCATTCCCCTAATCCAAAATTTAAGGCGAAAATTTCCATAATCTAGTGAAACAAAATACCCATGGAACAAAATTAAATAATGCTTTGCAAGCACTTACAGTCCATAAATCTGTGGAGCAATTTCCAGTCGGTTCAGATGCATGTACAGCTCAATATCATGTTTCTTCAGCAGATGATCCTGAATTTGATTTACTTTTGCTACAATAGCAATAGATGGCCCCAAGTCCTGTGGCCTTGCAAAAGGCATAGGTGTTATCATCACATCTTTTTCCTGCAGACACAGAGAATAAGGTGAAAAAAACAACAACTCATCAAGCCTTACTCTCTAAAGGGATTGTGTGCAGGAGATTTCGTTTGCTATAAACATTGGCTTCCAAATAAACACTGTAATAACTCATTTCTTTTACAGCAGAAGAGGAATCTCAAGTATCCACTTCTGTGGAAGGTATTGTGGGATTCCCTTTCCCAGGCGTGCCAAGGAGTGCCCGTCATTCTGCACATCAATTTTTACGTGCACGCTTTACTTTTCATGCTCTGACAAAGTGTTGACAGCTTTATTTTAGCTTTAATATCAGCAGTCTGAGTCAGTCCAGAATAAAGCAGATGAATGGTAACTCAGTAGAGAATATATGCCCTCAGAGGACAATAAATTGCATACCAAATAGGAAGTAACTTATTTGCAAACAATCTTTTCTGTACAGGCTTCCCTTGCACAGAAAATCTGGTGGCTTCGTCTTAAAACCTACACAGCTTTGATAAAGCATCAGAAACTTTTAAAGAAAAGAAGAAATAGAACAATGAGACAGCAGCTGGTTGGACCTGAGGGCTGTGCAAACTATGCCATGATCTACAACACAACACATTAAGTGAAAACCAGTGGAATATTAGCATCCTTGAACATGATACTACTTTAAATTAATTATTCTTGAAAAAAAGAGTGAAGTATTATTGAAAAAGACACAGAATGCTAGAAAGAAATGCAGGAAGTAATGAACTGCACTGAATAGGAAACTTGTAAAAAGGAGAATGAAAAATAAAAAAAGGACAAGTCCAACCTATCAAGAGAAAGATAGGAGGGTGGGAAATAGAGAATTAAATTGCTAGGAACAATGTTAAGGTTATAAAAAAGGGAAAATTTTAACAGTAAGACGAGAAGAATTTTGCAATGACTTTGCTACAGCCTGTCATCATGACCTCTGACCCAAAAGCTTTGCTTTGAAAAAAAAACAATTGCTGCTTTTTTTACACTTTTGCTCACTATATTAATAGAGAAGCATTATCCAGCTCAAAGGGTTAATAATTTCAAGAGACTTCATTGCACTTTACATTGTTTAAATACATATTAACTTGTTTCAATATTGTGAAAGGAGCATTATTTTTAACATTCAACAACAAAGAAAGTTTGTTTTTGTTGTATAAGCTATTCCCAATGTAATTTCCTATGACTATTTCAAAATCACTTATAACATGATTTAATATTCAAATGGGCAGTGAACATCTAATAATGTTTACCAAAAAGTCCATTTTTTGTGTTGATCTTCTTTGCTTTAAGTACCTTTTCTTAATTATTTGATTTCTGTACTGCAGAATATATGGTAGAATATTGAGCAACGATTTCAGGTAATATGTTTCTATGTAAGGATTGATTATCAGTTGTATCCTAAAATCTGCTTGTTGCTTTGCTATGGCAATTGCAGTGAAGGGACTGATCTATCTGTTACAGTGTGGTAGTTGAGCCATGGTATTCTGGTACAAAGACATACTCATTTAAGATACTCCAGCAAATCACTGGACAAAAGCTCCCTCAGACTGTCAAATAAAGCTCATTGACATGGCATGTATTTATTCAAAATCTTTTCTATTCTAAAAAATAGGAATTGAAAATAAAAATCTAGTGTCTTAGAGGCTGATAAGCAATGCTGTTACTTAGTTAAATACTGAAGTTAGTGACGGCTGCAGGTACACTGAGAAAGGATATTTCTCCTACCTTATTTTTTAAATTAATCTATTACACTTAAATTCTTTCTCAAGAAAAGAGAAATAATTTAAGTGTAAATTCTTTTACAAGCTGGGCAGCCTTCCTTGTACCCTGAATTTTATTTCTGCATTGTATGGTAAATTCCTGTAATTCCAGACCCATTTCACTATTTTCTTGGTCATATGCAAGAATGCAAAATATTGAAAATAGGTATCCACTAATCTTTTCCTATACAGAAAAGCACTCTTAAAGCATGATATGGTAATATTGCCTTAATGTTAAATGTCAACCTATAATAATTCTTTTTCACAAACATGGATTTATCTTTGAAACCAATCATAGAAGTCTGAAACTCTATGTATTTGTAGATTGTGCATGTTCTATCATTTGGCACACATCCAGGGTACGAACCTTATTGTAGTTTATTCAAATCGACTTTAACTTCAGCTTGACCACTTCATGCATTCATAACTCTGATGACTCAGGAGACCTGTGTTTTTAAGCTTTTTTTTTATTATAGGCATAAAACCTTACATGGAAATCTCAACATCAGAATCCCTCTGCTTATTTGAACTTGTAATATGAAAAGACTAGCTATTACTCAGTTTAGTCTTTACACCATTAGTTGTCTGTGGGTTTCATGCCATCTCTACAAAATTACAAGACAGATTATTAAACCCTGGCTCAAGTGACGAAAGATTGTGAATATCAAAACTAATGCAAGCTTCTTCTGTGCCAAAATTGGAGTTATTTGTCACTTGCAGCATTTGTGCACCTTGGCATAATGCAGCACTGACACATTGCTGACTGTCAGACTGACTGACTATCAAACAGTGCATCCAATAGTATATGCTGGCTTGCCATTTCTAAAAGCATGAGATAAGTAAATGGTATCCATCAAAATGCAGTTTATCAGCATCTCAGAAATTAACCCTATTAACAGAAATCTTCAAGGCATGACAGAATCTGTGAGGAAGCAGCTGCAGCCAATAACAAAGCCTTGCCTGTCCATGCCTCCTGATTCCGTGTACTCCACCAAGAAGCTCGGTGGATGACTAGAGTTCAATTAAGTCATGTCTGTTGTCTTCTCTCATGCAATTTGGTCGAGAAAATGACAATACCTCTAGTCAGTTGAAATTGCTCCAAAAATCACATAGCTGGTGTGAAACAAACAGCCCAAACAGAAAGATGCTCAAATAAACTAATAAAACCAAACCGCCAAAATGTTTAACTAGAAATGACTCACACTGGCTGTGCCTATAGCCAAGTGGACAACACGATCCTGTGCCCCTGCTCATACTCACTACGTAACGTATTTATTTGCCATGTGAGAAAAACCATCAATTTTCTTTTTGTGAGCCTTCAGGTCTTGCAAAAAAAAATTGAGTGCATGTGTTCAGTCATCTATTCCTAACATGAACTATAAATGATCAATACTAAAAGGATGTGGTTCACAACAAAAAGAAAAAATGAGGGATGACTCAGAATGTCCTATTATTGTTTATATTGCATCAGCACCCCTAAGAACAGTTTAAATATGAATTCCAGTGAAATGCAGCTGAAAATCTTAGCTGAATATTAGGAACAGAGTCACTAAGTATTGTCACAAAACATTACCTACCACAATACAAACTGGAATGGCTGGTAGTGGATACTAATACAATTTATATATTCATGCATTTAGGAAACAAATGCTACAGCAGTAAAGAGAGGCTAGGACATGAGTACAACTATAAACTGAGGACAGATTTCTCTCATTAACCACTAGGGAATGAAGTAGCTGGAGAAGCTCCTCTAATGGCAATTGGGAATAATGGAAACAACTGTTGGAGGCAGTAAAATGTAACATGTCTCTCAGAGCACAGGCTTTCATTGCTTTCTTTGTGAAGATTCACAGTTTACTATGTAGCTAACCCTCAAAGTCATGATTGTAAAAGGCATACATACAAGAAAGGATTATTAAAGATTATACATGTTTGCAAAGAACAAGAACAAACAACTAGATATTAATCCATTCTCTTTGCACTGTTAATTTTTTATGCCATGAAAGGACTGGAAAGGGCGATGTAAAACTTTCACCTTCTACCCAAGCACTGCAAATCTGTAAACAGACCTAGTTATTTCCTGGAATAAAATTCAGCCTCAGACTTTACCACATCTGTCACAGATATTGGAACAAATACATTTGAATAAACTGAATTTTGAAAAGCTACACTCAGAGAAACATATCTCACAGCCTTGTTGTTGAAATAGAAGTGCTTATGTAGTAACTTCATAAAATTTGTGTCTCATATGTTTTATCCCTAGCTATTGAAATTATACAAAAATCCAAATAATTTACAACTGTAGATAGTTTTTAGGCTAAGACACCAATGCTCCATATCAGATAAAATATAGAATATTTTAAATATTTAAAGAAAATAGATGGTTTTACATCAGTCTTCGATGAACAACTTTTCTTCATTAGACTGACAAAACCACCGTTACAACTAGCACTCCCTAATTACAGTTTGCAGCTATAGGTTTAAGTGCACACATACAGACATCCAGAACTGGCCCAGTTCTCATCAAGTTTTTGTTACTTCTAGATAACCTCCCCATGTTCCATGTGAAAAATACTGAAGGGAATCAAACTGAAACTAAGTTTGGAGGCCAACTCTTTTGGGATGTAATACACTCAAAATACTGTTTTGCTAGAGCCTACATACACACTCTTCATCACACAAATAATTTTCCAGAATTTAAAAAAAAAAAAAAAAAAAAAAAGAAGCATAAAGATGGAAAGAGACAAAAAAAGAAGTAGTCAAAGGAAATCTTCAGTAACTGACTGAGCGAATTGTCCTTCCTGCCATGCATGAAAAAATTCAGGCAAGGACTAGAGGGTCTCTAGAAGGTTCCTGCAAAGGAGAGTCGTGTAGAACTAAACTCAGAACACTCCAAAACCTTTTTTATGAAAGCAGCAACATACTAAATTCAGTAGTGTCCATACAAATACACAAGAGATCTGAAGGCACAGACATTCCCTCTGTTTGAATATCCTCAGGTTAAGAAGAAAAAAATGAAGGAAGTTGACTGATTACGTCAGGGAAAGATACACCCTGACCTTTGACAGATAGTATATGGTAAAGTTTTGGTTTCACAGCCAATTGTTTGTAAACAGCTAAAAATAATTCATGCCTTAATACTTTACCTACAGGCATTCATGTACCATGACAAGTTTCGGGCACACAGAAGTGTGGCACTCATGACAGGCACTCTTTCAAATGCTCTGCAAGGACATCACTTATATACAGAAAAATCTGTGCTTGTACACTTGGCTTTTGATCACCAAGGGATCTATCAACAGATAGGAACTCTCGACAGAAAACATTCCACAAGTGCTTATGACCAAATTCTGAAGAATCTTTAAAGACTGTAAACTTGTTTGAGACTGCTTTAACCAAGTTAAGAGATGTCTAGTTAGCTTTAAATAACATCAATAATATTAAAATCACATTTGCTTAAAAACACAGTAAGTACATTTTAAAGTAATATTTACCTTCTGACTGTCATGTTCAAAAGTTGAAAACCAATGTTCTGCTGTTTTCATAAGACGTGTGAACATTGCACTGAAAGGGAACAACCCAGAAACTTGGTGTTAAATAATGGCGTCAATTACAAATAAGAACAAATAAAATGTAAAGAAACTTGTTAAAACTTACTAGGCATCATGTTCCAGATATTCAGGATTCAAAAGAACTTTCATTTCCTCACTGAAAAAGGCAACAGTGAACAACCCAAATGTGAATGTTTATTTTTGGTCAGTGTTCTGCATGTACTATTATGTATTTATAAGCCAACTTTCATATAAAGTGCAAATGAGAAAACTAGCCTTTTTAATTAAAAAGAGCAACTCCATTGAACAAATGAAGTCTTTCCTTTTTATAAAGATCAAAAACAAATTAGCTGCCTTGTCTGCACTACAATGAAGTAACCATCTAATTATTCCAAATAACAAATTACTGAATGTCATAATGTATTATTTGAATATGCTTGATCTAGAATAATTGATTGCTGCACAATCTATCACTGTTTATCCCAAACAACAACAACAAAAAAATGGTTACTGGTCAAATATGCAGTATCAAAACATTAATTTATTTTGTTTTAATAGCCTGTATTTTTATTGTACTTTAACAGCAATTAATCAGTGACAGCACCTCTTTTCCATCTACTTTGCTGCTTAGCTCTACTTTTTCAGTGGAGATGTGGGGATGGAACAGAATGCTGTACACAACACATGGTTATTTTAAGTTGCTTAGCACTGAAGAGCATCTTCTAGGTAATTTTAGGATATATAAGGACAGACATTAAATAAAAACATACACTTGTAAATAATCATTTTAAGGCTTAACTGCCTTTGGGTAGTCACACTGAGGAGTACCTACAGAGGTTACATTATATTGCACACATAATTAAATTAGTTTTTTTTCACTGCTGGACTCCAGTGTGCAAAAAACCAAATGAAATGTCCTAAATAATCCCAAGAATGAAACTAGTTTATTTTTTCTTTTTTATTTTTCAATAAAAACAAAAGCCTTACATATGGGGCAAGAATAAAAGCATGTAATGCATATTTATTATGTGTGCATATTTTATACGTATGACTGCATGCACACACACATACACACTTTTTAATGAAATGGATGACCAATAGCTAAACATAATGTCACTAAAAAGTCAAAGAATAGTTGGATATCACAGCTACAACACTGCAGGTGATGAAACAAATATCAATCCCAACAATGTGTCTTCAACGATTATTTCCCCTTTTAAGATAAGAGGAAAGAGAGTCGGTGGTAAGATATCTACTGTATGAGTGGAGCTCAGTAATCTGTCTACTCTCTGCAGTGACAAAAACAAAACCACTTCTGGCAATAAGAATGAGCTGGAATTGCAGGTAGGCACGTGAGCTTTGAGATTAAGGTTTTCCTTAGATTTCTTGTCTTCCCATTTTTTCACCAGCCAATGTCTGTGAAGGGGCCAATGTCTAAATCTCAGAAGCTGTAGTAGGGAAGATGAAATAAGGACATTCCCATCAAAGCACAAGGATGCAATGATTTCTGAAATTAATTTATGAATTATAAACAAAGAATTATGGAGCACATACTTATACGCTATAGTTCAGCAAACTTGTTTTTTAAAGAAAGTGGGGTTTTATACAAATAAAATGCAATGCTTGCCTTGGTTGTGCAGCTTCACTGGCATGTGAAAAAGCTTGGTGGTCACAATGTAGGATAAAGACAATGGGAGCTAGAAGTTCATGCATGCCCTAAACATAAAAAGAAAAGCCAAAGTATATTTAGATTTTCCAGTCTTATAATAGTTCCTAATGCACAGCATAAGGCAGACAGCAATATTAGGTAGAGACTAACTAAAAGCATGAACATTCATTTACACTGTTAACAGAACAGCTTCATAATCAATGGCTTTTATCTTAAATTCTAATTAAATCCAAGTTTATTCTTCTATAATATATGGAAACAAGTTAGTCTCCCTTTTTCTAACACAACACACAACAAATTTGCAATGGCAGGCAACCCTGCACCCAACAGTCTACTTCAAGATCTATGTTAATAAATATGACTTTTATTTATGATAATTATAATAATGATCTATAGTACTATAACGATCTGCAAAAGGGGAAGATTTCAAAATGTAAAATTATTTTGTATTTTATAATGTTCCAAAACCATAGATAAAAGTCTAATAGTAGGCCTAAAGGAGACAAGGGTAGATATTTGGGAAAGAAAACTAAACCTTCATTTCTAAAGAAATGAGAATTAAAATGAGGTTTTGGGGTTTTTTGGTTCTCTTTCTTTTAAGTTGTTATGACAATATTCAAAATAAACTAATTAAACACAATGCATAGAAGACCTGGTATTGTTCCACTGCAGAGTGCTACTTATATGTGCAATCTATATTAAGATACAGAAAAAACACAGATATAGGCAGGAATCAGAAAAAAAAAAAAAAAAAAAAAAAAAAAAAAAAAAAAAAAACAACAACAAAAATGGGTGGGCAGTTGAGGACTTGGGCTGGCATTAGAGGCATGGCTGGGCCACCCAGGAGAGTTGGGATCCCAGTGCTGGGACTAGGACAGCAAGCAGGAGCTGTGAAAGCCCTAGGCTGGCGCAGGGGTCAGTCATACAAAAGAAGAAAGGGGAGACCATTGGTGATGGAAGGGATGTGGGATGAAAGCTTGAGATCTGTCTGTCTGCGTCTGGACATAAGGATCACTCTAAGGGGATAGAATTCCTGACCTCTTGCCAAAACCACCAGTTATAGCAGTGGCTTGACACCAAGTGGCCTGGCCAAACCTGCTGGGCCTGGCTCAGGATGCTGTTCTTGCCCAGCTGTAGGGAGAAGACCCTGCTGCCAGGAGTGCTCCGGTTCAAGGGTGCAACTATTTCATCAAGTGGGGCCTCAGTTCCAGCTCAGGAGCATGCTCTGGGCAGACAGGGATTCCAGGAAAACTATCCCATCAATCCTGCTGCAGAAAGAGCCTTGGTGCTGGTCCATCAAGCACATCAATATTTCAGGTTGCTGCCAGGAGTCAGATGACAGCTCATGGGTCCCCTGAGCTGTTCTACTTTTAATGGTTCCACTCCAAGCCAGGAAGCCTTTGCACTTGCTTTTTCAGCCTGCTCAGTTATGGACATACATGAACACTGGAAGTGTTACACACCTGCGAGCTGCCTTGCTGCTATGCTGGTATACCAGTTGATATTCCATACAGCATCTGAGGAGTGTTCAGCACCAGTAAGTTAGCTTATTAGCATCATATGTACTGAACAGATCAATTAACTACCAAAACCCTTGAACTTTTGTTGGAAGTAATGGGGGTTTTCCTTAAGTAGTCTGAACTGACCCAAGAGATAGATGTGGAAGCCCTCTCTCCATCATTAACTATTTTGAGTATGCTTAGATGCATAGTTTTTGACAATTTTGACAACAGTTTTGACGACCTCTCTTTCTGCAATCAACTGAAATCCTAGGAAATTAAATTTTAATTTCTTCAGGACTGAGATGACTGTTAGAGCCTCAGTGGCAGCGCTGAAGTTCAGATGTTTCTTTCCCTTCCTATTTCTGAACCTTTAGGGACTGCTTTAAAAGATAAAGCCTAAAGAGAAATTCAGTTAGGAAAAACAAAATAAACCAAATATAGCCATTTGATTTCAGAAGCTAATGTAAAACACAATAAATGGGCTAGATTAAAAATAGTCAAGTTTAGATTTCTTAAAATATTATGGTCATATCAAAGGAGAAAGGTCCAGGATTAGACAATATATAAGTGGCAAAAAGATTTAAATAACCAGGGTTGTAGTTTCATACATACAGCCCTTGCTTAATTAACAGTTCTGCATCTAACATTTTATTTGCTCTGATATACTAAACATGAAATACTAGAAATGGAAATGCCAAAAAACTTGACTATCTAAAAAAACTATCACCTAAGCTGTAAACACATAAGCAGAAGAAAAAGAAAGAGGCTATAAAATAAGAATTAGTTATAAAAGATAAAAGCACATCACACATTCTTCCAACATAATAATATATCAACTCTATAATAAAATAGAATCATAATGTGGCTGCCCACATATAACAAAACCAAAACAAACAGATGATGAAATATCAGGATTTCAAAAAGATACCTCTGATCTTTCAGTTACAAGAGTACTTCAAATGTTTAGAGATTTTTAGCTTGGCAAGAAAAGCTACCAGTGTAATATGCATACACATATTTTTTCAATGCTACAGTTTACTAAAACTCTTTAGTGTTAATAAATAAGTTGACAGAGCTCAGATAATTTTATGACACTTCTCAGCTACAACAAAATATTGATTTCATAATACAGTCTATGGTTTAGAAAGAAAACCAGAATTATAGCCTTCTTACAGTGACAAGTGAATCAATGCATTTCAAAATTATATTGACTTCCTTAAGGGCAATCAAATCATGAACAAACAATAGTTTGCCTAGTGATTTAGCTTAATTTTCACTATTTCCTTTCAGTGTAACTAGGACCAGAATTTTGTCACCAGTCTTACAGAAGAACTCTAAGAGTAGCTTTTACATATTCTTAAGTACAATACATTGTTCTCTTTAGATTTTATATTTACAGCTGCTATTTAAAAATTCAGTCATCCCAAGGAAAATTCTGCCTTTAAAATCTGTAACACAGCTCCACAACATTCTGCTCCATTAGACTAGGGATTAAAAAATATTATTCCTCATCAAATAAAATGTTCCTTCACGCTGGCCAAAAAACACAGAAGCCCTACAACAAAGACAACTTGCATGCATATATGCATATTAAACAAACATTATTGATTGCTTCTTGTAATACTACATGCTGATGATATGTAATAGTTTCAAGAGAATGTTTTAAGTATGTGAATTGCCAAGGAACTACAACTTTTTCCAAATATTTTGGAAGATAAACACTGGGTAGGGACAGATGCTGACAGACAGAAGTATCAGTCTTCATTCATTAGCCAATTTTTATAATTCTAATGGTAACTGTATCTTTTGTATGTGGTCATACAAATGAGACAGAGGAACTCTAACGGATGTCAACAGGACCAGTCCCCATGATGCATATGAAGACAAGCTCCTTAATCTGGGCTTCGTATTCAGGTCACTGTGGAGACAACAACTTGGAGGTGGATCTACTATGATGAATTAATGGTAACTTCTGTTATTTTCTCAAAAATATTCTAGGCTTTGCTGTAGTGGAAATTATTATTATGATGGGAAGTGGGACATGAGTCTGGTAAAAATACTACATCAGGGAGACTGACTACTAGCTAGGTATTTGATAAAAGAAGGAAAAAACATATCCTGTTGACTACAGATTATTTCTTCTCAGCTAATTCAGAGAAGGGTAATGATGCACATGAAAAAACTGTTATATAGCAAGAGAGGAGCATGAGGATAAAAAATGAGGATCTTACTAATAAGCTAAAAGGAGCATTATTTTTTTAAGAAATCCAACCAAACAAACCCACCTTCTTAAAATGAGGTAAAAAAAGCAAAGCTCCTAATAAAAGTAACACATGTCCAAAACAAGAGAGGAAAGCGACAATCATTCACTATTTTGTGGACTTGGCACAGCACCACAAGACTTGGGTGATACACTGAACACACTTCGATAGGTTAAATCAACAGTTTTTCATGATTCAAATTCATTTAATTTTCTGAACTTCCTCTGCTCTTCATTCTGCAGCAACCCTTTCCTGGAACTACACTACCGATGCACACCAGTTGAAAACAGAGGTAAAGAAGTTTTCTTTGTCAACAGCCTGTAGGCTTACAAAATTGAACCTGTTCTTTTATCTGCCTATGTTCATTTAGCCCACCAAGCAGTCTTTATTAAAGCTGAGGCATCAGGCAGTCAAAGTTCATTAATACCATTTATATAATCTCTGCAGTTTCAATTAACTCAGCAAGACATTCTACTACATGATAACAGTCTCATTAATTCAATAAAATCCCATAACTATTAACAATATGGTCTATGTTAAACGGGGTGTCACCTAGTAGAAAATAATAGCTTTAACAGCTTGTGATGAAACGCAGTGCTTTTTTTTAAAAAAAAATTGATCTGGCTAAATATTCCATCCCTATATAGAAAGGTATTCTTTCTTGGTAAGGAATCAAGAGGATTTTAAATATGAGCAGAGGGTAATTAAGACCTTTTAAGTCATATCAAAGAATAAAATAATACTTCTTGTTCAATAAATGATAGACTAAATTAGCTGGAATGTGTTCTTCCATTTTCCCATCATCAGTACTGTGGCCTATATTCACTAGAAGGGGAAGGTTGAATACTGCTAAGTATTTTATTTTAGCAGCACCCTTCAAAATACAGCTCCTAGATCTCAGTTTTATTGTTCTTATGCAAGACTATTCCTTGCTCACTGTCTGTCAAACATGAGAAATAATCAGTTGATAGATGTTTCATATGTTTGATAACTATATAGGTAATTTTTTATATAATCTCTAAGAAATTCTTCTGAAGTAAGTGTTCCTTCACTTCATATGCCCTTTGTTTCCATGAAACAACCCTATTCCCTGGCTTGAGGACAGGGTGGTCACAGAACATGCCTGAAAGGAAAACAGACTTAGTGCAACTTAGGAATCCTTTACCATTTTACCAAAAATGGTTTGACCAGAATCTCCTTCAAGTAACTCTGTAAAAGTGATATTTTGTAGCACACAAGAGGATTTTGTCAGATGCATTGTACTTGGATGCTACAAGGTTAGATAAAGATTTTTTTGCTAACATACTGCATGGCTTTAGCCCTTTGGGGAAGAACTTAAAATATTACATAAAACTTAAAATAGTAAACTTTTTCTAAATTTCAGAAGTCACTATGCTTTTTGGTTTATTTAGTACCATTTTAAATCATGCTATGTACTTCCTTTACCTAAGCAGAGAAAACCGGTCATCGTTTTTTCCTTTCTTAAGCAATGACAAAGAGAAAGATGTCTATAAAGAAATTTAAAGTTAGAAAACTTAGCAACCTTAAAGAAAACAACTTAAGGTACTGTGTTATGAGGAAAAAGCATATGTTATTCAATGAGCTTACTTACCAGCCAGGTGACAAGCAGTTCTTTCATTACTTCAGCATTATGATACAACTTCAGATACAACACAGCTACATTATTGTCAAACCATATAGAAAATGTTGAGTCAATGAATGCCACCTGTACAGTATTTTCATTACCTGTTTATAAAGCAACTGCTCATTTTCTCTGGCGTAGCAGAACAGAACATCTGTAAGAATTTTCCTTACATTCTCTTGCTGGAAATACTGCATTTCAGGAAAGCTGAAAATGAAGCAATACAGCAAAAGTAAACAACAGAGTGCACAGAATGCCAGTTGCTGGTCTTCTAGAAGAGGTTTTAGGGAAGAGCTTTTCCCTTGTCTGCTTTCCCACTGCTCTGTGCTGCTAAAGACTTCTAATGACTTGTTACATTTGTTTTGCAACTGAAGTGATGAACCATGTTCTTTAATATATATCAGTCTGCTACACAGGTATGATGATATCACAGCTATATTTGAATAACTTATCCCTTTTAATCTCATTAAAGCTAGACATCTGCAAAAATTAAATACAATAGAAGAAATGGAAGAAATGGAAGAATGGATGAGAGTATGTCAGAAGATGCGCATACACAAGGATTCATTATTCCTTTAATATTTGAAAAAATAGTATAATTTAATGACAAGATTATTTAAATACCTCGTAATTCACATGAAAACCAGTATCCTAAAATCCAGTATCTCTTACTGCTATCTGTTGCAATACAACACAATTAGACATTTCACTGCCTTTAACAGCTATTGCAAATAAACTTTACAGTTATAAAATAATCTGGCTGGGCAAATATCCTGAGTGAACCAGAATGAAATGGACCTTATGTGAGAATAAGGAAAAAAAGCTTCTGTGAAAATCCTATTACATGCATATTGGAAAATGTAAATATTTCCAGTCTGTAGAGAGTTTCTTTCTCTGAACAAACTCCCACCTGTGCATCCTGCTCCTTGACTGCTGGAGGTAGGAAACAGAGTAGTTATGCAGGATGTACTTAAAATTAGAGAAAGAGCACAATGCTATACTTTAGACCAGATGTATTTAAGGCTATTGTAAAGCCTGTCACAGAGAAACAATACAGGAAATTAGAATAAATTACTTCAGATAAGACTATTAACATTGCTAATCACTGTGGTCATCTCACAGAGGTGATGACAGGCAAGCACAGAAACAGAACTAATTAAGGCTAGAAAAGTGCTTTGAAATCCTTGGATGAAGGAGCTGAATCAAGAGCAAGGGCAGAGGAGACACCCAGGCTTAAACACAGTGATGCTGAAGCCCTGAGAGAGGCAATGGGATGAGAGGTGTAACACTTTCCTGGCACCTGGTGGAGGTAATGGTAGACCAACATTTGGAAACTTGTATGCACTTGTACTAATCACATTACTGTAAAGGAAGGACACAGCTGAGACCAAAAAGTACATTACAGCAGATGGCAATCGATATAATTTAGGGGTTTGAAGAGATTATTTCTGAAGGACTGTTATTCAGGCCTGCCCTATGAAGTTTAGGAAGAGAAGACTAACAAAGAAAACTCAAAAATACACAGAGGTATCTGTGAGGATCTAGTAATACCAGAGATTGTGACAGAAAGGACAATAATGAACTCAGGAATAAGCTGTCTGAAGTATTAATTATAGTAAATGTAAATAGAAGAGATCATGAGGGAACTATCAGTTCAGGATGGATTTTTATGGAAAATGTCATTTTATGATTAAAGCTCTGTTTTAAGAAATACAGTATCCTCAAATCAGCAAGGTAAGAATGATTTTTAGGAACATGAGAATATTACATTTAATTACATCTCTGAGAAAGTCTGCATAAGGACATGGGAATTCTCCTACACTGTTTTACCACAACTCTACAATTAAACAATGGTGCATTCAGGTCCCTGCTTTTTAAAAGTGAAGACCAGCATGAGTCAGATACAGCTATTTAATACACTCCTTCAGTTGATTTAGGGAAGCCTGCACCAGAGGCAGCCAGAATTTTACATAGATATTTGAAGAAATAGGCTGGCAAACAAATAAACAGATGCAAAAAACCAAATTTGGTGGCAGACAGAAATGGAAGTCATAATCAATGGATTGCTGTTTCTTACCATCTCTTCCACATACTTAGGAAGGATGTAACTGTGCAATGGCTTTTCCACTGCCATTTTTATGTTGGCAAATTTTAATTTATTTTTTTTTTTCTTATTTGGGAGATGGAGAGTTTGGAACCCCAGCACCCACCACTATTCATCTTCACACACCTTCCATCATCCAAAACTGTGACTGTTACTCCTGAAGCAGAAGCTAAGTAAACCAATATATATAAATACTACTACAAAAGAGAAGAAATCGATCTGTCTACAGGGAATGCCCTCTATGCATTTTAGTTTCTTAAAATACTGGAGAGAGAAAGTGGGTAATGAAATCTAGCCATTTGCAACCCTAGATATACATTGTGATGCCAACAAGTAACCTGATATTTTGAGTTAAATACTTTTGCATATGCCAACCTGCTGATTTCTACTCCTGCAGAATATTAAAAAAAAAAAAAAAATTACAAACATTGATCAGTAATGAGTTGGGACTAACTGAACAATATCCTTTCCTACTTGTAAATATTGGAAGCTGCTATTTTTATGAAAAGGTGTCCTGGGTTGTAGTATAGGATATATTCTACCACCATCTTCATGAACTGATGAATCCAATTGTTGGAGCAGTGTCTTCCCAGGCCCCCTCCCTCTGGGGTGCATTCTGTTAATGGCCCATCAATGCCTTGCCCATGACTCATAGATAACTTCCTCCGGGAGGTATCTCTCTTTAATGGGCCATCAAGGACCTCCTGTATGACTCATCATCCCATTGTGAGATGCTCCACCCAGGGGGAGGAGCCAAGCATTCTCACCTGGATATAAGCTGGGATTTGCGACAGTACAGGTAGCTCTCACCCACTGGATTCCCAGAGGACCGGAGCAACCAGACCTTTCTATGGGATCACTGCTTCAGGAAGACCACCTCGCCTGAACTGCTCCCATCACCCTGTTCAGGTTGTATTCTGACTCTGTCAGTGGTCTTTTGTATTATTGCATTTATTTTATTTTACTGTTTTTCCCTTTTCTTCTCATTAAATTGCATTTCTGACTTGGAGCCTCTCACTTGTTTTACTTTCAAACCACAACAAACGGGCTGAAAATTGTATGTAGACACTATGGATTAGATTTCTATCACCTGACTTTAGGAAACTAAAGTTTTGTTAGATACTGATGACCTAGAATCCTTCCACAATTACTGAAGAAAACTGTACCTCTCCACAGTGTGATTCATCAGACAAAAACTATACTTATACTTTAGGAAGAGATGATTTGTACTCCTAGAATTCTACAGGTACCCAGACTAAAAGCATGATTAACCCAGCTGTCAGTATCTAGGCTTCACAGACCCAATAATTAGGTGAGATAAGAATTCTCAAAATGCATAGGAACAAACACACACATGAACAAACTTTTTTCCAGTTGACTTTAGATAGCAAAATCCTGAAGTTAAAACCAGTTTAAACCAATACCAATTTCAGGAACCTAATTCTAGCCACTTTTCCTCTTTATTGTTACTACACTTCAGGGAATTCTAACAAAAGCATTACAGAATTTTTTTTTACTTCTTTGATAGCTGGAATTCTAGTTTATAGTTGATGCTGTGGCATGATGGAGGACTGAACTAAATGACAAAGAACATAAAAACATTCATTAAATAAGAAACAGCAGATAGAAAGTAGTGATTATGGGAATTGAATATAATAATTATTTTAACCTTTAATAAAAAAAACATTGTAAATTAAGGATGATTTTTAAACTTTTAAAATTCTAACTCCAGAGATGAATTTAAAGAATGTAAATGAAAATAGAGGAGTTTTACATTACATTCTAAAGCCACAGAATAAAGAACTTACTGCTTTTTAAAATAATACTAGTTTACACATATACAAGTCTATGTAAAAATGTATACTATGTTTTATGATTAGATAAACAACAAGTGTATATATATAAATGCATGTAGCTTATCAAATACATTCATGTCACTGATAAATTTTGCTTCTTCATTGCTTGACTTATTTTGCTATTGATGACACAATATATACTACTAATGTTTCACTTAGATATTATTTTGTATAAATGCATAAATGCAAATTTCTTTAGTCTATTGCTGATATTAGTGAATACTACTCTGCCATTTGCCACAGTGAGAGCCTGGAATTTGTTTGTGTGTCTATATATATATTTAAATAATAGTCTTACATCCACCATAACCTCCATACAACTTTTCATTCTCCAATTATAGTTTAGATACATATATATTTTAATCTTAGAACATCCTGAACTGTTTCCTTTAACAAACAAAAAATACCATCTGTTGTGAGAATGCACATGAAAGTATACTCAGATTTTAATTATACATCTCATGGCAAAATACATTCAAGAATGGGTCTAGGGACGGACATATAAAATATTCGAAAACCAGACTGCAATGATTTCTTCTGCATGACTTGGTTCCTGTAAATGAAAATGTGTAAGCTTGGGATTTGTAGAATCTACGACTATCATCACTTTTTTTCAAGTTATAAGGAAAAATATTTGCAATACAGTAAAATTTCACATGGTAGCAAACCAGTAATTGAATGTAATTACATTTACACATTACTCAATGCTTGCACTCTGAAAAGAAATATTTTCAGGAACTAAGTGTTCTAACTCAAACAAATTTCTAAACAGGAATGACCTAAGGGCCAAGAGGATGAAAACATAATCGTAGTAGTATCAGGACAAAATTTAAAAGGCATACATGACAAATAAAACTAGAATAATGATAAATAAAAATAGAACCTCTCAACTTCTATACATGAGTGACATTTCTCTTACTAATTACAAGCTGCTTTTTTATTATTGATTGTATTAAGTGAATAGAATTAGGAAAGTAATCTGTTTGGTCTTTCATTATAATCATAATTTAGTTAAAAGACCTTTCAGTTTCTCTTATGTTCTCTTTGCTTCATACAGAAAACTACTTTAAATTTCACAAGTAGTACACCTCCTAATATCTTAATTTAGAAGAGCTTTTCTTCAGTGATACCAACAAATCTCCAGGATTTAATGTTCAGCTAGATTGTCTCATTTTTAACTCCACATAAGTTGTAGTTTTATACATTTAATGTATGTTTCCACACATTCATGTTCAACAAACTTGACATTTACAGTAACCAAAGTCAAGAAAACACAATATAATATATATCACATAAAAATGCAGAATATAAATTTATATACAGAAATTTCTCATAAAGATCTACATACGTTCTCATCACATCTTGTTCAATCATTGCTCGAAGCTCTTTATCCTGGAAAAATTTATTCCAAAGACTCTGAAATAAGGAAAAATAATTGTATGAAACCAAGACTTCTACTTAAGGCTTATAAACTACATCAGCAAAGTACTGTACAAATATTAACTAATTAATCCTCAACATTCCTGGTAGACAGGTATATCAATATTTTATGGGAGATAAAGAATGTTGGTGACCAGCACAAGGTATCTGAGAAAGTCAGTTCGGATCAGAAATAAAATCATTCAAACTCCTGAGTCCTTGTTCTAGGCTCATAGCATTTGCTCACTGGATGGCTGCAGGTTTGTGAGTTACTTGTTTGGGTTCCAGGAAGAATATTTTGAATGGCAGAGTAAAGTCAAACTTATTAGAACCATCAACTCAACTGAAAAAAAAATCAGTTGTTCACACAAGGAAAAAAGGGCTGTATCACTGGACTGTACCATACTTCTTCTATGAATGTATGGACTTTAATTGGAAGCGGCCACAATATCCATAATAAGAAATTGTTTGGAAGTAAGCTAGTTTGGTTTAGAGGAGACAAAATCATATAAGAAGTGTACGATAATCAAATACCTATTAAGAAACTGACATCATTCTGATTCACACTGAAGGCAAAGACTGGCCATTCAAAAAAAAAATTTTGATTGGAAAAGCAAGAGTATTCAAAGATCACAATCAAAATAAAAAATGTTAAATAAAAAAAATCTGAAGTAGGTTTAGTTTCTTCTGCAGCTGTGCTTATGACCATTTTCATCCTCTCTCTTTTGTTTCCATGCCTTGTTTACAAATATGTTGTAAAAGCTATCTGGAAAGAAGTCAGAAAGTTCTGTTAATTTTATGCTCCAGAAAAAGTATTGGAAACTGTATTCTTTACTGTAAAAGGATGGTAGGTTGATCAAAATGCATATGGAAGAAAATTTACAGCAGCCTCCACGAAGTTTAGGTAAATTTTCAGATAGCAGCAGCATCAGTGAATGAAATACAGTACAGAGTCTGTACAATACTTCCATAATTTCTTGCTTCCCTGTAAACAATTCTTTGCCCAGTGGCTCCACAGAAAGAAAAGAGAAAGTAAATTAATTTATCTATGGGGAGGGAAGTAAAATAACAAAACCCCATGTAAATTAGTTGCTGTATTTGTTTTATAACTTGGAAAATACCCCTAAACTTCAAAAATATTTGTATCTTTAATAATGCTTATTAAAGTACCTTTTGACTCACATACAGTACCTTTTTGACTCACAACTCTTTTCATGCAGCTAGACCACATTTTGGAACTCCCCTGTCTCTGCTCCCACCCTGCCCCATCAGAACAGAGGAAGAAAAAGAAGCTGCATTGCGAGAAGTTAGGAAAAATCAGGACACTTAAATAGGTGTAATGTTACACCATGGCAGAGGCTTAAAGACACTTTGTCCTTCAGTCTGTGCCTGATCTGGTCAGTGGCTTTGTTTTATAGATTAATCCCCTGCTACACATTCTGACATGTTAACCTTTGCTTTCTATATCTGGAAGACACCACACGCAGAAAGCAGGTTGAGCCACTGTGTATAGTCACAAACTACAGCAGAAACGCTTTAAATCTTTTACATTTGACACAACTTTCTGTCCAGCTGGATGCAAGAATAGCTTGATGATGTGCACAGTCATAACAGCTGCAAAGCTCTCTCCTTCTAAATTAAATAAGGAGCACAGTACCACTCTATAAATGAAGTATGGGCTTCTGTTTGTGGACAAAACAGGAGTAATATCACCAGAGACAGCAGCCAAACAAATGATTTTCATTGCATTAAGTTATTCTAAAAAACTGATAAAAAATATCTTTGATGGTAACAATGGTAACATAATTAACAGAAAAGCTTAAAGATATGTGCTATAAAATACTTAAAAGCTTTTCAGGTATAACAAAATGCAGTACAAAAACCATTCAAGGCTGAACAATCTTCCAGACAGGGTACTTCAGTGTTCTGTTAACAGCATTCACTTCATATTGACTGTTTAAACACCCCTTGAAAGCATATCAATTAATTACAGTACAGCACCAATTTTTTGTTTACCACAGCCTTCCCTGAGTTAAGCTCTAAAAATCAGAATATCAGCCTGGAAATGAGCATTTCCAGTTGTTCAGCAGAACCTGTGGAGCAATTGTTAACACAAGTCAGTTTGGACATTTAGGAGGAAGATTTTAGCACCTGCCATTTTGCCTACTTCAGCAAGAACTCACTTGTTTGAAAAACATGAGAATTTTAGTAGCATGTGTTGGGTTAACTTACCCCCTCGTCCTGAGAGAGTGGGTTGTTGATTATCAGATCTTGCTGTCCTGCTTTCCGAGGGTTTGTAATGTGCTACGTAAAAACAGGGAAAAAATAATCAAATCCTCTCCTGTTATGCTATAAATGTTAATATCCATGCCAAAGTATGAAAACCTATTTTGCACCAACTTACAATTTCTTTGATCTTATTGTAAGCAGTTCTTAAATCTGAAGTGGTTTTAATCCATTGACTTCTATCTTGTGGTAGAACGTCCAGAAATAACTATTAGCAAAACAAAATAAATTCATTAAGTTTCATCAGTTTTACATAGCTTTTCATATAAATCCTACCAGACAGCATAAACCAACCCAGAAAGAAAGAGAAAGCAAAGAGCTTTAAAATATTTCTGGTTTTAGTGCTTTCTAGTCCATAAATAAGTAGCTAGAAACAACAGCAGTTCTACAGGGCAAACTTAGGCATTTAAAAGTCAATTGAAGCCACAAACTCAAGCTTCCTAAACTGTTAAAGCTTCAGTGAAGCGAATGGTGACTTCCAAGACAGAAACAAAATGGAAAGATGTGAAAAGAAATATACAAAACTTGAAGCTATTTATGTGACACTGCCAACCTAATGCAATGTGCTTAAAATGAACCACAAATGCAGAGCAGGAACTAAGCACTGAGGGATATATCCAATAAAAGAAACAAAAAATGCTCTAGAATTCTGCAAGATAGCTAAGAGAGTCAGTTTTGCAGAAAGTCCTTGAGAATGCCTACATGTCAGTTTTTTAATGTCTCTTTAAAAAGAGTTACAAGGAAACATGCAGTGCAAAACACTATTTAATTGCATTTGAAGCAAGTAAAAACCTCAGTATTTTCTTGCTTTTTCAGTGTTTTTATTTGCACATTGTAAAGTGTTAAGAAACAGTAATACCAACAAACAGAAGTACTGACAAACAAAAAACATTCCTACATTACTAAAAAACTTTTAAAATTTCAGAACTTGCCCTAATGCATATTGGGATAAGCAAATAAACCCTGCCTTATTTCTAAAATAAAACCACTCCTTGATTTAATTAGTAGACAGGGAAGGAACTGATGTTTGTGTTAGTTCAGGGCTTTGAGTTATGGCCTCCTAATTTAGAGACTTAAAAAAAAGCAAACTGGTATAACAATGCAGGTGGCACATATTCATCTGGTTTGCTGAATAATATGTTTTCATTAACTTCAAACTAATTCAATACAACAGACATTTCAACTTTCAAGCTTTCTCTCTCTTTTATTCATATATAAGGAGTATTTTTAATTTCTTTTTATAGGTCTCTGTGCCAGAGTGATGGTTGAGAAATTCCAAGTGAGGCAATCTAAATGATCAGCACAGTAACTCTACTGGAAAAAAAAATTCCCTACTATCAATGTTAGTGCAGAACAGAAGACTTGATGTCATTGCATCCAAATTTGTTTGGACTTTACAGAGCAGCCCAGTATATTACCTTGCTTTCTTCCTCTCTTCCTTCCCCTGCTACTTTAAAAACAAAACCCGAAAAATTCCCAAGGAGCAGCTGACCTTTTGGAAGACCTTGCTTCCCTCTCTATCCAGCCCTTACAAGAGGGATTGGTCTTAATTTCTCCTTTCACTGGGAAAACCAGCTAGCAGAAGCATCAGACTGATTTTAAAGCAGTCTCAAATTCCACAAAACTGTAATTTTTTAGACTAACTCCTTATCTATTTCCAGTGCATGACTTCTCTGCACAGATACTGAGATGAGAGATGGCTCTGTGGCACTCAATTCTAAAGGTATCATCAGCACAAAGATATACTTTCCTAGGATTCTTTTGCTATTACCTGCAATTCAGCTTTAAAGCAACTCAATGTGGTTAGCAAATGTCCTATGAATTATAAAAATGAGTAGGAAAACATTGGGATGAAGTCTCTTGGAAAATTCATGATTCTTTGCATCAATAATCTTCCAGCGCATCAGGTAATGTGTTGATATACTGCAACCACAAACTGTAAATAAATATTTTCTCTTCTTACCTTCCAGCAAACACTACGGAACCTGCTGCTTCTCAGCTGCCCATTAATCCCCTTCAGCCGTATAGTTGCCAAGTAATTGTTGTTTACAAATAGTTCTTCCCATTCTTTACTGAAAAAGCAAAAGGAATGAACATTTAAACAACAACAACAAAAAAGGCTTAGCTGATTTAAGAACTATATGACACTCCACAATTTTGGATAAGCAGAGGAAAGCAACTTTTTAAAATGTATATATTTAGTTGTGTACCACTTCTAAACGCATGGCTGTTTTTTTGGACACATTTCTTCTTTGGATTTAATGAATATGTAGATCGCTATAATTATGCCAGCTACTGAAATTCATAATGTCTATGGAGGCTATTCCATTTCCTCTAAAATGTTGGTACTGCAGTTCAGTGAATAAACAAGAAAAATGAATATTAATATAAGCACATTCATGTTTCAGCTGTAGACAAAGAAGTACCTATTCCAAAAATATGCAACAGAAAAGTACACTGTTGACTGTATTAGCTCTTCACATGACGTATTTGCTTAAATGAACCTTCTTTTCTTCTTAATGTCAAGCTGGGCAGTTAAGCATCATAGAAGATGACTTTCTTTAACATTTAGCGCTATTTACTATTGAAATCACTCCTACTTCTTTCTACATGATCAGTTTTAAAATTTTAACAGGTGCTTGCAAATTTAAAAAAACATCAAAAAATTAAAAAGCCTCACTGTATAAACTGTTAAAGGCAAGCTTGAGTACCTTGCAGTACCTATGGCTGACTAGATAAACAACCTAAATATGCCTCCCAGGCATGCAGGCACCAGGGGCCTAACACCTGTGCCTCATTAATATACAAGTAAATCTGCTCTACTGGGAAACAATTGGAAATTAATTGTCCCAAACCATCTACTGAGTTTGAATAAAAGAATTAAACCTATATTTCCTGCAACTTCTACTGAAATTAAACTCAAGAACAGTTTAAGCCATCTTATTGTCTTAGTAGCCCAAGACTTGCTCACAGACTTTCTGCAGCCACTCTAAAATAGAAAGGGAAATTTCAAGGTAAGGAGCTGGGTTATGTGCAAGGAAATGTGTTTCAGATTTATTTTCAATGCATGTCTTTAAGGTGAACATCTCCTGCTCCCCCTGTCACATGGGAGAGACTATTACTTCTCCCTGGGAGACCAAATGAAACCAGGAAGAGGGAAACTACTATTATGACTCCAGGCTAAGATCTCACCACATTTACTTCACTAAGGAGGGTCACAGAGCAGGTTATACTAAATACCAGCAAACTCTGGTTTTGCAAATTGCCCTAAATATACGCAAGAAGTTGTTAGATAGTTTTCAGTCTTTTAAGCTGAGTTGGGAGAATGAGTTCTTTAAAACAGAATTGTAAGATACAGTTGCTGAGAACTGTAGAGGAATGGACTTGGCAAGCCAGGAAATTACGGTCCTCTTCCTCTGTGACAGGAGTGAGCTCATGATTCATGTTGAGACCAAAAGTCGTGTGTTTGTGAATGCACCACCTTTCAGCTAGACCATATTCTTTAAAAAAAAAATGTTTACCTGTGAGTCTTGATTATTAATCACTTTGAAAAGTGAAAGTTTTCCAGGTAAGAGCAAAGATGACTACAGCCGTGTTAGATTGCAGGGTTTAGGGCTGCCATTAGCTTCTCCTAACTGCCAGTAACCCCAGGTGACCAAAAGAGCAGCAAGTCATTCCAATGGTGTGGAGCAGCTTCCTTCATTCACTCCTCTCACATCCCCCAATCTCCAAGTCAGAAATACTATCTGGTCATTTTTTGTCTCCTTGTCTCCCACACCACCTCACCTTCTGCAGGGAGCTGCCTATGATTGTTTACCGTGATTCTGTCTCCTTTAAATACAACGTATGGTATATAGCAGACACAGCTTGAGAAAAATCTGGCCCTTTCTTTCACAGTCACTTATACTTCAGTAACTACAGTATATTATGTCTATCTAAATAACCCTCCTGTTTCTATCACATATAATATTCTTCATTTGCCATTGTAAATTTTGTAGCATCATTGGCCACTGTAACTCCTGCCAAGACGCCTCCCTAAGGTAGCTATGTTTCAAGAGTGACACATTCCCCTGTGCACACAACAGGTCAGAATCTGAAGCTATTCACATTGTTCTGCAAGTGGATGACATTCCCACAATGTCTTTGAAAATGACAGTGTGTCAGCTGAGTTAGCAAAAGGTTTCAACTAGTGCAACTGTGAAAAGAAAGAAGAGAGAGGAAAGAAACTCTTCAGGTTATTATTTTTCTCACCAGCTGCTGGAAGTGATTGCTACACAGTAAGAAAGTAATTTCAACACTTCTGAAATTGTATTAGTGCAGATATTATGCCTTAAAAAAAAAAAAAAGTAATGCAATTCCAAACACGTTTTGAACCAAATTACTTTTAAAACCGCCAAAAGAAATTTGGCAAGATCCTATCTCCTCTGTGTTCCCCCTTGGCTGTTAGGATCACAAAAAAAAGTTACAAGCGACTGAAAAAGAAATTACTTGGAAGCTGGAATCTGCCTCAGTTTTAGTAGAGCTGAATGATATTTAAAATCCTTTCTAAACAGCTTTCACTAATTCATTTCTCTACTATTTTGAATGAAGACTAATAAATTAAACTTTACAATTCTAGAGACTTCTAATATTGGTAACACTGTATAATATGAACAAGCAATCCTAAAAAGACAACATTTAAAATTGTATAGTCCTACTACATAAAATATTATCTAAGAGCCTTGTTAGCCCAGGGTTGCAGAAAACCCACCAGTCAACATTAAATGAGCAATGAAGATTGGAAGTCAAGTCTACCACATTCCATTTGCTCCACTAAGTGAAGGACTTCAAGAGCTAATTGGAACCACCTGAAGTATGAATAAGCACATGCATTTACTTTTGATCAAACTAGAGAATTAAATGCACGATCCTGTGTTATATCACCTGTAGACTGTACAATTAAAGTCAAATGTTCACTGTTAATGTTTTCTGATTATTTTGTAAATATTTTTCATTTTAGATCCTTATTTTAGTATCCTGTCTAATGTACTATTGCATATGTCATAAAGTCTTAATAATAATAATAATAATAAATACATAGAAGACCTTGCTGTGGTTTGGCACTGGTCCAATGCCAGACACCCACAAAAGCCACTCGGTCACCCTCCCCTGCTACAGCTGGACAGAGGAGTGGAAAAAAAAAAATTGAGTTAAGGACCAGGAGAAAACACCCCAAGGGCAAAACAGCCTCAAAGTTGCAAAGTGAATTTACTACTAATAGAGTCAGAGAAGGATAATAAGAAGTAAAAGAAGCCCTTAAAGCATCTTTTATCTCCCCAACCCCTCATTCCTTTCCACTGACAGTGCAGGGAGATACAGTATGGGAGTTTTGGTAATTTTGAAATCCAAGGTTTTCTTCCACTGCTCTGAAAGAGGAATCCTTCCCCTGTGAGACCGTGGGGTCTCTTCCATGGGAGACAATTCTCCACAAACTTCTCTGGTGTGGGTCCACTCTAACAAGCAGCAGCCAAACTGCACCTGCTGCAACACGCGAGTCCCTCCTGTGGCCAGACATTCATCACAAAACTGCTGTGGTGTGGGTCTCTCTTTCCATGGGGTGCAATCCTCCAAGGACAGGCTGCATCAGCCTGGAAGCAGGGGACCTCTCTCTCCACTGGATTCCCACTGGATCAGAGCCTCCTGCAGGCATCCACTCACTCCTGCATGGGCACCTCCCCACAGGCTGTGGGTGGATCTCTGCATCCCCCGTGGATCCTCACGGGCTGTGGGTGGATCTCTGCATCCCCTGTGGATCCCCACGGGCTGTGGGTGGATGTCTCCATCCCCCACGGATCCCCACGAGCAGGAAGGGCACAGCTGTCTCACCATGGTCTCGCCATGGCCTGCAGAGGAACCTCAGCTCCAGGGCCTGGAGCACCTCCTGCCCCTCCTTCTCCACTGACCTTGGTGTCTCCATATTGTTTTTCCTCACATGTTCTCACTTCCTCCTCTTCTCTGACTAAAAGAAAAACTGTGCATGCCCCGTTTTGTTTTGATTTTCTTCATAAATCTGTTATCACAGAGGCATTACTAACATCTGTACTTGGCCTAGCTTTGGCCAGCAGCATGTCCATCTTCAGAGCCACCAGGGATCGGCTCTGCTGGACATGGCGGAAGCTTCCAGCAATTTCTCACAGAAGTCACCTTTGTGGCCCACTGCTACTAATAACCAGGCTGTGCTAAACCAACTCAGACCTCAATGAGAAAGAAATGATTGGAGTAATAGTTCTTTAAGAAACTTAATTTCATATGTGTTATTGCTGCAGTAGTTGTCAAATGTAAAATATCTACTGGCATGAGTTAGGGATAGTTGCATTACTTCAAAGCAGGAAAAGTGCTCAATATGTATGAAAGAAAAAGCAGGCAAATCAATGAAGGGATTAATTCTGCAAGATTTGTTCATAGTTTTCATCTCTTCCTTTCCATCTTTTGAAATGTACACTTAGGTCATAACCACAAGGGTTTAAATCTCTCTGCCGAAGAATTGTATAGTGGGGTCTGCTATAAGACACACACACTTTCTTTCTTATAAGAATGAGGCTGACCTCTGAGCAAACCACATACAGAAGTCTATTTTTCTTTCTTTTCAACAGGATATGATTTGTAGATATGATTCTTGTTAAGGCAATTACAAGCATCAGATTTTCAGATATAGAAGCCTGCAGTCTGGAACAGACGTGTTCCTCTCAAGTTGACTGTTAGTAGATATCACAACAATCAGGACTTTACACCAGAAAGTCTAACTAAAATTCTACATGCACTTAAATAGCATTTTCGAAGAGGTATGTGAATCTCTAAGGTCTAACATCTTACTAAAAGTCACTGGAGTCCCATTATTGATCATCTATAGAGGAACGAGTAACTGTGAACTCTTTCAGAATGTGCGACATCAATAATGTAACAATATGTCTAGGAAATAACTTTGAAGTTCAGATAGTTCCAAGAGCTTTACTGAGGCAACCTTGAGCTGGTGCATGTTGGGGAGAGTTGACAAAGACCCTCTCCACTGACAGGCAGAAGCAGAACACCTGCCTCTGGCTCTGCTGTTAAATTTCAACCTGCAGCATAATGGTAAAACCAATACATCAAGCACAGATATGCAGAAGAATGCAATGGTAGCCCATTAAGGCTCCTTAAAAAATACATACCCTGTTCAGAAGAGGAAGAAATACAGTTGAGGGAGACTGGTCTAGCACAGACAGCAATCACTGATACTTCACTTCTGCATTTAGTGATTTAGAGGATAAAGCTGGTGAAATGTATGAATGCAGATCCTGCCAAAGTCCAAAACTTTGAAGTAAGAAGTATTTTCATACTATCATGTTCAGACAACACCTAAACTCTGTAGAAGACACTAAAACCCATAGAAATGTAAAAATGTGAAGAACCACATGGCACTACAATCTATATCACTGAAAATGGGCAAAAGATTCAGTTCTGGGACTGCAGGGCGTCAGATCTACCAGGTAAATATTACTGTCCATAATTTGCTTTCAGGTGAAACTGCAGTTAACAAAGAAATACTATCTATTGGGTCATCAGATATCATTCTTTTGTCTTGTGGATTTTTGAAATATTTCATGCCAAGTTCTGAAATCTCTTTTTTGAGTCCTTGAATTTGGTATTTACAACAACAACAACATTTAGAGAACAAAGAACATTCCTCAGTCTGTGGAAGAATACTGCTATACTACCGAAACATTTGCATACATATTTAGGATTTCAATCTAAATCTCAAGCTTATTCCATCCTCTAGACCAATATTAAAGGATAAAATGGATAGCCTCAGAGAGATCCAAAGAGATTCTTGAGCAGTGCTGCTAGTACTAGCAAAATCATCTTAAAACAATGGCATGTGTGCTTCCAGAAAAGCAAATTTCACATTTTTATACTAGTTTTCATCTTCAGAATGTGCTTTTTAAAATGCTGAGACCCAAACTTGGCTCCTCAGGGGCACTCAATGAAGCAACAGGCTACTGAACAGGCCATCAGAAAGAAAACTAATTCTCAAATTATTGTGTCATATGTTTTCCAATATGAGATCTTTATTGATAGGAACATCAAGTATCTATATTTAAATATTTAAATAGAGGCAACAACTCCTTTCAAACATACTGCATAAATCCAAGAAACATGCATAGTTTGTATTATTTATTATGTCGTAAAATCAACAGTTGGGAAAAAAGTGAGGCAACTGCCAGGAATGTAATAAAGACAGAGTTAATTCTATAAAAACAGAGGAAAAAAACCTCAATTGAAAGGTAGTATCAAGTAATAAGAAGCAGAGTTTCTAAAAAAACGTTTCTGAAACACACAGATTTTTATTTGCTACCCTGAAAATCCACTTGACAGCTTTAATGTGAAGGCTTATCAGTCTGCTTGGAAAATACATGTATTTTCCTCTGTTTCTCAAAGTCCTGCCTCAGGATACGTGGCAGAGCTAACAGCCATGTAAGTGTGAATATGCATGGCTGTGTTGCTTGGAGGCTGAACATTCAAAGGGCAGATTTTTCTAAACAGTTCAGGTTTCATCTACTTTTGGCTGACATACAGTTAAAAAGGTTTGTGTGAAGAAAGGTAAAATAACTTTCTTAAGGCAAACATTCCAGCAAATAAAGTTATATTATAGTTAGCTATGCTCCTTAAGCTACCAGTGTGTGTGTAGCACAGCTCAGGGAACTGAAATAAGGCTGCACTGGCGGCAGGATGCTCTTCCAGCACCCTTCCTCATAGCAGTAGGTCTGACACAGAACCCCAAGACATCGTTCTCCATATTCCAAATTGTCCACTTTGCCTTGGTGGTTCTCAGCCAAAGAGCCAAGTCTGGCCTTTGGAGAGCACATGATCTCCAACTTTTGACCAGTTCAGCTTTTACAAAAGAATTCTTGTTACAGCCTTTTCAAAGTCTAAATTTCACCAGCCCATTTTCTTCCATTCATTACTTTCTGCATACATTTACAGAATGGTGAGACAAAATGTACTATTATGTTCAACTATTTTTATTTTTGTATTGTAACTGAGTTTGCCAGTTGCAGGGTCAAAGCCTTCTGGTTTAAATCTCCCAATACCTTTGAAATCCTTTGCATGTACATGTAGAACATTTGCTTCCTACTTCTCCTGACTACAGAGTTCTCTTCTGCTGTTTTACCCCTCTGCTCACACCCACAGTTAGGCAGAGCTCTGTGAATTGTGTGTGTTCACATGCATGCAGCCTTGTTATACAAACATGCATTTGCTAAGGAAAAGGTAAGAGCTTCCTGTAGGACACAACAGAAGTTAAAAGCTACAGCTCTACAAATCATCCAACTAAAAATCAGATGTAAGAGTGCCTCCTGACATTCAGATGGAACCTCTTGTTGCTGCATGTCACTGTAAAGAGCCTGTCTCTGTGTGTCCTTTCTACCCTTCACTTAGACACTCATAGACTTCAAAAAGATACCGTGAGCCTTCTCTTTTCCAGGCTGAAAATTCCCATCTCTCTCAGTGTTTCCTCACAGAAGAGCTGCTCCAGCTCCTTCACCATCACAGCAGCCCTTCGCTGGGCACTCTCCAGTATGTCCATGTCTTTCTCATAAAGGGGAGCCCAGCACTGGCCACAGTACTCCAGGTATGGATTACAGGGAAAGGACTACTAACTCGGATCTGCTGGCAGCACTGCTCCTAATCCATCCCAGCATACTATTAGCTTTCTTTTCTGCAAGAGAACATTGGTGATTCATGTTCAATTTTAATGCCTGCCAGGACCCCCAGGTCCTTTTTCCAGCCCCCAGCACATTACCTGCTTCTCCATCTTCCCTGGGGCCAATGTACAGCCAACTGGCCTATCTCCCTGCATCCTCCTTAGCTTTCCTGAAAATTCCTCCTTGTCCTCAGTCACATCTCCCAAATGCCATCCAAGTCTGAAGAATATTGCGAGTGGAAAAGTAAAAGAAATTCATAATGAAAACCACTTTAAATTTAGTAAGGGAAAATATGGTATCAGTTGATTGTGGTGTCAGTGGTATATATGCTGATTTTATAGTACAACAGAATAAATTAAGAGCGAACTAAAATTTCCCCTGGCTTTCCATGGATTTTAAAAAATACCATTCTCTCTTCCATGGTCTCTCTTCACAATCTAAGTCTTTCCTTCTTGCAGCCAATCCATAAAAAAGCATTCTACTGACAAAAGATGTTGGTAACTCAATCCTTCCTTTCTGATTCTCTGTCAAAACCATCTCAAGCTTTAAGTAAATGTCTTAAATTTGTTTTTCGCTATTACATTGAATAAAGCCAGAAAGCAAGTCTATATTACCATTTCTATGCCTTTGGAAAGTAATATAATTTTCACTGGAAAAAATTAAAAAAATCCACCCTTTATGTTTGTTGAAATGTTTGTATCTTAGAAAAATATACTGAATATAGGTTTTCAGCTCCTTAATGACATTTTATTCTTCCTTGTTTTATGATACCCTTCACCAGTTCCTTAGGACACCAGGCAAGGAAATCAGCAACAATCAGCTATGGAAGGAAGAAGTAAATAATAGAAATTTGACAAGATAGAGATGGGAATTATGTAAATTTCCTTAAAGAGGAAAGAGGAAAAAAAAGGAAAGTAATTTTAAAAGAATTCAAAGAAAATCAGAAATCTTCTAAGCTTTTAATAGGTATGACAGTGATTTCCAGGATTTGGAGTAAAAAAACCTGTTGGAGGAAACTTATGATCAGTGCTGTCACTTCCTCTTGCTGGAAAAAGGAGATCTGCAAGATGGAATTCCTAACAACATCACAAACACTGACAAAATGAGAGTACTGGCACAGACTACCACATCCAGAGAAAGATTCTTAGCACATTATGAACATGATCCTTCAGAAGAATCAAGGAGAGTTTACATGGTCCCAGAAAAAATTAAGTCATATTGAAAAGGCCTCTTTGCACATAAAGGGCATCAAGTGGAACAGTGTCTAGCAAATGGTTTAGGATAAAACAAAATAAACATGGATGCCAGTTCGACTACTTCCTTGTGGAAAGAGAGAAAGGATGCAAGTGCACTCCACTTCTTGCAGAGTGGAGTGGCAGTGACAATTTCACTGCATTGCCTTCTGTACCAAATTTTTCTTACCTCAAAATAATCAAAAAACCCATAGAAACAAGCTTGTTCTTTACATCTCTTGATTATGTGTGGACATACAGTGAACAAAATCAGGAAAATAAGATTATAATTGCACAGGAGTGACTTAAAATTAAAAGAATAAAGTAACATCATCTGTGTATGAACAAGACTAGATAGACTTGTGTAGATGGAAAAAGGCTGCTTCCTAATAGACTAAGACAAAGCTTTTCATAAGGTGGAGGTATGTAAGTTGCACACATCTTCACAGCATGTTTAACGTGTAAGGACAGAGGCTATGTAGCCACTTCTGGTTCAACTGTCAACAAAAGCCACAGGTCAAAGGGCAACCCAACTGTTTTCAGCACCACTTTTGGAAGCAGGAAGAACCAAGGAGGAACAGCTTGCACCCCTTGCCGTCTTTCTTCCTCACGCTCAGTGTCAGCCCTGCAGTTGGCTGGCACACAAGAAACGCCTCAGCCAGCAGGACCACATTGCCTTTTTGCATCAAGGAAGGAAACATCTGGTAAGCAGAATCTGTAAGAAGGCAGGGGGAGAAAAATGGAATACTAAAGTCTTTCTTATACTAGATCCTCTGCCTGTTTGAAATATGAGCGCAAGAAGGAATACACCTTGTCTACACAAACCCACAGCTTTGAGCAATCATCATTTATCATGGAATTGAAGCCGCGGAGGAAAGAACTTTATCTTGATACATGGGGTAAGAATTAAACTTACATATATGTGTGGAGATGTATTAAAAAATTATCCAACATAGCAGTCATGGGTCTTTGAATCACAGAGTTAAGTTAACAACACAAGTATGAAAAATGAGCTTTTTAGGATACATATTTATTAGAAGCAGTATTAATGTATGAATCCACCTTGAAAGAAAATAAGTGTCCTTGAGATGTTAGATTCTATCAGCCAAATTGAATGCCTGCATCAATGGCTCTCCCTAAAAGTCATAATTAGGTCATTAAAATATATTTAGAAAAATAGCCTGTAAAATAAAGTTAAAAAATACTCACCTTCATTTTATTTCATAGGTCACTGTTATACCATCTAATAAGATAATTAAAAACATGCAAGCAGCTGGTACTGAGGCTAAACAGATTAATGTAATAGTCTGTAGTCATATGTGCTGGCAAGGGGTTCACCTCTTTGGCGAGGAGAAGGTCAGCTGCCCTTGGGAAGGGAGGAGAAAGACAGTATTTCTACTTTCCAGTGGCACTGCATTGCAGATACTGAAGCTAAAGACCCACATCTATTTTCCTTTTCCTTTTGGTGAAGCCCAGCCCAGTTGGACACCCAAAAAAGGCATTAACCATAGCAGTAAAATAATACCCTAGAGCAGAGCTCAAATATTTTCCTTAAGTTCCTTACATTTAAAAGTTGAAAGTGATTATATGTCTAAATCCTTGTTCAAATGTTTCTAATAGTGGACTTCTAATTTTGATGACATAGTTCTAGGAAGCAATTTTCATAATTTCTTATTAGTAAAGCTTCTTCCCAAGTACACAAATAATAGTTCCATTAGAGCCTAAAGACCAGTTAGAAAATTCTCTGTAACCTGACAGGACGTACTCATAAACTCAAAGAATATTTAGAATATTTAGTACATGTCAGTCACATGTACTTTTCCCTTACATTACTTACAAACTTTATGACCTAAAGGGAAATGCTCATTATCTGAACACATGCACATTAAATCTGTGCTGTGATCAACACAGGCAAGAGTCACAAACTCTAAGGTGACACCTTCATATTAAAACCATACAAATAGTTCTGGAGCACCATAAATGTATCAAAGAATAATGACATGCTATCCTTTATTAACATACACACTTGGAATCTTGTACTGGATAGTGTAGAATTGTCCTTTAAAATAGAAAATGTGGGAATCAAGCAGCCTTTCCTGCGGCTTATTTTTTATTGTGGTAACAACTTTTTTAAGAGTACTTTAATAACAAAACTTACTAATATTCAAATATTTTTGAGTAACCTCTTTTATTTAAGTTGCAAAGGTCTATTAATGATAAAATATAAAGCAACTTCTGTTTGAGCTAAAATTTTCAATACAAATTTTTCATGTCTTAACCTTCTGCATGCATGACATCTACCATGATCCAAAGATGCCTTTGCCTCTTTTATGGCAAAAATTCTGGTCTCATTAAAATACGATAGACTGAAATGCATTGGGTAAACAAGACTATCCTTAGTTTTACCAAATTACTAAGTTACTAAAACAATATTCCTTGACGGTATCCTAAAATAAGTCAAAATCTCTAATGACTCCTTAAAGAAATAAGAACCATTTACCATCCTTACTTTTCAAGGTAGTTTAGGATTCACTTTTCATCTTAAATAAGGTATTGGTGGATGCTCATTATTACTTAACATGCAGTCCAGAACTATAACTATCAAAACAATATCCAGCCTAATAATGAAATTTACAGCCAGTCTCATTAGATGATTGAAATTACTTGCCATTGAGCAACCAACATATATTTCACACCTCAAGCACTACTACTAAATAACAGTGACAACTTGCCAGCTATGAAAAGTCAGAGGTTACTTTTACATACATGTATACATATATACCTCTCCAATACACATACACACTATATATCTTTTTAACTATCTTACCTTTAATTATATCAGTAATACTTTGGCAATGAGATATGGGACCTCTCTTAAAAGACCGATTAACTTCAGTTTTCTAAGCTGGGCTGTAATCCTCTCTGACAGAATATGAGTATTAGTCAGTGGACCTTGTAGCCAATGTTGTACTTACTATATGCACTTTGGACTAAGGAATACAGAGATACAAAGACCAGCCTTTACCTCCATCAAATCTGTGGAGCATTAAAAACGCACTAAGGTTTAGGCTGATTTAGGGAAAGGGCACCATGCTCTGTCCTCTCACTTATTTCTAGCTGTCCATGCTAGCTACATTCCCTGCATTGGCACTGATACCATGGGAAGCTTTGGCAGGAGGACACTGAGAATGAAGTCATCAGAAAGCTCTCCCTATGAAGAATGAACAGGTTGGGCTGGGTTAGCTCCCTGGACTAGCTCCCTGAGAGAAAAGTGCTACTACCTGAGTGGAGCAGGGATGAGAAGAAGGGCTCAGACCCCAGCTCCACAGCTCACAACATTCTCATGGAAGCAAAGTCTAGCTAAAGCTGCCTGCTTCTTCTACAAGTCTTGTCACTTGGCAGGTACAAAAGCTGGTGTTTGTGAGTTGGTGACTCAGGAATAAGTTTAATGGTTTTAATGGCAGAGACAGCTCTCAGCTTTCTCTTGCTGCTCTGTTTAAATTCTATCTTGCCCATTTTTGAGATACTGATTTGTGGTCTCTCTATCTACACATGCCTCTCACCGAAAAAATATGAAGATTATCCTGGGTGGTAATTTTTGGCCCTTCTTTTAAGTTAGACAATATGTTGCATGCAGAAAACATGAATATGACAAGAAACAGAGTCATGCAGAACCCTAAAATGGATCTTCTAATATATTTTATCAAAGTGGATATACTAACTACCCTAGAATAGTTTTATATCATCACAAAGTAGGTTTCATTAGAGTCAACTCACTAGGATACAGAAAACTGTAAGGATACCTAAATCAACCCACCCCAGTTCCACTCTGTCCCTGCAGACACACGCTTTGTTCCAACCTTGCTCTTAGTCCAGAAGTTTCCTCTGGGTGTGTGAATCGCAGCAAACTCTTGGCTGTTCCCTCTGCATCCTTACAAAAAGTCTTTCTTTTCAACATCCTCAAGACCAGGCTGTTCGCTCCTTGCTCTTCTTGGCAATGTCTCAGTCTCCAGCCTGCAACAGGTTCTTCAGCATTGTGTCCCCTCCCTGCCACCCCACGCCTGAGGCTCCCCATGACCAGCACAGCTCACTGCCTGCACCACCGTGCAACATTCCCCACCCAGCCAGCTGCAACCAGGACAAGGAGAACAGGCAGGTTCCTCCTGCCTGCCTGCACCTCTTTGAAGTAGAGATTCCAGCAGAGCACAAACCAAAAGTGAAAAAAATGCCAACCAACATAGTCCACTAAATGATTTGAAAATAATCATGTGGTAAGCTTGTTTTGTTTTACCATACTTAAACACGAAAATCAGATGCAATCCTTCTGGTTAGCAGAAATCATACTATTAATTTATTAGTCACAAAGACAAAGATATTTTTGTAGCAGACTCAGTATTTTGCAGGGTAAAGGATGAAAGTATATACCTGCTGATTAGCTTTCTGTGCTTTCAAGCACAAGACACTCTCAGGTATGTACCCAAGCAAGATTCAAGCTCAATGACATTGCTGAAAAAAGTTTCTTAAACTGGTGTTTACTGCCAACAAAATTGAAACAATATTTTCCTGTCAAATAATCTCAAATTTAACTAATCTTGGCTTTGGCTTTTGACATGAAATAATAAGGAACTAGAGCTCCATGTAGTCCATCAATCCAGTTACTTTGGAGTAGATCAGAAAGGTGATCATTGGTGAGTTGAATATTTCAACATTTATCTTAGTTGCTGTGACTTCACTTTATTGAATACTTTGGAGGAACAAAAACCACAAAAAAACCCCTTTAAAACTGTTTAGGCTTTCAAATATCTTGTACATTCATAAGTTAAACATTTTGAACAACTTTCTAAAAACTTGATAATCCAGAAAACAAATTTTCAGATAATTCCTTAATTAAATACTTCATGTTCTTCTGCTCACTGTTTCAGTTTAGAATACACAATCCTCTTAAGGTATAAGATCTGTTCTTTTGTTTTAATAGATTACGCTTCTTATTATAATCAACCTTCTTAAAATTAGAAAATAGATATAAAAAATTACCAACCTGTAAGAAATAAAAGTTCCATCTGAATCTGAGGTGGGGGGTGTGCTTCCATTTTCATTTGATCCTGCTAATACAAAAATAAGAGAAAACACCTTTGTTGTAAGACAATCTCTGGTATGAACACAACATTGGTGACAAATGCAACTGATTTTACCTTATATGGTAACTTCAGTTACAACAAAACTCACCTAAAACTTACATAGACAAATCTCAACTTTATTTCTTCAAATTCTTACAGCCATCTTAACTAGACTTCAAGTTCAAACTGGAGTCTGAATGTTCTGAAAACCTGATACTTAATTTCACTTTCAGTTTTGATTGAGGCCCTTCTCAAATTATTAAACACAATTTAACTAGTATAGGGTTACAGAAGTACACCATATAAGTAGGTGAGCTTGATTTCACCAACATTAAGTCAAAAAACGTAAAAGTTCACCTGTTTTGTGAAAAATTCTACGCTGACTTTGTGATATTAGGTGGGGTTTTGTTTGTTTGTTTTTGTTTGTTGTTTTTGGTTTTTGTCAGAGCACAAGTTCAAAGCTTCTCTGAAAATACCTATTAAGATGTCTACAAAACATCTTATTTTACATCCTTTGGGCTGGTGATACACAGAACAGTGATGTTGCTAGAAATCAAGGATTACAAGGAAGTTTCTAATCTATAACTTTGTCTATTGAAAGACTTCTAAAAGGCAGGAGTCATGTATTTTTCAAAGCAAATTTATTCTTGTCCCGTTTCATACTGTTTATTCTTGCCCTGTCATTTAGCTTGATAATTCTCCTACATCCCTGTGTGCCTCCTTAGTTAATTTACAGGTAGCACTGCATAACTCTGTTCTCTGCTCTGCTGACTGAAACCAAGTTATTTCAGTCCTTTCTTCTAAAAAGAGAGGCTTCATATTCCCCATTTTCTTTAACTCAGTCCTTCTTACACATGAAAAAGGAGGGACAGGAGCTATAGACAGCATGCTAAAAGTTCAGAGTTGATAATTTGGACAGTAGTTTTTCTTCTCTATCAAACAAATCTTGCTCAATACAGCCGACAGTCGCACTGCTCCATCCTGCAGTTTCACAGCCATCCTTAACCAAACATGCCTGCACATTTACTCCCCATTTTTATTTACAAAAAGAAGTTTTCAGTTTACACTAAAAATTCTTGCTAGTGCAATACTGTAGTTCACACAATGTCAAGCTGTTTGCAGTCCTATTTTCTTCAGAAACCACCAGTCGTGCCTGAATACTCTATTTGCACTGGCACTACATATTACCTTCCAATAATTTTACTTAATAAAAGTCTATCAGGTCTCATTCTGTGGCAAGACAATAAATGAAAATATTGGATAAGACTGGTTCAGCCCCACGTTTCACTAAAAAGAATTCTTCCATTAAAATTTGCATTTCTGTATTCAGCCCAAAATTACTATACTTCACTAATATCTATAATTTCTATTTCACAGAATCTCCTGTGACACTACATCAGATGGTTTTCTGAGGTTCAGACAGATCTAATGTAATTCCTGAATGTATATTTTGAAAAGCAAGCAGGTTAGCTGGCCACAATGTCCCATTTAACAAAAAAAAAAAAAAAAAAAAAAAAAAAAATCTGGAATAAAAGTTACACAATTTTCTTTGCTTTTCTCTCTTACTTCTTTCTTAAAAACTTTCTTAAAGCCCTGCACAGATAATGGTGAGCCCAAACAGGTGCTTTGCTATCACTTTTCTTTCCCCTGTTAATCTAAGTACAGGTACTATATTTCCACCCATCAGCCATGAACTAAAATACTAAAAATTGTTCCATGCAGCAGCATTTGTCAATATTCTTGAAGTCTGCAAGTCAGATTATTAGTTCTGCTAATTTACAGCATCTACCCAACACTCCCATCTATTTTATTGATTTATTTTCAGGCCTTTGTGTGAAACTCTATTTCTACTGAAAATTAAATATTTTCTTTTTCCAACCACAGCTGGATTACATTTAGTATTATTTGTCCATTCACACTGCAGAATGGTACTGGTTTCCTTTCCTAGTGAGATTCTTTACAGTCAAGTAATGTTTTCCAGTTTATTTAAATTCTTATCTTATGATCTGATTTAACTTAATTTTTGCTGATTGTCACTATAACCCCACATTTTCTGATATCCAGGATGTGACCTTCTTTGCAGATCAAGCTGGTTTTATTTTTTTATGATCTTTGCTTACTCCAGACATTCCTTAAAAATACTTAGTAATTCACTTTGGCATAGAACTTCCAAGCGTGTCTTTTCTCATTTAATTTGGAATACAGGGTTTTTTATTAACTTTTGCACCTTTGTCTAAAATAAATCCCAAACCTCTACTACATTTTAGTCAAAAATCACTCAGTCCAGTTGATTTCACTAATTAGCTCTCTCCATTTATTTTGAAAATGGAAATCCTACTTAATCAATCTGCTTTTTGTTTACTAAATTTAACTAAATTAACAACACCAGATATTTCATCCAGGAGCCGACCCTCCTGTTATTAATAACCATCTGTTCATTTTTTTTTCTCATATCTTGTAAAATAGTCTCCCATATTGGGACAATTTTCAGTAATATGCTTTTTCATATATTACCCATCTCCACATCTGATCCTGAGCATTCAGAGAAATGACTGAACTACGTTCAGTCTCTGTTAAAGCCATATGGCCAGGTGCAGTGATACTGGGCAAGTGCTACAGGGACACAACACATCAAAATGGGTCCTGAATGCACTACTGCACTTCACTTACACTTAAACTAAGAATTCACTTACCAGACTAGTCAGACAAAACCAACCCTTATTCACAATGCTAAGCTGACATAATGAAAAAACATCTTTTCAAGAATAGCAACATTATCTTCCTCCTTTCTGAAGAATGAATTTTAGGACTATCTCAAAAATGCATGGACTTCATCATCTTTCAACAAAACCATTTGTCCTGCTTCAAGAGTGAACAGGACTTTGCAAAGAAAGCAAGGATAACAGTTATTCTTTCACCAGGAACCCCACAGCTGGTGGGATCCTGGGTCTGCTACGTCCACCGAGCTGTTTTTCACAAACTACTCTAAGTGTAGCTTGCTTTATTCTGAAGACGATTTTCTTTATTGAAATGATTACCAAAATAGTTTAGCATTTTGAATTGTATATCCATTGTTAATAAATCTCATAATCATACAAGTTACTGTTTGGGTGCTTTTTTGTGAGCTGTTTTTGCCGCCTCATCATATCATTAGCAGCAGCTACCAAAAATGGATAGGGCTAGGTGTATTCAGCTCTCAAACCCAGGATTTAATTACCCTTCTGCAATTGCTCCCTTGCTCTATCCTCTTTAAGATGGGTATGTCTGTTATGACACCTTGAAAGATGATTAAGATGTCATTCACTGAAAGTGATAAAAATCATAAAGTAAAGAGCAAAGTACTCATTTTCTTAACAGAAGACTCCCTATATTTTACCTAGTTTTATCCAAAGGGTTTTTTAGCAAATCCTATCAGATTTCCATAGTTAGTGATATAGAGGACAAATGAGACTGCTGCTTCACTAACTAATGACATTAAGCTGTGGGAATCCATGCCCTGGATCACCTCTCCTCAGGAAAGTTCCAGTTACTCCTCCTGAAAGATATGGTGAACTCCCAGTAGAAGAGATAAACTACTTCTATCTTCTTCACTGATAATGACCCAAATTTCTGATAAAATTGCAATGTATACTGAACAGTTATGAACGTAAGATTCATGATGCTAGTAACGAAAATTGTGGTCCCCTTTAAAAAAATGATTCAGTATTATCCTAATCCTTAATTTCCTTCTAAAACTCAAATACGGGAAGAAGAGTTTTGCTGAAGAAACAGAGAATGCTCTAGTAACCCTGCCACGGACCTCGTGAAAAGCTTTCCTAACTGCAAACACACAAGCTAGGGGAAAAAGGGTAAAATAAATCCTGCCACACTTTCAGAGGAAAGAGAAGGGAAACGAGCAATACTGTAACAAGCACCTGTATCAAAGTAAGTAGCAGCCCTATTTCAGTACTAGAGCAGTTACTAGTTTTAATACAATAATAAAAAAAGGCTGTATCCTTCCAAAGGGCCTGAAAATTACCAGGATTGCTGCTTCTTTAACTGCAGCAACTACCTCTCCTGAGAATGAAAACTTTCTCCTGAAACTGCCTCATTTTAGTGAAGCCTTTTCTTGTGCACAGAGACCAAGGGCTAAAGGGAGCTGGGAGCTGGGCAGCCAGGACCTGACACTGCTGGACACAGCTAAAGGCTGTTTCAAGAAAAGTTGTGTAACTCAAACTTGACACTTTCACTAAATAATAAAAAAAGAATATTTCAAATGCTAGCTTCTTTAGACTTCTGAAATATGTGGAGAAGATTTGCAAACTGTACACTTGCTAGGGTACTAGATTCACCCAGAACACATGGGCTTGTCCGGTGCAGTAACTGTTACCTTGTCAAGAACATATTTGAGATTATAGGCACAGCATAAAATGCGAGGAACTCAGAATAAGGAAGATGCCTTCATTTCCTGAAGATTACCTGAAAACTATGTAGAAATTGTAACAAGAAGCCTGATGAAAACTTGCAACAGACTATTACACTGATAGAATCACAGCACTATTTAGGCTGAAAAAGATTTGTAAAATCATTTGTAAAAACACTAACTCAGCACTGCCAAGGTCAATGTTAAACCATGTCCCTAGGTGCCACATCTTTAAAAAAAACAGATGTCTTTTAAATACCTCCAGGGATGAGGACTCAACCAACAGGATATTTTCTCACAGAAGAGCTTTTCCAAGGTGCAGTGCACAGTTTCCACTTTAGGTAATAAGAAGAAACTGGACAGCATTTCAAAGCCCCAATTCACAGGTGGGAAGACACTCTGGGTATGCTTCAGGCACAATGAACACTGAGCTGAAGAATGTGCTCAGCAACAGTAAAAAAGCATGTGAAGAGTGAGGTAAGGATCAGACATTTCTCCCTCATCTCTTTCATTATGTCTTGAAAACAGCAATTTCCTGTGAGATGTAAAAATTCAACACTGGACTTTTAAGGAGAAGGGGTGGGATACTGTCATAACCAGCTGCAAGTTCACGAAGACAAGAAGCTTGAGTGACATGGCTTTGCTTGACGGCTGAAGTCCTAATTAAAAAAAAAAAAAAACACTCAAATTTTTTTTCTTTTGAAAATATATTTTGATACTGAGGAATTGTCTTTAAGTATATCCATATTTCTGCACACGTGTATGCATGCACATATGCATGTGCGTATGTGGGAACACGTGTATTTATGCAGTGCAAACCAATTTACCAATCTTGAGTCACCTACGAAAAGGTTTTATGGCAGGCAGTTTAGGAATTTGTGAGAAAAGGGATCCTACTTAGGTAACCAAACTGTGCATTTCCTTGCTCACAAGTGTCATGATGGAGACAGATCCTTCTGCCGACCTGTCTGTGCTCTGCTTAATGTTTTCCTTTGTATTCTAATCAAAGGTTAAAATGTTGTTAAAACACAAGATTTATTTAACAGTTGTGAAAATTTAAGTTGATATAAACACTTGATCATTAATGCAGTGTTTTATGATTAGAGACAAGTCAAATTTTAACACAAATCTATGCTTGCAGCCTAAGGTTGTCAATTCTTATAACATGACTTCAAAATTCCATGCTATATTAATTTTCAGCATATTTAAAGGCTTAATAATTTAATGATTTATCTAATTTTAATTTATACTTTCAAAACCACTTTGAACAATCTGAGGTGCCACTGGAGATCACAACAGTGGTCCTGGTTAAGTCAAATAATAATTATAGCGCTTTCACTTTAAAGATGAGATTATTTTTAATTATTGAGTGAAGTACTTGAGGTACCATACTTATATAATTACGCTACTCATTAAATGGTTATTGAAAGCTGAAATGTAATTTTAATGACAGCTACCTATTTTTCTTTGCACACTTTATAGATGACAGATCAGTCAGGAATTCTAGTTTGCTCAAAAAAATCCTTGCAGCTGCACTGGTTCTTTCAGGTGTAAAACAATTAAGCTGTTCTTTTTTTAAAACTTTAAACATTTTTTTCCCTCAATGATATTGATATAATATACAGAAATTAGTAAAAACAGAACAATAAAGCATGACTATTTTTTCTTCTTCACAATAATATCAAAATGCTGGCCCTAAACTATATAAATTCCAAACAATATCCCCTCAAAATTGTGACAGTACAAATATGGAAGAATAATTTTAGTCAAAATGTGTTCCTCATATAATACAAACAACAACAAAAAAATTGCTTAACAGATTGCAGACCTTTATTGTGAGTATAAAGGGGTAATCAACATACAATAAGCATTTTACTATGCATTAAAACTATATATAATACCATGAGATTTCTTTGCTTTTTCAAACATCAAGGTTCACAACTCTTCAAACATGAAATTCCTTTCTGCTATTTACTCCACAGATAGATATTCATCAGACTGATCTGGATAAAATTTATTCTAACATGTATTCCCACAATTGACACTACAGAGCTGTGGTCTCAGAAATGAGCACCTAAACACTTATGCTCTGTATCTTAAGCCTTTATAGACAATGTTTGAAATTCAGGGTATTTCTCTGTTGTTTCAAAGACCCGTATCTTGTCCAAATTAAGCTTTCCTTTTTCACAATGAAAACCAAACAGAGGAGTAAATTTGTTTCATTAACAATATTAAAGCAAAGATTTCTGAGTTCGCTGTATGGGGAAAAGGCAATAAAGTTTTGAAGAGGGAAAAACTGCTTTGTTCCTTCAATCCCCTAGTTGAAATTAATTATAGCAAATGTTTATGAAAACATCTGTTCCATACAGTTATAAATTCTTAATTTTAGCACGGGCGATTCCAAGCTCCTCTATTATTTGAAAGAGAACAGTCTGACAACTGAAAGGTTTACAAAAGAGCAGAAATTTGTATTTCTACAGCACCAAATACGCAGTTTGGAAAGTCTTCAGGATCTCCGCAGCAAAGAAAAAATAAAATACAAAAAGGCTAAGACGACTGAAGCTTTCTGATTTGGGTCCGCTGATAGACCAAAACCGAAGGGGGAGGAAGGGGGAAAAATGAAAACAGAAGGAGGACTAATCCAGAAAACATACGGCAATTGGAGATTTTAGTACATGAAGTGGATGTTTAAGAAGCGGAACGTCGCGGAGCCGCGGCTTTCCGCGCGAGGGCTGCGGGCGGGGAGAGCCGGGCGCTGCCGCGCGCCGCCAACAGAGGGCGCTGCAGAGTTTGGGAAGCGGCGGCCGCGGCTGCCGGCGGCTCCGGGAGGGCTCGGCCACCCCCGCCGCGGCCTCGGCCCGCCCGACCCGCCGGACCCTGCACAGCCCCTGCCCGACCCGCCGGACCCCGCACAGCCCCTGCCCGACCCGCCGGACCCTGCACAGCCCCTGCCCGACCCGCCGGACCCTGCACAGCCCCTGCCCGACCCGCCGGACCCTGCCCGACCCGCCGGACCCTGCCCGACCCCGCGCAGCGCAGCCCCCGCGCAGCCCCCGCACCCCGAGTCCGCCCTTCAAGTGAATAAATGGAGCGCGCTCGGAGCAGCGAACAGCAACTGTAAATAGTGCCTTCAGCTAAAGAATTAAGTGCACTGCACTTCTGATATTTATGAAATAATTATTAGGCCGGAAAGTTGGAGAACGTTTCACTCAGAGCAAGTTCGGTCTTCTTAAATAAATACGACGCAACTTTTACGTACAAACCTGGCTCTGTCCCTCACTTCAAGTTCATTTAGCATTAGAAGCACACTTTGAATGCACGCAGCACAGATAGCAATTCACTTGTATCAGCTCTGCCCTAAAATATTTTGCCACGAATGAAATAAAAACCTATACACAATGATAATTACTGATATATGAAGATAACAAATTGTGAAATAACCTAATGAGCTCGCCATTTGACGTACAAAAGTCTTAGGCTGAAATATTTTGTTTAATCTTCAGTATTGACATGAAAAAATATATTACGCATTAACAGTGTTTTTTCCTCTTGAAGCTGATTTGAATTATTAAAGGAACGCAATTGTAAAGCACAGTATAGAACCCACAGAGATGCCAGTCTTGCGACAGTGAAAGCTGGTCACATTTGGAAGTAGGTAAGGAACACTGGCACCAAAGTGCAAAATCAAAGCCTGTTTTAGCCCTGCTGAAAGCTGTTTCAATAATATGATAGAGAGACACATTGGTTTCCATTTAGGAAAAAAAACTTCTGGAGATAATATCTTGTACCACATCTTGCTCAAACCCTGTCTTTTGGATTGCTGACTGATGACAATCAAGTGGCACCTTCCATGATCTTTGCTTATAAAAGCACAATTGCATATGCGTATATGCATGTATGAGTAAACTCTGTATTTTCCAGGCAACACCCCTGTTTGAAACAATTTTGTCTATGCACTTCTGTTTAAATCAAGACACGTGAAAGTAAGAGGGTTTCCATTTTAGAGTGAAACTGCTTCTGAGTGTTCACAAATCTAAACACCCAACCCTGTCCTTAGGTTAGTCTGTAAATTAACATGCCACCGTTCCCCATGTAAAATGTATGTGTGAAAAAGTGTGGATGGGAAAAGATATACAAGGGTCTAGATGACTGATTCTGAAATTAGAATGTAGCATGAGTGTTTAAGAAATGTAGTCCCATGCAGCTCAATTTAAAATAAATTCAACAATAAGTACATTCAAGGGACTTATTTATAATATTTCTTTTCCTGTTGAAGCCTCTGCATTTACCAAAATAGACTGAGCTATACTCTGTACTCTAAATTCTAAAACCAATATAATACACAGAGTAAGAAATTTTACTCGAAGGGCACTGAGCTAATTCATACGAATGCTTCTGAAGAATTCCCAAGTGATTTCAAGTTACCAAAATCCCAAATACTTTATATCCAGATGTGTTTTAATATAATCTCTCTAGGCATGATGGGAAGGAAAGAAGTTTAACTGATGCAAACAGTGATTTAAACACTTCAGAAAATGCATGTACATGGAAAAATAGTTTGACTTCCCATTTAGTGGGAAGCACACAATACTAGCTTATATAAGCAAATGTGACTCCACTGAAGTCGATACACATTTAGTCCAGTAATGCCTGAACTGAATTTGCTACAGGCAGCAATAAGACTGGTAGAACAACAACAACAAAAAAATCCACAGGGTAAGGTAAAAGGTGATTCTTCTAAGTGTTTTTCAGTTATTTCTCCCAGTGCACCTGTCTTTGATCCGTAGTATATTATGTCCACTTCTGTTCATATTCTCAGTACTAGAACCTGTCTCTGCTACATAGGTCTGGCTGATTATTTATCATGTGTAACCTAGACAAATTCCTAGGTCATCTCACCAAGCGTGACTCAAACAACTCCAGGATAAGATACAGACATTTTGGTGTAGTTTGACTGAGGTGGAAACAGTATACCTAATAAATAATACAATCTCTAACTTGAGTAAATTCTTTAGGAGCAGACACAATTTTCAAAATCACAAATTGGCAAAATTATTAAAACAGAGGATAGAGTAATCTGGTTTAACTAGGGACAAGCAGCATAACTAGACTCTGTGCAGAAAGAAAAAATACCTTAGAAGTTGCCTGGCATTGCTAGGAATTTACACCCTGATGATATACAAATGCTGAGTGACTTACATGTGCATCCAGAAGAATTTAGCTAATTTTAACTTACAAACAGCCTAAAAGGCCTTTGAGCTATAAATCGCAATAAACTAAAGATGGCAAAAGGCAATAAACATGAGTTAATGACTCAGCATCCTCCTGAGATAGCACTGGTCATGCAGCTTTGCTTAATCTTAGACATGCACAATCACTATAAAAGGTGGTCTCCAGAGACCATTTACACTGACAATAAGAAAAACACACCATCTCTTTACATCTTTGAAGGCCACTATCATCCTTTAACTTACGTCAATTACATCCTATTTTTAACCACATTTCTATCTTATAGATTGTTGCAATCCTTCTGTTTGTGATAATAAATCATATGGATGTATAGTCTAATTTTCATATTCAAAAGCAGTAATGCATATTCCATTGAGCTCAGGAAAAAAACCCCACGAAGCAAAAAAAGATGGATCAGGAGGTTTCTAGCATTCTGTTGTTTTTCCAAGATTAAATGATAGTAGAAGACAAACAAGGAAGGATTAAATGCTCTTTTATTGAAATAGAATTGCCCTTTAAACAAGGAGCTAGCCGATTTTCAACTGAGAAGAACAGGTTTACCAGGAGAAAAGCCAGCCTGGCCAAGGAGCCACGTGGCAGTGATTTGCAGCCTCACCTCCTAAAGCTGGGGAGATGGTGTCATGATAACCAGGACCAGGAGCTAAAAAGAGCATTGCTTCCTTACTGTTACTTATCAAAGGACACTACTGCAGCAGACTGATGGCTTACAGCATTGCTGATGGATGTGAAAAGCTCCTGAAAGCAAAATGTGCTCTCCTGGACCTTCTTTCTGGAGTGCAAACATGTTTAGGGGCACAGTGAAAATCATACCACCTTCCTTTGCCCAGCACATGCATGCAAAGACTGTCAGCCTGAAATCAGAGCATCCATGTGGGTACTGTGGTGTAATTAGCTACTTGCTTGTCTGCGATGGGAAAACAGGCAGCATTTATGGTGAGGAGGCAACCAGAAAGAATGAAAAGAATTTCGGAATAATAAATGAATGAAAGAAGAAATGGAAACACAGAAATTCGGGCACATGAGAAACTAAAGGGCAGAGGAGCTACTTGGCATCCAGTGGATGGGCTGGCACTACCCCCGAGCGGCTGCAGCAGAACCGCAGGGTTTGGCTCCGAGGAAGAGGGAACAGACAAGAAGCACCAAGTAAGGAAGTTGTCACTGGGGTGCAAGACTGGGCAACGCCTGGGCTTTCCTTAAATGCTGCAGTTTTAAAAGCACACAGTAAGAGGTGAAGAAAGCCCCGTGTGAATGAATGTGGGAAGCTGCCAGTCTCTAAAATGTCCAGGGCCAGGGAGAGGCTCTTGGGGTCCTGCAGCCTTTCTGTCACCCCAGCTCAGCTCTGCCAACTCCTTCTAGCTGCAGCTTCCTCCTTCTCTACTACAACTCCCCTTAGCACTGCTGGAAGTAGCCAAATTTGTAGGTCCAAAAGGCTACTTTGGATTTATGTTAACATAAATTACAGAATAATAGATTAAATTAGTTGGAAATGGGATCCTGCTCACATCTATTTAGTAAAGAAGTTTTTAATAATGTAACTAAGTAACATATTTAAAGTTACCTGGTTGAAACTTAAGACCTGTTCCAATGCAGCAGAGTCTAGGGGTAGCAAAATTCAGAAACACACAGTTAAATATATATATGTATATACACATCATGTTACCTTCACTATATGGCAGTACTGGTACCTGACAACCTTGCAAGGCATCTGAGAAAAAAACCCAAAACCTGAAGACAACCAACACTGTCACAAGGACTCAAATACTCAATTATTGCTGCTGATGGAACAGCCCTTATCCTAACCAAATTAACTATACAGGAGTAATATGTACCAGGAAGGGACAACAGAGCTTACAGCTGCCTAGCTTGGTTCTACAAGATGAAGCCAGAAAGCTCTGGACTACCACTAAGGCTGTCTAATTAAGGCTATTAATTCTTGGAATACATTGTGCATCCAGAAGACCCATAACTGAGAGAACCTGAAATGGAGCACTACCCTACATTTTCTATAAATTTCTCCAAAGAAAAAGCGTGTCACCAAACAGTATAAAAGAAGTACTGAGATAGAGCTTTTAAGCTGCCAAACTGAAATATGCCAAAGCATAATGAAAACACTAGATTTTAATCAAAATTTCTGTAAATCAACCTTTAGGCAATTTGGAGAGTACCAACTGTGCACTTTGCTGGTGCAAAAGCAGATGCATGTTGTGAATGACACATCTAGAAAAATTTGAAGAGCAAAGGTATATATGCACTAGCAGTAAACTCTAGATGTCTAAGAGATGAAAGTTCACAGCTACATCAGAATATAAAAATATATCAAATTGACAGCAAGAATGACAAAACACTTCTATTTACTACAGTGCAAGGTGCTTTGTCAAACAACTATCACTTTGTTGTAGATATTGAGGAAAAAAAAACCTCCCTGCAAAACATTTTTGCCAAAAAAGTATATAATATATCATGGGACAGATTTCTGTTCTCCACCCTTGCCCTCCTTTGTGGAGAATAAGTAGTGTCAATCCCTAGTGGCACTTCAGAAGGGAACTAACGATGCAAGTACAAAGCACTTGAAGACGTAAGAAATAGAATACTTCTAAAATGCAAATGAGACAAGTAGAACTAGATTTTTCTTGTGCCTAATGATTATAGTGAAGTTTTCCAAAAGTTTGATGATTTAATTTACACAATAATTTGAAAAATTATTTAGTAGTAGTCAATTCTTCCCAACACTCCCCTCAGTTTTCTAAGACAAAAAACTTCCAGTATCTTTTAGCCAAAAAGAAAACAGTCTGTTTGCAAGACAAAAAGGTGTCACCCAGGACTGGAGAGATTCAGCTTTTTGATTTTGCATTTTTTGACCACAAACCACCTAAGGAAAATGTGAGAAGACATTTCACATATGTAATTCATATTAAAACCCCAAAAATAACCATCTGGAGATCAACAGAACAGTCCTGAGGGTCTACAAATGCTAAAATATTTTCCCTTTTCCTTCAGTTTCACCTCAATTTAGGACATGGGTGTGATTTGTTTTAAGACAAGCGTGGTACCTCTCTGTCTCTCAGCTGGAGAGGAGCAACAGTTTTGAACCAGAGACTTTGCCTCTTTCATATTAGAGCTCTGCATTCTCAGCAGGCTTCACACTGTTCCCCCCAACACCATCCAGACAGCACAGAGCTCAAGTTAAAGGAACGGCTGTGCACCAGGTCATTCAGCATATCCAGAGCGTGGTGTTAGAGACCCTGGAGGAGGTGCTGAATTTTCATGCATACTATGGGAGTGAAATTCCATACAATAGCTGTCTTGCTAAAGTAAAGGCATTATTTGACAAAGCACCCTATGCTGTGACTGCAGGTTGTAAGACAGAGCAAGAAAAAATATCTATGTCTGAACAAGGCTTCCATTTCCTCCCATTGGCATGACAGTGAATAAAGACGACAAAAATTACAGCATGTGAATACTGGTGTAATTACCGAATGGTTCCCCACATAATTATGCAAAACAAATCTATCCATAAGTTAATGTAACCATTTTCTTTTTGAAACAGAATTTTCATGCCATCCATCAGTCACCCAAAACCACAAACCTTAGATGACTTAAGTACACAGGATTTACTCATTTGGTCTGTAATATAAGCAATGCATGTGAGTAGAAATAAAGGTTTAATGAAACAAAATAACGTACTCCACTAGGGAAAACATATTTTGCCCAAAGAAAAAGCTAATGTAAATAAGTGGAGGCTTGACTATTTGATAAATATAGCCCCAAAGGTTGTATGTTTACTGAAAGAATATAAATATTGCAGGTGATGTAGATTTTTTTTATTTGACTAGAAACATTAATTGCTTTCTAAATACAATAATATTCTTTCAAACTGTGGGTTCTCATTTCTTTTACTGCAACAAGTAACCAATTACCTAACAAAAATGTTTACATTAATCACAATCACTCTATATTTTTGTTTTTATACCACCGATTTATTTTTGCTTAGAACTGAACTCCCTCAGGCATTCTTTTGTGCCAACTGTTAATTTCTATCAGTGATAAAGTTCCCTTAAGCTTCTTTTAACATCTACTGGACATGACCTCATAAAATTTAATGCCACTCATTAACCCCAAGCACTTAACTTTACACAGTAATGTCAAGCATCTGACTTTTTGGTGCATGAGAAATCCAAGTGGGAACTGTTTGAGAGATACAAATTACAAATTGCTTGAGTGGTAGAAAGAGCTGCAGTGAACAATATTAAAGGGTAAATCAAGACTTGTGCAAAAGTAGAGTTCTTGTGATGCCTTCTATCTAAAATTATAAAACATTTATAGAAACGGGGGAGGCTGCAACGTGATTGTTTTGGCTTGTGAGGGGACTGAAATTCAAAGCTGAGGCTGAATGCCAGGTTTTTAACACCGTCTGAAGCAAATATGATGTGTGGTCATGTTTTCTCGGCTGTCCAGTGGCCTTCAGGCATTTGGGAAGAGCACAGGTTTTCTGTGCTCTTCTGCAAAGGCCACACACCAGCGTGACTTGGGGTAAGCCAGAAGAAGCAGTTCCTTCAAAGTGCTCATCCCTTTTTTTCTGCAACAGCCTTGCCTAGGTTTAGCTTTACAGTGTGGTTGTTCTTCTGATTTTGGTTATGTACCAAGAAAGCTCTCAGAGGGACAGCACTGTTTTTATTTTCCCCGAGATGCACAGATGGGTGATGTCTGCTTAACTCATTTAACCATATTTCCCAGTGGCTTCACACATGTTGGAGAAAATGTGGAAAATTCTAGAGGTGAATGAAAAAAATACTTAACAACAATTTTCTGGCTTCTCTTGAACCATTCAAGGACATTTCTGTTGGGGAGTTGAAACTGAGTGACAGCCTGTCATGGCCCTGAGTGTAAAAATGTTAGGGAAAAAAATGGCACAATGTTAGGGAAAAAAAAAAAAAAAGTGGTTTATTTTGTATTTCTGTTGGCTCAAGGGATATCTAGGCATCCTCTGTGAAAAAGGACAGTGCTATGCAGCTAGAAACATGGCCCATCGGAGTTCCTGATAGCAATCTGCTTATTCAGCTCTGTTACGAAAAGTCCCCTCCCCCAGACTGTACACAGGGTTTTGCTTTTTCTGGTGTCACAGGCTGTTACATTCTGGGTTAAGCAGTTGATGCTGCTGGAGCAGGGATCAACTTAACATTTCTATACAAATTATACAAGGTAGCTATAAAATGCTTCATGAGAAGCCACGTGAGATTTGATGTGATGTCTCTAAGTGCTACAAGTTTATTTATTTTTCAGCAGCAAAAAGAGCTGGCTATCAGAACTAAGCGGTAGCTCCTGAATTTACTGATCTTAACTGGGAAATATATTCTCTGCTACCCCATAAATCTAAACAGAAGGAAGCTGTTTTGCTGAAGCTTTATCTCCACAGAAAGGTATCTCTAAGTGAAAGGTAGGTATGACAGAATTGAGGTTTTCATGTGCAAACAATTGTGATCTCTGATACGAGCCCCATCTCCAATTTCTCTGAATGACTATTTTAGCTATAAACCACCCAGAACCAAAATCTACAGTCAATACACACACCATACTATTTTGCATCTTGCCTGCCACTGGTCTAAGATCACTTTAGCATAATTACAGCTTGATGCAACATCAGTAAGTGTGCATCAGTTGGAAAAGTTTTTATTGCCTAATAGCAGGGAATGGTAATAAAGCAGATGTACACCAGGCCACATGACAATGGCAACCAATTGGTCTGTATTTGGCAAAGCAAAGTATTAATGTTTTATAAACACAATGTATGTCACACTTTTCTAACAATAGGGATGTAAATCTCTGCACAGCATAAACACTTGTGCTGATCAACACAGAGATACTGCTGTGATAGGTACTTTGAAGTTGTAGATAAAGAGCTCAAGCTGTAAGATGCCAAAAAAATTGGAAGTTTATAAAGAATCACTGCCAGACTCTTAAATGTAGTAGCACTTATGGGACTTTCTGTAATATAAATAGTAATTACCTTCAATGCAGAATGTATTTGCAAAAATAAGTATACTGGTGCACATACCAAAACTCACAACTCAGTTTTCTATTTGAGAAGCAAACTTTAAAATCCAAAAATTGTGAGTAGAACTACCCCCAAAATAATCTTCTGCTCGACACCCCCTAGCAGGCAGTGCCCAGATCCACGTGTCCATGTGCATGCACATACACACCCGCTCCACTATCCGTACGCAAACACGACAGTCCTGGTGCGAGGGCATCTACCCTGTAGACAATTCAATCAATCTCTCAAGTGACACTCACACGTGCCTGCACACACAAAAGCAGATGTGGCATTAAGATTTACAAAGTTATTGAAACTTTTAACAAGTAAAACGCATCTTTACTTAGCTACACCAGAATGAGGAATAAAGGGGTTTACATATGTTCCAATTCTAAACCTATCAATCAAACCCATGTTATTCCTTTGGGAGCTTATTTACATGCATATTTATCAGCCTCACATGCTAATTCCCTGCTGTTTTATGCCTGCGAGGCATGTTTATGAGTCATAATTGTTGATCTCATTTGATGTATTTCACTGAAGTAAGACATTATTCAGTTATGTGGCCTAATGTCAATGAATTACGATGACCTGATCTTCGAAATGCAACTTGCTCTTTAATTTTTATTAGAGCATTACTTATTCAGAAGAAGAAATACAGTAAAATGGAAGATCACATGTTTTTATAGCCATATTACTTTAACATCTGATTTTTTGAAACACTCCTCCCTACCTCTAGGCAAAGTTTTAAAAGTGTAATTTATAAACACCAAATGAAAAGATTTTTTGCCTGAAATTAGTACACATTTCTCAGGGTGGGACCTTTTATAGATGTTCTTATTTTGTTTTAACCAGCCACAAAAAAGGCCTTTGGAGCATTGGCATATGGTTTGCAAAAGAAAAACAACCAGACTCAATTCAAGGCCCTAAAATTGTTCTTTGCCTTAACTTCATCAAAACTGAAACCAGACAGAGACTTCAGAGTAACTGAGAAATGACTACGAAAGTAAATTAAAAGTCCCCAAACTGATTCATTCATTTAATGCTAAGTGGTGCCAATTTATAAAAAGAAAAACACTTGATGGTCAGCGTAAAGACCTAAAGAGGGAATAATTACGATACGTAAAAACTTCATTTCAGTAGCCTGTGTTGTGCCATTAATGGCTATTTCTAGGTGGCAAGCCACAAATGGTGATGGCAAGCACCCACACTGTAGGATCCAGTGTAAGTTGCTCCTTATACTAGGCTAACAGAAAGTTACCATTGTACAGATGATTTACTACGTGATTTTCAGATGTCCCTACCCCCTATCTTAATATTCAGTATTTTTTACTGCAATTTTTATTAATTAAATATGTTCAAAAGTTTCCAAGTTGCTACTCTGAGCTACAGCTTTAGCAAGGAACAGAGTAATATGCAGGAAAATAAAACTATCTTTAGCTAAGTAATGCAAATTCAAAATGCAGGCTCATTTTTCCATAGAATCTCAATTTCCAAGAATCTCAAACTGAATATGACAGATATGAGTAAGTGTCTTTGAAATCACAGAAAACCTGTAAGTATCTTCCTAAATTTGCAATATCTAGAGGACTGGAAGTATCATAAATGTAACATTAATTCCAAGACAAAAAAATCCTCATGATATCTTTCATGTCCAGAATTAAATCAAGCTTTATATGCTCTTTTTAAAAAGTGAAAAGGAGCACTGAATTCTGTGTTTACATGGTATTTTTTCAAATCAGAAGTCTGCTTCTGACAGGCATACATTAAAAACCAGTTTCTCTAAAAAACCTGAAAATCTTTACTTGAACAAGTAGTTATTCTAATGGCACAGTTACAAGGGTATAACTTTGGTTCATGCAAATGCCACAACTAAAACTGCTATATGTTCATCATAAATACAAATTTATAAAATACATTTAATTCTGCAGAAAAATGTCAATTTTGCAGAACTTTTCCAAACAGAATCTTTCACTTATTATTCACTGTGTTATTGTCACAAGAACCCCAAAACGGAGCTAGAGTTCTCCACAGTGTAAGCTCTAATTTACAGCCCTTCTTTCTTTCAAATTCAGATAAGTAAAAGACAAGCTGATCTGCCTGGGTTTTTTGGGTTTTTTTTTTTAGAATTGATGCTATGCTTTTTCTGGCAATAAAATCTTCGTCTTAATAAGGCAATAATTCTGTGGTGACCTACCTGTAGTAATTCAAAATAGAGCTTTGCAGACTTTAGCAAAAAAGTCTTTTCTTTCATACTTCAATAAACAGTGAAACAATATTGGGTCACAGAAGTTTGGAGGTGGCCCTGTGGCTCCATATGCTTCTCTCCTCCATTAAGACAACATCTGTTCTGGCCACCAGTCAGCAAATCAAATTTGATGAGAATTCATCTGTGTGCAAAGTAGAGATGCCCAATAATGGACAGATTTATATTTCATTGCTCCACCCTTTAAATATTTCAAATTGTAAGAAGCAAAAGCAACAACGGCATCTTCCAAAATTACAACTAACATAAAAGATATACCCCTTTATAATGAAACTCAAAGCATTATCAGATCATTGCAAACATATTTTCACATGTATTACATGATCTATCCCTTCAATTGCACTTAGTACTGAAACACTATACAGTTCATTTTTCCTAAGGTTAAATCATTGATTCCATTATGAATCCAATTTCTCAGAAGAAAAGAATTACCACCACTATAAAAGCTTTATCTGGATGAAGTTTGTGCCTTTTATCTTTTAGGAAGATCAAGAATAATAATTTGTAATGGGATATCAAAATTTTAGTGGAGAAATTTATCATACAGGCTACTTGCTAATATTTGGGTTATATGGTCCCAGTTGCACTAAACTGGATGGGATTTCTTCAAAAATTTGAGCATAGTCTTCCTATCCTAGAGTTCACGTATTATTGTTTATCACTACAGTATCCAAGCAAAAGATTAAACTGCCACCTGTTTGTGCAGAAATAGGGTATTTAGAATTTATCACTGAAGGTGTAAAACACCTCCAAGATCACTGAGCCCAACCTTTGACTGAACACCACCATGTCAAGTAAACCATAGCACTATCATGCTCACTTTGAAAATCTCTTGTGAGAAGTATTTTCCCTCTGCTTAAGATAGGACCTGGCAATGCCAAGATACAAAACTATGAAATAAATAAGCATAAATAAATCAACTTTGACAATCAGTTCATTAAGGTGGAGTAGTATTCCTTAGATTTGTAGCCAAATCATGTTTTAATAGTAACACCCATATATATCTGTACTGAGACACCATTTATCAAAAATTCAGGAATAGTTTAAGGTATTCAAAACATTTCAGTTTTATTTAATTACTCAAAATACTGAAAAGGTGACAATGATCTATATATTTTGAAATACTTTGCACTTCCACTACTAAAAATACGTTCAGTTGAAATTTCTAAGGTGATATATGCTTATTTAAGTTTGTATAAAAAACATGAAAAAGTTGTGTGTGTGTGTTCTGTACCAAATTTTAACAATGAAAATCACAAGAAGTAAAGACTGAGTTAGTCCTTCAGATCCATACTAATTAATTAATTAAGTTAGTTAATTAGATACCTGCCTCACAAAAGCTGCATGAAAGAAGGAAAGACCTGAATGATGGCATCATCACTGATGCAGTGTCTTGAACCTTGAATGATGTGGGTCAAGTTCCTGGCCCTGCTACAGACCTCCTGTATGAATGAGCCACATCATTTCACCAAATTCCTTTTTGCATGAGAACATATAATCTGGCTGTTCTTCCTATGGCAGTTAGTTAATTTCATTGCTTCTTCTGTATATGACATCATCTAAAAGGATGCAGCACACAGATGCAAAACAAACATCCCAAGTCTCACTTCCCTTTTCAAGCATATCAAGCCAAGGAGCACAAACTGCATCACAACCTTGTGCAGTTGCCACAAATGGTGAAAGTAAGTCTCATTTGCTGTATCCCTCTGTGTCGTATGTGCTGTGGTTGAAATGTTGTAGTCACGTGATTGCTGATGCAATGAACTAAACACATAACATGAAGAAACTGAACAAAGATACTTATGAATACCTAAAAGATATTCTAGATCTGACAGAAGTGTTCAGTCTTGTCACAGACCATGTCTATGTACATCCATATAAATCTTAAAGCTTAAAATAGTCAGAAACAAAACCCACTGATAGTTCACTTAAACAAAGTAAGATTTAAACACAAGCTGGCACACATGCCTGTGAAACGTGATGGTCCTTATCCAGTACTGCTTAGATTTGAGCTAGTTTGCAATTTTGTTGACTGTGAAAAAAGACAGACAAAAGCAGAAAGGCTACCTATCCACCTATCTCTCTCTACCCTCATTTTAGCACTCATGTTTAGAGAGAAAGGTGCTCTCTTATTATCCTGTATATTTAGCCTTTTTAAAATTATTGTGTATCTTATGAACAAAATGAAGATTGGGACTGATTTTAAAAGTCAGTTATATGCGTTCTGCCTTTCCATGGCCAAATCTTGACACCAAATGCTTAAAATCTGAACACTCCCAAAACAGGAACCCCAAATAACCACAATCCAGTACCCTGGGTTAAATGATTGCTTCCCTTAAAGGGCACTCAGGCTTGTTACCTTTGCAGTCAATTGGAACCTAGCCATTAATTTTAATAGGGTCAGGATCAGATCCCTGACTTTTTCGACATCAAAGAAACATCTTTCACAGTCATTTTGTTATAAATAATTAAAGGTGATTAGAAATAATAAGGTACCTTAACCAGAAAGGTAAACAGTGGAGACATTTATTATCAAAGTAAGAAAAGAAAATTAAAATAACCTCCAACACTTTTGTATGTGCAATTCATCAGGAAACGTTGTAAAAGAACAAAAACAAATGTTGGCTCACTCCAGAGGTTCTTTGTCATCATTAATGTATTCAGGTTTTCACAGCTGAATTGCTGTACTTTGAAAAGATTTTCATGAAAGGAAACTCAAATTCAACATTTAAACAAAGCTGTCAGGTTACCAAGATTCGTATTTGCTTGTATGTCCAGAAAATGTTTTATCCTTCTAAAAAACCCCGTTAGGTTAGAAGTATTATTATTATTCCTTTGCTCTCAATTTGTAAACAACAGAAAATAAGCTTTTGTTAAGCAGCATATGTTTATTTATTTATTTGCTATTGTGAAGCTGAAACCAGCAGTTAGAAATATCTGTTCCAAAGCAGAGGTGAAACTACCTGGTACAGATATTTTACTTCATTACTAGTTCTGTTCCTCAAATTGATACAAATGGCCTCCTTCTGTTTCTGTCTGTCTGCTTGCCTGATCAGCGGAGCTAATTGTCAGAGCTGGGGAGATCTCCTATACCTAAACAGAAGATATGCAGTTTGTAACCTGCTTAATTTGCCTTATGTCCTGGATGGCCCTCAGTATGTTGTTCATTAAAGTATCAGCTGTTTCGGCTGTTGCAGTGGCAACCTAAGCATAGGCCTATTTTTCTTTGTTAAAAGGCCAGATTGTCAATAAATAATACACATCCTACCAGATAATTTCTTACCACTTAAATATGACAGTACTTTATTTCTCTCTCCTTTCACGTGTCTTAGTTTTGCATGTCCAAAGAGGACGAGGGCGGGGAGTACCCTGGGTGCCATGGGGGGCTAGAGAATAAGGCTTATTAGGCAATCAAAAGCCTAAAACTGAAGCTTTGCAGTATCACTTTAGTGAAAGTAGGTTGAAACCTTCTTTTTTTAAAATAAGGAATTCCAGGTCTTTAGAAATGTCCACATACATGAAAGACAGAAAACATCCCATCTGTAGTGACATATTTCTGTTATATAGAACAATCAATTTCTAATTCAATCAAATTTGTGACAGTTAAGCTGTTTAAAAATGTTTTAACATACATTTAATCTCTGATACAGAGGTCTGTAACATCAGCTAGCTGCTCACAATTCATACACTGCTTTGTAAATTACAATCTTCAGTACGTCAAGACAGAAGTGAACCCAGACATTTAATTATTATCCTGTACCAATCATGCTGGCCTCAGCTAGAATTCTGATTTACTAGTCTTTTATTATACATACACAAGTTCAATCAAACATGTACAGTACAATTTTTTTAAATTAAGAGAATCTGCCTTTTCCATATGTAGGAGATATAGCCATTTAACATAATTTGATCATTGCCTGGAAACACTTAATCTGTGAGGTGTTTATGGCTAGCAACGTTTATATTATATTTTTGTGTGAAGTCTGAGTAAAATATTCAAAACAATGATTGTATTCTCATTGTTAGCTTATGTATAAGTTTTTATAATGAACTAGTTTTAAACCACTTTTAATTACATTTACAGAGGTTGTATTAAAAAAAGATTATTCTGTTTTATTTTGCTGATCAGTAGGTTACTATAGTTTAAATGGAAATTTCTTCTTGGTATTTTAAGGTTCTCAAAGCATGTAATATTTATTAAAAAATTAAAATTTCTTTTTCATTTAACTTCCATTCTTTCCTTTTATATTGCAAGTATTATTATGGTACATGTATACTAGAAAGCAAGAAGAGAGCTAAATAGTTGATCTTTAACTTGGATTGGGGAAAAGCTAGGAAAAGAAAAAGAAATGCTCAAGTCAGCCTCTCCCAAAGTAGGATCACAAGGAGTTGTTAGAAGAATGATGTTAGGCCAACAAGTGATTTATGCCAGTATTCAGACAGAGCTGTATCTGGAAACACCTGGAAACTCCCAGCTTAGATGACTAAACTGAGGTATTGTGTCAGTGTCATTAGTGACAATGGTTTTGTTTTCATACAATGATTTAGAGTGGAACTTCCAAAATGAACATTTTAATTTCACTTCTCTTGAGAGAAGTCGTGGGTGCCCAGAGAAGTTGTGGATGTGCCATCCCAGGAAGTGTTCAAAGTTGGGCTGGAGAGAGTCCTGAGCAACCTGGTTAAGTGGGAAGTTTCCTGTCCATGGTGGGGAGGTTGGAAATGGACGGTTTTTAATTGCTCTTCCAACCCAAACTATTCCATGAACAGATATCGCTGTACAAAAGGTAATCCCTAGTATCTACCATATCAACCACTAAAGGCTATTTCCCTACATGATTTTGTGCCAGTTACCCATGTAAAACAATAACCTCCAAACTGGAGTTAATGCAATGTGCAACTCATGTGAAACCACCAAAACTCCCCATATCTACCAATTCTAGAAAAGAGAATCCATCTCTTGAAGCTGGTATTTCACAAGCCCATGGCAGCTCTCAGAGTTGAAGTAATTAAAAATATTCCTGCAATTCCTAAATACAAATTTGCAGTAATTCTGCCACTCAAACCAAAGGGTGCACAAGAAGCAAATTGCTAAGGGGATGTCAACACCTGTACAAATACAGTCTTTAAACTAAAAATTTTACTGTGTGATAGCTAAGATAGCTAGATTTTCAACTAACTATATTAAATATATGCATTTTTTAACATGCATAGCTTTTCTGTTGACTGATCTTTTAATAAAAAGTCTAAAACAGAAAAGAAGATAATGAAGAGTTGTAGGGAAGCAGCTAGTGACAGCCTGAGTTAGCTCAAGATATACTGTGTTGCTCCAATAGCCTTTGTCACTACCATCCTGTTGCAGTTCCATTAAAAGCAAGCTAAACAGCAGTTATTATTAATAAATGAATATTAAAATGCTTGTTATGTTAGCATATGGCGTTTGAAGATGTAAACACTATTCTTGCTTTTATTTATCCAAAACAGAGTGAAAAAGACTTAGGAGAGCCCCTTCTCCATCATACCTGTGCCTTTAATGAGGAAGCCAAGCCTTGCAGGAGAAGCACAAAGGTTTTGAACAGGACCACTAGCAAGAACTGTATTGGTGGGGCACACTGAAAATTTCTGGCTGAAGGGTAAAACTCACCAATGAAGGACACAGGGCTTTTTCAAGGCCTGGGTAGATCATAGCATGGAACCCCGAAGACATTAAGAAAAAATCATAACCTTCAACTCTTATGTTCCAGTAAAATGCAAAGAGGTTCTCTGTTCCAATCTTGTCTTTTTAATGAAAACACACAGTAGCATGCATATTTAAAAGGATTTTTAAAAACACAGTGCTTTACTTCATGCACATGTCGCTCCCTGGAGAGAAGATGAAAAAACATGCATTATATGGCACACATGATGTCATAAAATACACTATCAAAAAATAGCTGATAAGAAAATAGTAAGTCTTCAACAACTCACTGTATTTGCACTCTCAATTTTACCTAAGAAAGTATTTCTCACACAGAGAGGTGTAGACCTCTGTGGTTTTTTCCCTTTAAATGAAATGATCGCTAAAAATGGAGGTAAACAAATGCCATACAGAGAAATCAACATTAGTATACCTGAGTGAAGGGGGTTGTAAGGGGAAAAAATCCCCAACTTAAAACACTGAGTAGCTAAGGACCAATTAGAACATAATATAGTTTTCTGACAGCAAATATTCACTTAGCCCTAAGGAATGTCAAGGGCCAAAAGAGTCCATATGAATTGCATTTAAGATTTGGGGAAATCATTTGATAACACATGGGTCCTTCTTTGTCCAGAAAAGATGGCATTTACTTTATTACTCCATTCCCCTCTGTTTTCTACTTGTTTTCTGTATGACACTCATATAAACCAGGTATCTCAAATTTCACGTACGGTATAGTTCTCCATGGAAATACTTTCTAGTGATCAGGGCTATGAGGTTAACACCAAAACAGCATAATTGTCCAAAGACAAGCAATCAAAACACACACAGTATATGGTCAAAATGGAAATATGAATGCTCTCTTATCCTCTCCCATATTTTTTCATGGCAGGCTTGAGAATCAGGAGGGATGCAACAGTAAGTATGAGGTGGGAAACTTATCTATCTCATCTGGATTAATTTCAGTCACACACTCCAGTAGTTATCTTTGTCCTTCCAGCAACATCAGCCTTCTCTGTCCTCACCACCAACTATAGCCTTTACACATGAAGTATATCCTGCCAAACTCCAAATCCAACACACTGACCCATTAAAGGTTTCCCCTTTTCTTCTGTTAAGAACAAAGAACACATTACATTTTTCTATGTGAAGTATGCTATTAAATAATAGCTTGTACACTAATTAAAGCAAATGTAATTGTGAGAACACACTGACATTGTTAAAGTAAATTACCCAATTTGTTAATAGTTTCATTTCAAGTGACCTTAATTGTATTAATTGTGATATTGAGCAATTTAAATTGAAGAGTATTAAATGCATTGTTCCAGTCTGTCCTTAGAGGATCAGCTTTCTCATTATATCAATGAAATGGGAATACTACCTACTACGCTCTTCAAAACTTGTGTCAGAATGTGGTGGACGCTGTAACTTGGAGTAAAAATTTACAGCAGAAAGTTAACCTAGTTATCCCATTTCAGTGTAACAAAAAATTCGAGCATTTGGAACTCAGAAAAACAGATGCATTGTCAAATGCAATAGGCAGGGAGAAGGTACAACAATAGTGTTTCTGAAATTTCCTTCAGGTTTCACTAAGCCTCTGCTGGAGACAGAGCTGAGATTCACCAATTTCTCTTTGAAAGATCCTTGTTTCAGAAGGGATCACTCAAAAACATTGTTAGAATAAAGTGAATAAAGACATGATGATTGTTAGAAAAGAGAATGCAGCAAGATGTCATCAACCTACCACAATCCAAAAGAAAATATAGTAATAATGCACACATACCTAGTAACGTCTAAATTAAAATACAACCAGATCCACAAGAAAAAAATAAAATTTCCTAAAATAACTAAAACCTTCCATTTGAAGTATTAGATTACAAAAGTGAGACTCCCTACTATAAATTTCTTATAAACTATTTAAAAATGCTATTTAAGAAAGCATATATGAGAGCATATATGAGAGCATATATGGCATGTACATTTTTTGTACCTTGAAAAAAAAGTCAGACATAAGGAAAATAACACAGGCCAAATTAATCAACAGAAAAGGACAAAAATACTATTTTAACCAAGTTTTTGGAATATTTTAAAGGGATCTTTAAAGTTAAGAAAAAAGATCTTTAGAGTTAAGGCTTATTCTGAATTTTTTAAACTTGCAAACAAATATTCTCATGGCTCCTCATAACTCAAGATTCAAAGTTTATCAGTTACATAAAATCTGGAGAGCTACCAACACTCAGACCTTTCTCCAAATGACACTTACCTCATCTGTAATGATCTACTTTCATTTGTTCAGCTAGGTAACTGTCTCATGCCTAGCACCTGCCACATTAACCCTTGCAGCTGTTCCTACTGAACCATGTCTTATCTCAGGCCACTTCTCCAAAATCCCAAGAATACTTTGAATTTTATGTCTGCTCTCCATTGTGTCAACAGTCCTGTCCCAAATAATCCATGTTTTCTCTCTGTTTCTTCACTGAAATTTTAATAAAAGCACTGAGTATACTAGACTCAACATATTTCTGGAATCCTATCCAATGTACCCTTTCAAGCTGACAGCAAATGAACAAAAAGTAGTTGATGCATGCAGTTTTCCAAACACTCTACTTAAGAGCAATTCGTGTATTTTTGAGATTAATTTTATGAAAACTGTGAGAGAATTTCGTAACTCCAGCTGGACATGACATCTTCTGGTTCTCCATCAAGTTTTGGTATCAACTGCACATGCTAAAAATACAATACTTCATGTAGATTAACAAATCTGACTAGATCAGTAACTAAACATTTATTTTCAGCACCCTTACCACTTCTGTGGTTTTTTTTTTTTCAATCACCTCATCTTGGTGAAAGCTTTTATCACTTTGCCTCCAACATAAGCATTTAGCCATGCTTCAAATGCACAATTCAGATGTCCTGATACTCTACAATATTGCACAGAACTTCTCCGATGGACCACCACTCTATCATATTTCTGTGATTCATGATACAAAAAAATTAAGATACAGTTTTTCACTAAGTTGATTCTGTATCACTCCTGGAACTTGAGGCTGCACTGAAAAACCTTGTCTTGAAATACTTTTGTGAAGATGATGATGGACAGACTGCATGGACAGGAACAATTGCATACCTTGACACCTAAAGAGCAAACACCAACCAAACATGTTTTATTGAAAATTAAACATTAAACTTCAAAGATCTATTCTGGATATATAAAGTTTCAAATTAAAATGCACTATGTGTTTCACAGCAAAAAAAGCTATGAAGATGAAATGGATGCTTTATATAAAATATTTACATAGATAGAACATAAAAATGTACCATAGTTGGTAACCTTTATGACTTGGGGAACCATGTATTTACATATCTTTATCCTCGCATGTGCGTATGTATGTGTTGTGTATATATTTTTAACAGTTGACAGCTGTTTTAGAGCATACAGAGATGCCAAGCTGAATGAGGGTCTTGATTACTTCAAGATTAGCTATCTAAAGTTTCTATTCATTTTAAGTGTTGTTAGTGCGAAGAGTCATTAGTCACTTCCTTGTCTCATAGAACATCAGCATACATTTACATTGTTAATGAACATTTGGGGTAAATGAATTAATGGCACTTTTAAACATCAATTCAATTCTAATAACTTTGTATGTCATAGAAATGTTAAGGTTGGGATAAAAATGAGAAACCTTTTCAGTCAAGGTAACTAATCGCTTCTGGGCACAATAAAGGGTAAAATTAACTTACAGTGGTTTTTTAACAGGGTGAAAATTTTGCTTTTTCTTGAAACAGTTGAGAGAATTACCAATTTTTTTATAAAGAGAAAAAAAAACAGAAGAAAAATGTTTATCTTTTTCTTGACTGGGTTAGACTAGAAGCAAGCTGTTTTTCCTCTTGAAAATGGTTATTATTTGAGGTTATTGAGAAAAAAGATTATTTTCAAGTTTCTAAAAATATGTACAAAAATGTATTTGGTTTATCAGGCTAAAACGGCTTCATATCGTTAAGAAGTCAAATATAACAGAAAAGAAACACTGACCTAGAAAAGCTATTCAATTTAATTGTCAGGTTTTAAAATACTTTCCCCATGATGTACATGGTCATATTCAAACATTAAAGAAGCTTTATAAACCAAGGAAGAAACAGTGAAAAAAATTAACTCAAAGGGACAATGAAGTTTTACCAATATATTTTGAAGCAAAACATTAGCTTCTTCTAAACTGAAGTAATAAAACTGACCGAGCAAAACTTGACATAGCTTTTTAATAAACACCAGTAAACAGAGGATTTATAGACAGATACACCCACATAGAGTAGTTGATCTGGGTGAGGGACTTAGAAAATGTGACAAAGTTGTTTCAACTCTGTAATTTAAAATAAATTTTTTATTTTGCCCTCCTGGTACATGTGTTCAATGACTGGAAAATTACAGGTAGTTAAGGTGCCACTGTGTATAACTGAGTACTTGAGGAATGTTTTCATGACAAGGACGAGCTTTCTCATTAAGCTTATCACTTCCTTAGAACCAACTACACTGTCACTACCACCAAATAAGTAGAAAAGATGAGCAAAACAGACAGGCATTGCATTATCCAAGCAGTTTGTTCTCATTGTTCATTAGGGTCTTCCAAATACTGCACTTAACTAATTTGCTTCAGGTTATGCAGTAATTTCTACATTTAGAGCCTGTTCATTCTACCTAAACTTTGAGATATTTTTTCAAATAAGAACAAAGGGGCTGAGTCAAACAAAAATCAGAGTTTTTATCTGAATATTTTGTCCAAAATAACATACTGAACTTTACTGCAGCATCAGAAACAAAAAGAAAAAAGAAAAAAGAAAAAAAAGAAAAAAAAAAAAGGAGGAAAACAAACAACCAAAAAATCAAATCAGTGTAAGAGTCCATGTTTGAGAAAGTAACATAAAGTCATGCTGCATTTCAATATTCTTATGCTGAAGTCAGTGTTTAGTTTATGATTAAAAAAGGATGACAGCGCATTAAACATTTGGCTAATGCTTCTGTCTGTAATTGAAAGTTGACTTTTCGTGGTTTTCATTAGTGTCAGAGTGTTCCTCACATACTCTGTGAAATGCTCCTTAAGTTGCCCTAGTCAACTTCATTGAGTGAATTAAGCAAATTATGACAGGTACAGTTATCATGACACACTTATATAAGGTATAAACTAAAAAAAAAAAAAACCAACAACAACAACAAAAAAAACCAACCAGAAATACAAACTCACCTTCCCCTGGCTTGTTCAAAAAACTCTGCAAGGGATCAATGCCTATCTCTTGTTCCTCTGTTTGCAAAGGGTGACTGGTTTCAGACACAGAATGATACATATTTGCAGTAGCAAATTCCAGCTGATGAGTATTTATCTGGAGGAAAAAAAAAAGCAGAGAAAAAAACACTTCAGTATTCCTTTAGCTATTTTTCAATCACACAGGTCAAAAACAAAAGTACTTAATACCTTCCCTTATTTTCCAGGCATATCATCAGCACTAGTAGTCTAATTAGCAGAACAATAGTGTTTCCACTTGAATGCTGTACGTGTTTTATTATTTGGAGTCCAAAAGAATTGTTATAGTACCTACAAATATCACACTACAAGTACAAGTCCAAGTGTGGTTTTGACAGACTGTAAAACAGGGCAAGAGCCTCTTTCCTTCTTTTTTCTAGTTTTCCCTATTCATCTTTTAGTCTGATTCCAAGGAGAACCGATGCTAGTTCTTGGGCATGATGAAGATTATAGATCAAAACTGAAGAAAGATCATCATCATCACTCTTCTGGACCCCAAGACCTCTCATCCCAGAAAATCTTTTAACCACTTCTTTTTCAGAAATCATAGGTCAAGTATAACATAACAGCAACAGACACAAAAAGAGAATGGATTAATACTGATTGGGATGATAGGTGAATTTGGTTTTATCAAGATGTATATTAACCTTTTTCTTGGTTCTGGCCAGAACAGGGTTTTGCAGTAGCCAGGAGGTAGCATGGCCAGGGCCCTGAGATTATTCTATATCACATCAAGTCACTACCAGGTCAGGGAGAACAGAGTCTCTTCTGGGAAGAAGGGTTTTTTCCTGGTCAGGTAAGAATGGCAGAAGGAATGATTCGGTAATGCAGCTCTGAGCTGGAGGGAGCAGTTGGTGATCATCTTGTTGGGGTTTCTGCAGCAAGAAAGAATGTTTCTTTTCTTGTCTTGTCATTAGTATCATTGCTGTTACTGTTCATTTTTCTTATCTATTTACAGTAAATTTTCTTATCTCAACCTCTGATCTTTAGCTTTTGTGACTCCAGTTCTCCTCTCCATCCCGGTACAGGGAAGAGGGAGGGAAGGAGGGAGTCAGCAAGTGAGCTGTGGGTAGCATGCAATGGTTTCAGAGGGAAAACTTAACTGGAGAATACCATTCCTAAACCATGACAGCTTTCTAGAAAGATGATGTTAAAGAAGCATTTTAAGAACATCATCAGCTAGCTGGTGAACATTTACAAAGACAACTTCCAAAAATGAAGGCCAAAAGGGAAGTAATGGCAGAACTGAAACCTTAGGAAGTAGGTGAAGCAGATTCATGATCACAGACTCCAGAATGGCACTTACATCCCTACCAAGCAACTGAACAAGAACTATGTTAGAAGTTCATTTGAGGCATGCTGGAAACTAATACTGGCTGAAACAAATAAGAGGATGCAAATAAAAGGGTAAAAAGCAGATGATGTTATGATCAGTGCATAAGAAAGAGAAACGACCTTTCCAGTGCATTAACAGTGCAAGAGCACATTTGTCAAGACTGCATTTATTCATCTGTAGAGCAATTTATTAACACAAAAAACCCTAAGCCAGCTAAACAGGGCTGATTTGCCCAAGCACACTAAGTAGCTACCTACCACTGCCAGATGAGTTTTAAATATCACTTACTTTAACTGCTTTGTTTACAAGTATCATAACTTTCTAACAGCAAGAAAATTCTATTTAGAAAGAAATATAAAAAGAGATACAGGAAGAGGGATGCATCTGTCTACACTTTCAGGACTGGCATATTAATGAATCTGAAATCACTTCAATTATGTTTTTCCTTTGGTTTCTAGAAGGTAGGGCATTTACCACGTCAGCTTTATACCTTCAGTTTACTGTCAATAAATGAAGGGAAATTGGGATTCTTAAGACCTTTTTACAGTCTACACATTCTTAATTTTCCTAGTAAGTTATGAGGAAAAAAAACCCAAAACTCAAAAAAAACCCCTAAAAATTAAACAAATCTAGTTAGGTCACTATTAGGCAATTCCTTGAAACCAGTGTACTCAGGCTGTTTTCAAAAGGGTGCTCTCTCAGCTGTATTCCCTGAGGGGTTTATCCTTTATTTGCCCTGGCACCTGTGTTACTGTGGTGATGAAAGAATCACACTATCTCTCTCACTTCTGTTTAGCTAGAAGAGAGCATCTGAATGTCTCGGGAACAACAGGCCAGGAACTGAGGGAAGGTAGGACTTACCACTTGAGCAGTGGTACACCTTTATGTCCAGTTATTACAAACATAAAATCGTATGATAAAACACACCACTAAAACACGGAACTGCCTTGAACAACTCTATACTAAGTTCAACAAAATGTGCTATAAATGTATGCATACCTCACATGTTTCCTACGTAACTTAAAAACTATAATAATGAAAACTGCATGAATGGTATCCTAAAGAAAAATATTTACAAATTTGCTTTACCTGTAGTTTTATGGCTACAAAAATATAAAGAGATGTTTATAAATACCTGATATATTAAATAAATAAAACTTAAAATAATTTATTTAAAGAAAGTAAACAAAACCCCTACCAACTTTGCAGAAGTAATTTTCTCCTGCTGGAATTTCAGTTGCTGCTCTTGTTTCTTTTGCTATATAGCTGTAAATGTCTTTCTGCTGATCTGTTGATTTTGTCTTCACTAAAGTTACAAGCTTATTTCAAACTGTGCTGCTTAAGTTTAACTTTTTATTTTTATGGTCCTTTGGAGATTCCTACACACTCTGACCAAAGCAGAACCCTGAGTGTCTTTCAAACTGAGAACGGGGCACAAAATGACCTGACCTTACCAGCATTGTAGTTGTAGCAGCCACCACTTAATTAACACAGTATGTTTCAGACTTACACTTACATTCATAACATGGTATCAAATTAGCCCTAGTAAGTTTGTTCTTCTATGTCCTTCTCTTCTGTATCCACCTCCTTTTTTTAAAATACTCCCCAAATGCCATACCTTTACAATCTATATGTACCAGAATTTACTTTACAGACTGTTAGAGCAGTTTTAAACAGCTGAATAGATATACTTTTGATATCTGCACAGTGATTTACTCAGCTACTTCTGTTTGTTTATGGATACGTATGGTTAGAGTTAAAAAAAGTACCACCATCTATTAGTCTTTGCTCCTTAGTCCAAGCAATTTTCTTCACAGTTTTATACTGAAGTTCTTTCTGCTCCTCTAACAAAGAGCAAAGGGAACTATTAAACAATTACAATTACACTTGGGATCTTACTCTGAGACAGATTAATTCTTCAAAGGTTTGTGGTTGATTTGTAATGGCCTATAACATATTGTTCATATTAAATAAGATGTAATTTAAAACTATTCTCAATGTGAAACAATAAAAATGTTATAAACCCCTGAAATTCAATTACTGGGTTACAAGACTTGATACTGGCTAACCCTAACACCTCAGTGAAAGCTCAAAGTGACACTTGCACCTATTTGTACTTTTTTTTTAAACCTCCAAAACTGAAGGGCTAAGGAACTCAAAACACCAGGCATGCTTCTCACAACTGGGAGTTCAACTATTCTGTAATATACATGAGAAAATAATTAAGGCTATGTATGAAAGATTTATCTCGTCAAGGAAATTAAGAGAAACATGAATCCAGTCATGAGCCCAAGAAAAAGGCAGGCACAGAGGCTCTTTGGCTACTGGCCTTAAGGAACGGGGGAGCTCTCATGTGCCACCAAGGACAAATGAATGCCACAGGTTTATTCCTCACTGACCAACACAAGTGAGGTGAATCCAGTCTGTCTTTCAGTGAAGGCAGCTTGTCAGCGCTTCTGTTCTCTATGGAGACCAAAAATTCCTCAAGAGATGGGCTTATGGACTCCAACACAGAACTCCACCAGATATTAAAAGGGTTTTGTGAAGATACTTTCTTACAGCACATCATTTCCTCTCCCACGACCTCCTCCGCATTCCATAGGTGATAGAATACCAACTTGTTTTCACTAGGAAAACCTTGACTGATTTTTACTAACATCTACCTAACTAAACAAACTCCTTCTACACAGCAGAGATAAACTACTTGCTGCATTGGATAGTCTGATTTAACATACCCATTCTAACTCAGAGAACTTTCCTTTCACTGTGTACTTACTCTTAGTGAGTACTTAGTACTTGTTTGGAAGTTGCCTGCTATTTTTTGTAACACATGAAAAAGTTTATTCACCCAAGAGTTTACAAATATTTTGCCTTGCCTCTAACACATTCTGTGATTTCTACCACCTTTAGCCATAAATCAGTCTTATATAATCATGCCATCATTAGAACTACCATTTTCCCTGTATACAAACCTGTGTTTGGAATGTTTAAACAAAGTTACATTTAAAACATTCAAAAACAAAACCCACTTCTTCTCCAGACTGTCAATGACAACAGCCTCAATTCAGCCACACTTCATCTTCCATTAATAGGTGTAACTCAGAATCTAGCTTGATAGAAATACAAGACAAATACAAAAGTCTAATTGAGATATGTTTCTATCATTAGCTGTACTGCCAGTGAACCACCCATCACTTTTTGACCAGAGCTGGGTGAAACATTTCAAAATTATGTACACAGAACTGTACAAGGCAGAAGGCTTATCTGTAATAAGATTATAATAAATGTTCATATAATAAATTGATTATAATTGATGTTCATTAAGAAGATGCAAAGTTCAAAATAAAATCAAAATGTGTTGCATTTTTTTAGCAGTGAGACTATTCACTACTATGAGCACAAGGTGGTAAGACTATCCTAATCTCAAAAATGTTGATAATCAGCATTTCATAAACAAAACATAGCACAGTTGAACATGAATACTGTACCATATTTCATGTCATAAGACATTCACTAACATCTTCACTTGCCACACATACCAAATAAGAATATTCAGTATTCAAATAAGCAGTTTATGGATAAAAAGCCTTGTTTCAGAAATAGTGACTAAATTAGTTTGATTAAAAAAAACCTAAATCCACCTACAAGTAATATTTCCCTTATTCATCACTGTTCATATGGACCTTGAAAAATTATTTACTCAAAGCACAAAACACACCAAAACATATCGAAATTAATGTTTAAGAAGTGAAGGGCAAAATTATAAAATATAATCAGTTTCAGAAGGATATTTTGAAGGTAATTGAGTCAGTGAAACATGTTCAGGCAAAGCTTTTACAACACCCATTTTCCCTCTCTTCCCTTCCCCCCATGGTAAAATGTAAGGAGAGGAATTGCAGGCTTGGGGAAGTACTAAGGATGAGGGCTGAAGAACTGCCCAAGTTGGAGCACTTGCTCCACTCTTGCTCTCTGACATCCTCTTGGTTCTAAACAATCGAGCAACAAAGCAAGACATTTTATGATTGAAGAAAGGAAAATGAGAACCCACTAACTCTGAGAACAAAGCTGAACAATGCTGCTGAATCTTGGATATGCTAAAAATAAAAATCAGTTTCTACCAGTATCAGCAAAGCTACCTGAATATGACATTTCTGAAAACTATTGAAGCGTACCAAAGTATTTAAATAATACTTTCCATTCACTCTTATGAGACTGTATCAACCATCTTCTCCAAATTATCTTTGGGCCTTTATTTCATGCCATATCCAAAGTTTACCATTTTAATTACTTAAATTGATGACAAGTAGAGGAAATACTTGTTTAGCTAAGTGATAAATTAGCTGCCCTGTGAAGTCAAATTGATTAAAATGACCTGACTAAAAGCAAGTGTCTGATGTGGTAATGGTCTTATGTGTGTTTTGTTAAGTTTGACAGCATCATGTTATGAAGGTTCACAACTCTGCCCCTCATTTGTGGCTTATGAAGTAATCAAGCATGTTAGAACACTGAAGTGAGGATTTTCCCAAATGTGAAAACATTTTAAAGTAGGTAAGAAATTAAATATTAGGAGAATAAACAAGTATTGTGTTTATTTAAAGCAAGGAAGCACAGATGTCTTCCAAATAATCTAGAAGCAGTCCCAAATCATGGGTTTTCTTACACCGGCCAAATTAAATTATTCGTCCTGAAACAGGAATTAAAAAAAAGAAAAAGCATGCTAAGTAGAGGGCTGAGTAGAAGACAGTCCTGAATATGAAGTTTGGCAAATGAGGACCATTTGATCTGTTTCAAGCTGCATATTTTGCCAGGACACTCATTAACAGGTATTTTTGAAAAAATCTGTTCTTACCTGTAATATTCACTGTTTTCTTCTATGCTCTAGAAGTGATTTTTACTTAGGCCACAGAGACCACCTATCTCACAGCACTGTGATCTTCTGCTCTCCATCACTTGAGCTCTTTACTACCACCATCTCTATTTGAATACAGAAGATACTAGTCCCAGTGCCTCCAAGAGAAAAACCACCAAAAAACTCTACCAACCCAAACAACCCTCCTACACACACAGAGCAACGCAAAACCAGCTAAGATTCCTACTCAGCCACTTCCACAGGTTGCCACCACCCACTGAAAAAACATGCCTAGGGAAGAACACTTACTAAGTCAGAAGAAAAGTGCACAATTTGACAAACTTTGGATAGCATAAAGCAAGTCTGTTTTCTTTTATAAAATGTATCAGATTATGTATCATTAAAATGGAATGATGCAAACATTAAAAATGGTCTGACATGATGGAGCAGATTAACATTAACATCAGCTGGGATCCAGAACAAAACAAACAAGATCATGCCACTGATGGACAGGTTAACAGTCAGTGAGTCTGATGGTCATGAAATGCAATTAATTTTGTCCCATTTAATAACATTTCCTGCATTTTAACTTCTGCCTGTCTGATCTCTAATACAAAACCAGAGTTACATTGGACTTTAAATAAGTTAATTAAGTATTAAAATCAATCATGTGAAAGTCTTAATATTTAATATTGTTAGATTGTATATCAAAGTGGTTTTATTATTTATTTACTCCAAACCTTTTCAGAATACTTCATGTGGCAACAGGGAGTCTGTATCTCACAAGATAAATGCATTTACATTGCCAAATAAATTATATATATAAGCATTTGTCTTAATACATGTCATTCAATATTAAATATCACCCATTGGTACCACCCTGAAACCCTAATCCATTTTTACCAACCGCACATTTGTATTATTCAAATGTTGTCTATTAAACAGTTGTCTCGAGAGCCACAGTAAAGGAATACATACCTAAGAACAATTATCATAGGAGCTTTAAAGCACTGTCTACAGTTTTAACCCTACAACTTTCATGTCTTACCAGTACTCAAACATGCAAAGTATAAATTCAGTAGTGAATCAAAATGTCAGGGATAAGAAACAACACAAATAGCCTGGGACCATGGCAATGTATTCTCTTGGTAATTCACATGATAGTTAAAAAAAAACAAGAGACAAAAAACCCTTTTTCTTCAACAAAAGCTTAAAATTCTAATAATTTCAAAAATACATATGCATTTGTTACAAGCAAGGAACAAGTTCATGCATTTGCTGGTTTTCAGTTTTCTTGAGGTTATGTGATTCTGCAAGAAACACTAGTTTGACTAAGGAAGAAATACTTGAATAATACAGAGGATCAAAATTCTCATGTCATGTTGGCCACTAAGTTTTATAGCCACAGCCCCCTCTCGTGCAGGTCAACAATTTTTCTCAAGGAGTAATGCTTTGAACAGTGTAACCTGACATTTATGGCTAATCAACTTCTCTCTTCTGCACTGAAAATGGTGATATGAAAGTATAAAGGCCATCAACCATATTAAATACCTGACACTATAGTTATGTTTTCAGTATGGCCTCACAAAAAAAAAAAAAAAAAAAAAAAAAAAAAAAAAAAAAAAAAAAAAAAAAAAAAAAAAAGTAACAACTCCCCCCAAAAAACCCAAAACCAAACCAAACCAAAAAACCACGAACCAAACCAAAAACCAAAAAAACCACCAAACAAACCAAACAAAAAGACAAAGTAGCCAGCCAAAGCAAGCCTTCATTTTGCAGTCTGAAATTCCTGAAAAAAAGCCCTCAAATCCCACAGCCCTAACACAGAACTATAGCTATTCTTAATGCAAACCTATGTGACAGATCCATAGTGAGGCTCTTAAGAGAACACAACTTTGATCTAACATTGACTGCCAAAAATAAATACTAGCAAACCAAAAAAGAGCCAAAGTCAACAGCTGAATGTAGTCTGTGCCCTGAACATTCTTCCACCCTCAGAAACTACGTTTAGCACCAGATGTGAAAACGTTATGTTGATGCATTTTCACATTTCTTCCTTGCCACTGAGGTCTCAGATAAAGGCTCCTGGTAGAACAGTTGATACAAATGAGATGTGTAAATCCCTTCCCATTGTCTGACAGGGCTAAGGCCTGAGCTGAAGTACTGTATCCATCTTTAGTCAGATAGCACAGGCCAAGGACCAATTGCTGCAGTCCAGAGAGAAGTAGGAAGACCTATTAAGAGCATGGAAAATATAACCTATGACATAAAACTGAAAAAAACCCAATGTTTTGCCTTAGTGAAGGTGAAAGAGAAGAAGGAAAAATGCTGTAAGAGTTCAAATCTTTACATCATTCAACTAAAAAGCTCCTCCCTTTTCTTGGAGTGGTCTAGAGGTGGTAAAAAACCATATTGGTATTAAAAAGATTCAAACAACTGGAAACTCATTAAATGAAAGAAATTCTTTGTTAGATTTATATTAGAATATAATTTATCTACCTGGTTACAAAACAGTTCAGCTTTGTTCTTCCAAATATGGTTAGATTTACTGCTGCTTATGGCATACTTTTAAGTATTCAAGAGTTTTACTTTCAGAAACACACAGGCACCACGGTATGCTACACACTTTATGTTTTAGTAATACAAATGTAACTCAAAGGGCCAAAGAACGTCAAGACTGAAAGAAATCATCAAAACAGTGAACTGGAAAAAATGGCAGCTTAGCCTGCAGCCTTACCCAAAATGATAGTAACTAGCTTAGACACTAAAAGTGTATTCAATGAAGTAAGTTTCTAGGATATCACAGCTTTAAAGTAGTAAGCAATTAATCTTGGATTCAGCCTTTATTCTTTCACTATTTTTAGAAAACAGTTTCCTACAGGGGTTGACAGAATTTTTATAGAAACACCAGCATGTTCATGCACGCATAGAAGCATTTACATCAAATCTTTCTCTTCTAGTTTTCTCTTCTAGATATGCAGATGCTAAAGCAGCATGGTATCATGCTGAGGTACAAAGAAAGTTGGTGGAAACCTCATTTGCTAAAGAATAAGAGAATTTCATAGGCACTTTCAAGGGAGCAGAGAGAGGCAGAATTTGTTTTATACCATACAATGAAGTTTGTATATAACATGAAGAACCAAAACCCATGTTCACCTACGTGATCCAAATCTGATGAGTGAATTCAAATCAGACTTACACAGGAAAACCTGAAACCTGATTCTGCTGCAATGCAATGACTGCAGACTGCAAGGATTTTCCATTACTTCTGCTGACAGGAGTAGCAGCTTGCTTGTGTCTAAAAGTCATACTCAAAGGAAAAAAGGCTCAATGTAGAGCTACCCATGGTAAAAAAAATATGCTGAATCTTCTTCCCTTGATTGCTCCCTCTCACATCCAAAGGCTCAGTCTGTGTAAGGCACAGTCTTTCTGTCATGTGCTGCCAGCTTACGTTGCTTCTCTTCAGCCTTGCCACACCAGCAGTAACAAAAGCAGGGTGCACAAGAACCCCTCTAGAAGCTCAGTATTTTTGTATATCCTTATTTGTGCCTAGAATGTAGAGAGTTCCAAACAACAGTATCTAAATGAAATGAAATAAAATAAAATACCTCAAGCAAAGGAAACTTCTAAGACTTGAAAACATAAGCTGTAGATGAAACCTGCTAACTTAGAAGGTAGTTGACTGCATGAAGATGTTTTATCAAGATACCACTTCTACTATGAGTAACATTTTGTTCATGGTTTTGGTGGCAGCAAGGTATCACTATGTTCCATGTTACCGAAAAAGTTGACAAGATAGAAAGTTAACAGAAAGTTAACTCTGCTGCTCAATACATCCTGATGCATCACTTTTGTTTCTGGTAGTCAGGAACTCTGAGTACTAATTCCTGCCATGGTCCATAATGCTATAAATGGGAGAAAAATTACAGTGCAATAATGTTCCTTCTTTAATAACTTGATATCTTAATACTGTGTTATCTGTTACAACTTATTTTCGTCTCTCTTCCTACTCTCATATTTTTCATTAAAATTTCTGAGCAGCTGGATGAAATGTTCTCTGCTTTCCTGTACACGCACATCAAACTCCCAAGGGAATAAGTGGTCTTGCTGAAGTCTTCAGACATAGAGAAGCCAGGCTGACAAAACCCCTGTAGCATAATGATTTCTATAATGCACTGCTACTTAGAGGCATTTATTCCTCCTAAAATATTTTCTGGGCAGCCCCTGCTGCTTACCAGAGCATGTAAAACACAGGCACAGAAGTCCCCAGTGCAAGCAGCATGGTACATCAAGCACACTGCCTGTACCACCTCAAAACCTGAAACAGATGAAGCTCTTAAACAGCAAGCAGAAAAGCAGTATTTTGCAAGGTTATATAGGAGCAGAAATCTGGCTATTAAAAAGGTATTTAATTCTGCAGAACTTTACCAACAATTTATAGTAGCAATAAGAATTTGTTAAATAAATCAATTCAGAAATTCAGATAAAATACACCATTAAAAGGGGGAAATACAAACAAATGCGAGTTGCAATTAAAAGGGTTTCTGGGTTTGCCAGTAAATTTGTTGTCATCAACTAGTTCTATTTTCTTTACATAAAGTCCTGGGTTTATTTTGCTTTAGAAGTGGGTCAGCACATACTGCAGAGCAAGAAACAAAAGCCTGGTTTTGCAGAACATTTGTGGACAACACGTAAGTAGCAGAACAAGACTTTAGGTCTTGGTGGCTAAGAGATCGTTTGCTCTGAGATTTATATATGCTCCTCTGCTCTGGGGAATGAGAGCAGAACAGCAGGCAGATTCTCTAAAGCTTTTTGATTTTTATTAGATAATGCAATAGATTGATGGCTCCTAAATAAGTTAAGCTTTGTTCAGTGCTCTCTCTAATTCACCAACCACTATGACATGACTGAATCTCCCAGTGTTTTCTGAATACCAAGTTTTGTTCTCTGTAATCAACAAAAAGAACTGGAATTCCCTCAAAACAGTAAATAGATTTGAAGAATTGTATTGGAACAACAGCTGTCATTATACCTTACAGAAAGGTGACAACAGCTTTGAGGCTAAGCTTTTAAGCCCATTTTATTAAAAAAATATAACTGATGTAAACAGGTTATGGTTAGAAACCTCCTTGATTAAATTTTTCTTGGTTTTAGAAAGCCTTTTTAGATAGTTTTCTTGTCTGTGCTAGACAGACCAGTATGACTTTTTAAGAATATTTAAGGTAAATATCCCAATATCTGAATCATGAAAGCATTCTGAATCCTCCTGGACAAAATAGCTGCTTTGACATTTTTCTTTCCAAATATTTTTATTTTCTTTTTCTGTTGTTCAGACCAAATTTATGAGTTTCTCTCTCACCCAAAACATAAAAGACCATTTTGGAAAAAGGCAGATTTCAGGCTTTTTTTTCCTGACATAGACTGCATGACAGACTCAACCTGGCCAAGCAATAGCCTAGAAAAAATGCTCCTTTTGCTATGTTGTTGTATTTCTGTTAATAGTTGAGATAGAGAAATGCCCTAGTTGAGGCAGAGAAGTGACCTAACAGCGGTCAGGCTCTGGACCACTCAGCACATTAAGAATGGAATCAGAATTTTGAACTGCATCCAGAAATAAATGGAAAGAAACCAAGCATATAGAATCTAGGTGTGATCTGTTCTCACTTTTCTTTCTTACTTAATAGTAAGGCTGTGCATCTTGGGGCACCTAAAATTAGTAGTTGCTTTTGAAATTCTGGTCATGCATTATTCATCTTTTTCTCCTAAAAGAAAGACAGAAGATAGCAGTAGCAGGTGTTCTTAGCTTCCTGATGGAAAAGGAGGAAGAAGTTGACCAAGGGGATAGATCTTTTTTCAAAAGAAGAGTAACAGACAAAGATTGCCTAGCTGAGATAACTGTTCTGTCAAACACATATCACAATTCCACCTGTTGCCAAGAAGGCTTGAAGGCAGCAGATCCTCTGCCTACTCATCCAAACTCCTGTGTTTTGGAAGTTCCTGTTCTTTACTGGGGAAGAAAAAGGGAAATCCTGTTCTGTTTTAGCAGCCACACTTATGAGCAAATTACTGAATACAACAAATCCAGATAACTAATATTATTTATTCATCAGTTTTGGTTTAGAGGTTTTGACAGCATCTTATCAGAAATGAAAGTCAAAACACAAAAGTAATTGAAATAAAATTATTTAGAAAGGCAGGAAATCCCTCCTTTACTATGCCACTCCAAGTCAGCTTCCTTTCTCGCTAAGAACCCCACATTAGACTCCCTTCACCCATTCAAATAACTGAACACAAGTATTTTAACATAAACATTTATTTCTAACAAATTCACCTAGTATATCTGTGTGAAGTTAGTCTGTTTGAAAGATTATATCCTTGCCTCCTTTAAATCCAAGATTTACTGTGTATTTAGTGTAGCTCTCTCACTGCACTGATGTTAGAAACCACTAATGAAGAAATAGGAGTCACCTTCCAAAGGTAACTGCCCTATAAAAGGTAACACGGGCAACAAAAGAATATTTAACTAAAACTCTTTGCATTCTCAAAGCCAGTAGGGATGACCATGAGAGAGCTGCAGGAACAAACAAGATTTTCACTTTGTTGGGTTGTTTCTTTCATGACTGAAGCATTATTTCACCACCAAGCTCCTCAGTTCACAAGGTAAAATGCTTTAGACCTTATCCATACCCTAACTCTACATGTTAAACTTTTAAACCTATTACTTCAACAAATGGCTACTTTCATGGATATGTGCCATGGTGTCAAACAACTTCTTCTGATTCATGATATTAATGATCTTTAAGAGAACATCTGAAACATTTACACTGATTTTCCTTCCCACTGTAGCCTTGGTGTGAGGGATGTGCGAATACTTCTTAAACTTGAATACAGCAATTATTTAAGAACAGTTTCCTGAATAAAAGGCACACACAGTCTGCCATAACCATGCCAGGACTTACTCCTGCATGTCACTTCCATACGACTTAAAATCAATTTACTCATCTTTATTCTAGTTTATATTTAGACAGTCCATCATGAAAGAGCCCAGAACTTTTAGCCTAACCCAGGTCCTCCTTATGCCATATGTATATGCAATCTACTACATCAATCAAAACGACTCACAGTTCAGATGATGTATACACAAATAAATGTACTTTACCTAGAGGTCAAAATGATTTCTGTAAGAGCACAGAATATTCTCTTGTTTTTAGCTACCTCCCACAACCACAAAGTATAAAAATTTAACAAGCTGCAAAATAACAAACTGAGCACCATACATCGAGTTTCTTTAGTGTCACGCTAGGAATGCTATAATTATAATCAAGAATACACTTCACTTTTAACTCTGTTTTTACTGTATCTTTCTACCTTGTGGCCTGTGGTGGCCTATGCCAATTTTATAAAAAATATGGTTAGAGGGAAGGAAAGGGTAAAAAACCAAAACCCAACCCAACTTTAATAAAATCAATTCTGTTACTCTGAGATCATATATGCAGGAGCTGAGGTGTGGATCTTGGCTTTTTAAGATAGTGATTATATGTTTTGCCCATACTTCTGTCTCAGTTTTTGCAACCACATAATACTGTCTGGGGTGATCACCATGACAGTGGATAAATTAAGATTTCACTACCATTAAGTATGAATTATTTCTTAACAAGGCTACGAGTCAGCGTAGCTCTTATTTGATGGAACTGAAAGACTTTCAAACCTGCAGTACAATAGGTAGGATTTTAAAAAAAGTATTTTAGAAATGCTAAAAGATAAGGTAGGCTGAAATGTACACATATCACTTCATTGGTTACATGAAGAGAAAGCTGCCACACAAATGCACTGAAATAGGCAGAAATATTTGTCTGAACATGGTAGGAAAACACATTGCTGAAATGTTTTTGATCCACTTTTATGGTTATTTCATTTTTATCTGGATAGTTACCTTCTTTTTTTTTCATAGACATTGAACAATATCACATCCAATGAGCATAGAAGTTTTCTAAAAAAGCTGCATGATTTATTCTTTGTTCAATTTGACTAAGAAAATAAACTTATACAGCAGAAATCAAAAAAAGGAATGGACATTATAAACCTGACAATTCAATTAAATTACTGTCTCATATAAGCATGTGGAAAATAGCTTCTGAACTTGTCTTGAGAGAGGGCAGAGGCTGAATCCTGGCTACTCTAAAACTCATTTTATCAACTTGGACAGCCAGCCTCAGTGCCCTGCTGTACACGAGCAAGGGCCACTGCCCTAAATTCATGAGGAGCCCTTACCTTGAGACTTTTTAATTTTGTTTGCTCATTTGAGTCCACTATGTAACTATTTTAGGGACCTTACTGTATTTCAGTATTATGCATATTTCTGGCAGAGATTTGGGAATGTAATTTAAATAGACTGTATGTTACTGTGACTCATAGGTATTCAATTAGCAAAGGAGATGTCTGCACTTGTCCTCCTCACATTAATCTCTGGAAAATAATACATACCAGTTGCTGTGTAATGAATTACTGAAATATGTAAATAAAAATATTCAAAGGGCTTTCACTAATTTTATGACAATGAAATCCATAGCTGTGATATTCCAAACAACCCTAATTCTTATTTTCCTAAGTGTATTCCTGTACAATGAAACAGAAAAGTATAATCTTAGCTTTCTTTACAAGTAAACAGGATTTGAGTTGGAAGGCTAAATGTCAGCCCTGAACATTATAAAATTATACAGAATAAGGAGGAAACAGGGCTGATAGTGCTTATAAATGTGACAGTGTATTAGGCTGCATTTAATTACCAGTTCAAACAACAACCTGATCTAACCTTTGACAAGTAAAATAAATGTTCTGAATAATTTAACCAAAGCAAACATTTGCTGTTAAATGCTGGCTAATTATAGTAAGAGTTGTACTGAGAGGGGAAAAAAAACCCAAAAGAGATGGTAATTTATACACTTCTCCTGCAATTGCTACAGCTATTCCTTGAAACCCTTGAATTTTTTTCCATTCGGGATAGCTATTAAGTATCTACTTCTGGAAAAAAAAATAAAATCTGTCTGTATTTAAAGGAAGAAGCACTGTAGGAAAATAAGAAATACTCCAAATACAGAAAGTAAAATAACACTAGTTTCATGAAATCCATCTCTTCTGTGGATGGCTTTGTGATATGAAAGGTCTGTGTTTAAAATGTCCTGTACCACAATGAAAGATAAGACATGGTAGACTAATGATTAAGTCTTTTTCAAAGTGTCAGTGAAAAATCACACATGAGCCTCATTATAGGATATGGGAGCACAGTTCAGTCATGTCCACTGCACTTCTGAGAAGAGTAAAAAAGAAATCTAAATTCTTTTTTACATAAATATGAGATCAGCAGTTAAATAACATAAATAAACCACAGAAATTCTTTAAAAACAACCCCACCCAAAATATGTAATGATGAAATAATTCTACCACTGTAACTTTTTCAGATACATTGTTATAGCCAGATATATTACCCATGTGAAACACTGAGCTTGTTTCAAAAAGAACATAAATATCTCAGAAAAACAAGCAGTTGAAGTCAGCATGCTTTAAATATCAGAGCATCAAGATCCATGAAATAGAAAACCAACAGAAGAAAAAGGTGATCTTTTTCCTTCAGCATACATGCTTTCCAGTTGTAGGCTATTTATAAAGAAATTAATGGCTTTTGCTATCTTTGGGCCAAGAGTTTCACTTATTTATGTGATCAAAAGTTATCAGGAGCATCAGCTGTCTATCTCCATGCACAATAACTATGATTCAGAAGAATCAGAAGACCATGAAAATTTCACAGACAAGCAATGTATAGTAAACGAAAAAAGCCTATAAATCCCTAATCTTGAATATATATTAATATTTGAAGGCTTTATATAATCTGCAAAGTAAAAAGTGAAAACCATTAAAAATATTAAAACTGACTCTAAGTATGCTCCTCTCTTTTCCCAAAAGTAATTTGTGTGCAGATAAGTTCTGGCCACCAGTTTCTAAGAGAAACATATTATTTTTAAGTTACCTTTTATATTTTCATAAATATTTAAACTCTCCCTGAAATTTTAAATATGTTTATAGAGACACGGATGCTAACATTCTTAGCCTCTTCCAATGAAAAAAAATAAGAATTAAACTGTTTCTTGCACACTGTAAGAGAAACAATTTTTAAAAGAAACAAATAATAAATTCACAAAAAAAATTACCACGAATTGTTCACTTGATAATGAGTCAGGTGGAGTCATGAAATTGAAGTAGATTTTCTAGCTTACGGTGTTAAAATGAATATTAGATAATCCAGTTTGAAGGTCATTACTATTCTTGCTCCATAGTTCAGGACAAAGTCCTTAAGCAAGCAAAGTAGTAAAGAACTTGACAAGATCCATGCCTGACACTGGAGAAATCCAAATACAGAAATAATTTTACACTGTGTCCACTGCTTCATGTCAAACGGACAGTGATATGCACTGTTTTCTCTCATGCTGAGGCATCCATAAAAACATACTCAGCTGTATTTGGACAGGACAAAAGGAAATCTGAGGCAGTCATTGCTAAATGCAATGAATCAACTCTTCCCTGCTATTATACTGCACATAAAACTTTGGCATTTAAGCATAAAACTGGAACAGACCTTCTCTAGAGTTGTTATATTTGCATTCTGCACTTGAAATGGTAATGCACTTACCAGGCCAGTAAGGTAAATTTCACTAATAGGAGATAGCTTTACCTTTCTGTGAATTAAAATGGTAGCAAGAAATAAAAGTAGCCGCTCAATACTAAAATTTTATCTTCTCCAAAATACTTGTATTTTAGATTTAAAAAAATGAAATCTACAGAACCATCCAGGTCATAGGTTGTGAGGGCTGATGGGAAGATACAAATACAGCAATTTATATTTAAATAATTAAATCTGATAAGAACACTGATAGAGATGCTAGTGTACTAAAATGCTGTTAGTTTAAAAAAAGCCAACAAAACTCGTTCTGACATAGCTGCAAGGAATATGCACTGTTACTGAATATTATTTTAGGTTTGGTCTGACATAGCAGATGGTGCACCTGGAAGGGTGATTATGACCAAATAATTTGGTTACATGTGTACAGGTACTTTAGTGTAAACCCACTGTATAGCACTGTTTACTCAGCATAACACACCTGGAGGACAATTCATTCAAGTCCAAAAGATATCTTCAACTAGACCACTACAGGAGAAGAGGAATTTCTTGATACTGAAACTAGTCAAGCCTCTCCCCTAACTTTATGCACCAATTTTTAACACTGAAAACCACAAGAAGTAAAGACTGAGTTAGTCCTTCAGATCCATACTTTTGGACAATAGGTTACAGAGAAATCAGAAATAGCAGTGGAATAAATAAAAACTGGAACAGGCTTCTGATCAACAGAAGTCATAGCAGAGCTATGACTATGGAGTTCTTTTTGAACTACTCTGACATTTCATCCTGGTAGTCTGTTATTTTAAGCAACAATTACTTTAGTCTGTACTGGAAGTTTCCTGCATATTTTAGTTTGCATGTACTTGTAAGGTCTTCCTAAAGAGAATTTGCTTTTGTGTAGAATGGCTTTATGATGTGGATTAGCTTCCACAAGGGATCTAAATTGACAATAATGAATTAATTTTATATAGTAAGCTAGACTTAAATGAGAAGTGAAAGGCCAGTGCCAACAGAGTTCAATGATCAGCCACTGTTGTTCTCTCTACAATTCACTGGTTGAGTTTAATAATTACAGCATTGCCTTGATAATCTGTAGCTGAAGCATACTGGGAGGAGAGGAAGAGAGAATGCTTCTTGTGTTAATAGGAGAATGGATTTTTTTAATCTAAATGCATACCCACATAAACTGCAGAGTATTTATAACAAACATCTAAGAACACTGACACTGGTTTAAACTAAAATTAATTTATATCACTCAAATCCGGAAAAACATAATTTCAAGCTTTGATCTTATTAGGATACTTAATGTAATCTTATTAGGATGTGAGCTTCTATATATCAAAGTGTTTTATACATTGCAAATATATTTTAAAGAGCTCCCATAAACATTACTAAACAATTCACTACTGATCTCCAAACCTAGTTTCACAGGGGCAGATTACTGGATCTGCAGCTAATACAGCAGGAGAGGAGGCAATGCCTTCACACAGACGATACTGCTGCTATACAGAGCCGGCTGTCACATGAGTGCTAAGTAAGTTTCCAGGACTTTCTCATCTCTTAACTGCCTGAGATTTAGCACTGAGCAGCATGCTCTCCAAAAGGACAGAGTACCTACAGCTTCAGCGGAAGCAAATGGGGATCATAGATGCTTAAAATTTCAGAAAATCAGGCCTGGTGCCATATACAAGGAAAATGCTGCCAGAAATGTCACTCACAGAATCCATGCCTGCCACTCCACAGGGATTCATATATGCTTAATGATGGCTAGCAAGTACAGAGAGCAGACCTAGCTAAGGAAAAACAACAGAAAACCAGGCAGCAGGCAAGCGATGAGCACTCTGTCTGCACTTGTATCCCCACTGGCAAAGTAAAAGTAAAATGGTTAAGAAACCAGTAAGGCTGATGCCAAAATCTAAAATGTTTCTAAGGACTGCAGCAGACCTCAAAAGATAGTTTTTAATTTCATTTGAAACAGTTTCAATGCTTCAACATTAATGTATGCACATATATATTAATGAAGCAGACATGTTAATCCCCCCGATGTCAATGTCTGTGAAGCATCTTAGCTCTTACTTCCTTCACCACCAGTCGTGTGTAAGTAACATACTGTGGCAACATATGAATAGTTCATAGCTCCAGCAACAAATGAATGAATGAACGGTGACCTAAACACAAGCAGCCATTAAGGTTTCTGTTTCTTTACCCATCAGCTATTGCATATACTCCTGGCAAACAAGTGTGTTTTTCTGACATGCACACTTGTCTGTTAATAAGTTAAAGAACTATTTCAGTCAAGAATCTTTATGTTTTTCCCTTACACGGTTCGTTTCTTGCTACATGCATTGGAGTTTTACTCTATTAGAGATGCCATGACAAGCCAAAGAAATGGAGGTGATGCTGCCAGGGATTAAGGTAAAGGATGCTACAGTACTCTGCAGAAGCAGAAAGGGTCTGCTGTTGCTTGCCTGCACTTGGAAGGCTTACACACCGTGAGAGCTTCCAGTTAGCACTCCTGTTTGATTTTAATGCGCACTTATACATCCCTTGCAACCCTTTTTTAGTTTGATTGGGGTTTTTTCTTGTTTGACTTAGATTTTTTTATGTTTAATACAAGAAGAGAAGACCAAAAATTCCACGCAAAGAGCCATACCTGTCTTTATCAAAGGTTCAGTTCAAAATAGCTCTGGTAATAACCTAGTGCACATTAGCAATACAGTGGGTTCAGAGATAAATTACACTGTATTTAACACTGTATTTAAATTCCAGCTACAGAATCTTCAGCAGGAATAATCTCTAACAAACACTGGCCTTTAAGAGACTACTAGAAAAAATTCTAAGTGCAAGTAGTTCACACAAACACTTCTCCAATTTTACATGGAATGACTGACACAAACTTACCCATCAATGAAAACACCCCAGAAATCCATTTTTCAAGTCTTTTATCTCAGTTTAAAAACTGAATCAATTTTTTGTGTTATCTACAATATATGGTTCAAAATTCTCAGCCCCTGCAAGTCTTGAAAAAAAAATCGCTGCAAAAATAAGCTCAATGAATTCAGACACCCCAGGCCAAAGAAAAGAAACAGGTCCTGTGAGCTGTTAGTGAATTAAATGAGCACTATTCTAATAGATTTGTCTTTGCAGAAAGTAGAGAAAATCTGCTTGTGATAAAAAGATTTTTTTTTCTTTTCTATATTAAGCTTTTTTATATACAATAGTGGAGTTTTGTTTTGCTCCTTTTTAATCAAATAATTAACGTGGATAGTTGGTCAAAGGAACTACAGGTCTCCTAGAGTGCGAAGTGGATGATTGGCTCCTTTATTCTTCAAGGTTGCATCAGGCTGCCTTCTAACTTTTAAAGCCAAAATTTGTAGGGAACCTGTAGTCAATAATTAATGTTAAACTGTAATGTTAAAAAACTTTATAAAATCTTTACATTCCATGAACAATGTATGTGTATGTGGGTGCTACAGAAATGACCAATTCATATAATTCAACACTGAGATTAGCTCTGGCCCTTCCAGCATCAACCCTGAACCATAAATCAAGTATGTAACTTTTTCTTTAAAAGCACTTCAGTTTACATGATACCAGTTTTCTCCAGTTCCCTCACTATGTTCTTAGCCTAACAAGGTATGACTTTTCAACCGTTTTCTTCCTCTCATTGTTTAAGTTGTCAGAAATATGCATATATGTCGATATGAGGTGTGTTAATGCAAGATATATATTACTATGTAGGTAAAATACTACCTTTGCTGGATAAATGATGCTACTCCTTTTATGACAAGGTAATTTCAATGTAAGTGACCACAAGAAAAGAACAGGTTTCAAGATATCTGTCAGAACATAAAATAATATCTTTCACAAATGAAGAAAATAACTACTTGTTACCAAAATAATTTCATTTTCCTGAACTCAAACCCTACAGCATTCAGCTGACTGAAAAGTAAAATGGCTGCCAAAAAAGCAATATGGGTGAAAACAGAATTTGTTCTCACTGTCAGAGGCAAATGTATACAAAATGGTAAAATGAAAACTTTATTTTAAAATGTGTGTGAATAGATGTATCTGTTTGAGATGAAAGGTATGACTGGGCAACCAAAAGGTTAACTGATCAAACTGATACACCAGAAAGATTTGGAAACTGCAAATTCCACAGGTCCCTGCTGCTGCTTTACCCAAAGCACATGTAGGGATTATATTTATGTAGAAAGAGGAAGAAATCTGAAGTCCTGGAAAGAGAGCGAGCGAAAGTCCTAATGGAAGGTGGACTTCTCCACTGTGTGTAATACATGAGTTGCTCTGCAGCATCATTTTCTCGGTGCTTGGAATCAAACTATCAGTTTTGCTGCAGATTTATAAGGCATTAAGTCAGCCTTAGACTCCTTCTCTCTTCTCCCTGTTCTTCCCAAATAATAATTTCACCTTTATTCTTGAAAATTATTTACATTACAAATTAAAAATAATGTAACTGAGATTATAGGAAAGCCACCAATTCAAATTTTAACTTTCATTAATAATGATCTATTTTGGATTCTTCTCATTTTAGGACTTCCTTGTGTTTATTCATGTATTTCTTTTCAACTAGAGGTAAGAGGTTGGACACTGACAGACCACTGAAGGAGAATTGAAGGTTCTTTCATGATAAGCCAACATAGCCCTAAGCCAATTTTGGGCATTATTTGGCAAGCAGTACTGTATTACAAAAGCAATATTTCAAGGTTCACATGCACAAAGTGCAGTGTGTATTATACAGCTGTTAGAAAGTAGCATTAACATAAGACAGAATACATCTTATCCACGTAATTATCTACTCAATTCAATATGCCCACAGAACAATTACACACCACTAAAAAACTCTAGTAAGAAAAATCTCTACTGCATCACTGTCTTAGGTAGGTTATGCTCTCCATTCTTTCTTGAAACCACATCCAGTAGTATTATTCAAAAACATAACTAACATGCTTGGGACTCCTACAATCATACCTACAAAAATGATGGAAAAGCTATCAGAAATTTAATGGACAGTATACATACTTATTAATATGATCTGTTTTATTAGATCCCAATTAAAACATCTTATTAGTTCAACAATTAAATGATTCAAAAACCATCCACACTATCCTTGCCTTTTAACAGTTCCAATCAGTAGCAGATCTAGGTGCAATCAACAGCAGCAGGGGGCTTTAGGAAGCAAAACAAAACAAAAACAGTAGGGATCTTTACTAGTTCACAGTAATTTGTACAAGGAGATGTTATATGTTACTGCAAGTTAGCCCAATATATGGAAAAGCTAGAGGAAAATTCCTTATTATTTACAATTACCATTTCAATACAGTAATATCAATATAATAAGGTTTTTCTAAAAAATTTACTATTTAAAGTTTATCAAATATCCCTTCTCATCTAGAACTTCTTTATCTCTTTTTTGCCCCCTCCATTTTACATTTTCTGTAACAAGATCAATATTTGGGTTACCATGTATTCAGAATCCATGGATGTCACCCCTTAAATTTGTGAGTGGGCTGCACGAGTGATATAAAGTCCCTCTTCTGTAGGAGTTGAGCACATGGTCTAAACAGCACTTTTAGCCCCTGCTACGCATGGTAGCGAAACTATATTTCCCATATGTTAGTGCTGACAGGCTGACTGATATAAATTCAACTCAAAGAAACTTACATACAAGTTATTTTTATGCTTTTTAATCCTTTTCCTCTATTAACAGTGTCCCAGATATAAGAGAGGAATACATTAAAGAGAAATTGATAAGTGGTGCAATAATTTATGCACCCTTTGAGTGCTAGGACATCTGCATAAAACGAGGCCATCGCCTTTTTGATGTCAAGGATCTTGGGATAGTTCCAAATTGTAAGTATTTAAATCCTAAGCTCTTAAATTCCCATTGATTTTATCACAAGCGTGAAGAGATAAGCATGCATCTATCTTTTTGAATCTGCCCTTGTTAACATCTCTGAAAAAAATGTATCCAGCCACAGCCACGCAGCACTCCTAAAGGACAAACAGTGAACATCTTACAGTGAAAGCCCATGTTGCCACATCTGTAACATTCCTCCTAATTCAAAGCAACTTTGCATAAAAAGAGCAATTGCACTTTTGGACTGGGACACAGAGACAACACACTCTTGCCATCCCATCTCCTCTGCAGAACCAGAGAAGTTTTGCCCCTCCATTTTACATTTTCTCTAAGAAGATCAGTGTTTGTGTTAACATATATTCAGAATCTTCTCTATCAGGCAGTCTAAGGGATGCTTTCTTTGTGGCCAGGTAAAGACACACGAAATACAAAGTTCTTTGCAGATGACTGTCTCAATGACCAGAAAAACAGCATCAGAAAGCCTTATACTTGCTTGAGCCTCTTGATGAGCAAAAGGTCAAAATTATAAATATAATCAGATTAAATACTTGCCATATGGATAACTGTATTCTTCTTAACTCTATTCTTTTAAAAGAGTTCTTTGCAGCCAAAACCTACAGCTCTAGTACACAGCTTTAGCAGAATCATGAGAGCAGAACATGCTGAGGGTCAAACCACGATGGAAAAAGCACCAGCTGGAATCCCTGCCATACTTTTTCTGAGTACACTAATTCTCTCCCAGAAGCTGCCAGCAGTGGATAAAACGTATCTCTCACTGGTCCTCAAAAGAGGATATTTTCGGAAGTAAACATATAATTTAGTGAAAAGGC